>NW_023494791.1:3060000-4260000 GCF_904425465.1 Colossoma macropomum | reverse complement strand
AAGAAGAGTAGATACACAGAAAAGAAGGAAGATGTTCCAGAGTGCCAATACCTCTGATACCTCTGATACCTCTCAATACCTCTTTTCAGGGGAAAAAAATAAAAAAAATTGTACATTTTTTGTTCTTTGGGCAATGTGTTCACACTGAAATCACATCACATTATTTATAAAGAGAGCAGAGCATAAAAACCATTTAGTAATCAATAAAATGGAGCTCACCCAACATTGGTTATTCATATTTATTGACAGTGCTGGTGCTGGACATGGTTCTCCTTAAAACTGTAATTAGATTTGCCATTTGGGTTAAAATGATCGTCTGCACTTTTCAACAGGGGTTAAAAGGAGACAAAGGAGATCCAGGAAAACCCGGTGACAAAGTAAGTCCATCTTATGTTACACTGTATTTTTTGTAAACAGACAGATTATACCTACATTTGTAGTAGGGATATGACTGGCCCTAGCCATGACTAACTAATCACTAATAATTTGACATTTTGTTAGGACTGTACAATGATATTGGAATCACAGCGGCATCAGCAGATATTCGCTTTTAAAAACTATAAACATTTAGATTTGACAGATATTTCAAACCAATATTTGATATATTTATATTTATTGCACTGTAGAAGAGCAACATGCTTAGGTGACGCCTGGCTACTGGGCTAAAACATCAGCATTGTATGCATTTTACTGAGTTTTAATTACAGTGTTACACTAATCTGTAATCCTGATCCAGGTGGATATAATCCTGATTTCTACATTTCGGCAATGTTTATGTTTTGGCATTGGTAATGGCAGGAAAAATATTATATATGGGCATTGGCATACAATTCCCATACACAGATCCACAAAAAGGATCCACTGATTTTTCACAATTTGTACATAATTAAATGGTTAAGATGTAAAGAGTCATTCAGAGTGGTTTGGTGTGAAACGCTCTGTTCTAGATAAACTTACCAAGTCAGAGTTGTTCACAGTGGTGGTGATAGGAACCAGACGTCCACCTCTAAAAGCTTTTATTATATGAAATGGTTGTGAATATTTGCTTCACTGTAGTTTTGTATAAAGTTTTGGCCTAAAACATCTTAATAATCCATTTATTTTCATCCATTCATGGAGGAGGAGTACATGTAGGGTGTTGTTAGGCAAAATAGTCTGCAAAGAAAACACTTTCTTAGATTTATGACTATTTTACCATCACCAACATTACATATAAAAACATGGACAGTAATTTGGTTTTTTGATAGTAAATAAATTGGCTGTACTAGTGTTGCAGACATGGCAACCCCTGGTTCCTATCACCACCACTGTAAGGAAATCTGAGTCTCTACAATGAACTGTTGCACACCAAGCCACTCTGAATACTGTTTACATCGCAACGACAAATTTATGCAAAATTTTGGAAAAATCGGTGGAGTTCTCCTTTAAGGAATAACTCAATTATGCAAACAAGGCAACACTGCAGCAAGGCAAGAGAAAACTTCAGCTGAACTTCCGACATTGCCAGGGGTGAACACTGAATTTCTACAGAGAGCTGTGTCCTCAAAAGAACATCAAGAGCAGACCACCCGCAGCACTGGGTCTTCAAACAAAGGCTGGTATTCACAAGCTGAAATGTGACAAATGGGCTTCACTCTGATGTTAGTTGGTTTGAGGGAAGGCAGGTTTAGTCATGTCACCGAAGGCCTCGTAGAAAACAGGACAATAAGTCACACAAACCTGCAGTTTTTACAATGGAGATCTCTTTATCCACTGATTTTCTTAAAATGTCTGCATTATTCAGTGGTTGAGATGAAAACGTGTGAAATGCTTGACTGTAGATACTCAGATGTCTTTACAGTGGTGGTGATAGGAACCAGGGGTCGCCATGACTACAACACAAATATAGACATTTTATTTACTATCCAAAACCACCAGTGAACCTACACGATCCTTCTGAGTTTATATATGGAAAGTTGATGATGATAAAATAGTGTTTAATCAAAAAATAAGTTGTCTTTTGGGACTTTTTTGCCTTACAACACCTTGCATGTACCCCTTAGCGCTGAATGGATTTATTTAAAAAAAAACTTTTTTTCTTAAAACTATCGTAAAACAATGTCTCAAGCATCAGGCAGTGTTTTCATAATCGTTTATGTAAAAACTGTCTGTCCTTTTTCTAGAATGCCGCATTTCACATTAAACCAGACTGAATGACTTTACATATTGACCAAAAACTATGCAGGGTTTTTAAAAAATAGGGGGAATTCTGCTTTAAACTGGACGGGACAATCCTGTTGCTGTATTTATTTGTTTCTGGAATATCTGCTACATGTCTGATGACTCATTTCTCTTCATGAACAGGGTTTAACTGGGCTGACTGGGCAAAAAGGAGAGGTGGGTTCATATATTTTGTACTTTATTTTTAATTGGTTATAAAATAATGGACACCCAGGGTATCATAGTCAGTCACATCAATCTTATAAATCAGTGCACATTTTGCCACTCGATCCATTTGCATCCGTAGATCATTACAAAAAAAATAAACCGCAAGCATCTCGCTGCTGATCCATTCTGAGAATTTGCCGATGGTCCCTTAAACCCAGAGGAGTTATGACACGTTCATGTTCACATCGGCCTCAATGTGTAGACTCAGAGCTCTCTGTGTGCTACCATGTTTACTATCACTGTGTAAAACAGGGGTGGGGAACTGAGGGGCCGGAGTCCAGCACAGTTTGGTGATTTCCTGCTCTGGCACACCAACTAAACCTGGTAATCACTTGAGTTGAATCAAGTGCGCTTGAGCAGGAAAATCACAAAACTCTGCAGGAGTTTCTTGCCCTTGGTATAAAAGATGCTCGGTGCTTCCTTTTTTGCACTGTTTTGTTTTTGTTTTTTTTCAAAGCACACGAGAGGCTCATTCAGAGTGTCTTTCAGCTTGAAAAGCAAAAAAAATACTGATTTGTTTAAATTGACCAGGGTATATTTTGGTTTGTCCATCTAAATTTACATGACCAAATCGCAAAGCAAATTATTCAGTAACTGCAAGAAATTAATGTAAATTTTTATCTTTTTTTTTGCTGTAAAAGTTCCCCTCAAATGAACAGAACAACGCTATATGCTTACAATTTACTGCTGAAAGCCAAAAATCTTAGACGCTCTTTGTATTATTTTATAAAAATAATGTTTACAGAGCAGATCACTGAAGAGACGCCATCTGTTTATAGTTTATAGCCCAGATTTGTGGAAAAATGGGTCGACTTTCAGTAGAAAAAAAAATTGTGAGTTCAGCTTCTTTTATTATAAGGGTTTAAAATTACATCATCCATCTATTTGAGTGGAAAGAAGACAGTTACAGCTCTCATATGACCCCCACCTTTAGAATGTAGCTTATGAAATATGAAAGTTTTGAAGAATATGACGTGTGTTTTGGAACCACCGGTGGTCCCAAGAAGTTGAAAAGTAGAGTAATGATAAACTACCTTTTAATACCTATTCATGCGTTATCTGGTAGTTTCTGAAAAATGTCTGCTTCGTTAGATCACATTTTTAACATATGAAATAAATGCAACGACGGTGTTGAGACATCATGTGATTAACAGAGAAGAGCAGATTAAACAGCAGCAATAGCCACGTTTTTGCATCAGCCTTAAAGGGTTAAACACAGCTGCTAAACAGTCATGTCAATCATTATTATGCAAACAGTAAATTTTATTGAAGCACATTTAAATGCTGAACGCTTCACAGTTAAACTTGTGTTGTCTCTGTTATTGTAAAGGGAGGTCGGCTCATCACTGTGTGCAATCACTGGCTGTTTGAACTGTTTGCTGATGCTGTGCTTGTGTGCATGTCAGAAAGGGACAACAGGAGAGCCTGGCCAGAGGGGACAGATAGGCCACCAGGGACAGCCAGGACAGCCCGGGCAGCCAGGTCTGCCTGGACCCAGAGGACAGAATGGGGACACTGGCCCCCCTGGACAACCTGGACTTGAAGGACGACCAGTATGTACTGTATCCACTTAGAAATGCCTTCAAACCGCACATTTATCTTTCTTTAGGTCCAAATTTGTTTAGGCCTACGGAGACCAAACTGTCCTTGCTTGTTTAAACAAGAGATGCAAACATTGATTATGTGTTAGAATATACTGTTCACTCCCCATTCCATACAGGCTGAGCTGCAGCCTCTTTTAAATTCACGAAGATTGTGATATCATAATATCATAACACGACTCATCATTTACATTTGTAATTTGAGTTGAACATGCGAAGGAAAATGACTTATTGTTGCTGTTTGTGGCTGTATGGAAGCAAATGCATCACTGTACAGCCTTATAAACAGTCAAAAGTGGCTGAAATGTAATTTTTCTGATGATTTCATTTTGAACTTTTCAGCCCAGACTGCTTTCTGAACATGGTTTAATTTCACTTGTGGAGGAGTCAGCCAATCACAACGCCTAGTAGCCCGTATATTAAGTGCAGTAACTGACCATTTTATCAAGCATACCTACCCTATAAGTGCACTTTTGTAGGTTAACAATTACTGACCGTAACCCTTATGTTGTTATGCGCAATTTGTTAGTCACCCTCTAGTCCACCTATCAGTGAAGAGGGACAATCATAGGACCATCGCTGACCAGATATTATTTGGGTGGTGGATTATTCTCAGTAAATCATTGAGGGCGTTTATATGCACTGATTAGTCTGAACATAATCGGATTTCTGCAGTGATCTGATTATTCAAATGGTCACGTAAACAGCACACTCCCATTTCTTAGAAGGTCTAAGAATCCAATTAAGAAATCTGATAAAGAGAGCTGGATTTTAGCTCCGTAATCAGATTTCTCAGTGCATGTAAACTCTTACTCTGATTTCTTTCGGATTTCTCAGTCTGAGCACGTGCGAAAACAGACCGTGGTACCGGAAATAAGTGAGCAGCAACTGAGTACACGCTTTACGAAATGAAGAATTTAAATATTCTTCATCTTCTACATGAAGTTTGAGTTTTACATTACATTTATGTCACTTTGTCTTCTGTGAGTTTATTGGCCGGTTACAAAGCAGAAATCTGATTACTGTCTGACTCATGTAGACCTGGAGTTTTCTCTTTATCTGATTACTCAAGTGCATGTAAGCACATTGATCGGATTACTGACAAAATCTGATTTTCTGCAGTTATCGGATTATGAAGCGCATTTAAACGCACTCAGTGATATGAACACTGCGGTGGTGTGTTAATGTGTGTTGTACTGGTATGTAGGGTTTGTTATAGTATCACGGTTTCACAGTTAGTCAAGGTGTATGACTGGACAGTTACTTCACCGCTGACTCTTCCAAAATACTGACTGGTAATGCATTTTAATCAGTATTTCGGAAAAGTCAGCAGCGTTTTTTGGCCGCGGCCCCCTCCCTCTCACCCTCACCCTCACCCTGAAACACTCTAGCAGCTTTCTTCACGTTTCGGTGTGTGCAGGTGATGAGGACTTCACAGCACTGACTGATGCAACATTGCGAGTCAGTAACATCACATGTGCAGCTACCAAACACACAAAAAACGCATTGGTGGCCATAATGTTGATGTAAGTTAAGTTAGAGGGCTTTGTCTCAGAGCTGCACACTGCTAGCCAGACTCATCAGTGACACACTATTTTTTTCCTTTTTGCATCTTCACTCATTCTGTTTTGGCTTATAATGGTAAGGGGATTTCACTGAGCCGGGAGACTTTATGGAAAAGTAATTCTCAAACATATGTTATCAAATTAGCTATGTGGCAACTATCTGCGCCCAAAGATTTACCATCAAATATCTCAGAAAAAAAATAGCTTCAGTGGTGTGTGTGTGTGTGAGAGAGTGAGAGAGACAGACAGAGAGACGAAGAGAGAGAGATCTGACTGGGTTTTCCAGCAGATCAGTGCATGAGATAAGAAATGACACTGCTAAGAAAGCACAAACAAAAGATATCTAATTTTGCTAGTGCAAGTAACAGTGTTTTATCAGTAGATGGACACTTTAACAATGTGTCTAATGATGTGTCTAACAGGGACGCACCAATCATGAACTTTTATGGACGACTCTGATTTCTTTGCAGGGCAGAGAACTATCTGAGCAACACATCCAGCAGATATGCAGAGAGGTCCTTCGATGTGAGTATTCATAATAACACACAATAAAAGCACATTCGCTCAAAAGTCTGCTTTGGAAGGAAAGTTTAGAAATGCACATAAAATCAAACATCAAACGTTTTTCCGGGACTGTGGTTACTTTAAAAAGTGGTCCAAGCAGAAAACGCACCCACGGCAGTGTAATTTCCCCCGCACTGCACTTCCAAAAGTAACTGGAATTTTTGGGAAAATCGTGAATCTGGCAACCCTGACGGAGAAAAAACTTGTGAGTGAAACATACACGTGTACAAAAAGGAGTAGCAGGCTATTCCCGGTTGCCATAGCAACCCCGCAGCTTAATATCCTACCGTTAATGCAGTTTGACTGTAGCAGCTGTTTCCTGTTCTGTGCTGTTTCATTAGCTGCAATGTCATGCGAGTTTTAACAGAAACTACAGATGATGCTCTATTCCGACGTTTTGTCGCTGGCACAGGACCATGAAAGCCTGCAGGGCTGCGACGCCTGTGACGATTGTCACCTGGACTATAAACTGGCCTTACGTGTGCATGTGAGCACATGTGCTATGCATCTATTCAGTGCATTGCAAACTGACAGTTGTGTTTTTTAAGAATTTGCAGTGCACTAGTACAACATTTCAAGAGTGAGATATAATGTAAACAAAGCATCTTAATATTTCGGGTGGTCAATTTTCACTTTGGAACAGCGGACAATTTTTTTCAGGACGTTTAAAAAAAAAAAGTTGGTCAGAAGCCCTGGAATGGTGGTCCCTGACCTTTGCACAATACCAAGTAAATTAAACTAGAGAACATTAGGAAATGAATGTTTTTGTGAAATTGTTGAGCTCTTTTTGTTTGCTTTTATAAAATGTTTGCTGAATCTGACAGAAAAGTTCCACAAAACTATATTGTTAATGTTAAAGAGACAAGTCTCTTGTATTTATCTGATAATTCTAACATTTGTTGGTGTGAAATGACTTCATATGATTTTAAATTTTGCATATTTTGTGTGTCCTCTTTTCTAACACACCTGGCTGGTACATGAGTTGAATCAGTGAGCTGAATGTAGTAACACACAAAAATGTCCAAAGTGTAAGGTCATCACAGCTGGGACTGAGGACCACTGGACTAGTGTAACGCACCGGCGAGAACCATCAACATTTCCATTCGAGCTCTTTTCTACGTGTCATTTTAAAGCTTATCTTGTCTGATGACTAATGCCATTCTCTGAACTGCAGCTGAGATCGCCTCGCTTCTGTTGAGCACTCAACACAGTCAACAGAGAAGCTGTGACCACTGTCATACGAGGTCGGGACCTCCTGGACCACCAGGGTCAGTAGGTCCCCAAGGTCCAAGAGGTTTTCCAGGAATGCCAGGATCTAATGGGATGCAGGGACACCGTGGCTTACCTGGGAGGCCTGGTATCCCTGGCATGAAAGGTAACGAGGCATGGCTGAACACTAAAAGTGATTTTTTTCTAATTTGGTCATCTCTCGTTTTCACAGGAACACCAAGCATCTCTAATCATGCTTATTTTTCCCTTTACAAAAATGTTATGACTTAAGAATAATCTATATTTTGCTAGTTTATCTCAAAATACAGCAATGTCAACACACAGTTAACCTGTAGTGAGAGAAAACTGAAAATGCGAGGTTCTACATTTGTTCGTTATCCAACATTTAACGTTATCCATGATTTTTTCCATTTTTACATGTACTCTGGACTGTGCACACTAAGGATGTGCATTTGGGCTAACTGTGATGTTGGAAATGAAGTTGAAATTAAATACTCCTAAAGGTATCATTAAAACCATTTAAAAATAAACTGAATAAAAAGAATTGTTACATATTTTTAAGCCCCAAAAAGTGGCATAGGACCAGCTGTAAACCTTTACCCACATTAAGAATGCGAAGATTTGTGAATATGCCTGATTATGTGACTTGGAAATGACCCAGTGCAGCTCACAGGCCAATACAGAAGGTTCTTCTCCTCAGTGGATCCTTAGCTTGCCAAGGCAACACTGAGAACATCCTTTTTATTATTTGATTTTTTTTAGTTACAGCTGCACTACCTCTGCCTTCTCAGCCAGGTCCTCAGTAGCGCTGTCAGGATCAGAAAATTCCCCTTGTTTGTTTTTCAGACACTCAAGTTTATTTAATTTTTAAATTCACTATTTTTCAAGACGCAGAGAAATCAAGTAAGAAACATAACTGCAGCAAACTCCAGATTTCTAAGTCAATGTTATGCCTCCTTAATCCACAAGTGGGCGCATAGCATAAAGATCAATCATCCCTAAATGGTAACAGTGTTATAAATCAGTGGTTTTTAACCTGAGGGGGTCGGTTTCTTAAAACGTCATGATGGTTACCAGTGACAGCCGTCGTAACGACCTTATGCCCTCTTAACCTAGGATAACTCTGTCCAGCTGACCGGCTAGAGACCTTTCCCATACCTCATTCTCAAAGGCTACAAATAAGGTAGTGTTGACATAACGTCTGGGCTAAACCTTAAAGGGAAGGTGGCACGTCAGCTGTTTTACTATCTACCAACGACAGTGTCTCAATATCCCCACAGCCAATGGGTGGTTAGGAAGCCCACAGGGCAGTCGCTGCCCTCGCTCTAGTGTAAACAGTGGTGAGAGCTTTTGTTTACTTTACTTTTTGTTTATGCATATGTGCATAGCGCTAATACATGAGTGTTTATGTTAGTGCATATAAATGCAATCGATGAGAACTTCTGTGGGGTACAGTTAAATCACAATGATCAAAGTAAAACGTTTTCTTTCATTTATTTTATTGTTTATTTTAAACTGTATATGAACATATTATATTACATTGTTTTAATCACTTCTGTGCTACTTTATAAAGTGATATATAACTACCGAAAAAGGTCTTCACTATCCCACTCTTTTCAGTGCTATTAAGCAAAGTCAATGTCAATATAGGCTAAATACCTAGTACCGTAAGCACCATCATAATCTGACTTGTGATGGCGTGTCAGTTGATTTCAGGGCAGTTTACGATAAGTGGGAGTGTTCTGTTTATGATGTTGTTAAAATATTATAAATATGGGTTATCATTCGGTCTTGATTGTCCTCAGTGCTTTGAGAATCCAGCCCAATTCAGAATGCTAGTTAAACTAACTGCTCACTTTGCAACCTTATCAATATTACTTGATGAGCTTCCTGTGGTACAGAACGTCCACATCTTTGGCAATGGCTGAAACAGCCCATTCAGTTATCTCACACGAGAATGCATTTCTGACTACTAGTGTTATTCAGCTCGTAAAGTAAGATATATCACTACATTCAGAGTGGCTGAGTTGCTAAAGAGCTGTCTAGTGTTTGCAAATGTGCCAAATACATTTTAAAACTTCCAAATATTTAACCAAATATTTTTTTTTTTTTTGTAATCAGTGAAGGCATGTTCTGCTGCGAGTTTGGTAGCAGTGAAGTGTGATAACTCCTGGCCTGAAAAATACTCAGAGATGCAGGAGGGGCAAAGGATTTGACATATTCGAATGTCAGTTTTATCTCAAAAGCCCGAGTCCTTGCCAACATGCTCACTTTAAAGCACTCAGGTTTATATTAGCAAAGTACAACATAATATACTTACATCCATCAGGCATAACATTATGACCACCTCCTTGTTTCTACGCTCATTGTCCATTTTATCAGCTCCACTTACTATATAGGTGCACTTTGTAGTTCTACAGTTACAGACTGTAGTCCATCTGTTTCTCTGATACTTTGTTAGCCCCCTTTTACCCTGTTCTTCAGTGGTCAGGACCCCCATGGACCCTCACAGAGCAGGTACTATTTGGGTGGTGGATCATTCTCAGCGCTGCAGTAACACTGACGTGGTGGTGGTGTGTTAGTGTGTGTTGTGCTGGTACGAGTGGATCAGACACAGCAGTGCTGCTGGAGTTTTTAAACCCCTCAGTGTCACTGCTGGACTGAGAATAGTCCACCAACCAAAAATATCCAGCCAACAGCGTCCTGTGGGCAGCGTCCTGTGACCACTGATGAAGGACTAGAGGATGACCAACACAAACTGTGCAGCAGCAGATGAGCTATCGTCTCTGACTTTACATCTACAAGGTGGACTGACAAGGTAGGAGTGTGTAATAGAGTGGACAGAGAGTGGACACAGTGTTTAAAAACTCCAGCTGATCCACTCAGACCAGCGCAACACACACTAACACACCACCACCACGTCAGTGTTACTGCAGTGCTGAGAATGATCCACCACCCAAATAGTACCTGCTCTGTGAGGGTCCATGGGGGTCCTGACCACTGAAGAACAGGGTAAAAGGGGGCTAACAAAGTATCAGAGAAACAGATGGACTACAGTCTGTAACTGTAGAACTACAAAGTGCACCTATATAGTAAGTGGAGCTGATAAAATGGACAATGAGTGTAGAAACAAGGAGGTGGTCAGAATGTTATGCCTGATCGGTGAATTTAATTGCAAATATTTGAATACTTGCACCTGGAATGGTTAAGTTACTGGTACTCCAGTAAATATAGCACAGTGCTGTCTGACACAGTCATATGATAAACCTCCTCATCCTGTCCTCTTCATCTAACTAGCAAACTCCAGTCCTGGAGGGCCGGAGTCCAGCACAGTGCTGTGTTCTTCCTACTGATTCAACTCAGCAGGTAATTGCCAGGTTTAGTTGGTGGTTAAGAGCAGGAAAATGACCAAACTGTGCTGAACACTGGCCCTCCTTGACCACAGTTTGCCACCCCTGTTCTTATTACTTGATTAAGACCCCGTTTTACACGTGGGCGTTTCATCCGTCTTCAGTATCAGAAGCATATGAAAATGTAGGTGTAAATGCACCAAAGATTTAAAACAGATCCACTCAAACCACTGCAGGAGATGGGTCTTTTTCTTTTAGCCAGATGTTCTAAAAGTGTAAATACATGGTCAATAACCATGATGACTAATCCAGGGGGCGAATCATGGAGGACATGCATGGTTAGTGTGCACAGGAAACAAAGTGCTTCTCAGGGATGTGGACAGGCTGTCCAGGATAAACTGCAGACCACATACAGAAGAAATATCTAAACAAGCGTGGGTAAACAGATTCCAGAGAACATGGCTCCAGTGCCGAAACAAGACTAAGTTTTGGGAATGGTGTAACGGTATGATTCACACTTAATGCATCATATAGCACTTATTCGCCTCACACACACACACACACACAAAATATAATGGTTTTTATTGATGGTTTTAGCTGATAAGAGTCCAGATTTTAACCCTACAGAGAATATTTGGTCTCAAATTAAACACAAACTAGCTCGGCAATGATTTTCAACAGTTTGAAGCCGTCAATGCTGAGTGGAAAAATACTGACTCATTTTTCTGTAAGAGACTGTCTGCAAATTTACACACAAAACTTCATTTTTTCACAACATTTAAAGAAATCAAAGGGAAAAGCTCTCCTATATGAAGTTGCTTGATCTATCTGTTTGATGATTTGATGTTACGACCATAAAAAGCTTAATGTTTTGCCATTTTTATACACTCTTTATATTGTGTGTTACTTTCAACAGAAATCATGTCACTCCACTGTAATATACATGCAAGAAATTTCAGAAATTTTTCTTTGTCATTGCATGTTTTCATGAAAACTATGAGACCTGTGTTGATTTGGGAATTTCCAGGTGATCCAGGAGAAAAGGGTGACAAAGGAAATCAAGGGCGAACAGGATATGGAAACCCAGGTCCTCCAGGACTTCCAGGCAAGGATATACAGTTTCAATTAGCTAACTGCTATTTACAACACAGGGGGGGGGGAAATCATATTTATTATTATTTTTATTAGATTATATCCTACACTGGGCACTCCCATTTCACAAGCTTTAGATACTTTTGGTTTTGTTATGCTGTCTGCCAACAGGCCTGGGTATTACACCAAACTGGTGCTTTGAATTTTGAAGACACATACCAGCATAAACATATTCCAAACAACCATAAAACAATTTATAGTGGTAACAGACTCAGCGTGTCAGAGGGAGAAGAGAGCATCACAAAGATTTAAGTGGAAGAGAATTTGGCATTGAAGACTCTTATTGTTTACAGTTGGAAAACATTCCACATTATTCTCGCTCTGACAGTCGTGGACACTAGGAATTTAGACTGAATTGCGCAAATGAAACATGAATCATAGTATAATCAATTTTATTATAATAGATAACACTCAGATAACAGCTTTGGTTTTTGAGGTATATAGATGTATGCTAAAGTTTGCACAACCCCAGTTAAATCAACCGCTTTGTTGATTTTCTGTAAAAAAATAAGTAAAATGTTACCACATCATCTACATCCCATGTGTCAAACACAAGGCCTCACACCCAGGCCTGAGGCAAAAACCTATTCGGCTCACAAAATTATTTAAATTTTCTATTAATATTAGCCCATTTCACCATGAGCTGCACTACAGTTCCCAGCATGCACTGCAACATAATGTGCTGTCTGACCCTCTTCTATGGGTCAGCGGTTACACAAAAATAAATGATGCCTGGTGTTATCTGTACTTCATGCAGCCTAATGTTTTATATAAAACAATGAGTGTCTTTACACGCACTTAATAATCCGATAACTGCAGAAAATCAGATTTTCTGTCAGTAATCCGATTAACACATTTACATGCACTTGGGTACTCAAATAATACGGAAGCTCCGGGTCTACATGAGTCAGACAGTAATCAGATTTCTGCTTTACAACCAGCCAGTAAACTCACAGAAATCGTGGCATAAACGTAACGTAAACTCAAACTTCATGACGCGTCTTTTTTTAAACATCGCGCCACTTTACCTGAAAATGTGAGCATACATCATCTAGATGAAGAGTATTTGAATACTTCATTTCTTTAAGCATGTATTTAGTTTCAGCGCCGCTCCAAAAGTGTTTTGCTGTGTCTCGCAGCGACGCTGCTTGCTTATCTCCGGTACCGCAGTCTGTTTTCGAACATACACCGTCTGAGAAATGCGAAAGAAATCAGACTAAGAGTTCACATGCACTGAGAAATCTGATTACTGAGCTAAAATCCAGCTCTCGGATATCTAGACCTTACTCTGATCTATGAAATAAGAGTGTGCCCTTCACATGACCATTTAAATAATCGGATAACTTGAGAAATCGGACTATGATCAGATTACTGAGTGCATGTAAATTTGTTTTTAATTAAAATTATCTTTGAATAGTTCAAGTATTCTGTGCTTCTTTTGCTGTTGCAGTTTTTGTATATTTTGAATAAACAATAGCCAGTTGGGGTCATACACTGACCATAATTGTTTTGTATTCACCATAATGGTAATATTTTTTCTTGTCGTAGGTCCAATGGGTCCACCAGGGGCCAGCAAACCGGGTCACCCAGGCAAACCAGGCCTGCCTGGTCGTCATGGAGAAGAAGGTAAAAGAGGATACCCTGGAGAACCTGGCTCGCCAGGCGTGTGCCATCCGTCCATGTGCTACGGCGCAATGTTCAGGAGGGATCCTTTCAGTAAAGGCCCAAACTATTGAAACAACCTTGGATGAAACATGGACTACCAGTCTGGATGTGGTGCTCAGTGAATGAGAGAAAAGTTAACAGCAAACCTTTCCAATCTCAGGATGATCATATTTTCAAGGGCGTCTCTGATGAGCGGAGACATCAAGTACCTCTAATAGTGTAAATAATGAAACGCACGCATGAAAAAAACAGCGTCGCAAACTTTGTCATTGTTTCACCACTCGCTTTTCTGTGTCGTAGACTGAACAGCTGCCCTGGGTTACTGACAGTATGTCTTTTATAGTATGCAAAATGCAGCAGATCAGTGGGAGTAAAGGCGTCTAGTGTCTGGAGCCCTGCACTGCCTGCAGACTTTGAATTGAACAGACGGCACTACTCATTTTCCTGACTCTGTAGCTCCCCCCAGTGTTTGTCTGTAGCTTTTCAACCATCCTGTAGTATCACACCTCTTTTAGTTAGTTTGCCTTATTTAATATGATCAAAAAGCATCGTCTGTCCAGACGTTAATCATCGTTCTGTACGTCCTACACGTCCTGACATCATGTTTCGTCCATAGCTTCAATGTAAGCCATAAAACTGCATGCTTTTCATACAAGTTGGCTCTCTGTCTGCTAATCTATTAAAATGAATGCCTCATTTTCCTTACTAGAGGAGGAGAAGAGAGACTAGTAGACCAGGATCTTGCCCATTTTAGGATTATTATCATTAATGTGGATTACGAATGTGAGCTTGTTATAAAAGAGCACTGCTATGCTGTCATGAATCACGAAACTTTTCCTGGTTGCTCGTCCAGCAATTTAGTTATTCTTATGAACGGATAATAAGTCCACTTTTTGAAAGAATTTTTGTCATTTTTAATTTCTTATTGTCAATGTGTTTTTATGGCGTAAATTACTTTTGATAATATTAATTAAAACCTTTTTTTTATTAAGTCTCCTGTGCCTTATTTTGTGCCGTGTTAAAAATGTAAACTGAAACACTTGGTTTTATGCTATCAGAGAACAAATCATTTGGAACAGTCAAAGCAATATCAACATAATCAATTTCATCACGGTAATAATCAAGAGTTCAAGATTGGCAAAGACCTCTCTTATAAAATAATTTAAAATAGTAACAGGGTAAAAAGAGGGGGGCTCAACTCGCTAAATGAGTTTAGGTCAATGCTGATCTACACGTTAATGTAGTTTGTTGTCTAAATTATCTGCCAATGGAATGAGACACTTTCAATAAATAAAATTAATTTACAGAAGTAAAAAAGAAATATCTAGAAATAAGTTGAATAAACTCATCAAGAATCTCAAAATGAGAAATATTAGATATTAAGATTAAATATAAGATGCTATGGTCTCATTTTTGCAGCATGCCACAACCATAGCAAACTCTTTTTCATATAAGCCAAAAAAAAATTGACATTTGATGTTTATAACTTATTTAATCTTCATTTTATGCCATTTCATACCAATTACAGAGGTGCCTCCCCACTACAGACAAAACAAACAGCTCTGCTGCCCCAGCACTCCTATCACAAACTCCTGAACAAGAGACCCTCACTGAAATCTAAAACCACAACTATTCATTCATTCATTCAGTATTATTCAGTACACAAAGTATTGATGTTTTATGTTGGAATGATTTCACAAAGCTAAATATCTTAAATGTACACCGATCAGGCGTAACAATATGACCACCTCCATGTTTCTGCGCTCATTGTCCATTTTATCAGCTCCACTTACTATATAGGTGCACTTTGTAGTTCTACAGTTACAGACTGTAGTCCATCTGTTCTCTGCATACTTTGTTAGCCCCCTTTTACCCTGTTCTTCAGTGGTCAGGACCCCCATGGACCCTCACAGAGCAGGCACTGCAGTAACACTGACGTGGTGGTGGTGTGTTAGTGTGTGTTGCGCTGGTCTGAGTGGATCAGACAGAGCAGTGCTGCTGGAGTTTTTAAACACCTCAGTGTCACTGCTGGACTGAGAATAGTCCACCAACCAAAAATATCCAGCCAACAGCGTCCTGTGACCACTGATGAAGGACTAGAGGATGACCAACACAAACTGTGCAGCAGCAGATGAGCTATCGTCTCTGACTTTACATCTACAAGGTGGACTGACAAGGTAGGAGTGTCTAATAGAGTGGACAGTGAGTGGACACAGTGTTTAAAAACTCCAGCAGCACTGCTCTGTCTGATCCACTCGTACCAGCACAACACACACTAACACACCACCACCACATCAGTGTTACTGCAGTGCTGAGAATGATCCACCACCCAAATAGTACCTGCTCTGTGAGGGTCCATGGGGGTCCTGAGCACTGAAGAACAGGGTAAAAGGGGGCTAACAAAGTATGCAGAGAACAGATGGACTACAGTCTGTAACTGTAGAACTACAAAGTGCACCTATATAGTAAGTGGAGCTGATAAAATGGACAATGAGAGTAGAAACAAGGAGGTGGTCATAATGTTATGTCTGATCGGTGTACATCATTGAAATGTCTGTGTGTGTGTGTGTGTGTGTGTGTGTGTGTGTGTGTGTGTGGGCACGGGACTGTTAAAAGTTTGGGAACCACTGATGTAAACCCACGGATAATATGACATTATGGATGTTTTAATGGGGATTCCCATCAGCTCGTACAGTCTGAAAGCTTCTGATACATCACCCAACTAAAAATATGAAAAACAAGAAGTCAAGAAAGAGGTTTTGGATGAAAGGGGACAGTCTGCTGAGAACTGCTTTGATTTTTTTCTTCACTGTGAATAATGAACGGTCACGTGAAATTCAGTTGCTACCAGCCTACATGCAGTGTACAGCGGCCTACGCTACCAAGCAACCTGATTCAGCACAGTGAAAGAAGGAAACTGCCTCTGCCTTTACTGCCTTTACTGCCTTTACCAATAACTCGGGGGACAAACCTGCTCTTCTCATTCTCATTATAAATTATTATTAATGAGTAAATTATGACTTGCATCTTAACAGTAAAGAGTCTACGCAGCATCCAAATCTTAAATCACACCCACAGCTAAGCTACACTCTTAACAAAGACGGTTTACAGGTTCTTTAGTAAAGGGAATTTAGAACCGTAAGTTCTATACAGAACTTTTTTTATGCTTCAATTGTTCTTTGCAAGGTGAAATGGTTCTTCAGATTGATGGAGAATGTACTGTATATGGATCGACAGAGTCTTTTTAAAAATTATTCTATACAGCACCAAAAAGGGTTCTGCTATTGTATACAAGCCTAACACCGTAACAACAAGAGAACCGTTTTTGGCGCTATATAGACTCTTAAAAAAAAGAAACGGTTCTATATAGAACCATGAACACTCAAAGAGCCCTTTGCATCATGAAAGGATTCTTCAGATTGATGGAAAATGTTCACGAATATGCTTTCTGAAAAAGGTTCTATACAGCACCCAAAAGCTTGACAGCACAACATTTTTTTTTGCTACTATATAGAACCAATTTTCAAAAAGGGTCCTATATAGAACCATACACAACACGTTCTCCATCAATCTGTGGAAACTTTTCATCATGAAAAGAACCATTTAAGCATGAAATGGTTCTATATAGAACTCATGATTCTAAACAGAACCCTTGGAGAACTATCTTAAATAAGATTGTAGTTAATTAGGTGTACGTTGTGCCCAATTTGAGCATGTTTTCCACACCAGCATCCTATTAGCATTAGCAGAAATACTACCAAATCTGAAACTAAGTAAGGACTAAAGTTTGTGAAGGACGGAGAGAAACTCAGCTCTAAATGTCTAAAGATTTGAAGACTGTAACGTTACCTGTATTTTCCTGTTTAGTGGGTCCTGTAGGCCAAGCTGCCTGCTGCTCAACAGACAGGCCTACTCAGGCACAAAAAGCAGAGTTCTGGAGGGAAAATACAACAGTCTTCATTTCTAGCATGGAAAAGTTTTACTGTGAGGATGTAACTGTAATTATTATACGTTTCAGTTAAATTACCTGACAAACCAACCGTCCCTTTCCTGCCTTCTCAAAAGCAGAGGTGTCTATCTGCAGCACCACAGACACAACTACCACCAAAACAGCACCAGAGCCACTGATAAAGGCAAGTAACTGAAGTTAAACCTCTCTAAATGTAGTTTACTCGCTTTTTAAGCTGCTAAAGATCATAGTGATATGACGAAAATTGCCAGACGACTTAAAGCTGTGATAGCTGTGGCCTGGAGATCAGCTTTTCACGCTAGCTTTAACTAAGTAGCTAAACAAGCCAGCTAACGCGACTCAATCTTAAAGGCTCGGTCTCAAATAGCTCCATACTCCCTATGTAGCGCACTAGGTAGGTCTTTAAAAGGGGCTCCCAAACCCAAATCGTGTTTATATCGTGAATAGAAAGCCAGTTATATTGCACGACCAACATTAGAGCAGCGTTTGGGCGCAGAAGCCCGTTAGCGATGGGGAGTCGATTCTAAAGGAACCGATTCTTCGACTCCGGCTGGGAGTCGGGGTCGACTCTCGGTCATTGACTCGGAGAGTCGAAACGCTTGGAGTCGACTCTGTGTTTTTTGTTGTTATTGGGTAGAGGCATAGATATACGCACCTAGATGCCGCGTTGGGTCCAGTCAGGCACGTCAACGGTGCTGCCATTTTGGGGCGGTCAACATCGCTGCTGAACTGCTTCAGGACCATTACAGAGCGACAGTTTGAGAAAGATATTGTCCAAAATGACACTATTTCAAGAATATTACACTCAGAAAGTGGGATAGGAGGTATATAATAGAGGGAACACAGCGATCCACGCTCATGTCTGTGTGATTTGTATTGTTTGTGTGGTGTTTATGTAGATATGGCTGTCTGGTTGGTGAGGCACAGGACTGTTGATGTGATTGTTTTTCCTCTGGTTTTATATTAAGCTTATTTAATTTAATAGTCCATTCAGGGAATCTTAATGTTATGTAGTAGTTATTTATTTACAATGATGGTTAATGCTTTGTAGGTAAGTTATAGCATTCCTTAATCCGTGTAGATATTCGTAATAGATTAATGTTGGCACCTTCTTACACGAACCTGAAGTCAGCTTCTTATTTGCCAGCGTCTTGTTCGAATTTTCCCGTTCCACCTTAAATGGTGCAGCTTCAGACACCGGAAAATGACTGCTGCACCATTTAAGGTGGAACGGGAAAACTCGAACAAGAAACTGGTGAATAGGAAGCCAACTTCAGCTTCGTCCTTCTCACTGTGTTTTGGGGGTT
The DNA here is from genome assembly GCF_904425465.1 of Colossoma macropomum. Classification (NCBI taxonomy): domain Eukaryota; kingdom Metazoa; phylum Chordata; class Actinopteri; order Characiformes; family Serrasalmidae; genus Colossoma; species Colossoma macropomum. The sequence continues at coordinate 4,241,169 of NW_023494791.1, read as the reverse complement.
TTATTTTATTTTTATGTGTATTAAGATGAAGTGATTCACAAATTGATGGATTTGCTGATGTGTGTGAGTTTGTGTTTTTACTCGCGCTAAACATTTTTTTAACATCAGGTGCAGACTGAATACTTTCCTGCTGGTCCAGATGAATAATTATCACGATCAGTTATTAAAGAAATAAAAGCTACCGAGAGCAGATCCGAGCAGACTAGATTAATCAGTGTCTGAGGATTATAACTAAACAGATTTGGTGAAAATTGGTTGAGTAATAAGGAAGTTGTGGCTGATTTAATTCTGAGACTCATCGTCTCTCAATACAAGTGAATTTGTTCACAAGCGCATCTTGACCGCTCCAATATGGCAGACGCCATACTGATGAATCTGAGGGCCGTTTTCTGTGAAGAGGAGCTGCAGTTTCCTCATGATGAGCATCATGATGACCTGATGAGCATCTCTGTCCATCATCTCATCAGTCTAACTCATCAAAACCCACCAGACAGTGTCAGGGAGCTGTTACTTCTGCACAGGACAAATAAAAAAATCATTTGTTAAGCTACCTGAAACTATGTTTAGGATGGTTCATCTGGGGCGGTCTTGGTTGAAATAAAGTAGAGTCAATTCTCTGGAGTCAGAGTCGACTGAAAATATGAATTGAAATATGAATGGGAAAGCTCGTAATGCTCAACATGGCGTCTGTTTACATAGTAAGTCCCGCCCTTCAAGAAACAGAGCCAATCAGCTTGCTGGTTACACCGCGAGTGGGGAAAGCCCTATTCGTACCAGAACAACCAGAAAAAAAAACGTTCTTTGTGCAAAATTAAGCCAAACGCTACAAACTATTTATGAGGTTGTTGTCATATTTTATCAGTGAATTCAAATGTGTTTGAAAAAGATAATTTGACCTTCAGATTTTAATATTTATGTCTCTTCTCACTAAACGAGGAGTCTTGGCTTGTGTGGCTCCAAATAACTGCCAGATGGCATTGCAAAGATGGCTGACTTTGGTTGTGCATCACTAGCTGTAGTTTCATGACCTTTGCAGTGCAGTCAATAAAGTCAACTCCGAGCATTTCAGCTGAACAAATGTAACTTGAGGCTAGCAAGTTAGCTCGGGGCTAACTCATTAGCTCACGGTTGACAGTTTACCATTTCTTGAAAATAATTAACACATTTAGAACTTGATGGCAGCAACTCATCTCAAAAAGTTGGGACAGGAGCAACAAAAGGCTGGAAAAGTAAGTGGTACTAATAAAAACAGCTGGAGGAGCAATTTGCAGCTAACTCACATAACTGAGTATAAAAAGAGCATATTAGAGAGGCAGAGTCTCTCAGAAGCAAAGATGGACAGAGCTTCACCAATCTGCGAAAAACTGCATCTAAAAATTGTGGAACAATTTCAGAAAAATGTTCCTCAACGTAACATTGCGAAGACTTTGGATATCCCACCATCTACAGTACATAATATCGTCAAAAGATGATACAGAGATAATTTCTGGAGAAATCCCTGTACACGAGGGACAAGGCCAGCGGTCAATATTGGATTCTCGTGATCTTCAGTTTCTCAGGTGGCACTGCATTGAAAACAGACATGATTCTGTACTGGAAGTCACTGCATGGGCTCAGGAACACTTCCAGAAATCATTGTCTGTGAACACAGTTTGCCGTGTGATCCACAAATGCAAGTTAAAGCTGTATCATGCAAAAAAGAGGCCACATGTCAACACGATCCAGAAACGCTGCCGTCTTCTCTGGGCCAAAGCTCATTTAAAATGGACTGAGGCAAAATGGAAAACTGTTCTGTGGTCAGATGAATCAAAATTTGAGATTCTTTTTGGAAACCACGAATGCCATGTCCTGTTGACTCAAGAGGAGAGGGACCATCCAGCTTGTTATCAGTGCACAGTTCAAAAGCCTGCATCTCTGATGGTTTGGGGCTGCGTTAGTGCCTATGGCAAGGGCAGCTTACACATCTGGAAAGGCTCTATCAATGCTGAACAGTATATAGAGGTTTTAGAGGAACATATTCTCCCATCCAGACAGCGTCTCTTACAGGGAAGGCCTTTCATATTTCAGCAAGACAATGCTAAACCACATACTGCATCCATCACAAGAGCATGGTGATGCAGAAGAAGAGTCCGGTGCTGAACTGGTCTGTCTGCAGTCCAGACCTTTCACCAACAGAAGACATTTGAGCATCATGAAACGTAAAATCTGGCAAAGAAGACCCGTGACTGTTGAGCAGCTAGAATACTACATCAAGATGTCAAGATGTTTTGGGAAAAACTTAGCCTGGATCAATCATGAATGATCCCAGCCATCATCTGGGATCATTTATGATTGATCCAGGGTCAGGGTCAGAAAGCTGATTGGCTCTTTTCTTGAAGGGCGAGACTCTGAGCATTTCAGCTGAATAAATGTAGCTTGAGGCTAGCAAGGTAGCTCAGGGCTAACTCATTAGCTCACGGTGGACAGTTAGCTCAGGGCTAACTCATTAGCTTGCGGTTACCAGTTAGCTCGGGGCTCATCTACACCTCTCTGTCAGTCAGTGAAAAGAAAATAAAACACCTAAACAGTTCAGTGCAGTTGGTGTTAAGTGTTTTTCATTTGACGGTTTTATTTTTGATGAGGCTGAACTCCAAAGAGGTGTTTCCACTCCAAAATCTCTAATATTGTACTTTTATACTATTGAATGCTCTTATAAGATCTACAGGAATTTCTACAGGATTCCTACAAGAATCTTTCAGTAAACCTAGATAATTACTCTTGGTTAGGTTACTACATAGGTAAATATTAAATATTTTTAGTTATATACTTGATGTAATCTTGTACTTTCTTATAGCATTACTACAGTTCTGTTTTCATGAGGGACACCTAACTCATTTTAAAACAAGGAACATGAGGCTGAAAGTGCAGTTGCAATTCCAAAATGTGCCAATAGAGGAGTACTCACTCGTAAGTGAGCTGGCTGTGAGGCTGGGCACCCGTTTACAGGACGAACAAAAATCAGGGGCTGTTTGCACAGATTTTGGGAGGTTATGTGTCATCTCTATCTATCTATCTATCTATCTATCTATCTATCTATCTATCTATCTATCTATCTATCTATCTATCTATCCTATCCATCCATCCATCCCTGGGAAATAAGCAGTATTCAGACTACCTCACATCACCTCTTCATATAAAGTGTAAATGTCTGAGCTGACCTATATAGGCTACACAGTTAAGCTTTTGGATGTGGGAAACTCCCCAATCCCACTCTTGCCAGGCATAACTATTGTTGCATTTTTACCTACGTAGTGGATCAGACACAGCACTGCAGTAACACTGACGTGGTGGTGGTGTGTTGGTGTGTGTTGTGCTGGTCTGAGTGGATCAGACACAGCAGTGCTGCTGGAGTTTTTAAACACTGTGTCCACTCACTGTCCACTCTGTTAGACACTCCTACCTTGTCAGTCCACCTTGTAGGTGTAAAGTCAGAGACGATAGCTCATCTGCTGCTTCACAGTTTGTGTTGGTCATCCTCTAGTCCTTCATCAGTGGTCACAGGACGCTGCCCACAGAACGCTGTTGGCTGGATATTTTTGGTTGGTGGACTATTCTCAGTCCAGCAGTGACCCTGAGGTGTTTAGAAACTCCAGCAGCACTGCTGTGTCTGATCCACTCAGACCAGCGCAACACACACCACATCAGTGTTACTGCAATGCTGAGAATGATCCACCACCCAAATAGTATCTGCTCTGTGAGGGTCCATGGGGGTCCTGAGCACTGAAGAACAGGGTAAAAGGGGGCTAACAAAGTATCAGAGAAACAGATGGACTACAGTCTGTAACTGTAGAACTACAAAGTGCACCTATATAGTAAGTGGAGCTGATAAAATGGACAATGAGCGTAGAAACAAGGAAAGAAAGGCCTAATTGTGTTTTTATGTTGTTGTTCCTTAGTTTGAGTAAGTGTTGTGTGTTATTGGGGTTAATTTTTATCTGGGTATGTGGGTTGGTGTTTTTTTGTCCTGGGAGGGGGTCACCAGTGCCATGAAGCCTTCTGTCCATGTATGTTCCATTTTCTATTCATTCTCAATAAAAAGCAAAAAGTTGAGAAGAGAGAATGGCTTCACCTGATTCTTCTACCGAGTGTCGCTACAATATTATAAGATAATTATGGTGCTCTCTGAACTTGAAAGCATTTATTTGCCCCTAAACAGGAACTGTGGCTCATTCTGAGGATTCAGCAGCAATTACACGCCAGTAACACTCAGCTTATGGAGTGTGCATGGCTAAAAATAAGCATACCTGTCACTCCAAAATCAGCGGACCGATAGATACTGAAGGTGAAAGATCTATACACCCTTAAAGTGTCTCATAACTTTAAAATAACATTTGATTCTATTCTCATTATTTGAATTTGTAATATATATTTTACATTTTTTGCTTGTGGGTTTTATAGTTTTGTTAAAAACGTTTGGCACCAAAATAAAAGCATTAATTAAACTGTTTATACCAGGAAACCACAATATAACGAAAAACTTTCTAGCAGGTACAACTTTATCAGATGACTGACTTTATTTTGTCACAGTTTCTCAAAGTTAAATCTCACAGCACTGTACAAGTGAGCTCTGCTACCCTCTAGTGACCAACTGACATTAAAACTCCATTTAAAATGTGAGCACTTGGTTTATAATGCACTGGTCAGTAGGGATGGATGATACCACTGATTTTTTCTTTGATCTGTGATACTAAATACCGAATTTGTGATTTCCAGCAACACAGCTGGATACAGAATACAGTTCAGCAAATAAGATGAGCTGTGAAACGCTTTATGGACTGACTGGAACAAAACCACATTCAGCTTCAACTGGCACACAATTAAAAAACTGAGCTGAACCTGATATTGCCACACTTTTATGGCTCTATTTGTCGTATGAAGGGGTATTACTTTTTGGCAGATGAAATTGCCAATATAAAAGCATGTTTGGCATAATATTCATCCTTTTTTAACTTGTAACTTTTTTGTAGAACTGTTGTATAGTACAGTAGAACAGTGTTTTATGGTGAAAACGTCATGCCTGTAATGGTCTATTGCAGTCGCCTCAGCTCATACATCTGCATGATGTTATTCACTATAATTGCTATTGCTTAAATAGCACATGATTAAAAAGCCTAGAACAGGAGGGGATGCTATGGATAACACTGCCACATAAAATAAGAATTTCAGTGGAATTGTGATTGCAAGAGAAAAATGGTGATATTGTGAGATATCGCTGCTCCATTTTTGTCATTTTTCAGTTTTTGACAGAATTTGGAAATGCCTTTCGCCCTTTATATTGTGTGTAAATTTTATGATGAATGGACCAAAGGAAATGGCCAAAATTGACTTGGAAAAAAATCTGGTTCCATTGACTTACATTAGAAGTACAGTATGTTTTTCCTTCTCCTGTAAAGTTACCATTTTGGAGATACAAGGTTTTATACCAGCGGACAGCAGTGATATACCCTGAGTAGGGCTGTATTTGAATATTTGGGAGCCTTTAAGCAATATGCCTGCACCCCACCCACCTCAATCATATTTTCTATCATATAAACTATAAAAAAACAAACATCGCCGGGTAGCTCTGGCCTCAACCAACTACTCATACCACCTATAACTACAAACGGCTGTGAGTCTGAGACAGCATTTGCAAGAAGAAGGATCCTATAAATCTCAATTCCAAAAAGCTGGAACATTTTGTAAAATGAAAATGAAAACAGAAAGCAGTGATTTGGAAATGCAAATTAACTTTTTATTTAAAAAATTTAAAAGAATACACAAAAAGACAAGATATTAAATGTGTTACCTTATTAAAGTTTGTAAATAAACTCTCATTCTAAAAATTGATGTGCACAACATATTCCAAAAAAGTTGGGACACGTACAATTCCAGACTACACTGTTAGAAATAAAGGTTCTGTTCAGGTACATTTTTCATTCATCAAGGTACAAACAGTGTAAATGTGCCCTCAAAGGTACAACAGTGGTTTTAAGGTCTGATTGTGAACCTTAAATAAGTTTTTCCAGGTGAAAAGTTTGTATTTGTACCTTTTCATAACCGAATGTTTTAAAACAATACAGTAAAATAAAAGCCTGGAGGCGAGACGGGGTGTGTGGAGTCAGTACAGCTTAGAACATATCATTTCAGTGGATTATGGTTCAGTTATGTTCCCTGACTAAAGGTACTGAGATGGACCCTTGAGGGTCCCACCCCAGTGACAAGAGCGACACTGCCCCAGTGACAGTTTAGTACCTTCATTTCTGAGAGTGTATGAATGTTGTAAAAAGTAAAAAAAACATCTTAAACAGGTGACACAATCATGCTTGAGCAAAACGCAGCATCCGTTAGCAGCAGTTTAGGAACATTGGGCCTCATTCTACAATATCTTTTATCCTAAATTTGTTCTTCAAGGGTTCTTTAGTAAAGGTAATGGTTCTATTTCGAACCACAAGTTCTATATAAAACCTTAAAGGATTCTTTGCACAGTGAAACGCTTCTTCAAATTGATGGAGAATGTGTGCAGCACCAAGACGGGTTCTGCTATTGTTATAACGTCAAGCTTGCATCCAATAGCAGAACCCTTTATGGTGCTATATAGAGCCATTTTCAAAAAGGTTCTACGGAGAACCATATGCAACACACTCTCCATCAATCTGAAGAACGATTTGCAAAGAACCATGCATGAAATGGTTCTATATAGAATGATTCTAAACAGAACCCTTCACTAAACCCAGCTGGTTTCAGCAGCAGGTGTCCAGCTCACACAGTGGACAGTCCAGTTCGGGGCAGTAGGAAGGCGTGCTGGGAATGAGGGGGGCAGGTGTGGTTTAGCTCCTTTTCCTTTAACTCTGCTCTCAGGTGTCGAGTGTCTCTCAGCTCTGCCTCCTCGTCCCCCCTGAGCCTCAGCGCTGCCTCAGTGCTGCTGCCTGGCCGCTAGAGGAGGAACCGAGCTCCTGTAAGCTCCTGTACGTCCGGCTGGAAGCGCTGCACGAGCTGAAGGAGCAGCCTGGAGAGCTGAGGAGTTTCTTCCTGCCGTTTCCTCTCCTTCTCTCACTTTGTGGAGCTTGGATGGGCTGCAGAAGAGTTTGGAGAGCTGAGGAGGTGATGAGGCATCGCTGACCGAGGAGCTCCACGCTTTGGCTGGAACTATAGCAACAAGTACGGCGGATATAGTTTCAAATATATATATATACATTTTTTTTTTACATTTTTTCCATTTTTAAAATATATTTTTAATTTTTATTTGCTTAACTTTTCGTTTTTTATTCATACTATTCAATTTCGTTTTTATCAGCATTATTTTTGTTACTTTTTAAACTTTTTTACTACAATTTTTTAGATATATTGTGTCAAATACATTTAAAAAAAAACCGCTCATTATCGTCATTAATGGTTGGTGCGTTATCATGGAGCTCGGTCCCGCGTGCTGAGCGCGCGCCCTCCCAGTAAACGATGAAGCTGCTCGGCCTTTATGGACTCGTGTGGAGTTGTCTTGGCTTCGTGCAGAGCGCGCGGGCCGCGCTGGCTGACCACCATGTGCACTCGAGCTTCATCTACAGGCGCCTGCGGAACCACGAGAGGCGCGAGATCCAGCGCGAGATCCTGTCCATCCTGGGCCTGCCGCACCGCCCCAGGCCCTTCTCGCCGGGCAAGCACGCGTCCTCCGCGCCGCTCTTCATGCTGGACCTCTACAACGCCATGACCACGGAGGACGAGGAGACGGTCGTGGTGGGCGAGGAGGGCAAAGGGGCGCGTGGGAAAGCGGCGGAGGGCGCGCGTAAAGGCGCTCACGGCCCCCCGCGGCAGCCCTCGCCCAGCCACAGTCCGCGCCTGGCCACCCCGCACGACACCAACTTTCTCAACGACGCGGACATGGTCATGAGTTTCGTCAATATGGGTGAGTAGCGGGCGCGCGTAAAGGGGCTGCTTTTGCGCGCGCACGTCCTTCGTTGAGCCTGAACCACACGTTGACTGAGTCTTCAGTTTGGCAGTGATCAATAAACCCATACACTCTTAAAAAAGATGGTTCTTCAAGGGTTCTATATAGAACCGTGAGTCCATTCATGCTTAAAGGGTCCTTTCCATGGTGAAATGGTTCTTCAGATTGATGAAAACTGTGTTGTGTATGTAGAACCTTTTTGAAAATGGTTCTGTATAGCACCAGAAGGGTTCCACTATACGTTACACCAATAGAAGAACCCTTGCTGTGGCTATATAGAATCATTTTCAAAGGATTTTCTATATAGAACCATATGCAACACATTCTTCATCGATCTGAAGCACTTCATGCAGAGAACAACTGCAGCATGAAAAGGTTCTATGTAGAACTCAGAAACACTGCCTTTAATAAAGAACCCTTGAAGAACCGTCTTTAAGAGTGTAGTTAAATCAGCTGTACTTTGAACCCTATTCAAGCACGCTTCGCACACCAAAAGCATGTAGAACTCCTGGTTCTAAATAGAATCGTCCCCTTTGTTAAAGAACCCATGAAGAACCGTCTTTTTGAGAGAGAAGGTGGGACTGTGATTGAGCTGAAGCTTCAGATCTGCTTGTTTTATCTCCAGTGATGCAAAATAAAACAAGCAAACTCAAATATTTGAGTTCAGATATTCAAAAAATGCTTAATAACAACATGAAGAGTCTGTTTTAATTCATACATGATCAAATCTGTAGACAAAGCTGTGATTATGTTGGGGCTTCATATCTGCTAGTTTTATCAAAACATATGCAAAAAATCCACATATTAATATTCCATGCAAAAATGCTTGGTTAAAGAAACAGCAAGCGCTTTAAGACTGAACTGTAACATCAGCTGAGGTTTACAAAAGCCATTTTAATCTGGCATTAAGCTTAATCCAAGTCCAGGAGGATCTATAGATGGGACTGTGATTATGCTGTGGCTTCAGATCTAATAGTTTCATGCGAAAATGCAAGCGTTAATATATTTAAATATAATATAAAAAACGCTTAATAAACATTAGCAAGCATTTCAAGAGCCTGTCACAAAGATCTGTTTAATTTATGAGTGTGGTTTAAGCCTAGTGTAGGACTAAACTGTGAATTCAATAGTGATTTACAATTTAAAAGCATCATTTAGTCTAGTATTAAGCTTAATCTGGGTCTGGGAAAATCTAGGGGTGAGCTGTGATCATACTGTGGATTTAGAGCTGCTTGTTTTGTATCAAACAACTTTAATATTTTTAATGAAAAAGTGCTTCATAATAATAGCAAGCACTTTGAGTTCTGTTTTATTTATGATTACTATTAAAATTATTAAAATCAGTGGTGATTTACAATGTAAAAGCCTATTTTAGCCTAGCATTAAGCTTAATCCAGGTCTGGGAAAACCTGTAGATGGAACTGTGAACAAGCTGTGGGTTCTGATCTGAGTTTTGTAGCAAAATGCAGACTTTAGTCTAATCATTTCAAGCAATGGTGCTTCATAAAAATAGCAAGGACTTTAAGAGTCTGTCACAAAGCTCTGTTTTAATTTATGATTATGAATAAAAGTATTCAAATAAATGGTGATTTCAATGTTAAAGGCCTATTTTAGTCTAGCATTAGGCTTAATACGGGTCTGGGAAAACCTACAGATGGGGCTGTGAACCAGCTGTGGCTTCTGATCTGATAGTTTTATAGCGAAATGCAAAATTTAACCCAAATATTTGCGCCCGAATGTCTCCCTACCGTTTTCATGTAAAAGTGCTTCATTAAAAATAGCAACAAATTTTAAGAGCCTGGCAAAAAGATGTTTTAATTTATGATTATTATTATAATTATTAAAATCAGTGGTGATTTCTATGTTAAAGGCCTATTTTAGTCTAGTATTAGGCCTAATCTGGGTCTGAGAAAACCTGCAGATGGGACTGTAAACCAGCTGTGGCTTCTGATCTGATAGTTTTATAGCGAAATGCAAACTTTAACCCAAATATTTGCGCCCGAATGTCTCCCTACCGTTTTCATGTAAAAGTGCTTCATTAAAAATAGCAAAAAACTTTTAGTTTTAATTTATGATTATGGTTTAAGCCTGGCCTAGGACTAAACTGCAAGATCAATGGTAATTGTCAGTTTAAAAGCCTTTTTAGACTAGGATTAAGCTCAGCCTGGGTCTGGGAAAATCTATACGTGACTGTAGTTAAACTGTTGCTGCTAGTTTTATAGCAAATTGCAAACCCAAATATTTCAAATATTTCTGTTCCATTTATGAATGATCAGTGAATCTCTAGATGGAAGCTGTTGTTTCAGGTCTGCTAGTTTCATAGCAAAATGCAAACCTTAATCCAAATGTTTGCACCTAAATATTATCCTACCATTTTCACACAAAGGCGATTAATTAAAATATTAAGATTATTAAGATCCTGCTGCGAAGATCTGTTTTAATTTATGAATGATCATTTATGAATGACCCAGTTTCTTGGTCATGGATTAAGCCTGGTCTAAGACTACACTGTAAAAAGTGGCTCGTCAGATCAACAAAAACAAAAAAAAAGAAATTACTTCTTGTGGTAACAAGTAAAATAACTACATAAATACTTTAAACGAAGGATTCTTTCAATTAACGGAATTTGTCTGTCACCACAGTATTTTTTAGGTTGTTCTGATGATGTAAACTGTTACAACAATAGTGATTTACAGTTTAAAAGCCTTTTTAGTCTATGACTTAGCTTAATCGACTGGGTCAATCATAGATGGGACTGTGATTACACTGTGGCTTCAGCTCTGCTAGTTTTAGCACCAGGCATGCAAAAATGCAAAGCTTAGTCCAAATATTTGTTCCCAAAATCCTAACCACATTGATGGACTTCCAGTGACCCATACAAACAGGTTCAGCATTTGTTTTCCCTAAATCGATGCCCATTAGAAAACTGCTCCCTATTTTTTTTTTCCATTTGTGAGTCTTGAGTGAAGTTATGTAGCACAAGAAGTATTAGTTGCCTTAACTTTGTAGTCAGAGCCTCATGTGTCTCAGGGCCACTCACTCAATATGTAACCCTTTATTAAACATTTGTGAAACTGCTCAATGTTTAAAGCAGCCTGAAATGGCTCAAAGTGATGTTTTGTTTCATGTAAACAGTCAGAGCTTCTAATATGTGGAGAAAATGAAGCCATGAACTGGTGACTGACTTTAGCACTGTGTTGAAATGAAGCTGGAGAATCTGGTTCGCTTTACAACGCAACTCTGAACGTTTCTTCAGGGAGTCAGAGAGGTGGGCAGAGTACAAACTCGGCTATAATTGCTGTTACTTCAATGAAATAATGTCTTAAAGTACAGCACAGGTAGCCAAAGTGTAGGTGAACGTGTCTTCAGTGAAGTAATGTCTCGAGTAGCAGTAAAAGCTCCCACCAAAACTACACGAGCAAAAATGTCAGGTTAAAAACTCTCTGTAGGACTACAGGGAAGCTTCTTAGTCCATCCAGCATCGACCAGCGGAGGAATTTACATTTGTTAGGTTCTGTTCTTCCCCTTTTGGATCCTTTTGTTCTAAAATAAAGGCGAGAAGTGTGGAAAACAGTAAAGCAGTCCAGGAGCTGAACCAACACAATAAACCCACACTGCAAAAAATAGCATATTGTCAGGTGAAATGATCTTAAATCTAGTCGATATGTCTAATATTTCCCATTTCGAGATGGTTGTGCACTTATTTTAAGATTATCTAGCTTATTTCCAGACACTTTTCACTTGTTTTAAGTCATTTTTATTAAATTTGACCTCTTCTCAACTTGAGGAAAGGAATCTGCATGTCGGACGTTCGCTTTTAGTGCCTGTGCGTTGCAAAAAATGGTATCTTGTCAAGTAAAATTATATTAAATACAGTTAAAAAAATCTAATATTTCTCCTGCTGAGATTGTCGTGAGCTTAATTTAAGAATATTTACCTAATTTCTTATTCTTATTCTTATTTTACTTGTTTTAAGTAATTCTATTAGGTAAAATTATCTCACTATGTTGGCAGATAATTTTGCTTGTTGTAAGAAATGTGCTTGAAACCAGCAAAATCTGCCAGTATAGTGAGATAATTTTGCCTAATAAAATTACTTTAAACAGGTAAAATAAAAATCAGAATAAGAAATAAGGTAAATATTCTTAAACTAAGCTTACAACAATCTCAGCAGGAGAAATTTGATTTTTTGACTGTATTTAAGATCATTTTACTTGTCAAAATACCATTTTTTTGCAATGCACAGGCACTAAATGCGGACGTCCGGCATGTAGATTCCTGTCCTCAAGTTGAAAAGATGTCAAATTGTCATGTAAGAATTCACAAAAAAGTACAAACACGTCAAAATGTCATTTACGTACATGGAATTATGTATAACCAGCTAGACGTGATACATAAGTTCAGAACTGTATCAGTGATTTACCTTTATTTGCTTGAATAAAGAACAATTATATAACTACTGTTTGTATAATGACTGTTTATAGTGATGACAACAGAACATTTAGGAGGAAGATACTGAAATCAGTGTCCATACAACTCCATATGCTCCACAGAGCTTTTGTCACTGCTTGTTATGTATCATTTTAGCCTGAATCACATCTCTAGGCTACATTAATCTGAACTAAAATTCATACATCTGATTCAACAGTGATACAAAATTATTCTTTTTAGTGTCACTGATAGGACAAGAAAACTGCATCGCTAATAAAACTGTGCTGAAGTACATTTGTTCTGCATTTATACTCCATAAGTGACCCTTCTAAGTGCTAAAACAGCAAGTGATCTTATATTTTTCACAAACGTCCAGTTTTATAACATTCTCCTGAAGAAAATATAGCCCAACCTTGCTGGCGCAGCCCGTCCTTGAAATCTCCATAAAGCGGATAAAATAGAACATTATGGTCTCTGGAAATGTAGCGGCAATTGCAGGTTAGAGAGGAAACAGAAAACGGCCACTAAAGAGTGTTATTATATCGGATGATTTGTTTGAAAGGAGAAAGATTTCCTTTTAATAGTAAAGCGTCCACCCATATTCGGTTACATGTACGATACAAGTACGTGTGTAAGCACACAGGGTGCACAGAGAAGCAGGAAACGTTAAGGACATTCTCAGAGGCTTGCTAAACAGTTTGCTGAATTCATGCCATTAAAGGGGAATTCCACTGATTTGGCAAACTTTCTGCAGAATTCAGTGTTTAAGGTGTCATTCAGAGTGGTTTGGTGTGAAGTGGTTCAGTGGTGGTGATGGGAACCAGGGGTCGCCATGACTACAACACAGATATAGCCATTTTATTTACTATCCGAAACCACCAGTGAACCTACACGAGTCTTCTGAGATTTTATGTGTAATGTGGATCATAATGAAGTAGTGATGAACCTGAAAAAATAGGGAGACTGTTTTGTCTTAGAATGGTCTCTGTGTGTGTCTCCATCATGAATATGTTTTAAAAAATATGTTTTCAGCTGAAATACCTTCCCAGAAACTGTCACAATACAATGTCTCAGACTTCAGGCAGTGAATTCATAACCATTTCCTACAGTAACTTTCTGTGAGGGAGCTTTTAGAGGTGGACGTCTGGTTCGTATCACCACCACTGTGAACAATTCTGACTCAGTACGTTTCTCTAGAACAGAGCGGTTCATATCAGAACTTTTTGTATAACTGTCTATTTAATTGTACATAAATTTTCAAAAATCAGTGAAGCTACATGTGTCTTATAGGTTATAAGTAATGCTAATAATGGTAAAATAGTGGTAAATCAGACTAAAATTACTATTTACAGTGTATTCATAACCGTTTTATACAATAACTCTCTGAGGGAGCTTTTAGAGGTGGACGTCTGGTTCCTATCACCACCACTGTGAACAGTTCTGACTCGGTAAGTTTCACACCAAACCACTCTGAACGACTCTGTTTACATCTTAATAATTGAATTATGGAGAAATTTTGAAAAATCGGTGAAGCTTCACTGTCTTAAAGGTTATAAGTAATGATAAAAATGGTAAAATAGTGCTAAATCAGACTAAAAATACTATTTTACCCCCCTTTACTATTAACATTTAAAAAAATACATTTTAGGCCAAAGTCTCACCTCAAAACTGTCATCAAAGAATATCTCAGACATCAGGAAATATTTTATCATTTCATAACTGCTTCATGTAATAACTTTCTGTGAGGGAGCTTTTAGAGGTGGACGTCTGGTTCCTATCACCACCACTGTGAACAGTTCTGACTCAGCAAGTTTCTCTAGAACAGAGCGTTTCACACCAAACCACTCTGAACGACTCTGTTCACATCGTAACCGCTTAATTAAGCAGAAATTTTGTAAAATGGATGGAGTTCTCCTTTAAGTCTTTACAGCAGGCACCGTTTTCAGGAATGCTGTGGTTTTTGTTTTCAGAAGAGAGTCACCGTGATAAGCATGATTAACACTGTAATGCTCCAGTAGCTGTGACCTCTCTCACCCAGCAGCTCACACAAACTTATCGAACGACTGTCTGACCTGCGGATAATTTGCCTTAATTATTTCCTGTTGCTGTAGAGAGGGCCGAGCGTGAGCGTAGCCTGTTTTCGGTCAGAGACCAGCAAGCTCATGCGACCAGTGGCGCTTCTCGTGTCAGCGTTTCGTTTGTCCACAACTGCGTATTGTATTAAATTTCTCCAGACTCCAGGCTCCATTTACTGCCACGGACCCTTTTTCCGTGCATGTGTTCTGTTTTCGAATGTTATTGTAGTTAAATAGTTGTCAAATGGGAGAGAAAAAACAACAACAGAGTTTTGTTGACATGAGAGCGAGGAAAAAAAAGCAGGATTGAAATGTTGGATGGAGCTTTGAGAAATTTCAGTTAAGGTAGCCCACAGGGAACGCCATCCCGATGACCGTACCACATATGTTTTCACTTAGAATCACGAGGGCATGTACACAGCCTGCTTTGAAAGAACGGCTCCCTTAATTGGGAGCGAGGAAAAGCTCCGAAATCCGTCCCTGCGCTGTACTGTACCCTAAATACACTGGACTAAACGGAATTATCATCGCTTTGGTTAGTGTAAAGTCTTTTGATGACATGCTGTTTTAAATCTAAAGGGGGATCCGACGTTACTGGGTGAGTTATTGTGCTTTAAGGAGAAGCGATGAAAACTTTTAAGCGGGATGAAATAGTGAATTTCTAAGCCTTTCTGGCTGGGGAACCTATTTCTGAGAAATACATGCACCACCAGCTTTAAGTTGAGGAAAACATGCAAAAGTTTGACCTTATTGTCACTAAACTTTTTTAGTAAAAAATGGAAAAGTTTTATAAGGCGTGAATATAATATGATGATACTTGAAAACATTATCATGATACACGATAAGCATTTAGTTTTTCTGAGTTTTGATAAGTAGAAACAGACATTTAAAAATACTTTGGAAATCTATAAATAACAAGATTTTTATTCAACATTTTACATACGACGCTGAACGAAATCCAGACTAATTACGCTCTCTTTTAATTAAACATGCAGTTGTTCAGGGGTTTAAATGCTGGTGATATTCACAGTATGCTCAGAAAAGTGTATTGAGACATTATTTATCACATAACAATACAATATTGTCATACTGCCCCACTCTAGTGTGAAGCATATACAATATTCTGCCATCTGAGAAAATAAAGCCGCAGTAAACATTTATTTCTAAAAAAAAACAACCAAACTTTTTAACATTATAATAAAAACAAACTAATACACAATCCACTGTGATTGTCCTGTGAGTGTTTTAACCATTTCCAAATCTGTCCCTCGAGCAAATCCAGTGTTTATAGTTACCACCCAGTCCCTAGTTTATCTAATCAATCCATATTTTAATAAATTGATCCTTTATTAACCCCTTAACATTCCAGGCTTATTACATACTAAGGCCTATTATTCAGTAACTACAGGGACTTCAATGCAAACCAATAGAGCTATTCTTAGGTTATAGAAGTACTATACTAATGCTAATTAATAGTTTATACAAACGCTGTTTGCTATCCGGTGTCGACCAGAGGAGGATGGGTTCCCCTCTTGAGTCTTGGTTCCTCTCAAGGTTTCTTCTTAGGCGACGCTCATGGGGGCCGGATTTTTCTGCAAAGTTGTGACAACACCTGTTGTAAAAAGCGCTATATAAATAAACTTTGACTTGACTTGTAATTAAACTTTGGGCCCGTGGCTTGGCAAGGGGTTAAATTAAATCAGGTTCCGCTGATGAAACTGAACAAAAGTTGTCAGTAAGTGTTCTAACTGTGTTCTTCTAACCTACATGTTAATAACTTTATTGAAAACAAAACATACATTAAAGACGTTGTATGTACTCTAATATTATATAGTGTTTAAACTGGCAAAAATGCATTTAGTGCCCAGATAAACAGTCATAAATAGTTTTAAATGCTTTCATCTCTGAGAGAAAGGAGAAAATGAAGCTGCTTCAGATCTGAAAACATCCACAGGTGTTTCTGTCCATCCTTCCACTGTGAGAAGACGACTCAGCGCTGTGGGTCTGAAAGGATGTGTAGCTGATCAAGAAGAACCTCACTGAGAAAAGGAGAATTAGCTGTAGAACACAAAAACAATCGTGAAAAATATTGCTGCAGATATTTTAAATATTATATAAAACCCATAGGTTTTCTTTTAGGCACTAAAAGGCATTTCATTGTTGACGGCTATTTCTGTATTTATTTATTTTTTACATCTGTTTGAGTGGCCTTTTTGTTGTATGAACACTTTCTGATGACCAGGCAGATAGAAATGGCCCAAAATCACATTAAACTTACATTAAAGTTCTTCTGCTACTATAAAGTTACTGAGATATTGTGTAAAGACAGTAATGATATATTGTCATAATGTCAAATGCAGCACAAAAACAACACCGTCCTGCTAAAGTAGCTGCATTACAGGTTCACTGCTCAGGGTGCAGATCCCTGCTCCAACAAGTTATGCATTAAATTAATCCTATGAATGAATCTAGTACCGTCTGTGGCCTGACAGCCTCTGCACCCCCCCTCCCCCTTTCTGTTCTTAATTAGCAGGCCAGGCTTGAAGTTGAGCCTGACCAGCTGGTAAAACTCAGGCCTGGCCTCTGACCTCTTCCTGTTAAGTAACTACAGACTTTCACTGTAGATAAATTATCAGAGAAAACGGGGCTGCATTATTTCACCGGCACCGCGGCCCAAACGCGCTCCAGCTTCCATCGCCTCGGCCGCTCTTCAGCCGCAGCGCCTGGGCCTGGACGTCACTTGGCACTCCTTTATTATGGTGCGCGATTTCAGGGCTCTAAGAAGACCATTAAGTGTGACAGAGCTTATCGCTGGGGTGTATTACTGTAAGACGTGCCTGAGATGATGTTCTATAAACATCCGCCCAGCTAGGTTCTAGATATATGGAACTTTTCCAGTTGATAAAGTGCTCCATATCAATCAGGGATGATTTGGCTGTGCTTTAGGATTATATACAGCACTGTGTAAAGTAAGAGACCACCCTTCGGTTGTTTAATATCTAATTAAAACAGCCAAGTTATTCATTTTTCACTGTCTGACAACATAATTAAAGGCTACATTTGTCTTGTGTTTTATTTTTGCCCCCTCAGGCACTCTTATAATGATTGTGGGGTTTTATGTAACCACCAAAAATATTTTAATCTCTTTTAATTATGTTTTTTAACCTTAGAATTTAACCCAAGAACCTTAATCCCTTAGAATTGAACAGGCTATTTGTTACTGTGCCTTTAAGACTGATATATGTATGAGCTGTATTCTGATTGGCTGCCCCTTTTTTGTGCCTCACTCTAAAAAGAAAGCAATCTGGACTGAAACACTCCTTACAACTTCAGTGTGAATGGGCGGGGCTAAACTGCTGCAAGCTGAGTAGGCAGATGTATTTAAATGTGTTTTTTTAAGCAGGCTGTTTAGTTTCCATATATGTTTGTACAGTATATGACACTCTTTTATTTTTAATAACAGAAGGACAGTTCAGTTTTCCATAATATGGGTCCTTTAACAGGAAATGGCTCAGATGCCTCAACAGCTAAATATAATATAAGATTTTTCAGTATTTATTGTGTCACTCTTTACCTTCATTCCAGCTTCCATTCTTTTCAGGAGACTCACTTTCAGTTCCTCAAAGAATCTGCAGACACACCTCCAAAGTTCAGTCTTAGAAGCTGGTTGATCATTTTCTGAAGTAATCAAACACATTCAGTGGTGTTGAGGTCTGGACTCTGGGGTGGTCAGTCCATCGTTCAGCTTCTTTGTTTGATGTGTCCGTCTCCTTTTCTCAGTGAGGTTCTTCTTGACAGCTACACATCCTTTCAGACCCACAGCGCTGAGTCGTCTTCTCACAGTGGAAGGATGGACAGAAACACCTGTGGATGTTTTCAGATCTGAAGCAGTTTGATTTTTCTCCTCTCTCTCAGAGATGAAAGCTTTAAGTGCTGTTTATCTGATGGGGGCAGTTTTGGTGTCTACCAGCTCTTCCAGGTGGCTGTTAGGAGCCACATTTTCTCTGTAGCTTTCAATCAGTTTTTAAACTCCAGTTTTGGAAACTCTAGTTTTTTTTCATTTGACTTTCTCCTTCCATATTTAAGTGCATTATTTTATATCTAATCTCCTCAGAAATATCTACTGAAAAACGACTACCTTGTTCTAAATGGCTGTTGTGACTGTTGAGTTTCAACAAGCCTGGGAGGTAAACGCGCGCGGTGCTAAAAAATGTGAAATATGTGCGTGCTGTCAGTCCGTCTCCGAGAACAAAAGCTTTATCTTGTGGACTCTGCCCATGCTGAAGGGCAGAGTGTCATTAGTGAAGGCCTGTTTTGCTTAACGGGCAGCTCATTCATCATACTGAGAGAATAGTGAAGGCTCACAGTGGAGGGCCTGTCCCGAGAACGCTACCTCTGCTCACTTGACTGATTTAATGGACTGGATATTGCTTTTTTTGGTCGTCTAAATGTTTAGCTTGGGCAGGGAACGTTAAAGAATCTTGATCGATGGCCGTTGCTTTGCAAGAAAGCAACTGTTGACACTTCACATGTGTGAGACAATCTCACGCCCCTCCAGCAGAGACCGCTTAGCCAATACGGCTAAAAAGAACACCCAGGAAAAAAAGTGAGAGTCTAAGAAAGTGTCCTATGCTATTTTTTTCTTTTTTTCTAATTCATTTTCTGTGTTTTTCTTGCAGTGGAGAGGGACCGAGATTTCTCCCACCAGAGGAGACATTACAAAGAGTTCCGATTCGACCTGACTCAGATCCCGGATGGCGAGGCAGTAACAGCGGCTGAGTTTCGCATCTATAAAGATCACAGTCACGGCAAATACGAAAACGTCACGCTCAAAGTCTCCATATATCAAGTTATCAAAGAATACCAAAACAGGTGAGTTACACAATGACACAGTGTGATAAATGAACCCCTGCATAGGTCGGTTGTGGAGTTATCGCAGTTATCACCAACAAAACATGGTGCAGTTCAGCATTAAATTCTGTTCTAAAGTGCAATTCGTTCATAAGTAGAGATTAACAGTGGTATGCAAAAGTTTGTGCACCCCTGGCAAAATTACGTTTTATTGATTTGAATATGTGAAAATAAGTTAAGACACAAAGAACACACTTAACCCTTGTGTGGTGTTCAGGTCTGTGGGACCCATTTTCAGTGTTTAACAAAAGAAAAAATGATGTGATTTATTATTATTTCAACCTCAGATTCTTGGTCTTTGCTCATTTTCTGTGAAGAACATATAAAATAACCCATTTTCAGTGTCTTCACTCTGTTCACCCCCCACACATTTATATTACACATGTGGTGTTGGGTTAACCTGTGAGGAGTAAAAGTGTGGAGGTGCTGTGTCCTTCACTCTGTTCTCCTCCTACATGGCCTGCTGTTAGTGTGTGTGTGTGTGTATTTGTTTATATATGTGTATGTGTGTGTGTGAGGGTGGACAACATGGACAGGCTGCTGACTGGCTACAGCTGCTAAAGGAGAACCCTACGCTGGACACTTGTGACATTTTGAACATCTGATATGTTTACATTAATTGTTATGGCTGTATTGATTTAAATGACCACCATCACCAGACCACAGAGTGACAAACACATCAACACCACACAAGGGTTAAATATGACAACGTTTAGTGCACAATTTCTTTTGTGAACAACTTTTTTATTTTTAAGAAAACAGAAAACAAGATCAACAATGACAACACAGATACAAATAAATGCTCAACGCCCCCCCATCAACCCCCGCCCCCCCTACCGAACTCGGCCTTCCCACCAATCCACCCTCAGTTGGAAAACCGACACAAGAAAGTTAACACAGAAACAAAAGATAAGCACCATAAATCAAAGACAGCTTAGTATATATGTCCATATATAGACACACACACATCTATGCCTACATACACCTTAATAACACATTTAAAAAAGAGTTAACAGAGTAATGACATAAAGAGACGAATCTGCTCTCCTGTCCCAGCATGCATTACAGTGTGGGTACTCTGTATCCCTAATTTACCATTTTTAAACCCTTTACTCGTGCATGAAGCAGTTCACTAACGTTACCAGCCAAATTTTCCCACATTTGGATTGTTGAAGCCTTATTGTTGTGTATTCTAGCAGTAGAGAGCTCCATCATAACTACATCATCAAAATAAAATAACCACTTCCTACTATGCAATACGGGTTTGATTCCCAGCCGGGTGACCAGAGTCCTTTCTGTGTGGAGTTTGCCTGTTCTCCCCATGTCTGAGTGGGTTTCCTCCGGGTTCTCCGGTTTCTCCCACAGTCCAAAGACATGCAGTCAGGCCAATTGGACATGCTACATCGCTCCTAGGTGTGAGTGAGTGTGTGTGTGAATGTATATGTCTGTCTGTCTGCCTTGCGATGGACTGGTGACCTGTCCAGGGTGTACCCTGCCTTCCACCCAGTGACTGCTGGGATAGGCTCCAGCACCCCCCCACAGCCCAGATGGATAAGTGGCTTAGAAGATGTTTGTGTGTGTACTGTGCAATACATGAGGGGGCATCCAATGCTGAGCTATCGTTTTTTTTGATTGTTAGTTTTTTTTTTGTTTTATTTTTGATAGTTTTTTTTTAATTTAGAAAGAGTCAGTCTTCCAAATAAACCCTCTGGACAGTACCAAACCATACGTTTCAAAGAACCAGATATCCCTAAAGAGCGAAACCCACAGTTAGGATTTGATGTCAGTTTAGCATGAAATCCTGATAGTGGTCTTTAGGGCACAATTTCTCTTTATTTGCTGAATTTGATACATTGAAAAAATGAACATTTGCCAAAACTTGCTCAGGCCACATAAATTTTTTTTTCTAGTGTGTTAAATTCAGCCAATAAAGTGTGCGGATGTTCTCTGTCGAGGCTGTACTTTGGCCCAAACTCTTACATACAGCTATAGTGTATTGTGATTTGAATTTGATGAAAAGTTATTAGTTGTGTTTTGCTGTTAGATCAAACATCTGTTTTACACTTTTGTCACTTCTTGACATCTAAACAAATTGAAAAGTGTAAAACATTTAGATTCTAAGCCGTCCATACAAAATATAATTAGAACCTTAATGTAATTTTTGTCTAACTCACTATATTATTACTCATATCATCGCATTTGAATCGTGTAACAAAATGAAAGTAATAATTCTCGACTTGTAACGGTTAAACGTATGACCACTGTCCAGGGCTGCGTTTCCCAAATGCGTCTTTGAACAAAGATGATGCCTAAATGGTAGAACAAGTACCACACTGAACACTCTATGAGTTAAAGGGGAATTCCATCCATTTTTCAAAATTTACTTTGTACTACAGTTATTAAGATGTAAACAGAGTCATTCAGAGTGGTTTGATGTGAAATGCTCCATTTATGAGAAGCTTTCACAGTCAGTGGTGGTGATAGGAACCAGATGTCTAAAGAGTTTAATGCCTCTAAAATCTTCCTCACAGTAAATTTATTACAGGAGATGGTTATAACTATGCTGTCTGATGTCTGAGACATCGTTTTACGGCAATTTTGAGAAAGTTTTGCCCTAAAATATGTTTTTAAAATCCATTCATGGTGGAGAGATACATGTGGAGTGTTGTGAGGCAAAATAGTCCCCAAAGGAAATAATTGTTTTCAGATTTTCCACTATTTTCCATCATCAACATTCAATATAAACAATGTAAACAGGTTCACTGGTGGTTCTGGATAGTAAATAAAATGGCTATATTTGTGTTGTAGTCATGGCGACCCCTGGTTCCTATCACCACCACTGTAAAGGAAATATGAACCATTTCACACCAAACCACTCTGCATCTCTCTGTTAACATCTCAACCAGTGAATTGTAAAGAAATTCTTAAAAATTGGTGGAAATTCCACCAATAGAATGAAATTCAATGCTAAGATGCTTTTGGGACACTTGGAGGTAATTTTCAGTCAGGTAAAGTGTTATTAGAGGGAAATAGACCAACACTGTACTCTGAGCACGAGTTTAGATTTGTTTTCTTTTGGATACATGCACATATTGCTAATAACATACCAGCTACAAGCAATGTATGAAAACAGTTATAATCTTGATACCTTCAAAAAGATGTAAATTCAATTCCAAACCCTTGAAAGTGATGTAGTTTACAGCAGATCAAATGGATGGGGGATTTATTTATTTATTTATTTAAGCCAAAAATGAGGCCTATTAAGCCCCGAGATCATATGTTTGCCCTTGAAGTCAAAAAGGAAAAACAAACCCTGAATATCATTTAGTTTGTGTTTACTCGCTGCGTAGATCCACTTCCCGACATGCCGCTCGGAGATTTCAAGGCTGGAAGAGTTTAAATATGAGCCGTCAGAGTTTGGCTTCACCTGAACATTAGCTCTCTGATGAGGCTTGTCTCTCACTCCACTGACTGCAGCGGTTCTTCTGCCCGCGAGTGACGACGTTCTGAGTTTTCATTTTCTCCAGTGGAACCTTTAAAATGGTCTTTTAAAAACCACGGCTGGTCTGTAAAACACTTTGGACAGGCAATCAGGCAGAAAATAAAAGGACATCCTGTTTACACTAGCGTGTGTCTGGAGTCTGTCTGGAGTCGTCTCTAGTGGTGATTAAACAGCATGTTTCAGGAAGTTTTAAGAGCGTAATTTGTCACCATTGAAATACTGACAATGGTCTTCACCCACACGTGGCAGCTGATATAGAGTCGCTCGGCGATGAATAAAGAGCAGCTAATGCAGAAATGCAGTTTAATTAACCTTTTTAACTTCATCATATTCTTCATAACTTGTCGTATGAGAGCTGTAACTGTCTTCTTTCCAGTTGAATAGATGGGTGATGTCATTTTAAACCCTTATAATAAAGGAAGCTGAACTCACAATTTTTTTGTACTGAAATTCGACCCATTTTTCCACAAATGTGGGCTATAAACTATAAACAGATGGCGTCTCTTCAGTGATCTGCTCTGTAAAAATGATTTTTATAAAAAAATATAAAGATTTTTGGCTTTCAGCAGTAAATTGTAAGCATATAGCGATATGTGTATGATCATAAAACACATGTTCTGTTAATTTAATAAATAAAAATTTGCATTTATTTCATGCAGTTACTGAATAATTTGCCTTACGATTTGGTCATGTAAATTCAGATGGACAAACCAAAATATACCCTGGTGAATTAACCGTCCGAGCTGAGTAGACAGGTTATGGAAAATGTTTACAGCTCAGATTCTGCTTTTTATTTTCACAGCTCTTTAATCAGCATTTTTAACCTGCTACTCTTTCCCAGTTTCCAGCACAGAAATGTCTCATTTCCAGTCTCTAATTGGAGCAGATTTATAATCACTTCTTTTGTTGAATCCTGAAAAACCTCCACATACCAGAGAGGCAACTTTATCAACATATATTTCACAAACAAAGTCCGATGTTTTCATACAAGCCTGAAATGTAAACCCGTGAATATGTAATAGGACACGGCTAAACTGGTGAAATAGGCCAAATTATTGTGGCTCTATGGGGCTTAAATTGAACTCCAATTTTGAAATGAGACACGAGTCTCCATCTGTACTTTCATTCAAAACCAGAGTCATGGGAGCGCTGCTGCGCTGAAAAGAAGTAATGAATTGTATTTACCTGATTCAAATTTCCACATTAATAAAATAAGCAGTCGTGTGCAAAAGTTTAGGCGCCCCTGGTGAAATGATGTTATTGCTGATTTTCTCTAAGTGACTATAAGACATAACTACATACACATAATATAAAACATCCTCTACAGAGAACACACTCCTGCTGAGTTTTACATATTGGAAAATATAATACATAAAACACGGCCTGTGCAAAAGTTATGGCACATTTTAGATTTTATGTTTTTTTTTCCTGATATGTTAAACTCAGCAGAAAAATACAGGTAGATTCACTCGAAAGAGGCCCCGAATATTCTGTAATAACTCTCGCTACGACGAAGCAATCTGAACGAAACAACGTGCAATGTGCTCCTCAGTATATGGAGCTTCAACCAAGCTGGGATGCCCCTGCGTCGGCGTGATGAGGTGGGCACCGGACAGCCATCCCGAAGTTTAACCTCCATTTGCAACTTCTGGGTGCAGACCCCCGTACCCCTTCATGTGTCTGGCAGAAAACAGAGATCACCTCTAGCATTACATGTAATGCAATCGATTACACATACGTCAAGATATGTAGCATATTTTTTTGGTTCAGATTGCTTCATCCTAATGGGAGTTACAGCAGAATATTCAGGGCCTGTTTCAAGTGAATCTCCCTGTAGAAGTTGTGCACCAGAAAAATGCCATCTCTAAGCGTGTTAAACTACAATGTGTAGTTTGTAAGGGGGGGGAAAACGGGGTACAACTGTATGACATTAAAATATTTCTACACAGTTTAATCAGTGAAATGTAAACAGAGTCATTCAGAGTGGTTTGGTCTGAAATTGCTGATTACAGTGACTCAGATTTCTTTGCAGTGGTGGTGATAGGAACCAGGGGTCGCCATGACTACAACACAAATATACACATTTTATTTACTATCTAAAACCACCAGTCAACCTACACATGCACTGCAAAAATGGCATCTTTTGAAGTGAAATGATCGTAAATGTAGTTGGTTGCGCTACTATTTCCCACTTTGGGATAGTTGTGCACTTATTATAAGATTATTTAGCTTATTTTTAGACACTTTTTCACTTGTTTTAGGTCATTTTATTGGGAAAAATTATCTCACTATACTGGTGGATACTTGCTGGTTTCAAGCACATTTCTTACAACAAGCAAAATCATCTGCCAACATAGTGAGATAGTTTCACTTAATAAAATTACTTAAAACAAGTAAAGATTGTCTAGAAATAAGGTAAATGTTCCTGAACTAAGCAATGTGTCTTCTGAGCTTTTATCTGGAATGTTGATGATGGCAAAATAGTGATAAATCTGAAATAATAAGTTTTCTTTGGGGACTATTTTGCCTCACAGCTCCCTGAATGTATCCCTCCACCATGAACGGATTTTAAAAATATGTTTTAGGGCAAAATCTTCTCAAAACTATCATAAAACAACGTCTCAGACATCATAACCATTTCATGTAGTAACTCTCTGTGAGGGAGCTTTTAGAGGTGGACGTCTGGTTCCTATCACCACCACTGTGAACAGTTGAGATTCTCAGAGCGTTTCATGAAACCACTCTGAATGTCTTTGTCATAATTTTTAATTTCTGGAAATCCCCTTTAGGCTTTCAAAAGGTTCTCCACACTGTCATGTACAAACATGGTCCTTTAACAACCCCTTCCCCTTAAATGGTCAAACTAAGAAGACGTTTGCATTGAAGTTGATGCAGTTACTGAAAAAAAAGCCATACAATATAATAAGCCTGTAATAAGGAGCTTCTATTAAAAGTTTCTTTAGGAAGCCAAAGGTGGTTCTGTTGCATTTCTCCAAAGATCCCTTTATAGCACCTTTATTTTGAACTGGAACACACTGGAAACAACAATGGGGAACAGTGTTGTTCTGAAACTGAGCTGTAATCTGGGGTTTAGTCAGCTGTGCTTATGCTGTGTGTAATCTATCAGCATGCGCTCATTCAAGGCCTTCGCAATAGTGCAGACTTTCTTTGTTCCAGGCAAAGCAGAGGCCATGTGCACAATGTGAGAATGTGTCACCCCCCCTTGCATCACTTCCCCTTCCACTCCAACCCTGTTCCACCTCACTCTCACCATATGCACTGCCTGATAAAGTCCCAGGATAAAGCTTTTCCATTAACAGGTCATTTGCAAGTTCCCCCCACTTATGAAGTCTCGGAAGTCCATCAGTTATCGCTCCTGCTATATCTCTGCCGCTTTGTCATGCCGCTCGCGTCTCAAGCAGGACCATCTGCTCCTAATAGGGGCCTCCAGGGGAGGAAGGCCATTGCCTACTCACCCACCTGTCTCTTCTGCAGTCATAATGCACCGGAAGAGACCTCAAACTGCGAAAGTTTGAACGCCCCCGGTCAGATTACATGTTTTGTTGAGTTTCTGAGTGAAAATGTTTCTGAGTTAATACGTGCTCCACAGAGAAGTCTGAGTTTAACATATGAAAAAAATACAGCATGAAATTTAACATGTGCCATTAATTTAACACAGGCCACATATGTTTTATTTTTGTCCCCAGTATGTTAAATACATCAAATAAACAAGAACTGTGCATTAAAATGTGCAGTGCTCTCTATAGAGGATGTGTTCACTTATTTTTATATAGAAAATCAACAATAACATGCCACTTGACCAGGGGCGCCCAAACTTTTGCACACGACCGTATCTTCAGTAAAGCCGAACGATATTAAAATCAGCTGTGCTTTATTGATTGATATGAATGTTAGTTTGTCAACTGCGACTTGATTTTCAGCTCTCAAACAGCAGCAACTCATAAAGTCTTAAATAATATCAATATTAAACAAACCACTCATAAATGACTTTCATAACCTAACCTTATAACTTCAGTTTGAGGTTGTACTTGTTGTGTTATGTAATATTTTATATTGCAGGATTATATCTCTCATCCTCATCAGTTCGACAGAATTCACAATTTTATATAGTTTTCATGTTTTGTCAGTGTTCTGTAAGGATTGGGGTTCATAGGCAGGCTGCATGTGCAGAGTAGCTTTATTAGGGCACGTCCAGTGCTCACGGTCATCCCAGGCAGGGGTCAGAAAACAGGCAGGCAGGTACACACAAGGCAAATCCATTATCAAAAACCAGGAAACAAAGCCCAAGAAAACGCATAAACCATGTTTAACCTCTTAAATGGTCAGGGCCGCCAGCAGGCCCAATGTTTTATTACACACTTCTATAACCTAAGAATAGCTCAGCCAGTTTGCACTGAAGTCCTTGTAGTTACTGAATAATATGCCTTAGTATGTAATAAGACTGGGATTTTAAGCTGTTAAACAACAAACACAGCAGCTGAAATGATCCCCTAACCACTGTACTGTACTTTCTACATTAGAACATCTGGATTACAGTAAGAACACTGCTATAAGGAATAGAAATTTGCGATGGTAGTAAAGTTTCGGACACTGCTTCATGTGGCTTTGCTCATTACTGTGCGATTCCTTTGCATAAACACTGCAAATGTAATGTTTTTGCGATTGGCCAAACAATGTATAGGTCAGGCCCCAATCTGTGTTCATATGTGAGCAGACCATAGCTGTGGCCTTGGCCATCCAAGGCCCCAGAGTTCCCAGTTCACTCTGCTTTTGTGAGAGGTCTGGGTCTAAGACCTTCACACGCTCGCTCTCTCTTTCCAGCTGTGATTTTTACTTTCCTTGATCAATGAAATTTCACAGGCGGAAATGACATCTGGCCAGTGATTTTTCAGATGCATAACATATTGGAAGGATATGGACATTATAAGGACTCAAAACTTGTGATGCACTGCAAAAAATAGCATCTTGTCAAGTGAAATTATCTTAATTCTCATCGAAACATCTAATATTTCTTATTTTGAGATGGTTGTGTGCTTATTTTAAGATTAGCTAGCTTATCTCTAGACATTTTTACCTGCTTTTAAGTAATTTTAATAAGTACAATTATCTCACCATACTGGCAGATAATTTAGCTGGTTTCAAGCACATTTCCTACAACAAGCAAAATTGTCTGCCAATATATTGAGATCATTAACCCTCTATTGCACAATGTTGCCTCAGGGCAACAAACCCATTTTCCTTACTTTACAATAACATTATCCTTATTTAAAGACAACGACAGGGTTAACAATAAAGGGAGGAGTTTGAGTATGTCAATAAAAAGCATGTTCTTGGTCATACTGTCTCTCAGTGAGCACTTTTAAACCGCTTCTTTTAATATTCAGCATATTTGTTTTGTTACGAGAACTTGCAGAAATATGTTTGTTGCCTAGAAGCAACATGGTGCTACAGTGGAATGGATTTGACCAGTCACAAGCCAGGTCTCACCACTTCAGGGAACACGGCTGTATTTCATTTCTTCCCATTGTCGCACATTGTTGCCTCAAGGCAACATACCCCAAAATGACCCCTGCACACATTATTTTAATTTTTTTTTGAAATTTAATAATCAGATACATTTTATGCAAGAAAGGTGAACCAAATATATATATTTTAAATTGCTGTCATAACACGTGCAGTAGAGGGTTAAAATAAGCTTACAACACTCTCAACAGGAGAGATATTGTATATATTGACTAGATTTAGGATAATTTTACTTGACAAGATACTATTTTTTGCAGTGTGGTAGCAAACAATTGAGTTTGACCGCACACATGAGAAGATCCGACTTACATCTGTAACAGGTCTATAGGGAGCTCTGTGGAGATGCTGCCATTGTAGCTGGGCTCGCTAATCGTACTCAGAGAAGCTGCATGTGAATCTTTAAACCAACCAATGCAGTGCATTATGGGTATCCCCTATCCCCTAGGGATCACAGAAGAAGACGTGACGTAAACATAACGTAAAACTCAAACTTCACGCTGCGGCTTTTTTTTAAACATCGCATCACTTTACCTGAAAATATGAACAAACATCATCTAGAAGATGAAGAATATTCATATCCTTTATTTCATGTTAGGTTTCAGTGCCACTCCAAAAGCGCTACGTCTCACGACATCCACCGTCTGATCTCACGCATGCGCAGACTGAGAAATCCGATAGAAATCGGAGTAAGAGTTTACATGCGCTGAGAAATCAGATTATTGAGCTAAAATCCAGCTCTCTTCATCGGATTTCTTAATCAGATTACTAGATCGGAGTATGGTGTTTACATGACCATTTGAATAATCAGATAACTGCAGAAATCTGATTATGATCGGATTATTGAGTGCATGTACACGCACTCAATGTATCGGTCAGGCCCTAATCTGTGAGCAGACCATAACTGTGGCCTGCACTTAACCTAGCAGGCATGTGATGGAGAGATGGAGGTGGAGATATGGTTCTCCAGGGGCTCTCAGGAGGTGTTTTGAAACAACCTTGGCCATCCAAGGCCCCAAAGTTACCAGTCCACTCTGCTTTTATGAGGGGTCTGGGTCTAAGACCTTCACACACTCGCTCTCTCTTTCCTAGCTGTGTTTTTACTTTCCTTGATAAATGAAATTTCACAGGCAGAAAGTTTTTTTGTCCCGTCAGTAATTTTTCAGACATATCTTCTCTTACACTGTAATAAAAAATATCAAAGTATGTTGATTTTTTCATGTATTGTCAGTTCAGGTCCCCTCACATCTATTTTCTAAAGGTTAGCAACTTTAATGAAGGCGTAGCTCCGCCCACACTCGGATAAGTGACTGAAAAGCTTGTTTTTGTGGAATCTAAATAGAATATTCAAATATATCTTTTTTCGTACTAATGTCAGCAGAAATCACACAAAAGGTGCATGTTTTCTGAGGCTGCGCTGGCTAATGCAGTTCTGAGGCTGATTCTTCAAATGTTTTTTTTTTTCTGAGAATCAGCTTTTCTCTACATTTGAAATGAAAAAAAAATCTCAGTTTCTAGAAAAACTGCATTCATGAAGCTGTACGTGTTCATTTTCTAACCCTATTCTGAAAGACATTGCTGCATTTACGGTAGATTTTGTGCTACAGAATGACCTGACATACACTTTATAAGAGCAGTACTCTGTGTTTTCTTGATTAAACAATAAAACGATGAGATTTCCATAACCTGTTGTGCAAAATCAGTGTGTCTTCACAATGAAATGAAAATTTTAAATCCAACGTCATCCAAAGGCTACATTTGTGGTTTTATGTCACCAAAAAAAAAAACTATTTTAGGTACTGTGCCTTTAAGACCGATATATGCAAATTAACTCTCCTCTGATTGGTGGCCCTGTATTGCGCCTCATTCAGAAAGCAATCTGGACTGCAACACTCCTTATAACTTCAATGTGAGTGCGCAGTAACACTGACGTGGTGGTGGTGTGTTAGTGTGTGTTGTGCCAGTCTGAGTGGATCAGACACAGCAGTGCTGGAGTTTTTAAACACTGTGTCCACTCACTGTCCACTCTGTTAGACACTCCTGTCTTGTCAGTCCTGCTTGTAGATGTAAAGTCAGAGACGATAGCTCATCTGCTGCTGCACAGTTTGTGTTGGTCATCCTCTAGTCCTTCATCAGTGGTCACAGGACGCTGCCCACAGGACGCTGTTGGCTGGATGTTTTTGGTTGGTGGACTATTCTCAGTCCAGCAGTGACACTGAGGTGTTTAAAAACTCAAGCAGCACTGCTGTGTCTGATCCACTCAGACCAGCGCAACACACCACCACCACGTCAGTGTTACTGCAGTGCTGAGAATGATCCACCACCCAAATAGTACCTGCTCTGTGAGGGGTCCATGGGGGTCCTGACCACTGAAGAACAGGGTAAAAGGGGGCTAACAAAGTATCAGAGAAACAGATGGACTACAGTCTGTAATTGTAGAACTACAAAGTGCACCTATATAGTAAGTGGAGCTGATAAAATGGACAATGAGCGTAGAAACAAGGAGGTGGTCATAATGTTATGCTTCAGAACCTTAAACATATCTACATAACTCATATCAAAAAGCGAAGGAAAATTCATTTTTCCATGATATGGGCCCTTTAAAGTCTGAGCTGAGGTCATGAGATGAGTCGTGCTCTGTGGGTTCTTGCCATTAATATGTGGAACTTGTTAAGAAAAGGCTGCAACATGGTGATAAAAGTATTAAGGAAAGAAAACATTTGGAATATGATCTGCTTGAAAACACAAACTAATCATATCGGATTTGCATTGATTATGTTTGCAATGAAAAAGAACCGTGACTGAAGAGAACAGTCCATGGCTGGGGAGCATTTTGTTGGTGGTATGTGATCAGAACCGATGTGTGTAGCGTGTCTGGGCCTGTTGCAGTCTCAGATTGGCTTTCTTCTGCCCTCACAGTGTGTGGCCCATAGGCTGTTTTGGAACTTCACATAAGTAGATTAACTAGAATTGCCTGTTGACAAAATTGAAGCCAAGATGACAAAGGAAGGCTCTGAGCGGAACATGGCTGTGTTCATTCTGAGGCTTGTGTTTGATCAGATCGGCTAATTCGGGCCTTTCATGTGTGCGAATTAAAAGACCCTCTCTACTCACAGCTGCTTTCTCAATTTGTTATTCAGGGATGCCGAGACATTTTTGCTCGACTCAAAGAAAGTCCGCGCCTCAGATGGAGGATGGCTGGTGTTTGACATCACAGCTACCAGTAACCACTGGGTGCTGAACCCTCAGCAGAACATGGGCCTTCAACTCTGCGTGGAAACCATGGACGGTGAGCATGTCATCAGTTATCAGATCGTTGGCAAGGCATGCTAGTTACTAATGCCATGTGACTGATACGCGTTATATAAACTCAGCTTTGAATTGTTTTATATTACTGTGCAAAAGTCAGAGACCATTACCTTTATTTATTTAATTTTCTGTCTTGATGATATTAAGTTATTCAGGGAAAAGGCAGAAAACATATTGTAGCATCAGCAAAAGGAGAAACACATGCTTAGCCATAATTCTGCTACAAGAAGTGATCTTTATTAAACACACCGACATAAAGGGGCACATACAGAACACTCAACTCAGGGGGGAGGTCACCTTTAGCTACACACTTCACCCCTACAGTGACCCCCACCACACACACAAAACCTACAGCCCCGACACAAAATAACACAATAACGTACACATGCCTTAAAGTGCTAGCGCCAGCCGGTAGCAGGATGCACCTCTGACCCACCACTCGCTCTGCTGGCCTCACCGTTGTGCCTTGCAGCATCAACCTCACTGCCGAGCCTCCTTACACCGTCCCCATTGTAGGGTCTATCCAGTGCCTACTCAGGCCTCCAGTCTTCCCTTTGGAGCCTTGCAGCATCTTCCTTGTCGTCACTGTCTCTCACCGGTCTTTGCTCTTCTCGTCATCTGTCTTTGAGCTCGGAGTAGTGCCATTCTCCTCCAGATCACCTCTGACACCAGTGTAGCATTAGCATTGAAACACAGGGGCAGCCATGATTCTGCTGCAAGAAGTGCGCATTGTTGAACACGCCGGCAGAAGGAGGCACAAGACATCACAGTGAACTCACGGGGGAGGGTACCTTGAGCCACACACAGATCCCCCTACACACAAAACCCCCAGCCCCGGACATTAAATCACACAAAGAACATGTACACATCACTTAATGAAATGAAATGAAATGAACCTTTTAGCCAACTGTGTCTGAACACATCGGAATTAGACCTCCGCATTTGACCCATCCGTGCAGTGAAACACCACATACACACTAGTGAACACACACACACTAGGGGGCAGTGAGCACACTTGCCACGAGCGGTGGGCAGCCCTATCCACGGCGCCCGGGAGCAGTTGGGGGTTAGGTGTCTTGCTCAAGGGCACTTCAGTCACGTACTGTTGGCTCGGGGATCAAACCGGCGACCTTCTGTTCACAAGGGTGGTTCCCTAACCACTTTTAACTGTTCCACGGTCTCGTCTTAAACAGAAAGGGGATCTTTTGCTGTCGCCACACCCAGACTTTGGAATGGCCTCCCAAGTGACATTAGGCTCTGTGACTGGTTTTAAAAACAAGCTTAAAACACATTTATCGATTAGCATTCAGGAGCCGTTACACTGTGGATTAAGGACTGTACACTGCTGTGTGTATGGTGGTGGTGATCTGAAGGTGAAAATCCCTTTTTTGTGTTTTATTGTAAAGCACTTTGGTTTTAAATGTGCTATATATATAAAATTTACTTACTTACTACTTACCTTTATTACAACATCCATTCTTTTCAGGAGACTCACTTTCAGTTCCCCAAAGAATCTGCAGACACACCTCCAAAGTTCAGTCTTAGAAGTTGGTCGATAATTTTCTGAAGTAATCAAACACATTGAGTGACGTTGAGGTCTGGAGAACACCAGCAGCTTCTTTGTTTGATTTGCACATTTGCTTCTTTTTGTTTGGTAGCAGTGTTGTGTCTACAAGGTCTTCAGGTGGTTGTTTGGAGACCAATTTTCTCTGTAGCTTAAAATGATTTTTAACTCCAGTTTTGGAAACTCCTGAAAAGTAGTTCACTTGTTTTCCTTTGACTTTCTCCTTCCTTATGCAAGTGGATTATCTTATATCTAATGTCCTCAGAAATATCACCTGAAAAATTAATAACTTGTACTTAATTGCTGTTTTGATTGGAAATTAGGGTGGTCTCTGACTATTACACAGTACTTTAGATGGGTATTATTTTCTTGCATTCCCATAAATTGTTGTGTGTTCCACAGTAGAGCAGAACATTTCAAATAATGACATTTTTAAAGACTCTACTTTGGGATTTTCCTTATGATTTGATGGTCTAAATCTCTGAAGACAGTTCAGTCCAATTCTTTAGTCTTGTAGAAGCCTAGATGTGTTTCGCATTGCATTTGTATCCCACATATTCACCATAGTTTTACAGTAGCCTTGTCACATATGTATACATGGTGGTAGAAACAAATGAACATGGTCACCTCTTTACCATTTTGGGGGTGGGGGGTGTGAGTACACTGAAAAAAAGTTGTCCACACCAATGAAATATGTTACACAAGAACTTTAACATAGTAACTATGTTAATGTAACACATTTCATTCATGTTGAGCCAACATACACAATCTAAAGCAACTTTAAGAAGCTTTTTCCAGTTTAGGGAGGATGTATATTTTTGTTTGTGAATCAAACTTTTTTAAGTAAATTACCTCACTTGGACGTCCTTTATTGGTAATAATACAGTACGAACCTCCTTTACTCTTAGCAGCTTTTAGTTTCCTACACCTAGAAGTTGCTATAAGTCATTTTTGCACTGTTCACGTTTCCCCACAGGATATGGAGCTGATTTGTTTCTTTAACTCCTGAGAAGACATTTTAGAAAGGTCATTACTGACTCACGGATTAACCCCTTAAATGGCCAGGACTCACTGGTGGCCCAGAGTGTTACTACACACCTCTATAACCTAAGAATAACTCAGATAGCTTGCATTGTAGTCACGTTAGTTACTGAATAATAAGGCTTAGAATGTACCACCCTGGGATTTTAATCTGTTTTTTATGGTAGCAAATTTTACTAATACAAAAATAGGAGAGTATATTGGTTATATTATTGGTGCTTTATGGATTGAGAGTGAATGCAGCTTTGTGTGTTAAACTCTGGACTCTCTCAGAAAGAAAGGTCTAAGGGGGGGTACCCCTCTTGTCACTGGGGTGGGACCCTCAAGGGTTCATCTCAGTACCTTTAGTCAGGGAACGTAACTGAACCATAATCCACTGAAATGATATGTTCTAAGCTGTACTGACTCCACACACCCCGTCTCGTCTCCAGGCTTTTATTTTACTGTTCTGTTTAAAACATTCGGTTATGAAAAGGTACAAATACGAACTTTTCACCTGGAAAAACTTATTTAAGGTTCACAATCAGACCTTAAAACCACTGTTGTACCTTTGAGGGAACGTTTACACTGTTTGTACCTTGATGAATGAAAGATATACCTGAACAAAGCCTTTATTAATAACAGTGTAGATACTCATCTTTTTTATCATCTTTGATGATAGCTTTTCACGTTAAACCAAACCTTTATTTTTTTCTGTTGAATAATTGCACGATTAGTCTCTCAAGCCAGACTTCTGCCTATCTGGTGTGTTTTGTTGCTCAACATGGTGAAAGACTGGCTTATTTGGCAGGAAAGGCCTTTTGACTCGCATACAAAATAACCATCCACTTCTAAAGTTTTTGTGTGATGTGTGGTGACAGCGATTTTCCAAACATAACCAGACCCACTGAAAACAAAGTGGTATCAGCCAACATGTGAGGATATCTCACTTACTAGCTTCTAAATGCTTCAAAGAAGACTGCTGAATGAATCTTAAAGATACGATACCATGAACCGCACACAGGTTTTTCAATCCGGCTGCTATATCTCGCTCCAGAGGGACTCGTCACAGCGCATCTGCTCCCTTGGACCGATTAAAACCGGTGTACGGAAGTGCATATATATGGACATGAGGATAGACAATCAGAATGGAACCGACAAAATCCCAGGGGTCGTGGCCCGCTTAGCATGCAGTAGACGTCAGACGTCCGAGGCTGAGACTATTGCATAATTAACCTTGATAATATTGTGGAATCATGACTACACCCAGTTATTTCTCGTTTTTTTAGAGTCACATAACACAACGCCAAGACGTTTTTCATGCCGAATCATATTTCAGCTCATTTCCCCACATGCTAAACTAGCTCCGCTGCCAATGTGCACAAAAGTCCCAGGAGTTTGTAAGATATAAAGACCTGTTTTTAAGTGTGGAACAGTACATTAGCTCTGACTGCGCCTGAGAAAGAAGCACCTCTACCCTAAAAACATTCCTTTCGATGTTTTTAACTTCTGTGTTTTTTATTTTCAGGTCGAAGCATCAACATGAAATCCGCGGGGATCATTGGAAGGAGCGGGCCGCAGTCCAAGCAGCCTTTTCTTGTTGCTTTTTTCAAAGCCAGTGAAGTGTTGCTGCGCTCTGTAAGGGCCACTGGGGGCAAGAGGAAGAATCACAGCAGAAACAAAAGCAGAAGTCAACAGAAAACCTCACAGGCTCCCAGGAGTGGAGGTAGAGTTCTCTTACAGCCAGCGTCGAGGCAATAAATTCCACTGTGTCTGTGGAATACATATCGCACGCTTTTGCAAGCACAAAGCTTCTTCAGGCAACTTTGGCTCGTCTTAGTGGACTTTTTCTGTTATCGTATCAGTGTACCAGTTAACGCTTTTGAGGCTCCAGTTTCAGAGTCTTAAAACATGACGGAAGTCATTCTTTTAGCATGTAACTCATCTACTTGTCAAGCTTTCTGTGATTCAGTTGAGTGAGTAGGAACAGCCTTTAGTAGCAAGATCATATGATCTTTGGGGATATTTACCTAATTTCATTACTGGGTGAAGACCTTCTGGCAGCTGCAAATACAGAGGAAATGCCCATGAGGGTTGGCCACTGAGGCCCACCCATGCAGGAGTAGACTAAACAACATTAAACGACTATGCTAGCGTTTGAACACTGATGGTGGGTTTTTGTTGTTTTTATCTAGATCAAAACACCAGCGAACAGAAGCAAGCCTGCAAAAAGCACGAGCTCTACGTCAGCTTCCGCGACTTAGGATGGCAGGTATGGGGCGTGTATGGAAAAGTCAGAGGAATAAACAGAGGAAAAGCAAACAGATAACTCAAATTCCTGACTCAGACAGTTCTTTCATCTTTTCTTCTACCCTTTCTTCTTCTCTCTCTCTCTCTCTTTGCCATGTCAAGGACTGGATAATCGCGCCTGAGGGTTATGCAGCTTTTTACTGCGACGGAGAATGCTCGTTCCCACTCAATGCACATATGAATGCAACAAATCATGCAATTGTACAGACTTTGGTGAGTGTGCATTGACTGTTTAATGCGTTGCTTTCAGGTATGCACAGTCAGAATTGGCCTAAGATTGGAATCGGCCCAGTTTTGCTCCAAACACACAACCAGCAATTGCACAGTTTATTATTTTCATTTTGTTTGATGTGAGTTGCAATTTTACCTTCATTTATTTAATTTCCAGTCAAAACAGCCATTAAGGATTTTCAGGAGAGATTAGATGTAAAATAATACATTCACATATGGAAGGAGAAAGTCAAATGAATATAAGGGAAGATTATTTTAAAAAAGGAGTTTCAAAAAATGATTAAAAGCTACAGAGAAAATGGGGCTCCTAACAACCACCTGGAAGAGCTGGTCGACCCCAAAACTGCCCCCATCTGATAAACAGCACTTAAAGCTTTCATCTCTGAGAGAGAGGAGAAAATCAAGCTGCTTCAGATCTGAAAACATCCACAGGTGTTTCTGTCCATCCTTCCACTGTGAGAAGACGACTCAGCGCTGTGGGTCTGAAAGGATGTGTAGCTGTCAAGAAGAACCTCACTGAGAAAAGGAGACGGACACATCAAACAAAGAAGCTGAACGATGGACTGACCACCCCAGAGTCCAGACCTCAACACCACTGAATGTGTTTGATTACTTCAGAAAATGATCAACCAGCTTCTAAGACTGAACTTTGGAGGTGTGTCTGCAGATTCTTTGAGGCACTGAAAGTGAGTCTCCTGAAGAGAACGGAAGCTGGAATAAAGGTTAAAAGAGTGGAGACACTAAATACAGAAAAAAATAGTTATGTTTTTTTGTATTTTTCTTTTATACTGGTTGCCTGTTTTTTCGTGACACTCAAAAATGAATAATAGGCACTTGATGATTGTTTTGGCTGGAAATTAAATATATGAATGGTGGTCTCTGACTTTTGAACAGTACTATATATTGTGACTTTGGCTTGTAGAAAGTTCTGGAAATGTTCTAGTGTGCTTCATGTGTTCATTTAGCCTGCTCAGTGTGAGCTTTGAGTTAACCCTTGTGTGGTGTTCAGGTCTGGGGGACCCCTTTTTTCAATGTTTACCAGAAGAAAAAATGATGAGATTTATTATTATTTCAACCTCAGATTCTTGTTCTTTGCTCATTTTCTGTAAAGAACATATAAAATAACCCATTTTCAGTGTCTTCACTCTGTTCACCCCCCACACATTTATTTTACACATGTGGTGTTGGGCTGAACCCGCGGGGAGTAAAAGTGTGGAGGTGCTGTGTCCTTCACTCTGTTCTCCTCCTACATGGCCTGCTGTTAGTGTGTGTGTGTGTGTGTGTGTGTGTGTGTGTGTGTGTGTGACGGTGGATAACATGGACAGGCTGCTGACTGGCTACAGCTGCTAAAGGAGAACCCTACGCTGGACACTTGTGACATTTTAAACATCTGGTATTTTTACATAAATTGTTATGTCTGTATTGATTTAAAGAAACAATAATGTGGTGGGTCCACCAGACCACTGAGTAACAAACACATCAGCACCACACAAGGGTTAAAAACAAGGCTCAAAAATGTTGAACGAAAAATTGGCCAATTTGGCAGCAAAGAAATCAGAATGTGCCGTGAAAATTCATGAACAGTGCGTCCCTAGTTGTAAATGGCTTACAGACACACAATTATATGCTACTTGTGCAGCTATTAAGCAAACGTTCCTGTATTTCCATCTAATTATGTGCTTGTTTTTGTCTGTTCTAATCCCAGGTCCACCTTATGTTCCCTGATAATGTGCCAAAACCCTGCTGTGCCCCAACCAAGCTGAACGCTATATCTGTGCTCTACTTTGATGACAGCTCAAACGTCATTCTGAAGAAATACCGTAACATGGTAGTCAGGTCTTGTGGGTGCCACTGAGGGTAAACCGCACCCAGTTTTGGGAGCATGTTTTGCAGGCACAGAATAAGCCTAGTCTTGGGCTAAATTACATTGCCACTGGGGATTATCCATTGAATCATTTTGAATCTAGGACTCTGGAATAATCTGTGCCTGTAAAACCTACCATGTTGGTGATATGGCTGGAATCAAATCCATACTCTCCTAGTAGATAGTTTTGACATTTGATGTACAGTGTTATGTATATATTAGCTCATGAATGCTCTTATTTATTTGCCTTTAACTGTTCCAATAGAAGGTATGTAGAAAGTTACCACTTGCAGATACACGTCTGATGCTGAGGACCGGTTTCCCAGACCTAGATTAAGCCTAGTTATAAAACGGATAGTTCCGGTCCTAAAATCTGATTGGCTGATATATGCACACCTTTGACCGCCTCACAGCAACTGAACTCTGTATCACTGTATCATCTTTGCCTCTAATGCTGCTCCCAGGAACCACAGACAAAGTAAGAACCTGCTTTTTGTTCAAACTGAGCGGCTGGCAGCTTATGTTCTTAACTAAAACCAGACTGGTCAGCCAGCTAACAGGCTACAAGATAGCTATTAGCCTAAACAACTCCGTTATTAATATCACAGGTTAGAATTAAAGTACATACAATATGATTCACTGTAAAAGGGCATTTTAAAACACTCTAGAATGTGACTTGAATGACTTACACGCTTCAAATATCCATGTATAGACTGACTGAAACACATGTGTGTGTTTGCAGGCTGAATCCCAAATGGCTCCGTACTCCCTAAATAGTGTGCTAGCTATGAAAGTTTCAAAATTCTAGCCTCTACAGCCAAATAGTGCATCATTTATCCAGCTTGGATGTGTCTGAGTCCCAAATAACTACTTTTTAGCTATATTATTCACTGTAGTGGTGCAGGAACTGGTATTTAAAGTCCTACGTAGTCCACTATGTGTAGCCATTTGAGATTCAGCCCCAGCATGAGAAGAGGGCACCACTGGATTGGTGCTAAATAAGACTTGCAGTGGTAATTTGGTGACCAAAAAGTTCTTATAAAGTGAAATGTTTTGCGTTAAACAGTGCTGTTTTATCATATGTTCATTGTTATACGACAAAAAGTTGAAAAGTTCATGAAATGACCGCAGTATACAGCGAAGGGTGACCGAACGTTCTCCTCATTCTGCGGTCCATGGTTGCTTGGCAATGACACCCATACGCTTAAGGAACTACATTTCTTGGCGGAATACTTGTTTATGGCGATTATTATTAATAATAAGTTCTGAAAAAGTGTGTATTTTATCATAGTTTATATTGGCCGCTGCTTCGCGTCGTGCCTAATAACACCCTTCCCCGTGATGAAATTGCAGTAACACACAGCCTCTTGTGGCTTATTGCTTTAATCGAGACTAAAAATAATTTACAATAGTGATTTACCATTGGCACTGCAGTTTAGTCCAAGACTAGGCTTAATCCATGTTTGGGAAACCTGATCTTTCCTGAGGATTTGTCTAATATACGAGGCCAGTACAGCAAGCAATATCTATCATGGTTTCAACAATGTCCAGTGATCTTTTGATTTCAGATCATTGTCAGTTTATTAGAGACCACTCAAATAAGGCAGCGCTGCTATTTTAAGATATGAAAATATGCAAAATTGTATTCAGTCATTGTAACTTTGGATTACGGCACAATTAGCTGGTTTGCTCATTGATAAGAAGCTAAAATGAACCTGTTCTCATGTGGCTCAGGATTATGTCGTAGAATTATGATCATCGGATATGATCGTGTGCTGAGATAGAACTGACCCCCCCTTCCTTCCACCACCACCACCCTCTAGAGTCACTTTATATCAGTTGAGATACCAGTGAATGCATATGCCTCTGGAAAACCTGGGGAAGATTTGAGGTGATAGTCTTCCAAGATGCTCCTGACTTTCTTATACATTTACATTAGTAATTTGAGTAATATATTTTTGGAAAGTATTTCATTTACTGTATTAGAACAACGTTTATGTGTCAGTAAATATATTTTCAAATAACGGCTTGTCTTCTTTTTCCTTTATTCCATATTATCAAGACTTTAAAGTTTCTCCGTTGTGGTGGGTGCTGGTCCTCACCGTAAACGGAGGCGCTCTGTTGCAAATTGTAAAACTGATAGCAAAGAAAGTAGCTGACTTCTTGTTTATTTTACATAATCTATTGTGAAAACACTGAATGAAGCAGTTTGGTTTGCTTATATCAGCCTTTGTCAATCTCCCATTAGACATATTTCAAACACGTTCAGGACAGAACAATTAATTTATGCTAAAAACAAAGGCTCCTATGAAAATGTTTGAATTAGTATGCAACATTAAGTCATGTGAAGGTTCTCTAACCTTTAAAAAGGTTCCTCTGTCTTGCAAATCTATCAGAACCATACATTGAAAGGTTAACTAAAAGTGGCTCCTCTGTGGTGTCACTCCAAAGAACCCACTCCAAAGTGTCACTCCAAAGTTTGAGAGGAGACTGTATGGATGTAGGAGGAAACTTGAGCTTGGGCTGAGGTTCTGTGTTAACTCCATACATAGCCAGGGCCAGCCGGCAGGCCCAAAGTGCTATTACACACTTCAATAACCTAAGAATAGCTCAACCAGTTTGTGTCTGAAGTCCCTTTAGTTACTGAATAATAAGCCTTAGTATGTAATAAGTCTGGGATTCTAAAGAGTTAATCTAGAACAGAGGTCTTTAATTAAAATTCAGGGTCCAGTTAGAGAAAATCTCCTCAAGCGAAGGTCCAGAACATCATAATGTCTGACTTGCATTATGATTCAGTGCCATATACTGTTTACTGAAGTAGCCTAGTAGGTATATCAACATCTTATACAGTCAACAACTGAATATCAAATCAAGTAAAGTAAAATTCAATCATATTTCAACAACATTTCACTTTTCTCTTTTTAGAGCACAGCAGGTAAAATAATCTGGCTCATTTTCTTCTCCGACTGCTGTGTCTCTCCTCGTACCTCAGTAGCGTCACGTGTGATATTTACAATGTGATTGGTCTGTGAGTCTCTGGCCACTAAAGCCATGCCGTAAATGCTAGAACAGTTACGCCGATTAAAATAGGACCACCCCAACAAAATGAAATAATTCTCCATAGTTTATCGGTTATAGGTCCAGGTCCGCATAGGACAGCGTCTGGGTCTGGACTCGGACCGCGGTCCCACCTATTAGTGACTTCTGATCTAGAAAGTTGCCCTTGAGGTGGGATTGAGAGATAGGACTGAGAGACAGGTAGGAGGTGGATGGGATGGTGGCGGGGTGTGAGAACTCCATCATGGGAAACAGAAGGTAGAGATGGAAATTTCTAGGATGTTTGGAATCAGTTGGAGCTTCAGTGCATGGTTCACTGTTCACTTATTCCATAACTCAGCCTTTAGCACCTTTACAGTACTGTGCACCTGTACAGTACTGAGGCTTTTTCTCCTGATAAATGAATACAGTACTGTATGTTTAGGTATGTATTTACATTAATTGGGTGCATTTACATGCAGTTAATAATGCAGTCATAATCAGATTTCTGTGTTTATCTGATTATTTAAATGCTTGTTTAAACAGCATACTCCGATTTCTTAGATTAGAGTAAGGGCTAGAAATCCGATTAAGAAATCTGATAAAGAGAGCTGGATTTTAGCTCAGTAATCAGATTTCTGAGTGCATGTAAACTCTTACTCTGATTTCTTTCTGATTTCTCAGTCTGCACATGTGTGAAAACAGACGGCGGTACCGGAAATAAGCAAACAGCGTTTAACACAGCGCCCCGGAGCGACGCTGAAACCCAAAACATGCTTGACAAACTGAAGGATTTAAATAGTTTGATCTTCTAGATGATGTGTGTTCATATTTTCAGGTTAAGTGAAGTAAGTTTTACGTTATATTTACGTCTCGTCTTCTTCTGTGAGTTTATTGGCTGGTTGCAAAGCAGAAATCTGATTACTGTCTGACTCCTGTAGACCTGGAGTTTCCCCATTATCTGTGCATGTAAGCATATGGATTACTGACAAAATCAGATTTTCTGCAGTTATCGGATGATTAAGTGCATATAAACACACTCATTGTCTCATCGTCTCTTAGTTGACCTGGGTA
Source organism: Colossoma macropomum (assembly GCF_904425465.1). Taxonomy (NCBI): domain Eukaryota; kingdom Metazoa; phylum Chordata; class Actinopteri; order Characiformes; family Serrasalmidae; genus Colossoma; species Colossoma macropomum. Next base: position 4,198,344 of record NW_023494791.1, on the reverse strand, counting down.
AACATTTCTAAAAGGGCTTGGCATCAAATCCGGCTGGAGTTTAGGGATTAATGTGTGTTTATGCTACTGTGCTGGCTCATTCTGATTGGTCTGTCTGAGACAGGTACCCTTTTCTGGGCCCTTGACGTCTTTCTTTAGTGTCATCACTTTTTTCGTGGCCTGTCGGAAAGTCGAGTGACTGTATTTCACGTAATTAAAAGCAGCGGCGGGGGCCGTCCAGATGTTTTGCAGACGGGACCTAAAAAAGAACGTTAACGTGGGATGAATAGAGGAGGCCACCTGCTAACTTAACTTCTGGCGACGCGGATGATTTGCATTCCTGCGGCCTGCTGCCCTGTATGATTACTCCTGCCACTTCACAATCCCATCTACTGTTTAATATCGTGGATTCCTTCCAATTCTGCTAAATGTCTTCCTTTCTGCAACACCAGGGTCCGGATGAATGGGCTCCTATTTGAAGCGATTCTCTGCCAGGGAGCGGACCTCTTAGCCCTAAGCCCCGCGGCCACATGAAAGCGTGAGAGGGAACAGTCGCCGTACTGAAGGTGGATTGATATAGTGGCCTGTATCCTCAGGGGAGACGTCCTCCACACGCAGACGTAGGGCTAGAACAAGGTCCTGAAGTGAGTCAGCGATGGTCTGACACCCATTTCGTCTCCTCTCCCTCGCACTCGCGCTCAAATGGCAGCTTCTCTAAACAGCTGTTAAGCTTCTCAGGAAAGTCAATGTGAAGTAGTATTTGGATTTGGGGTTTCTTAAGCCATAACACCAGGGGACATTGCCTGGTAAATTACACAGTGTTGGGCCTGTGCTCCGTAAATCATGCTTTTTTTTTTCTTTCTTTTTTTTTTAACCTTGAATCGAGGCTCTGTTCCTGCTCTTTGACTTCATTGTGCTTTATGAACTTCACCTACTTTTCGATATGTATGTTACACTGGGTCACTTGCCAGAACTCTTTCTTAGACACCCCCCCCCTACAACCACATTGTGACCATGAAAAAAACCTGACATGCTTGAACTGAATCCATGACCCATGCTGGAAACCTCACTGCTCAATTCCTTTTCACTTTCAGCTGCCAGTTTTGACTTTAAGCACTCACAGCCATGCATGTTAAAGAGAAACTCCACCAATTTTTCAAAAATATTCTCTTAATTCAGTGCTTGAGATGTAAACAAAGTCATTCAGGGTGGTTTGGTGTGAAATGGTTCATTGTAGAGAAACTTACTGACTCAGATTTCTTTGCAGTGGTGGTGATAGGAACCAGGGGTCATGATGATTACAGCATAAATGTAGCCACTCTATTTCCTATGAAAATGGCTGGTGAGCATGTCTTCTAGCTTTGTATATGTAATTGTTGATATGGTAAAAGCAAAGAAAAAGAAATGACACCACGCATGTACCTCTCTGCCATTAAAAGATTTAAAGAGATAAGTTTTAGGCCACAACCTAAAATCTCAAAACTGTCCTAAAACAATGTATGATGGAACTTAACTTAACTTAACTTAACTTAACTTAACTTAACTTAACTTAACTTAACTTAACTTAACTTCATAACCATTTCCTGTAAACTTTTTCACATGAAGTAAGCTTTTAGAGGCATTAACTCTTCAGATGTCTGGTTCCTATCACCACCAACGTGAAGTATTGACATGATAAGTTTCCCTAGAACTCTATTGCAGAGTGCTGTAGATTGTTCTAGAACCTTTTTAAAAATGGTTCTATATAGTGCCAAAAAGGGATCTGCTTTTGTAACAGTAGAAGAACCCTTTTTGGCACTGTATAGAACCCATTTCAAAAAGATTCCGCATAGAACCATGCAAAGAAGCATTTAATCATGCGAAGGGTTCTTTGAGTGTTTATGGTTCTATATAGAACCACTTTCTTTACTAAAGAAACTTCTTTTCAACGTGCATTTAAAAAAAGTTCTTCAAGGGTTCTTTGTTAAAGGCAAGAGTTCTATATAGAACCATGTCATGCTTTAATTGTTCTTTGCATGGTAAAATGGTTCTTCATATTTATGCAGAACATGTTGTCTTTTTAGCACCCAAAAGGGTTCTGCTGCTGTTATGATGTCAAGCTTGTAACAACAGAAGAACCCTTTTGGTGTTATATAGAACCATTGTCAAAAAGGTTCTATGTAGAACCATATGCAACACATTCTCCATCAATCCGAAGAACAATTTTACCAAAGGACCTTTGAAGAACCATCTTTTTAAAGTGTGTACAGGATCAGCCAAAGAACACCATCAGTGATGTGTATCAGTTCATTAGGTTCCCTAAAGAGAGGCCTGTTTCTGTTATTCTGCTCATGAACTGTGGAACTTGTTACCTTTCACAGAGAGTCAGGTTCTGTGTGCATATTGTGACTCAGAACTATAAGGTCTAAATGGTTCATCTCAACCATTTATTTATGTAGCAATTGGTGTAATGCCCCTTATAGATATAGATATAGATACGGCCCAAAACCACTTTTTAAGTTTCTTTTCTAATACCGATATTGAAACCTTGAGTATCGGCCCATACCGATACCCATCCGATATTTCTTCTTTCAAAACTACTATGCTTTTAAAAGAGCTACTTTTAAATAAAACATTTTTCTTTGGATTGGATTGGAACCCCCGCCCTACCCCTGATATCTCATCAGACATTATCTACTGATCAGGTTATAAGCATGCATGACGTGAGTATCCTTTACTAAATGTTGCTAAAGTTTGTATGATGCTTATTAGTCATGTACTTAAGTTAGTTTCCCTTCGGCAGACGCAGTTTAGATAGCGGTTTTAGTGAGTTGTTTGTTTCTAGCTGCTGTGATCAGCGCTGGGCCAATAGCATTTTGTTTACATCTTTACGTAATAGTTTGAGTGGATAATGTTACTGTGAAGTTCAATCTTGGGGAATTTTAAATTAAACATATGTTTTTGAAAGTGTTTCAAAAGATGTGGGCTTAGAACTACTAGATTCTGTGTTTGGTGCAATTTTGAGAGAATGAAGGTGAAAGATTTTCCTTTAAAATTTGCAAAATCTCATGCAGTACAATCACATCCACACTGTCGCTGTGGCACAAAATCCTTATGTCTTCATTTTTTTGCAAAATATGAAAACTCGTTAGCCTTTGCATTAAAAGTTCATGATGAATGCACCAATAGAAATGTTCCAAAATTACTAGGAAAAAAAAAAACTTCTTGCATTAACTTTTATGTTAAATACAAGTTAAGAATGTACTTCTCTTATTTCTCTTCTGTATAGTTCCCATTTTGGAGATACAGTGTTTTGTTCTGACAGACTCATTGCTTCAATATACTTTTGACTGCTGATGTTTGAAATTATACAACAGTTAGTTCCGGCCACACAAGCTGATTGGTTGAGAAGTGTTCTAACTGTGCTGTTATTTCACCATAACATCACAGGCTTTTCATAAACACTGTATCACTCCACTGAGACGCTGTTGCTAAGCAACGACTTTGACAGCTGTAGGAGACGCTCAAGCCATTTGAACGTTTTTGCTTCTTACTTTCTTACACAAACAGAAAATGGTCACTTAAGTTCACATTTGACCGACAGCCGATTTGGTCAGACTCTGAAGATGAGACGACACTAAATTCCCAAACTGTCATCACCACTGAGCAGCTTTTCAGTCGGCAGCTGTGACAGAAGAACAGCTAAACAACCTGGAATCAGCCAGAAATGAACCCAACACCATTCGCCAAACTAAATGGGCTGTAAGATGCTTTACAGACTGGCTGGAACAAAACAACATCAATACTGATCTGGCAAAAAATGACAAAACTGAGCTAAATTTGATTTTGCAGCAGTTCTATGGCTCAGTCTGTACTTCAAAAGGCGAGGCTAACAGCAGACTGAGCAGCGAGTGGGCGGAGCTCGTTACTCTGACGGAGCAACAAGCTGCTCATTAAGGAACTATAATTTAGTGAAGGAACTGCGAACATTAAAACATATTAAACGCCGCGTTCACGGCCCAGTTTATTAATTTATTACTTTATTTATTTAACTAAAACCAAGAACACTCGAGGTCATCACAGGCATGATGTTATTTCGCAGTAACACACTCCCTCTCGGGTTCTATTGCCTAAATGTACGATCTTAATACTGAGCTGAGGGACATGGGTAAAATGGATTTTGATTGTTTTTCCCAATTCATCAGCTGCACTGATTGGACCAGATATAACCTTCTAAAGGCAATTTATAGTGAGATTCTGAAGAAGGAGCCACTTTTTACTTTTTTAAATTCAGACTCTACGATGCTCTCAAAAGTTGCACCACAGCAACAATAATCAGCACTAAATGATTAACTATGTACATGAACGACAAAAATGTTAGCTAGAACCTTATAATTCTGAGTCACAATATGCACACAGAACCTGACTCTCTGTGAAAGGTAACGAGTTCCACAGTTCATGAGCAGAATAACAGAAACAGGCCTCTCTTTAGGGAACCTAATGAACTGATACACATCACTGATGGTGTTCTTTGGCTGATCCTGTACACACTTTAAAAAGATGGTTCTTCAAGGGTTCTTTGGTAAAGGTAAGAGTTCTATTTAGAACACATCATGCTTAAATGGTTCTTTGCATGATAAAATTGTTCTTCAGATTGATGGAGAATGTGTTGCATATGGTTCTACATAGAACCTTTTTGACAATGGTTCTATATTGCCCCAAAAGGGTTCTTCTATTGTTACAAGCTTGACATCATAACAGCAGCAGAACCCTTTTGGGTGCTAAAAAGACAACATGTTCTGCATAAATATGAAGAACCATTTTACCATGCAAAGAACCATTAAAGCGTGACATGGTTCTACATAGAACTCTTGCCTTTAACAAAGAACCCTTGAAGAACTTTTTTTAAATGCACGTTGAAAAGAAGTTTCTTTAGTAAAGAAAGTGGTTCTATATAGAACCATAAACACTCAAAGAACCCTTCGCATGATTAAATGCTTCTTTGCATGGTTCTAGGCGGAATCTTTTTGAATGGGTTCTATACAGCGCCAAAAAGGGATAGCAGATTTTTAAAAAGGTTCTAGAACCATCTACAGCACTCTGCAATCTGAAGAACCGTTTTCATGATGCATTAGAAGAGCCCTTTTTGGCACTGTATAGAACCTATTTCAAAAAGATTCCACATAGAACCATCTACAGCACATTGCTCCTCAATCTGAAGAACCACTTAACCATGCAAAGAACCCTTTAATCATGCAAACGATTCTTTGAGTGTTCATGGTTCTATACAGAAACGTTTTCTTTACAAAAGAACCCTTGAAGAACCATCTTTTTTAAGAGTGTGTGTACAAAGTCATTTTGTAGCCACTGAGACGCCAGTGGATGTTGTTATGCTCACACTGCCTTTACCAGAAATATACTGCACCATATTGTGCAACTAGCCAGTTGCAGAAGGTCACTATGATCATGTAGCTCTGTCATCATTACGGGTTGTGAAATTCTGCTCCTCATGGTAAACTACATATTTTTTCATGTTCTTCCAGCCCCCCCTCTCTTTTTTCTTGCCCTGACAGTTTATTTTCATAGTGTCAGCTTGCAGTCAGTCCACAGGGCTGCTGAAACCTTATCTAATCAAAATGTTTTGCAGTTTACCTTATTCATCTCTCCACATATGGCTATTCCTATTTGTGTTCCGTGGGTGGGCTGCGTGGCCTTCCATTACACCCGATCGCAATCCCGTGCATGGTGCGACCATCTGGGTCAAATTTTTACACGCTTGTTGGGATCAGGGCCACGAACAGAAGACCAAAAGAATGCATCCGCCTACGTCACTGAGACGCCATTCGTGTGTAACCAGCCGCATTTGTTCAGCTACGAAAGGGAACGCGAGGACGGCAGACTGCGCCTGACCCCAAAGCTACATTAGACCAGGGTAGAAAGGAGAACCTATAAAACGTGGCCTCAGTCCTCAAATCAAGATTCCAAGCTCATCACTGCAGCCAGTGCTCCATGTCTGCTTCATCTTTTGTTCCGTCCTAAAATGCGGCCGTCCAGGTGTCTCTGCACTGCGCACCGAACACGAAAACACAGGAATCCTTTCAAAGAGCCGGGCAGACAAATATATTACCTCACGTTGCATTTAAAGAGGGTTTTTAGCATTGTTTACTTTCCTCACCATACTCACATATTTCCTCTACATATTTGGGTTTAGAGGGGACTTTCCATGCAGTTCACTTTGCCCAGTGTTTACTGAAGGCTTATACAAAGAGGGATCTTTTACTCCTCGTCGCGGCAAGAACACCTTCAAAAACGGTCAGACTTCCAAACGGGATATGTATGGATGGGGCAAAGTGGAGCTGTGTTTAAGGGCTGCTGGGCCTTTCAGGACTTCAGAGAAGTCCTAATGATTTTGGGGAATTAAAAAATACATGTCCAGTTTCTAGTTTTAGAGTCATGTTCAGGAAAATGCCAAGAATAGTCCAGTCAGGATTGTTTTCTCTCTGGTGTGTAGGTAGATCCAGCCAAGCGAGCTCTCCCATCGGTTAGGAGCTTCAGGAGCTCAACTGCCGACTATACAAGTTAGATTAACTACCAACATTAGAAGCAGACAGAGGAATCAACCAGTCACGGTTTTATTTCCAATATGTGGAACCAATTTTGTGAGAAGAAAGGTCAGGTAGTCCTTCAGGAAGTTCTAGATAACTGACTGTGAATAGTCTAAACAGCTTTTGGTTAGTTGTTAGGAACAGAAAACAGCGGCGGCAGTTCTATGAAAGAAGCCACTGTAAAACTGATTTTGCTGAATTTAACATATTAGGGGAAAAATAATTAAAAATGGCCAACGCAAAAGTAATAGCACATTTTATAGTTTATGTTTTCTTTTTTCATGTAAAAAATGTTAATGTGAATTGTTTTTGCCTATTTCTAACATGCTATTAGAGTCTGTTTGGTGGGTTTGGAGGGTTTTTCCCCTAGATTTTAACATTTATTATCCAAACAGAAGGCCTGTCTGTAACAGGTCACCACTTCTAATCGACGTTGTTGGTTTGATAAAACATTCTACTTTCTTACACCCTGCCCCTTTACCAAGTCCTTTAATATTCGATGCCAATGTTACGACCCGTCTAGGGTAGGCCGCAACATAAAAGTGTCTCCCCCGCCTTCTCATTACCAACCCGCCAGACCAATCACACTCAAACACATATTACTAGTCTCATTGTGGAAGGTTAAGATTCAGGAGTGGTCTCAGCCAAAAAGAACAAAGAAAAATAGACCTCCCTGGTCAACTGACTTACCTAAACAAAATAAAAGAACTAAAATACAAAAACATAACCTACCTCCCTCAACAAAAACAAAGACAAACCCCAAAGAAAACAAGGCTACACCCCCTACAGCTTCCAATCTAGAAGTCTGAGTCTTTTAACAAAAGGCTTCACACAGCACCCCAGTGGACAGTTCAACACATCACATTAGACCAGCAACTACACAGAGAGTGGGCCCAACTACTCCGTGTTGGGGGAGACACTTTTATGTTGCGGCCTTGCCATTACACCTCCATCAACAGCAACACCTGGCAGTTCTGATAGACAGGAGAGCAAGGAGCTGAAGAGAGCGGAAGCTTACGCAAGAGAGGAGAGAAAAAAACATTTAACCAATACGTCGTTGGACGTAACACAACCAATGACCAGAAACAGAATATTAAATTAATAAATTAGTTCGCTTCAAGCAGAAGACAAACAAGTTTATTTATACAGCACATTTCATACACAAAGGCAAATCAATGTGCTTTACATAAATACAAGCACAATAAACTTCAAAAGGAAAAATAAAGACAAAGCGCATAAGAAACATTTCTGTTCGTGCGTTCGAACCTCACTGGAACGTTAATAAACTGGCGAGAAGAGGAGAAAAGCACAGAGGACATTCAGAGCTAGTGTCCACTTTTAGGTCACAATTACTGAATGAATCTACAGCCTAGATTCTGTGTAAGTTTATGTGATTATATGTAAGTTGATGTGAAACTTTATGTCTGTTGTGCTACTGAAACACTGCAGTTTCCCTTCGGGATCAATAAAGTTCGTTCGTTCGTTCGTTCGTTCGTTTTCTTTCTTTCTTTCATGTAAACTCAAAAATGTCACACATGCTTTCTTTCTTTCTTTCTTTCTTTCTTTCTTTCTTTCATGTAAACTCAAAAATGTCACACATATGCTTTCTTTCTTTCTTTCTTTCTTTCTTTCTTTCATGTAAACTCAAAAATGTCACACATGCTTTCTTTCTTTCTTTCTTTCTTTCTTTCTTTCTTCCTTTCTTTCTTTCTTTCTTTCATGTAAACTCAAAAATGTCACATATATGCTTTCTTTCTTTCTTTCTTTCTTTCTTTCTTTCTTTCTTTCATGTAAACTCAAAAATGTCACATATATGCTTTCTTTCTTTCTTTCTTTCTTTCTTTCTTTCATGTAAACTCAAAAATGTCACATATATGCTTTCTTTCTTTCTTTTTTCTTTCTTTCATGTAAACTCAAAAATGTCACACATATCTCTAAATTGTTAAACTGCATGAAGCCATGTGAGATGTTGATTCATTTGGGAGTGTGGAAGTAAGACACACGGAACGGAAAAATAACATTTCAAATTAATGTTTTCCATTCCAGGAAATTGACATCTGATCATTTGCATTTTTGTTTCTATCAAACACTGTTCATTTATAGTTCTTGTTTTCATTTCTCGAACTATTTCACACTTCCAGTATATTAAAATAAGTCCAAATGTACAACATATTCTAGGCTGTCAGTTAATGCTTGAAGCATTTCAATGGGACTCAGATCTGGTCTTTGACTAGGCCGTCCTATAAACCTCCATTTCCTCCTTTTGAGACATTCATTGGTCCTTGGTAAGTTGTATGTTATCATTATCCTGTTGGAGGGCCAATTTTCTCCCCAATTTAGTCGTGTCCCACCAGCGTTAGGAGGATAAAGGCTAGCACATGCTTCCTCATCGTTTGAACCTGCGCTAACGCAACATCATTACACAGCTCAACGCGCTAACAGATGCCCATATTGGCTAGCATCCTGCTGGGTGATGGGGGGAGAAAGACCCACCCAGAGAGAGCGCTTTTGGACTCTTGGACACAGACAGCTGTAGCATCACCAGGTATTGAACTCACAATTTCTTGATGATAGGGTCAAGGCTTAGATGGTTGCACTAGGATGGTGGACCCCTTTCCAGACTTGTGCGCATCTATAGCCTTCTTCCTGAAGGCCGCAAAGGGCTTTTGTGATTTAGGCATGATGATACCACACACTCCAATAACAAAGAGCAAACCAGACCACATATCTGAGGTTTAAATAAGACAGGTTCCCCCAAAATATCTCAGTAAACAGGGTTTTAATCCAGGGGCTCTCAAACTTTTCCACCTTAAGACTCACCTGTCCATTACTAGAAAGGCCCATGAGAAAACAAAACTCGAAGTTTTTTCTTAAAAAAATGTATTTTTTGTGAAATTTTTAACAGAGTGATGTTTAGGTACCTACATTTGCAATATGTGATGTGTATCAGTGGACATAAAATATCAGTAAAATATTGGTGCGAGTGGACAACTGAAAGGTCAGGTATTTCTAGAGGCAAAGGGCAAAAAAACTGATGAAGCTGCCTTTGTGCTGTTATTGTGGGGCTTGTATTAATGTTGTTAACTGTCTGAAAACATTTAATATTTCTTCTTTATTGTTAAGTCAATTATTTTTACACTGATTTTTATAACAAAGTGCCATCACAGGCTCATTACGGACCACTGTCCTCTTGAATATAAGCCCAAGGACCACCAAGGGGTGCTTCGTGGCCCACTTGTGGTACTCGGCCTAGTGGCTGAGAAACCCTGTTCTAATCACCAGCGCCTGATCAAGTGCACCTGAGTTCAATTGACACATTTGATGTAGTGAAATATGAAGGGTTGTAGTTACTTTTTCCAGAATGAAAATTGCATTTCAGTTTATTTCAGTGCAGCATGCGCCCATCCCCTGGGCCCCGATTATGGCCATGAGAGCCGGCAGGAAGTCATGGCCCGAACTCGGAGCGAGGACAAAGCCCGGCGAGGATGGTGGGGAGAGGAGAACCGCGAGTGAGTGGGGGACGGTGCCTGAGTCCCAAGCCCCGCCTCAGGTCCCACAGTGAGGTCACTTTAATTTGCCTCACGTTCGATCCAGGCAGCCGAGCTGTGGAGTGGGGCCGGTGACGGGGAGGTGGGTCAACAAGCTCTCATTCCCTCTCGGCTCAGGTGCTCATGAGCGCCTTTTAAAAAGAGCAGAGAGGGAACAGAGAGACTGAGAGATGAGCAGCAGCAGCAGCAGCAAGAGACTGAAGACTAAAGAGCTGAAAAAGTTTGGTTTTGAAGTAAAAGGAGTTTGAAACCACTGAAAAGTTAAAATGGCTGCTGCAACTCTGAGCCCTGCCTCCAGCATCATTCCTGAGCCCAGAATAGCACAAGACATGCTACATTCAGCTTTATAAATAATGACAAAAAGTGTCACCTGTTAAAGTCACCTTTATACATTATCATTGTTTAAATGAAGACTGAATATCTGTTTGTCCAAATGCGTTCAAAAAGTCATGGGGTGTACTTACTTTTTCACAACCGTGTGCCCAAAAGACCCCAATATTGATCCTCTGGATCTTGTCAGGACATCCCCGTTTAGGAGGTAGGGAGATATTGGAGAAGGCGCATTCTGGCTTTTCTGAAAAACATCCCTATCAACAGCTGCTTTCCGATTGGGCTCACACGTTCAGCGCCTTTTGCAAATGAAGTGCTGAAATGGACTCGAAGATCAGTGGGACTTTTCAGAGCTCACTGGATTCCAGAGTTGTGTGGAGTGAGTAGATCTTCTTGTGGAGTCCTCCATAGTGCAATTAAACAATCTGCACAATATATATCTCCAAGTGCATTAAAACATCTGTTCCCATATATCACTGTCAGATGTGTTGATACTCAGCGTTCTGTTGAGCAACTCGCCAATAGCCCTATCTCAGAGCAAACGGCCTGCGCTGCGACTGTATTATGGCTCACCCATCGTGCTAAAGAGGTTTAAATACCCATTTTATCATTCTTTCAAACATAAATGGTGCATGGACACCTGCATATATCTGATACACCTTCTTTTTCCCACTTTTATCTGACTCTGTCCAAAAGATCTACCAGATGTGTTGAAAATTCCATCATGGGCTGCTAGTCTAGCTCCTCAGTGGAAAGAGGCGCTCATTTCAGAGTGATGACCCTTACGTGGAGGTCATTATGGTCTATAACTATAAACTGCAGGTATAGCATGAGATGGCTCAAGAAAAAGTAATCTCTAATGCAGATGCTGTCTCTGAGGGAGTCTATGAAAATCTAGCGCAGGCTTCTTGAAGGTTTGACTAGTCGACTAATAAATCCACTAGTTGGTGCTGTGGGCAGCAGTTGGCTAGTTGACCATAGTGCTTGAAATACGGCCGTCGTAAAAACTGCAGTGAATATGCCGGAGAACAGAGATCAGTTTTATGTGCTAAACACAAGCAACAAACTACAAACCCATTTCCAAAAAAGTTGGGACGCTGTGCAAAATGTAAATAAAAACAAAATGCAATGATATGAAAATCATTTAAACCCTATATTTGATTGAAAATAGTACAAAGACAATATAGCAAATGTTGAAACTAGAAATTTTATTGTTTTTTGAAAAATATATGCCCATTTTGAATTTGATGCCAACAACATGTTCTAAAGAAGTTGGGATGGGGGCAACAAAAGGCTGGTAAAGTTGTGTAATGCTTAAAAAAAACACCTGGTGGTTAATTGGCAACAGGTCAGTAACATGATTGGGTATAAAAAGAGCATCTCAGAGAGGCGGAGTCTTTCAGAAGTAAAGATGAGGAGGGGTTCACCACTCTGTGAAAGACTGCACGATCAAATAGTGCAACAATCAAGAATAACGTTTCTCAACGTAAAATAGCAAAGAACTTTTGCTTTTCATCATCTACGGTTCATAATAACATTAAAAGATTCAGAGAATCTGGAGAAATCTCTGTATGTAAGGGACAAGACTGAAAACCAGTATTTGCTGGCCATGATCTTTGGGCCCTCAGGCAGCACTGCATTAAAAACAGACATGATTCTGTAGTGGAAATCACTGCATGGGCTCAGAAACACTTCTGAAAACCACTGTCTGTGAAACCAGATATAAACAGATCCAGAAATGCTGCCACCTTCTCTGGGCCCGAGCTCATTTAAAATAGACTGAGGCAAAGTGGAAAAGTCTCATGTGGTCCGACGAATCAACATTTGAAATTGTTTTGAATTGTTTTGAAATCATGGACACTGGTCTTCCCGGGCTAAAGACCACTCAGCTTGTTATCAGTGCACAGTTCAAAAGCCAGTATTCATGATGGTATAGGGGGGCATTAGTGCACATGGCATTGAGTGACAGGCACATCTGTGAAGGCACCATTAATGCTGAACGATATATACATGTTTTGGCAACATATGCTGCCATCCTTTCCCTTTTTCAGGGAAGGCCTTGCTTATTTCAGCAAGACCTGCCTGCCTGCAGTCCAGATCTGTCACCCACTGAAAACATTTGCTGCATTATGAAATGAAAAATACAACAAATGAGCCCCTGAACTGTTGAGCAGCTGAAATCCAATATCAAACAAGAACAGGAAAACATTTCACTTTCAAAACTACAGCAGTGTCTCCTCAGTTCCCAAACACTTACAGAGTGTTGATAAAAGAAGAGGTGATGAAACAGAGTGGTAAACAGGCCCCCGTCCCAACTTTTTTGGAACATGTTTTTGGCATCAAATTCAAAATGGGCAAATATTTTTCAGAAAACAATATAATTTTTCAGTTTTCGACATTTGATGTGTTGTCTTTGTAGTATTTTCCTTTAAAAATATGGTTTACATGATTTGCACATCATTGCATCCTATTTTTATGTACATTCGGCACAGCGTCCCAACTTATTTAGAAATGTTGTACTTTATTAGTGTGGAAACACTACAGAAGATGAAATTGCACTGCAAGCTATGTAGGGCTGCACTGAAATACAGACTTATAAGACAGACTAGATAGGTCGCAGGAACCATGTCACAGTTAGGAAAGTCATTTTATGGAAAAACAACCAATCACAGAACGTTTCACATGATGTGTGTGCAACAAAAACAAACATGTAATAAAAATAAAACGGAGAACTGGTCAATAAGCAGCTCGTTTACATGCTACATACAGTTTCAGTCAAAAAAAAATCAGGATAAAAATATACTAGTATGATTGGTTTCTGGTACAATCTCAGAAAAAAGTAATCAAGCTATCATTAGGGCGGTACCTCCTTTGTCACTGGGGTGGAACCCTTAAGGGTATGTTGTTAGCACCTTTCATTAGGGAACATAATTGTGCTAAAATCTATTGAAGTGATGTGCTTTAAGTAGTGATTCCACAGCTTTTCTTATTTCCAGGATTTATTTTTTTAGTGTTGGGTGCTATGAGAAGATACAAAAACTTATTTACGGTACACAGTTAGACCTTAAGACCACTTTTGGACATTTGAGGGGACTTTTACATTGTTTGTACCTCAATGAATGAAAATCCTTACACTTACTTGCACAGTGCCTTTTTTTCTGACAGTGTACCACTAGGTTGGTGGTCTCAAACCAGTTCTTAGGGAACATACAATCGCAAATATGCTCATAATTTACGCAATTACACACCTGTTACAATCAGAGAAGTTCCCCCTTACAATAGCGGTTCACCCTATTACACTTGTGTAATTACATGAGTACAAACAGAAGTTGACACGCATACATTTACATAAACTGTACTACTGTAATCCATCTGTAACAGTGAAAACATCACCAGGAGTTACACTGTTGTTGCATGTGTTGTTAATCTGTAATTACACAGTTATTAGAGACGCTTAATGGAAAGTGAGACCACTCGATTGGCTATGGACTTGGCTATAGACGTACACAGCACTAAGTAGGAACCCAAATGTGACATTATTGTAAGTATTATTACTGTAAATTTCTGCCTAGTTTCAAAAGGTCTGCATAGTGGTTCTGGCGAAAACTGAAAAAATGTGCCGTACCTGCATGATAATATTTTGATAATAATTTTTCTTTGTATAACTGCCACAATATAGTTTGGCTGTGTGATACTTAATTCTGCACCAAATCAAAAAAACCTCATTTTACTCAAAATGTTTAGTATTTAAAACAAAGCGACTGACTGGAGAAGCCCAAAGCCCGCACTGCAGTCCTCAGAGTGGGGCTCCCAGTAGATGTTGCGATTGAGGAGAATGAAATTCTTATGGTGCAATCAGACCTTGAATCTATTCATCCAGTTTCAGAGAGGGAGAATTGGAGTCGTATGGGAGGATGAAAATTGTTTTACTCTGGCTTGAGTTTTCTGTAGTTTCGCTCTATTTTCAGGATTTATCTGATGGCTTGAAAACGCTTTGATGCTCAGCTAAAACCTGCTCCCCATAAAGACTAGTTTTTTCCCCACATCTGTTTCATCCTAAAGATGAAAAAGCACATAGTCACACTCTTTTATTGACATAATAGCCTGCATTAGACCAGTACTGCAAATCAGACATCTAGTGGAGGTCTCATCAAACCTGTCGTTTATCATTTTAAATCAGGTTATCCATCTCTCTCTCTCTCTCTCTCTCTCTCATATATATATATATATATATATATATATATATATATAAAAAAGAGTAGACACAGGGAGAACAGGCAAACTCCAAACAGAAATGTCCTGGTCGCCCGGCCGGGAAGTGAACCCAGGCCATTCTTGCTGTGAAGCGACAGTGCTACCCACTGCACCACCGTGCCATTTTTGACATAATTTGAAAATGCCTGTTTCTCTTTAAAAATGTGTGTACATTTCATGATAAATGGACCAAAAGAAATGGCCCAAATCATTTTGTCAGCTGAAATTATGCAAATAAACCAAGATCTTGCTCAATCAGCGATAATGTCCATCAAATAATTAAAATAATTAATTGTGACTAATCGCGTTTGCTCAGATTCGACTCTAAACAGAGATTTTTTTTACCATTTACAAACCAGCTGTGAGTGCACAGGGGTGTGTTTATCTTGTAAATGACACTTTAAGCCCTGTTGGAGCTGGATTAGTTTTATCTGGGGTGGTGCTGTAATTGGAGTGATTACCAATGAGATCTGTGATTTTAATCCAGTGTGAATCTGCCATGTCTGTAGTTTTTACAGGTCTGCTAACTAATAAGTCTGGAGTGAATTATTTCGTCTAACTGGCTGAACTCTGAGCTTCCTCAGTAATACCAGTCCTGTTCGAATCTACTTCACAGTGATGTAATAGCAAAAATGAGTAATAATTAATCCTCAAGTTCATGACCAGCTATGATTATGCATCACTATTTGGACCTGCCCTGATCTATGTTTAACGTTTAGCTGCACAATGTGTTGTTATTGTTTGGAAGTGTGCCGACTGTTGCATAATGCTGATGTAAACATCTACGTGGTGAAGTTTCGATTTGGGGTCATTTGGGGAGTACACTGATCCTTTAAGCCCTTAAAATCCCAGGCTTATTACATACTAAGGGTTATTATTAAGTAATTACCTGGACTTCAGTGCAAACTGGCTGAGCTATTTGTACACCATAGAAGAGTGTAATAAAGCTTCGGGCCTGCCTGTGGGCCCTGGCCATTCACAGGGTTCACCCGTATGACATTACATTACTGGACCCCCTCTCGTAAACCTAATCCAGCTCCAATAGGGCTTTAGATGTAATAATGAAATTACATATATACAAATACAACAGAAAATGTGAACTGTGCAGAGGTTATGGAACATTGTATGTTTTAGGTCTCCTTTACACTGAAATTTGCATAAAATGGCATATGTAGGTTTGTTCCCTATATTAGAAAACATGAAATTTAACCAGGGTACCTGAACCTTTGGGCAGTCCTCGTCCAATTTAATGTTTTGCTGATTTTCTGAGTATATATGTATCACTATCCAAACCAAAGTAATTATCTGCAAAAATCCGAAAAACTTTACAGGAGAGGACAAAAACCTTCTTTGTTTTTACTTTAAATATATATAATGTTTTATATATGTATATTTACAGTGTTTTCACATATAGTTCGTTTTAAAAGAACCGAACCGAGTTCTGTTAAAGTGAACCTGGAAGGGAACCAACTGCAAGTGACTTCAGTTCTTTTTGTGTTCATAATGTAAGTGAACTCTAAAGAGGACTCAGTTTTCTTTCTGGTCCATTGAGATCTCAGACCACTTCTTGTTCAGACCACGACTCCATTAGAACTCGGACCCCTTTCACAGCACTCACGGTGTGCACAGCGCTCGCCAAGTGGGCCGCGTTCTCTGATAAATCCGAGCTATCAGGTGACGAGAAGAACCACCAGACCCGCCCGCGGCTCTCCTATTGGCCGCGCTGAAACGATTGGCCGAAGTCCATTGCGCAAAATTGGAAACACGGCCCTGCGGGTCTGCCGCGGTGGGCCATTCAGCGTTCAGAGTGAAAGCAGCTGAGAACTGCGCTGCGTGCCCAGCTCGAGCCTTCAACACGGTATAATCACGCGGGCTCTCGCATCTGATCGCTTTAATAAGTCAGCGCTGCTGTCTGTCGCAGATCACAGACAGACTGTATCCTGAGTAGAACCGTATAAATGATCGTTTGTCTGTTTACCTGCTGAAGCGCTGAAGACTGTGGCTGTGTGTGCGGCGAGCATCGAGGTCTTCACCATAAAGCAGAGCTAAAGCGGACTGGGGCCGTTTTGTTTTCACAATGCACAAATTAATCGAACCACAAAACGAACTACAAACGAACCGAACTGAGACCACCTCGAGAGGTGGTCTCAGTTCGGTTCGTTTTTGGGGCCGTTTAGGGGGGTCTGAGTTCGTTTGGCGTGTTCACATATGCAAAAGAAACCATGACTCAGCGGTCTGAGTCCACTTCAGACGCTGAAACGGCCCAAGTGTGAAAACGCCCTTATATATATATATATATATATATATATATATATATATATATATATATATACACACACATATGTAAACGTTTGGCCACCACTGGTCAAATTTCACGTCAAGGTTCTGTCAAAAGTGACAGAAGTTAAAATATCCTCTACAGAAAACATATTTCTGAACATTTCAATTCTTTATGTTTATAATTTTTTTTTCTAAATATTAAAATTACAAGCTGCCCTTTATATTGTGTGAACTTTTCTTAAAGAACAGAGCAGTAGAAATGCTCCAAACTGATAGGAAAAAGATCTTTTTATACTTATGTATTACATGAAGTGACGTTATACGTGTATATGTGTATATTTATAATGCGCTGCTACAGTTGACTGTAGTATAGCAGTATTTTAGCCTCTACAGCTTTTACAGCTGTGTGTTTCAGTGTCACTAATGCTAACAGAATGCTGTCCTTGTTAGCCAAAGCGTTCCCTTTATTTTGGCATCCACCAGCAGAACCCGTTCCCTCAAAGGCTGCTGGAACAGTACAGCGTGCTCTGCTGAGCAACGGCGATGACTGAAATCACGATTCACCCGAGTGCCATCAGTTAACCTGCGGGGAATGGCTGTGTATACATATTTTGCGAATTCAGTTCACAGAGGCAGAGGTTAATTCACAGGGGCTGCATGTCACAAACTCAGCAGGGTTTGTTTGTGTGCAGTGCTAACAAAACATGAGCCTGACTGCAGAGGAACCTGAGCATATCTTAGCCAGCTTCTGAGAGCAGAGCTAATGCTGTAAGTTCTCGACTGATTTACCTAATTAAATGGCCTTTAGTTGGCATTTGATCCCAGCGCTCCGATGATCCTAATCCTAATATTTGGTGCTGAAATGCTTGTGAGCGTGTCTGGAATGCCAAAAAGACTTCAGATCTACACAAAAGAAACACCCCCACCCCGCTCACCTGTGCTGTGTTGTGTAACATTACCTAGGCTGGCCCGAAGGCGAAGCTCACCTCTTTGAAGTAAGCCTCAACAGCTGGTATTTGTCAAGACGAATGTCCGTGTTTTGTCCTTTTAGCTGCCGAGCATTTAAGGAAAGGAAACGCTAAATGGCTGGGTAGGGACACAAATCCGATGCAGTGAGCTCCTCCAGCTGGGGACAATTCTGAATCATATTTCCCACCGCAGAACGCTCCTGCTTAGCGTTGCACTTGATCACAGAGCAGAAACGACACTTTAAAAATACAGCGGTGAAGCCCGAGGAAGAACAAAGCTGAATTAGGCAACAGTGTACAGCTTAGAACATTGTTATTTATGATAATGAAAGAGCGACATTAACCCCCTAAACTGCTTCAATTCCTCGCTCTCATAGCCACATAACTTACACTGCACTTTCCCAGTAGTTACTGAATAAGAAGGGTTAAGATTACATATCATAATGATTGCCCTGCACACTGTAAAGAAACAGAAAGCTGAACTTAAAACTGTAAGGTAAATTATTTTACACCTTTTCTTGAGTTAACATTACTTGAGGACACTTGAACCCACCCAAAACAAACTTCTTAGTTTAGTAAAAGTTCTCTCAAGGTACATTCTTAGCTCTGTGTCTCATTTAGGCAAAGAATACCTTGTTTTTTCTCAGTTACCCCACTAGCTGGGGCTTCTGCAGGACTTCTGATTATTCAAATGGTCATGTAAACAGCACACTCCGATTTCTTGGACTGAAGTAAAGTCTAGAAATCCGATTAAGAAATCCAATAAAGAGAGCTGGATTGCAGCTCAGTAATCAGATTTCTCGGTGCATGTGAACTCTTACTCTGATTTCTTTCGGATTTCTCAGTCTGCGCATGCGCGGAACAGACTGCAGTACCAGAAATACATGAGCAGCTTCACCGCAAGACGCAGCAAAACACTTTTGGAGCCACACTGAAACCAAAATGCTTGATGAAATGAAGGATTTAAATTTTCTTCATCTTCTAGATGATGTATGTTCATATTTTCAGGTAAAGTGACTCGATATTAAAAAAAAGGTGCGGCATGAAGTTTGAGTTTTACATTATGTTTACGTCACGTCTTCTTCTGTGAGTTTATTGGCTGGTTGCAAAGCAGAAATCTGATTACTGTCTGACTCATGTAGACCCGGAGTTTCCCCATTATCTGATTACTCAAGTGAATGTAAACGCATTGATTGGATTACAGACAAAATCTGATTTTCTGCAGTTATTGGATTATTAAGTGCACGTAAACACACTTAGTGATTATAAAATCCAGGATGGGAAACTGAATTCAAGGTCTGGATTTGAAGACCTCTGGCTTTCATTACTCAGGAGCCTATGAAGTTGCGATGTTTTCTATAACTCTTTGATACGCAGTAAAAACGTTTTATTTTCATTTTAAAAACATAGCTGAATAACAATTTCAACTTAAATTTTGGCCTATGTAGCATTTTTTGTTACCTATACAAAAAATGTGAACAATATTATTTCATTTTAATTAGTGCAGCAAAATCAGCCTCAATTCTAGGAATGTATAAAATAGTAAAACTTAAATATCCAAGTTTCATAATGTAATCAAATTAAGTGTTAAATTTTTGGCTGACCTAAACTTTTGAATGAATTAAATATCACATAGCAATTTAACAAAACAACAATCTCTATCCTACATTTGAACATCTGATGTTCACTTAACTGAAGTCAGATAAGTTACTTTCTATAGTTTTTATTTTACAGTGTTTTAAACCTTTACGGACATCTGAGTACTTCAGGGGCTACCAAATGAAGTGTTCAACCTGCAACATCAGGAGGTTGTGCGTTTGACCCCAGTGATGCCATAGCCATCCGAATGTGGGAGCCGAAGAGGGGAACGTGTGATTGGTGATGAATGGATTGTTCAGATTGTTCATCAGCCAGTGAGGAAACTGTGCATTGCATTGTTTACCAAACTGAGGTGTAGAACTTTTGTCTAAACAAAGAAGTTTGAGTTGGGTAAACTCTAGTGTCCTCATGTTGCATTAACTTAAGAAAGGCTGTGTGATCAGTTACCTTATACGTTTAAGTTGAGTTGACTTTTTGAGGTTTTCTGCTCTTCTAAGACCAGGGAAGTTGTCCATGGTAATCGAGGTGCTACAGATGCAGTAGATTGAAGTATCTGAGCATTCTTTAGGGTGCTTACAGGGCACCACGCTTACGTTCCTCACTCTCATAACTACAGAGGACACACAGTACTAATTTCCAAATAGTTACTGTATAATAAGTCTTACGACTAACAATTGAATGATAGCTTTCAAGCGGTGGAAATAGAGGGCTTAACATCAATTACATTGAATTACTTAATTGTATTATTGCAATGTTATTATTAATTTTATAATTTGCATTATTCTTTCTGTCTTTTGTTGTGCGCACTGTTTCTTGTGTTCCTTTTCTCTTGTAATCGAGAACAATGACAATGTCTCACTCCAGAAATTCAGCTGCATTCCTGAGGCCGGTTCTCACAGAGCACACACCGATGTCTTATTGAGGAGAAGCTCAGCACAAGGGCTTCCTTAAACCCCTCTATTGTTAACACCTGGACTGGGAAGAATGGCCCTTTCACAAGTAAATTGTGGCCTGGCCTTACAGAGAGATTTTATAACAGAGCGCAGTTGACATTGGCAGCTGTGGCACGGCCCGGCTATGGAAAACCTGCGGGCCTCCTCAATTCGCAGGAGATCAATCAAGGCGGCGTGTTTCCCCGAAGCTGTAGATTTCCGCTGAGGAGGGAGGTGAGGGGCTGTAAAATAAGCCGCTTGTGGTTTTGGGGTTCTTTTTTTTTCTAGACTGAAGAATCCCGAAAGGTCCCCGAGCTTCTCTTTGACGGCACACGGAGATCCCTGTAACACTGTCAGCTCCGTGCTGAGAAAAGTGCAAAGTCTAAAGCCTTTAAGCAGCTGCCACTCCCCTCCCCTCCCCCGCTTTCTCTCCTTCTCCATCCTCCGTGCTGCTAGGGATGCAGGGATGCTGTTGCCATAGTAACTGCTGAGTCATTCATTCCATGCCTGCCTGTCATGGAGCTTTGATGTGCCTTCCCTGGACAGACCCCCGCGCCGCTTGCTGCAGGAGCCTGCACATGAGAAGTTGCCTCGCCACAGGTGGCAGAGCATCCTCGGAGGGAGGCGTGCTAGCTAGCTTAACGAGCTAGCCGAATGGGTAACGCGCCCACCGCGGTGAAGCACTGCCTGAGCTATGGGGCTCTCGCAGGGGATTCTCCCTGGCTGCCATGGCTACTGCAGGAGAAGAAGGTGGGGGTTTGCTTCTGTGCTTGATTTACACAGACAGGGATGGGAGGTGAGGGGCAGGACTGTGGTTGTAGGAGCTCTAGTTATCTTTCAGAATTAGACCACTAATACATGTGTCGTATGACTAGACCTGGGCTGGTTTTATCAGACGAGGCTATATAACCAATCTGCGTGATCTGACTCACTGTACGAGATAAAGTATCTGTAATTTCCCCAAATTACCCCAGATTGAACAGATTAAACAGTCATACCCAGAGATTTTAGTCAGTGTTACACTCAATAACAATAACAACACGTCACACATGTCTATCAGCAGATTTTGTGTTTACATTACCACAAAGTATTTGTGAACAGGACGACTGTTTTTCATACATGCACTGTGAAAAGTGATCTTATGCAAAGGCGCTTTAGAAATGGAACAAACAAATATATAAATGTTATAAAGTTAAATAAGGTAAATCACTCTGGTATTATAACTTATCAAGCTTGTAAAAACTGGACATTCACTCTTCAGTGGACGGTTCTTTAAAAAATTTGAATTTTGTAAATGAGACGTGGGACTGCGAAGAAATTTTTAGAATTTAAAGAACCTCCACATAATAAACGTTTTGGATAATCTTAGAAATTAAATTTCCTGAATGGTTCTTAGTTGGACAATTTGTATAGAGCCTTTACATACATTTTGCATACATTTGCATGCACGGGATGAAACATTGCTGTTACTCTGAGCAGCTTATCATCACATTAACATCCCACATATTGCTGCAGTTTGCATATGGTTTAAAGGCAAAATTGCTGCTGTATTTTGGAAGCAAAACTGCACTTATATAAGCCCTAGAACAGACAAGTTTCATCTTCAGGTCAAAACCATTTAAATTTTGGTTGACCTGTAAGGCTATTTGCAGAAAGATACAGGTTTGTTACTACAACTATATATTCAAGTAATTTAGACTGCAGATCAGCAACACACAAAATACATTTTCTTGATTTAGACTGTCAAATGAGAGGTGATGAGTTGGTAAATTTAAACAAAAAAAACTGTTTTTAACCTAATCTGTATCATACAGTCAGTTATGTTGGAGGTAACATGGCAGAACATAATGCACTACAATAATGTGATTACTTCTTACTGTAAAACCTTTCATGTAATCGCATAACAGTTACTGACTTAATAAGAATTAGGCTGGGTGCACACGACACGACTTTAACATTAGTTTTCACAGAATTTCTTGTCTTTTTGTTGTGAGGGTGCTGACACTAGACAACAAGGCAAAGAGAGAGTTTAACATACACAATGAGTTTGGGCTACGAATAAGAACTCAAACTCCCAGATCTCACCACACAAATAAAGCTGAACTCACTGGACCTGTTTGTGCTTTTATGTGCAGCAAAAGTGCAACTGGGAATAAATATGGGTTTGAGAAGTGCTGATATCTTCAGAGCTTCAGAGTTCAATCTGAGGACTAAAGATTCACTCGTTTCTCCTCTCACACCACAGATTATCTGCACAGTCACTTCCGATCAAGCTTCCGACCTAGAAAATCCCTTCAGACTGTGAAAATTTGTCGCAAGGGGCAAATCGGGGTTAAAATCAGGCAAAAAGTCGTGTAGTGTGGGTCCAGCCTGAGTATGAGACAGTCTTACCAAATCTATTCTTATGAAATTTTAATCAACTTTCAGAGGTGTGGACTCGACTCAAATTTGATGACTTTAGATTTGACTAGAGAAAATTGAGTAAGACTTGACTTTGACTTCATCACCAATGACAGACTTGAACCTCATGACTCGGAAAGACTCAAGACTCAAAGGGGAAGAAACGTGGATAGCCTGACTGCAGACGAGACTCTACACACTCGATTATTTTTCAGGAGGATGAATTTGTTCCCTTCTGTATAAACAGCAACGTCCTCAGATGTCTGTTACTGTGTTCATGCTCGGTTTGTAGTATTTCGGAAGACAAGAGAAACGTTTAGAGCTCAAGTTCGACTCCATAAACTGGAAACAAGTGAAGCATCAACAGCATCAATGCCCCTCGCTCGGCATTTAAACTCTTACTGAAGAAACTTACCAGGCGAACTGACCATTTTCCTCATGGTAGTGTAACAAAAGAACACAGCTCTCTCTATTTTAAATGATTTTACAGCTTCTGCAGATAAATCGTACGCAACATTCACCACGAGGCTGAAACTTCGCATTGGAATTTTTCGTTCCACCTTAAATAGTGCAGCAGTGAGGCACAGAAACATAACTGCTGCACCATTTAAGGCGGAATGAAAAATTCCAATGCGAAGCTGGCGAATAAAAAAGTTAACTTCGGTTTTGTAACTTCAAATTCACCATTATTTTGCTGTATTTTCTGGAAACTTTGTTCAGCTCGGTCGTTTTGGTTTCTGTTGTCGTCTGTATTCAATTCGATTTAGCGATTGTTTTATTTGGCTGAACAAATTTTAGTGCTGAACTAGTTTTAGTTAAATCCTCTGCACTCAATGTTCCCAAAAATCATGATATTGACTTGGGACTCGACTTGAGACTTGCCTGCACTGACTTGGGACTTGAATAGAGACTCGACTACCTTGACCTGGGACCTGACTCGGGACTTGAGTGTAAAGACTCGAGACTTACTTGTTACTTGCAACTTAGTGACTTGTTCCCACCTCTGTCAACTTTTGAACATTGGAGTAACACAGTGAAAAAGCAGTTCTGGTTACTGTTACTTTCCTTGTATCCACCTGCAATCAGAGAGTAATCTGTAAAACCTCCACCCACTATGCTGCTCAGGTTTTACCACTGCCCCCTGAAAACTAGTCATATGGGTAACACTTTCTATGAATGTCACCTTTGTAAGCATCTATAAACACTTTCATAACATGTTATAATGCATGCATAAGACATTATAAACATAGCTATAAATATTTATAAAAATGCATTATACATTATTGCCATGTTTATTATGCATTATGAATTGTTAACATAATACATTATAAGTACTGATCATAACAAATTATAAGAGCTCATAAGTCGTATTTGTCCGCTCTAAGTAAAGTGAAGCGTACTGTACTAAAGCCTCCTCCAGTGTTCAGAGTGAGGCTTCAAGTTGAAGTATTGACTGAAGGATTTACTGAAACACTAAAACATTCACAGTAAAGCACATTACAGGCTTCAAACGTCAGAGTTTAAACTAGTGCTGCATCAGTGTTTTACCCAATGTGGGAAAGGTAATGTACACCACCGTTAGCTTGGTATTTGTCTTTACTTTACGCTCTCCAAGCTGGGACTGACTTCTTTGGCACTGACATTATAACATGTTATTAACACTATTTATAATGCATTATATTAACAATTCATAATGTATAATAAACATGGCTATAAAGTGTAATTCAGTGTAATTCATTTATATAAATGTTTATAATCATGTTTATAATGCCTTATGAATACATTATAACATGTTATAAATGTGTTTATAGATGCTTACAAAGGTGACATTCATGGAAAGTGTTACCGTCACATGTCTGAAAGAACAAATGATACAGATTTACAGCTGAATTTGCAAAAAAGTAAAAGTACATTTTGCATAAAAGTGTATTGACGGTTCATCAGTTTCCCATTGGCTTATACTAGAAGTGCTCTTTGATGAAATGGGTTTTTAAATTCAGGGAAACAGTTTGAAATGACTGTCTGTGGTTAATCATCCATATGGTACCGATGCAGCAGATGGAGATTAGATTGAAAAACGCTGGAGAATTCCTTTAAGACCAGCATTTTTAATGGGAAACAAGGGGCACTTCAGTCAGGGGAAAGGGTTCTCCTCCGCATGCTCTGGGTTTATTCTCTCATAAAGAGAATGTGGAGAATGGGAGCACCATACGTCTTCCCTTCCTAATGACTGTTCTCCTCTTCTTTCTGAAATAGTTACTTATTCAGGATGAGGCCACTGAGAACTTGCTTATCTTGCACGGTGACCCGGCTGGCCAGGAAGTGAGAGCGTAGATAAGAGCGGGGTTGCCATGTTGCAGCACCTCTGGAGCAACTTGAGGTTAAGTGCCTCAGCCACTGAGAGCAGCTCTCCCAAGAGCGAAACTGAGTTTTTATTGCTGCTCAAATACTCGCCGTGCACCGTCTCATTGCCTTCCCCAATACCAGTCCCAGATCTCTGAAATTAAACTTGAGTTTTACTGTTAACAGGAAGGAAATTGTATATCATAAATGGCCTGGCAATGAGCTGCGGATCTGGACCCTTTGCCTCAAAGCACAAAGTCATACGCATCATTTGCGAGGAAACATAGCACAGAAGACGTCTTAAGCTGCCTGTCAGTTTTTCCAAAACGCATTGTGGAATGGCCGTGTGCTGCGCCCTCATTGTTATTCAATTTGCAGGGCCCTGACATACACAAGTTTCCAGACTTTGTCAAAATCGTGGAGGTCGGGCCAAGAGATGGACTTCAGAACGAGAAGGTAGGGTTCCAAAAAAAAACACCTGCAAAAAATGACAAATGGACTCACAGAGTGAAAACAGTTTGAATGTAGGCAATAAATCATCTTCCTTCACAGAGGACGTTTCTTTATTTACCACCTGCTCTCAACATATTTCTAGATTTCTTCTAAAACTGCCCAAGTTGACAGACTTTTACTCTGTGCTCTTCTTACCAACCACTACATGTTTGTAGTGATGCTAATGAATAAAGCATGTGTAAAAGCAGCCACGGCTGATTCTTCAACTCTGAAATTGCTCCCAAGTATGAGGTCACTGATTGGTCATATGGTCACTGCTCTCACTGCAACATGTTATGTATTAAAGCTATGTGGTGAGATTGTGTGAGATGTTGTGTAACACAGCTTTTGTAGTAGCAGTACAGATTGAAAACAGTTTGAATGGAGGCAATAAATCATCCTCCTTCACAAAGTACATTTCATTGTTCGCCATCTCTTCACTTCATCTTCTTCATTTTTACCTATTTCTGGATTGTGGATAGTGGCCTTTAGAGCTGAGGCTGAGTCAAGACAGATTTTGGAGTCATCAAGTCCAAATCTAGATGGACATTTTGTAATAGTCGAGTCTGATTTCAGACTGAGATTTTGTAGTAGTTGAGTCTGATTTAAGACTGAGATTTTGTAGTAATTGAGTCTGATTTAAGACTGAGATTTTGCAGTAATTGAGTCATTTAAGACTGAGATTTTGTAGTAGTCGAGTCTGATGTAAGACTCAGATTTCATAGTGGTTGAGTCTGATTTAAGACTGAGATTTTGTAGTAGTTGAGTCTGATTTAAGACTGAGATTTCATAGTGGTTGGGTCTGATTTAAGACTGAGATTTTGTAGTAGTTGAGTCTGATTTAAGACTGAGATTTCATAGTGGTTGAGTCTGATTTAAGACTGAGATTTTGTAGTAGTTGAGTCTGATTTAAGACTGAGATTTCATAGTGGTTGGGTCTGATTTAAGACTGAGATTTTGTAGTAGTTGAGTCTGATTTAAGACTGAGATTTCATAGTGGTTGGGTCTGATTTAAGACTGAGATTTTGTAGTAGTTGAGTCTGATTTAAGACTGAGATTTCATAGTGGTTGGGATCTGATTTAAGACTGAGATTTTGTAGTAGTTGAATCTGATTTAAGACAGATTTTGTAGCAGTCGAGTCTGATTTAAGACTGAAAGTCTGTGGTAGTTGAATCTGAATCCAGATGAAGATTTTATAGCAGTCAAGCTCAATTCTAGACCAGGACCATAAAAAAAGGTTTGAAATGTTTGGAGTTTCTCAAAATTTCTGTGTGATTCAATTGTTAAGATTTGAACGAAGTCATTCAGAGTGGTTTGGTGTGAAATGTTCCGTTCCAGAGAAACTTGCCATGTCAGAATTTTCACAGTGGTAGTGATAAGAACACGTCCTCTAAGAGCCTCTAAGAGAGGACATTAGATGAAATAAACAATTATCTGTTGTCTGACATGCTCTTAATATCTCTGATTAGTTTTGAGATGGTTTGACTGAAAACATATTTTTAAACTCTTGTTTACAGTAGCCATAAAATGCAATTTCCACCTGTTTTGGAGTTTCCTCAGTTTTTTGCACGGTGCATTCTTTCTTCAATAATGTTAATGGTGAAATGGGCACTGGGAGGCGTGCAGAAAGGGGTTAAATCATGTTCATGGCGGAGATGTACATGTAGGGCGCTGTAGGGCAAAATAGTCCTCAAAGTCCCAAACTTATTTTTTCAGATTTACCACTACTGTACCATCATCCACATTACATATAAAAACAGAAGACTCGTGTAGGTTCACTGGTGGTTTTGGCTAGTAAATAAAATGGCTATATTTGTGTTGTAGTCATGGTGACCTCTGGTTCCTATCACCACCACTGTAAAGAAATCTATATGTTTCTGTACAGCTAACCATTTCTTATTGAACCACTTTGAATGCTTTTACATCTCAACCACTGAATTATATAGAGATGCTGAAAAATCAGTGGAATTCCTCTTTAAAATGCAGGCCATAGTAAGTCAATCCAAAGCTACAGCCACTTTGGCATGTGCTACTAAAATTGCCAAAAGCCAAAGTTTTTTCATAATATTTAATAAAAATGAGCCTATATGTATTGTTTGGGCAGCCCGTCCTAACATTTTTCTTCTTGCATGCTTAGCATTTGGTTTTCTTAAACAAGGGCGCTCGTTCCAAGCACCAGCCTGGCCCAGACACATGGTTCACATTTTCCCTTCACCTATTGTATTGCTAAAGCGAACACAAACCAACCCTGAAATATCTCGGAAACATGACATGGTACAACCATATGGCTCACATGTTATGTATTTAGCACGAGTCAGTCACGTCTTTATCGTTGCCATATTCACATATGCTGTAACTCTGGAGATTGACTTGATGACAGAGTTAGAGTTCCCTGAGTGATGGCATACTGCGATACCACGAGCGTTATTTCAAAAAATGAGTGAGTGCGGCAGGTGAACGTAGTAAATCAGAACCTCTCGCAATCAGAAACCATCTGAGCTTCATTGTGTAGCGTACGCACATCTTTATCCCCAGCCAAATCTCAGAACCTCCACTTCATTGTGTTTTTTCTCCCCCCCTCCTCCTCAGGAAATGGTGCCGACAGAGGTCAAAATCCAGCTAATAGACATGCTCTCCCAGACGGGCCTGTCTGTGATCGAGGCCACTAGCTTTGTGTCCTCAAAGTGGGTCGCTCAGGTAATGACTCCGCATTGTGAGCTGACTGAGAGCGCTGACTGATTTACTTTGGAACTCATTGTCCTGCCGAAGACAACCTGCGCTCAGACTATTTCAGCTATGCCTGGAAAACCTGCATAGGTTGCTTTGCTAGAAGACTAGATTTCTAGCATAGCTATTTACCAAAACAAAAAAAAACTAAAAATGTATAATAAAAATTTTGTTTATTTTCTAAATGAAAGTAAGTTAACAAATTTCCACAGAGAACACATTTTTAAAATGACATTTTCTGCTAATTTTACTATACAATTTTTACATGTTGGAAAAAAATTAAGTAAATAAATAAAATGCGCTGTAACTTTTGCACATTTTATGTTTCATTTTTTTTTTCAATACACTTTAAAAAAAGATGGTTCTTTAAGGGTTCTTAAGTAAAGAAAATGGCCCTACACTCTTTTTTGAAAAGAGTTCTAATAGCACCAAAGAGGTTCCGCTATTGTTACAAGCCAAAGAACCCTTTGTTGGTACTGTATAGAACCCTTTTTATTTAGTGTGTGTTAAATTAAAGCCAATAAACACTAATTGTGCATTAAAATGTGCTATCTATCTATCTATCTATCTATCTATGTACATAAAGCGATATACAGCTATATACATACACACACACACACACACAGACATATGCAAAAATTTTAACACTTGTGGTGAAATTACGTTTTGTTCATTTTCTGCTAATTTTACTGTTTCACATTTTTAGCATATTGAAAAAAAAATTAATAAATAAAAAGTGCCATAACTTTTGCACAGGCTGCATTTTGTGTTTGCTTTTTTTCTAATATGTTCAATTAAAGCAAGTAATCTATCTATCTATCTGTCTGTCTGTCTGTCTATCTATCTATCTGTCTCTCTATCTATGTTTAATTAGCTTTGTTTTCTATTATAGTCTTTAAGAATAAAATAAATAAATAAATAATAAAATTAAGACCTGTTTGTTTGTGACCTGTGCCCTTTATTTTTTCAATCCATCCATTCATTACGCTATTTATTTTTAAACGTGTTTACTTGTGGTCAGATGGCAGACCACACTGAAGTGCTGAGAGGGATTAACAAGTTGCCTCATGTCAGATACCCGGTCCTGACGCCCAACCTCCAGGGCTTCCAGGCAGCCGTGAGTAAATGTTTACAGCATTTACATTTATTTACAAGTGACATTTGCAATTTGTTCGCTGTGCCAGGTCACCGAAGCTGCATGTTTCTCCTTCAATAAACCACTTTGGGCCTGCACACCCTGTGCCTGCACGTCTGGCTTAAACAGTTTGCTTAACGCTGCACGTCGTCCATTTTTAACACGTATTTATAAATGTTTATCCCGTCTCTCTTAATTGCTTAGCTGGTTAATCGGCCGAAGCGCGTGTCCCAGTCCTGCGTGTTATCAGCTACAGGAGTGTTTCCTCTTTTTAAAGGTCGATGCAGGAGCGAGCGAAGTGGCCGTGTTTGGTTCCGCTTCTGAGACTTTCAGCAAGATGAACATCAATTGCTCCATCGAGGAGAGCATGCAGAGGTTCGAGCAGGTCATCGCTGCGGCCAAACAGGCAGGCATACCGGTGCGGGGGTGAGTGTCCTTCAGACGACCATATATACCTCCTTCCGTAATGCTTTTTGAAAAATGTTATTAAATTAGACAGACACTGTATTGTTAAGCTTACTGTTCTACATTATCTCCCTCTTATTTCTGTTATTATTATGCTATTTTTATACCATTTTTACTGAGCTAGAACCACAAAACTTTGCAGGATCATTGAGCCTGTGCAGGAATAGAGTGTGAAATAGTGTGTTTATGCTTTTAGTTTCAATTGCAATGCTTTTCTGTCTCCAACAGTGGGCATTAAGTTATGTAGCATTTACTCATACATGATTTTTTCTCATAGGAAATGAATGGCAGAACATTGAGGAAGTTCAAATAATACTTGCACAAATGATGTCAAAAATCTCTCATACTTCACCTCATTACATTACATACAGACTCATGTACATACTAGCACACATACACCTCTTAATTATTGAGTTCAGATGTTTTAGCCACACCCATTGCTAACAGGTGGGTAAAATTAAGCACATAGCCTTGCAGTCGTGATAGAAAAACACTGGCAGTAGAGGGTCGCACTGATGACCTCAGTGACTTTAAACGTGGCATTGTTATAGGACGCCACCTCTGCCACAAGTCAGTTTGTGACATTTCTGTCCTGCTAGATCTGCCCTCTGTCAACTGTAAGTGCTATTATTGTGAAATTAAAGCACCTCAGAGAAACAACAGCTCAGCTACGAAATGGTAGACCATGCAAACTCACAGAGTGCTGAAGCGCACAGTGCCTATCCTCTGTTGAGTCACTCACTAAGGAGTTCCAAACTGCCTCTGGAAGCAACATCAGCAAAAGAACTGCACATTAGGAGCTTCGCCTAATGGGTTTCCATGGCCGAGCAGCTGCACACAAGCCTAAGATCAAAATGCACAATGCCAAGCGTCGGCTGGAGTGGTGTAAAGGACTCTGGAGCAGTGGAAACACATTCTGTGGAGTGACGAATCACGCGTTACCTGCCTGACTGCACTGTGCTAGTTTTGCAAGTTTGGTGGAGGAGGGATGATGCTATGGGGTTGGTTTTCAGGGGTTGGTCTAGAACCCTTAGTTCCAGTGAAGGGAAATCTTAATGCATCAGCAGAACAAGACATTTTTGACAATTCTATGCCTCTAATGATGTGGGAACAGTTTGGGGAAGAACCTTTCCTGTTCCAGCATGACTGAGCCCCAGTGCACAAAGCAAGGTCCATAAAGTCATGGCTGGGTGAGTTTGGTGTGGAAGAGCTTGACTGGCCCTCACAGAGCCCTGACTTCACCCCCATCAAACACCTTTGGGATGAACTAGAACAGAGATTGTGAGCCAGACCCTCTCGTCCAACATCAGTGTCTGACCTCACAAATGCTCTTCTGGATGAATGGACAAAAATTCCATCAGACTCTCTCCAACATCTTGTAGAAAACTTCCCAGAAGAGTGGAAGCTGTTACAGCTGCAAAGGGGGACCAACTCCATATGAATGCCTGTGGATTTAGAATGGGATTAATAAAAGTTCCTGTAGGGGTAATGTGTAGGTGTCCCAATATTTTTGCTCATGTAGTGAATATACACACACGTATTAGCAACCACCTGGAATACCATAACAACGGCCTAGCAACATCTTCGCAACCAGCTGGAATATCCCAGAAATGGCCTAGCAACACCTTAGCACCTACCTAGGACACCATAGCAATGGCCTCATAGACAGTACATACAGACTGACATACTTACTAGAACACATATATATACACACATATTACCAGCCACCTGGGTATATCCTAGCAACAGCCTAGCAACACCATAGCAACCACCTGGTATACCACATCAACGGCCTAGCAACACCATAGCAACCGACTGGTATACCATCGCAATGGCTTTGTCAAGCCAACTTAAAGTTCATTCACGAACTTTCCCCTTCTAGTCCCTCTTCCGTCGTTTGCTTCTGAGATTTTGAAGTGAGGCACCTGAGCAGCAAATGACATGATTCCTGAATTAATGAGTAAATAAGTCAAGTTCCAGATGTGCACGTACCCTGGTGCTTTTGTATCATGTCACAAGCAAAAGTCCAGATGTGTCCAGGCCTTTCATTTAGAAAAAAGTTAAAAAGAAAGTGGAAGGGGGTGGGGGGGGGTGTAGCGAGGGCAAAACTACACAGAGAGCGCAGGCACTTCTCGGCCACACATGATCCTGACGCTGCCGTTCTGGTAAAAGTGACTTAATGCCCGCTGTTGGACATGACTGAAAAGTGTTGCCATCACCGGGGCCCGGAGAGAGTCTATGGAAATTCCGGTAGCAAAAAACGGAGGGATCGTCTAACAGCCAAGTGCCCAAGAGAAACATTCTCAACTTTTCACTTGTTTGTCCATCGTTTCGAGCAGTAAATTTTTCCCTTCCAACATATGGAAAGCGCATATAGCTTTTAACTTTGCTCCCCTGCATCATTTCTCATTTGCCACTGTCAACGCTATTGGAACTATTTAACACAACGTTTGACACTGGCCATATGTTTCGCCTGCCCTAGCACATTTGGTTTTATTCCGTGATGAATGTAATCCGTTGTAAGAGTGCTTTGGGCAGCTGCGGCCTTGTCGTTGCCACGGAATAACATTTGACGTTACCGTGCCGACTTTGTTTTCATATGGAGTGTACAATACGGCCCTCAGCATGTCCACTCTGCCTGCATGTTTGGCTTTGTTTGCAGCTACGTTTCCTGCACTCTTGGCTGTCCGTATGAAGGAGACGTACAACCGGCCCAAGTAACAAAGGTAAACTTAGGTGATTCTCTGCATTCAGCACTCTTAAAAATAAAGGAGCGACGCTATAAAAGAGCCAATTTTGGTCCCCCAAAGAACATTTCAGTGAACGATTGTTGGAAATGAGATGCAAAGAACCTTTTTAAAAAGGAAGAATTTGCACATAATGCAAAGTTTCTATGAAAGATTCTGGTGACAATTAAAGATCTGCTTCTTTACAATTACAAAACTGTGGACAAGCAATTAATACTGCCAGTAAATAGAACACATCCAAACCCACCCGAAGATGGTAGTAAATGCTGGTAAATGGTCATGTTTCATTTGCAAGTGTACTCTTACATTATGTGTTCTGAATATGTTTACCTGTCCTGTTAATCAGAACTCGTCAACAACTGACCACCAATTTCACAGTGAATGGTGGGCAGCTGTGTTTGAAACTCATTAACTTAAACCTACCTAAAGAAGAGATTCATCAGTTTTCAACAATATTAGTCAAACACAAGTTCATATCATCTGTTTAGTAGAAATGGCCTTAAGACATCAATACATTAGTTAGAGGAGCATACAATTGTTTATAAATGGCTTGAAAAAAAAAGTGTTCAAATGATTAAATAAATTTAAAAGATCATTATTAATGAATTTGACCATAATTAAGTGGAAACTTAATTGAAAGTAGTACAAAGTCAACATATCACATGTTGAAACTGAGAAATTGTATTATTTTAAGTATATGCTCATTTCGAATTTGATGCCAGCAACACATTTCAAAAAAGTTGGGATGGGGCAACAAAAGACTGGTAAAGTTGTTTAATGCTAAAAAACACCTGGTGGTTGATTGGCAACAGGTCAATGACATGATTCCATATAAAAAGAAAAACACTGTGTGTGAACACAGTTTGTCGCTGCAACCACAAATGCAAGTTAAAATTCTACCATGCAAAAAAAGAAACCATATATAAACGGGATCCAGAAACACCACCGCCTTCTCTGGGCCTGAGAAGGCTTTGATTATTTCAGCATGACAATTCAAAACCATGTTCTGCATGTATTACGACAGCATGGCTCTGTAGTAAAAGCTGATCTGCCTGAAGTTCAGACCTGTCACCCACTGAAAATTATGTAACAAAAAATACAACAAAGGAGACCCTGAACTATTAAGTAGCTGAAACTCTCTCTCAAGCAAGAACGGGAAAACATTTTACTTTCAAAACTACAGCAATTGCCTAATTGGTGGGCAGTCCTAGGCTGGAGGTTAGGGAACCAGCCTGGTTTGATCTGGTTCGATCCCCTAAGCCGGCAATACGTGACTGAAGTGACCTTGAGCAAGGCACCTAACCAACTGCTCCCCAGGCGCCGTGGATAGGGCTGCCGACCGCTCTGGGCAAGTGTGCTCACTGCTCCCTAGTGTGTGTGCATCCACTAGTGTGTATGTGGTGTTTCAGTGCACGGATGGGTTAAATGTGGAGGTGAAATTTCCCCATTGTGGGACTAATAAGGGCCACTTAAGTAGTCAATTAGTCTCCTCAGTTCCCAAACGCCTGCAGATGTAAATTAAAAATAAGAGGTGATGCAGCACAGTAGTAAACATGCCCCTGTCCCAACCTTTTTGGAATGTGTTGCTGGCATCAAATAAAAAATAGGCATTTATTTTCCAAATAAACAGTAATATGTCTCAGTTTCAAAATTTGGAAGTGCCCATTTTTGAAAAGGGTTCTATATAGCACCAAAAGGGGTTCCACTATTGTTACAAGCCAAAGAACCCTTTTTTGGTTCTATATAGAACCCTTTTTGCTAAGAGTGTAGCATTAGGTCTAAAATAAAATGCTAAAGCTCAAAGTCACAGATATGATCAATCACAAAACAGTACAGATGCTGTCACCAACAAAAAATGAAATGAAACCCAAAAAAGCAACGAGCAGCTAAATATGAATGTAGCAGAGGAAAAGATTCCTTTACTCGCTAATATACTTGAGTAGAAGTAAAAGTAGTCTGATTTGAAAATGCTCAAAAAAGAACAAGACAGAAATGTTTATAAAATAAAATATTTTACATGTGCTTGAGTAAATGTAACAGGTCACTACCCACCTCTGATGACAGTCTGATGTAAAGTGCCTTCATTTTGTAAGAGTGAAGCTCTGAAACCAGAATAAATGAGTCTTTGGGCATTCAGCAGTTTGAATGTACTGAATGGTAGTCAATCCTCCAAGCACTGCATGTCCTTTTTCTTCCACCTCTAACAGCTTTGTCGTCCCTAGAGGCCCTTATTACGTTGTTTGCAGTAAAAGCCGCAGCGTTACTCTGGCCCTCAGACTGGGCCCTCTGTGTGCACTCCCCCACTGTTTGTTTACCTTTCCTGAGGGGATTTATGTTTTTACGGGCTCTTCTTTCCCTCCGTTTCTCGGCCCAGGTGGTGAAGCGGCTGTTGGAGCTGGGCTGCTATGAAGTGTCTCTAGGGGACACGACTGGCACAGGCACGGCCGGCTCCATGGCCGCAATGCTACGCGCCGTGACCACAGAGGTGCCTGTCCACGCTCTGGCCGTCCACTGCCACGACACTTACGGCCAGGCCCTGGCCAACATCCTGACCGCACTGCAGGTGAGCAGAGCCCAAGGCCTCTGAATGCTCTCTTTATGCTCCACACGAACGGCAAAGGTGGGTAACCCTGAGGTATTACTGCTCTGGCAGACGGCTGCTGTATTATGAGCAAAAACACTGTTTAACTTTTTACACTGCATTGGCACGAAGAGAGAAAATTAGCAGAGACAAAAAACACACACGCTGGGCAGCCCTGGTCAAATGACACTTTGTTGACACATCTTCTACAGAGGACACACTTCTGCACATTTTAATACACAATTACTGTTTATTTGCTGAATTTAACATATTGGAAAAAAAAAGTAATAAAGCATAAAATGTGGCCTGTGCAAAAGACATTTGGGATTTTTTTTTAATAAATAAACATTTGAATGAAGAAAAGTTTTATTATTTAATATTTAAGTTCCCTGTAGTGACATAACATTATGACCACCTCCTTGTTTCTACGCTCGTTGTCCATTTTATCAGCTTCACTTACTATATAGGTGCACTTTGTAGTTCTACAGTTACAGACTGTAGTCCATCTGTTTCTCTGCATACTTTGTTAGCCCCCTTTTACCCTGTTCTTCAGTGGTCAGGACCCCCATGGACCCTCACAGAGCAGGTACTATTTGGGTGGGGGATCATTCTCAGCACTGCAGTAACACTGATGTGGTGGTGGTGTGTTAGTGTGTGTTGTGCTGGTCTGAGTGGATCAGACACAGCAGTGCTGCTGGAGTTTTTAAACACTGTGTCCACTCACTGTCCACTCTATTAGACACTCCTACCTTGTCAGTCCACCTTGTAGATGTAAAGTCAGAGACGATAGCTCATCTGCTGCTGCACAGTTTGTGTTGGTCATCCTCTAGTCCTTCATCAGTGGTCACAGGACGCTGCCCACAGGACGCTGTTGGCTGGATATTTTTGGTTGGTGGACTATTCTCAGTCCAGCATTGACACTGAGGTGTTTAAAAACTCCAGCAGCACTGCTGTGTCTGATCCACTCAGACCAGCGCAACACACCACCACCACATCAGTGTTACTGCAGTGCCGAGAATGATCCACCACCCAAAGAGTACCTGCTCTGTGAGGGTCCATGGGGGTCCAGACCACTGAAGAACAGGGTAACAGGGGGCTAACAAAGTATGCAGAGAAACAGATGGACTACAGTCTGTAACTGTAGAACTACAAAGTGCACCTATATAGTAAGTGGAGCTGATAAAATGGACAATGAGCGTAGAAACAAGGAGGTGGTCATAATGTTATGGCTGATTGGTGTATTTCCACCACATGAATCAACAAAACAAGCAGTATTAGAGAACTGAATCGATTCCTTGAGTTTGTGCATATATTGTTTGAAGCAGGGCTCAGAAACGAAATTTGCTCTGAGCAAAACCTGCATTTAATGCTTCAATTCTTACGTTGCTAAGCTGCTAGAACAAACTGAAAAATCAATCCTTCAACACATGCTGTTGACCTAATATAATTAAACTGCCTAAATCTTACATTTAGGTCCATTCATAATGTTTGCATTGGTTTATGTGCCCCAAACAGCCATAATTCATTTGTACATGCCTGTTTTCAAACCCCGTCTTTATACCCTGAATATGTAAATGTGTGGGTTTTTGAGACATCAGAAAGCAATGACCTACAGTTGGGCTGTTTTTGCAGCTTAGATTCCATATATGGACCACGCGGAGTGATACATTTTAAAACTTTAACAATTTGTACAGACTACCAAACACTTCTATTTCACACAAGAGAGAAACATTTGGTTTTCCTGGGCACTTCAGATAGTAGGTCTGGAAAGCTATTAGACTCAACTGTTGTGAGAGTCATGATGAAGGACATGCTGACAGAGACAAATCAACGCTATTCAAACCGTGAAGGCACCATTAATGCTGATATATACAGGTTTTGGAGCGACATATGCCGCCGTCCAGATGACGTCTTTTTCAGGGAAGGGTTTGATTATTTCAGCGAGACAATGCTAAACCATGTTCTGCATGACAGAGACAAATCAACACTATTCAAACAAAAACAAGTATCTCTGAAATGGCAACCTTACATCTGTCTCTCACCTGTAATTGGTGGATTCGTGTATCTGTCTATATTTTGCATGAAGCTCACCAATGGACACTCAGTAAATCAGGAGAACATTCACCTATTTCATTCACACTACCAAAACAATTCGTCCATATAAGTACAGCTATTTTTTCACAAGCGATATTAAAGAATTTCTAAAACTGGATTTCATTTTTTCAGCTTTTGGGCCCAATTTTCTCTTTACATGATGCTTCAGGTCAGAAGGGCCTCAATATAGAGAGCTGAGATTGTTCTGAACATTTTGATTTATAATATGTGGATATCATGTCGTGTGCACGGGCCTTTAAAGATGAATTTAAGAATATATGCAAAAATCAAGGAAATGCCCTCAGACCCCAGAGGGTTAACATAGATCAGTCTTAGGCACAGTAGCAGTGTCTCAATTCAGGGGCTGCATCCTTTGATGGACATAGGCTACGAGGGCGTGTCCTTCGAAGGCTGCCTAGACCCATGAAGGCTGAACTGAATGAGACAGAGTCACAGTACCGCTGTTCCCGCCCTCACTGCTGCATCACAAAACGCCGCTCTTTTAAAGTTCTTTTAAGACAGAACCAAACACTTGATTTTAGTTTTCATTTTTCATTTATTAGAGCTGAAGATCTTCTCTCTGTCGGCTCTTTGCTCCCTAAAACAGAACGAAACATTAGCGTTAGTTTAGCTTCAGACCACATTGGCTTTTTTAACATCTGTATCGTTCGCTATTCGACTCAGTTTAAACCCAATACGTCCATTTAAAGTGTCTCCTCAGCCGCCGTTCGCTCCTCTGCTGACGCCACCATGTTCTTGAATCCTCACCGGCACGCAGTGAACCTCAGGATATGTTGGCTGGGTGAAGGATCCACTCTTTGGATCCTTCGTTGCCATGGAAAAGAAGGACACATTTCTCGGCCGCATATGAAGGAGGCTTTGAAATGGGACAGCCTAGTCGCACCACTGTGACGCAATCGGCCTTCAAATGCAGCCTCGGAAGGATGCAGCCCCTGAATTGGGACACAGCTAGAAACAAAGACAGTCTGTTTAGCAATAGAGGTGGAGATTGTATCTTACATTTATCCAGTTTCTATCTAGAACTTGTTTAGCATTGCAGTGCAAATTGGTAAACTGTCTTGGAACTTACTATCCAAAATAATAATTAGTGCTCTGGAGTTTGTACTTCTTACTTACCTGGTTAATGCTTAGAATTTAGTGGACTGTAAAAAAATATATAGTAAATCAGTTAGTTGATATTCATTTTCCAGTTTTTGTTGTCTTAGTTTTCCTTGGTTTGGAGACATAAGAAGTTTGTAGAGGAGAAGTTTGTGGATATTTGTGGCATGTTTTATGGATTTGTGTAAAATAGGAACGCAGACACAAAAGTCCCCTCAGGGAAAAAAATGCAAATAAACAGCCAAACAGCTCCAAAAATCCCCGGAATAGTGATAAACCTTCACTTTTTGCTGTCTCATCATTAAATTATAAAGAAACACCACATGACAACAGATCCCACCTGCCCTGCAGCTCACAACATATGCATCCGCTTGATCTGGGTGTTTTTTCCTTTTGAAATAATACCTTTCTGCGGTTCATTTCACCACCTCTCCCCTCGCAAAACCCAAAACCCACAGAAACCGTGGATGCAGGGAGACCGGCGCGGCTCTGTCGTCCCTCCACTGGCCCTTTTGTGCTCTCTTTCACAGTTTGTCTTTGCAGGCAGCGCTGCGATGCTCTTTGGGGGCAGGGCGGGTCAGCAGATGTGAAGGGGTCGAGACAAAGGCTTACCTATTGGGTGTCTGTTTCATATGACAGTGGCCTGCTCTTGACAAAGGCCGAGAGCTGGAGGGGAGCGCAGGGCCCTTGGGGGGTGGGGCTGGATTGGGGGGGTTCCAACTCATCTATCGCTGAGCCACTGAACCCCTGTGACAATGCTCCGCTTAAAGGCCAAGGGGGAAATTATCCTTTCATCGCCCGCTACTAACCACATGGAGAATGGAGCAGAAAGGAAAACCCCCGGCTCTAGTATTCCTGCCTCAACTCCTACCACCCCTTCCCTTCTCCCCCCTCCTCTGTCTCTCTGTTTATCCATCTCTCCCCAGCTGCAACTCTGTAACCCTAACTGCGGTCGGAGCGCTACAAAACGTGGCTCTGAATCTCCCTGGCCAATTTTTGGGAGAATTGGGTAACATGACAGAAGGACAGAAGGACCGAAAAGAAAGAAATAACGGCCCGTAGTCTGAAAGCGAAGCGTAAAATAATTCCTGCTCCAAGGGAATTGCAAAGTTTTCAATCTTTAATACTCATTCAGACCTTCAGAATCTCTTCCGAATGTTTTTATGTGAATTGAAGGCTGGCCTTTAGTCTCACTGGGCACTTTTTTTGCAGCTCTGGGAGCCAATAAAATCAACTGTTAACACCTAGAAGTGATAATTAGGTGAAACCTGAGAAAGGCACAGATGTTTTTTCCACTTTTCTGAAAACGTAGACTTTTCTCGAAGCAACGCTGCACTCAGTAACCTTTAACTTTGCCATAATGTATTGTTTGCATTGTCATTCATCATGACTTTACATCCTATCATAATTCTGCATTCTGTTTCCATTCTGATTTCTGATTCCAGGCCTGGGCCAAAGTTTTACAAGAGGACAAAGTATCAATTATAGACCGCAAATGTAATTTAGAATAATGTAAACAGATATCACTGACAATTTTTTAAAGATTTTTTATGCAGTAAATCTACTTTTCTATTTTTCCAGCCAATTAGTCTAAAACTGGACTTTTCTGTGTATGGAAAGCTATAGTACTGTGAAAAAGTCTGAGACCACCTCACTTATTTAAAATCCAATTAAAATGGTCATCAAGTACAAGTTATTCATTTTTCAGGTATTTCTGAAGAGATTAGATAAAAAAATAATCCACTTGAATAATGAAGGCAAAAGTCAAAGAACAAACTGAAGTCTCCAAAACTGGTGTTCAAAAAAGAAAAAGTACCTCCTAACAACCACCTGGAAGACCTGATAGACGCCAAAACTGCCCCCTTCAGATAAACAGCACTTAAAGCTTTCATCTCTGAGAGAGAGGAGAAAATCACATCGGACACATCAAACAAAGAAGCTGAACAATGGTCTGACCACCCCAGAGTCCAGACCTCAACACCACTGAATGTGTTTGATTACTTCAGAAAATGAAGTATTCAGCTTCTAAGACTGAACTTTGGAGGTGTGGAAAAATATCCCAGCAGTCTTCTGAAAAGACTGAAAGAATGTAATAAATATTGGAAAATGTCATATTATATTATATTATATTATATAGGCTTCTGTGTCATTACTGTGTCTTTCTTTTCTTTTCCTGGCGCTGAAAAAAAAAATTGTACTTAAAAGCC
The DNA here is from genome assembly GCF_904425465.1 of Colossoma macropomum. Taxonomy (NCBI): domain Eukaryota; kingdom Metazoa; phylum Chordata; class Actinopteri; order Characiformes; family Serrasalmidae; genus Colossoma; species Colossoma macropomum. The sequence continues at coordinate 4,157,559 of NW_023494791.1, read as the reverse complement.
ATTTTAACTGAAACTTAAATAAAAGAAGGCTGGTCTCTGACTTTTTACAGTACTGTACATACGCCTTAGAATCAAAGCATGCAAGATAAGATCCAGAGGCCAAACACTGTCCTTCAGGAAAGTTCCTCCTGTCTGATACTACCTCAATACTTCAAATTCAAAAATGTACAGATTCAAAGGAAATGGGTCAGATGGTCAGATGTGTGCAGAGCGTACAGTCATATGCAAAACTGTACATTTTACATTACGACATATGAATTAAGACTTTTGCACAGGCCACATTTTCTGCTTTATTTTTCCCCAATATGTTAAATTCTGCAAATAAACTGTCAATTGTGCATTTAAGTGTGCTGAAATGCTCTCTGCACAGGATGTTTTAAAGGAAAATTTCACAGATTTTTCACAATTTCTGCATATTTAAATGATTAAGATGTAAACAGAGTCGTTCAGAGTGGTTTGGTGTGAAACGCTCTGTTCTAGAGAAACTTACCGAGTCAGAACTGTTCACAGTGGTGGTGATAGGAACCAGACGTCCACCTCTAAAAGCTCCCTCACAGAAAGTTACTACATGAAATGGTTATGAATATGCAAAACCGTATCAGCCTTTGAGAGAAGGTTTTGGCCTAAAAATATTTTTTAATCCATTCATGGTTCATTTTTTTTCAGATCTACTAATATACAAACCAACATCGATGATAGATGTAGGTTTAGATAGTAAATAAAATAGCTATATTTGTGTTTGACCCCTGCTTCCTATCACCACCACTGTAAAGAAATCTGAGTCTCTCTGATCAGCCATTTCACTCCAAACTACTCTGAATGACTCTGTTTACATCTCAAGCCCTGAATTATGCAGAAATGTTGAAAAAGTCCCCTTTAACTTGTTTTCACTTAGAAAATCAACTAAATATAATTTGACAGGGACGTCCAGACTTTTGTCAGATGGTTTTTCATTAACCCCTTAAAATCTCAGGATTATTACATACTAAGCCTTATTATTCAGTAACTACAGGGACTTCAATACAAACTGGTTGAGCTATTCTTAGGTTATAGAAGTGTGTAGTAAAACTTTGGCCATTTAAGGGGTTAAACTGAACTTGGCAAATAAGCCTACCTTGGAAGCAAATACGTCTTAGTGCAAATACATTATAACCCCCACCTAGATACTCTAGGTCAAGAGGTTTTATCTAGCACTTGAGGAGGAGAACGTCAGACTGTCAGTAGTACCCCAGAGCCCTAGGCCTGCAAACGTGATGTCCAGCATCGCTGACAATGCTGAGAGGAGGCAGGAAGAGGGCGGAATTCCTGGGAGTGAATCAGCAATCGAGATGATTTATAACACTCACCCCATGAGTGCGGAAAATAATAACCGCCTGCCATTTGTCCTCCTCAACACTGACCCCCCCATGGCCCCCCAACACTAACCACCCCCCCCCCGAACCTTCAAAAAAGTAGTGGAAATGAAAGATTTTATCATACCTTTTCATTACAGGGTTCCGGTAGTCTCTGCCACCAGCTGAGCTAGAAATTAATTCTGGTAACCCCGTCAACCCCGTCACTTCTGCTTTTGTTGGTGGTGAAGGAATGCCACGCTCTTTGTATTCTTCTGTCCTGAATGAAGAGGGGAAAAAAGATTCATCTCTGGCAGGATGAGTGAAAAGTACTTGGCCATTGCATGTGTTAAACTTTGGGAACAGTCTTGATATTTAAAGCAGTGGACATATTGATAGAATACAGCAGGGCCGGGCAGTTCTGGCCGAGCGGAGTTGCTCTGTTCTTGCTCATCTGTGACAGCTTTGCTGAAAACACAGCCAATGAAAGACTATTCTGCTCAAACGCCATGATTTAGTTTGAAATAACCATGTTTTCCGAGTATAACTCATAACCAGGGACGCTGTGCTGAAGATTAGTGTGTGTAACCCTGAGAAAGACCTTTTCTTACAGGGTTGAAGGACCCATTACATGGGAAACTGATATTTCCTTACTATAATATAATAATAATAATAATGAGTTTGACATTTCAAAATATCCCATCCATGAAGTCCAAATATGGAAACGTGGCTGAAACCACTGCCTGTTTTGAATTCATTATTTCTGTGATGCCATAAAATCCATCTCATTTACATGTCGTCACTGTCCAAAGAAAAGCATGTATTTCTATTTTTGTCGATTTTTATTTTTCGACATCATTTCAACACACCAGCTGTCCTTCATGGTGTGTGAAAATTTTGTGATGATTGGACAAATAGAAATGCTCAAAAATCACTTAGAATAAATCCTCTTTACATTGACCTGCATTGAAAGGGAAGAGCGTTTTTGCCCTCTCCTGTAAACGTACTATTTTGGAGATACGTGTTTTTCTTTGGACAGCGACAAAATGCTTTTTGTTCTCTAGCAGTTTAGCTCCGCCCATTCATGCTGAAGTTATAAGGAGTGTTTTTAGCCTGGATAGCAGCTAATCAGAATACAGCTCATTTACATACATCTTAAAGGCACAGTAACAAAATCAGCTTGTTTATTTATAAAAAACAAAGAGAGGTTGGAAAATGGTCATTAAAAAATATAAATTATGTTTTTGGCACATAAACCTACAGAAATGTTATGAGAGGATGTCGGGAGGAAATGTGACATACAAGAAAATGTAGGACATGGGTACTTTAAAGGGTAACACTTTGTTTGAAGGCTACCTACATTTTTAACGTCTTATGCAAATAATCGCAAGATACCATAAACTAAAGTAAGTAAAATTTTATCTACATAAGAGTTTTGTACTCTAACTCGTGGGATTATGTCGAACTGATATGAACTTCTAAACTAGACCTTCCTTTTAAGTTCCATAACTTTTGGATTAGGCTTCATAATACTGTTATAAACAGAACAAATTCCCTTCACTGTAGTTTAAAGTCCCTTATGTCAATGCGGTCATCCCCTTCATAGAGCATCTTATGTCATCTTGCGGTTACTAGCATGAGCTGATTATAAGTACTAAAATACTCCTTCATGAATTTGTTATTCAGTGCTTATGCATGCGTTATGAAGTCCCTATGTAGGTAACCTTCAAATAAAGTGTTCACATTTACAGCAATACTTCAAGGTTTATGAACAGCTTATGCCAGTAACACATAGACATGTAAAATTTTATGAAGTACATTACAGTGTATTACTGTAAGGAGCCTTAAACTAAAGTGATAGACGTTGCATTTATACACGTGCTCCATTTATAACACTGTTTGTGAGCATCACTCCCAACTAATGGAACTCAGAGGCCGAGTTAACCCTCCTGTTACCCTCACATGTACTAACTTACTTATCTTTATCCTTGATGTCAAATTGACCCCAGCAATTTATACCTCTAAAAAAATGATTATTATTAAAATTATTATTATAATTATTATTAAAAAGCCGAGCTTACATGTCAGATGCTTTGATTCTTTGAAAAAAAAAAAGGTTAGTCATTTATTTAGTGCTGTTAAACATTGAATTGGGACAAAGTGACCCCAAAGATAATAGGAGGGTTAGGAGCACCATACACCAATTCCATGGTTATGATGCCCTCAAACTCTAGAGATAATTTCCATACATATTTTTCTATTTGTATGAATATCCATATTCCAGAACAAAAACCCTGTATTTGAGAAGAAAGTAGAAATACCTTTAGTAGAATGTTACACTCTCAGAAATGAAGGTGCTAAACTGTCACTGGGGCAGTCCCCCTCTTGTCACTGGGGTGGTTCCCTAAAGGGTCCATCTCAGTACCTTTAGTCAGGGAACATAACTGAACCATAATCCACTGAAATGATATGTTCTAAGCTGTACTGACTCCACACACCCCGTCTCGACTCCAGGCTTTTATTTTACTGTTCTGTTTTAAAACATTCGGTTATGAAAAGGTACAAATACAAACTTTTCACCTGGAAGAACTTATTTAAGGTTCACAAACAGACCGTAGAACCACTGTTGTAGCTTTGAGGGAACATTTACATTGTTTGTGCTTTGATGAATGAAAGGTCTCTATAATAGAAAGTGTTGTTCAGTACTTTAACTAAAACAGAACTATACAGAACTGATACATGGTGTTCTTAACTACGTCTCCACCTTGTGCAGTTCCATTACATTCATTACAGAGTTACAAATCAAGCAAGTTTCTGTCATTTGAGTTTAAGGACCCTTAAATCAATACAGTGTCATTTACAGTACTGTGCAAACGTCAGAGACCCTTAATTTAATTTCCAGTCAAAATGGCCATTAAGTTCAAGTTATTGATATTTCTGAGGAGATAATATATAATATAATCCACCTGCATAAGGAAGGAGAAAGTCAAAGAATAATAAGTCACCTGGTCGACCCAAAACTGCCCCCATCAGATAAACAGCACTTAAAGCTTTCATCTCTGAGAGAGAGGAGAAAATCAAGCTGCTTCAGATCTGAAAACATCCACAGGTGTTTCTGTCCATCCTTCCACTGTGAGAAGACGACTCAGCGCTGTGGGTCTGAAAGGATGTGTAGCTGATCAAGAAGAACCTCACTGAGAAAAGGAGACGGACACATCAAACAAAGAAGCTGAACAATGGACTGACCGCCCCAGAGTCCAGACCTCAACATCACTGAATGTGTTTGATTACTTCAGAAAATGATCAACCAGCTTCTAAGACTGAACTTTGGAGGTGTGTCTGCAGATTCTTTGAGGAACTGAAAGTGAGTCTCCTGAAGAGAATGGAAGCTGGAATAAAGGGGAAGAGTGGACACAGTGGACACTGTATTATTATGTAAGACTACTTGATATAACTTTTAAGCAATTTTGACTAAATGAAGGGTCTCTGACTTTGCACAGTAATGCACATCTTGTCATTGTGCAATTAATGGCAAAAGTTGCGGTAAATACTAAAGAATTGATGTTATGCATGCGTCATAAAGTTTGTATGTAGGTATATATTCAAATTTTAAAATCAATTTCACCTCCAAGTATTAAAAAAAGAAAAGTCAGTGATCAGATTTCACGCTTCACAAACACAGTTCTCTCGTTTCTGATCGCCTTTCGCCTACATACCTCGTGTGTTTTATGGTGAAATTTGATCCAGTATAAATATATTTTATGGAGCTCAGTGGTCAGCAGCAGTTCTTTAGAAATCCGTGTTTGTTGGACGATCAGCACATTTTCTATTACTGAGAAAAAAAACGTGGAAAAGTGAAGGAGAGCGAAGCGGCTCCTCAGCACTTCGTCTCTGTGGGAAGCAAAGCATATATCTAAAGAAGGTAGGGTGCCTGACCTGACAGGAAGCGAGTGACCTGAGATCAGGCTAAATGACCCGTGTTTACGCGGCCCACGCAGTCGGCGCGGAGGGTCAGAGCGCAGGGCCACTGCTGTCTCAGGGGTCCTGCGGTTGCGGCTGGGAAACGAACTTGTTGCTCAGTTTTCTCTCTTTAATAAAAAGAGAGAGACAGACTGACTTCAAACGGCTTTCAAAGGGTGCTAGAGCCGTCTTTCACAGTCCCTTAGGTTCTAGGTAGTGACCAGGTCAACATTACAGTGAAACTCCAAACAGGCTCTTGATATGAACTGAGTGAGTATGTGGTACAAACTCCACAGTACTGTGTAAGAATTCTGGGTAAAGATTTATGAAAACTGGGATGTTTTATGACATAAAAAGACTGTAAATGAACAAAGTACCAAGATTGTTATATAGTCTGTACCTGTTCATTACCTATAAACAAAACTGAATCAGAGCTGTAAAAAAGTACTGATTTTTACTGGGGTTTTACTGAGTTTTTACTGTCTCCTTCAGGCTGTTCTGTGTACTTTTTGCCTTCATTTCACACCATATTTACTTCATACGTGTGACATTACAGTGACATTCAGTGTCAGTGTGTTTGCATTTACCACACTGTTAGTCCAAATGATGAGATCCCTTATAGAAAAGTCACGTGACGTGTCTAACAACACGTGTTCACAAACACATGTAACATTATGTAAATAATGTGATCACATGGGACTTCATGCACTGAAATAGCACACGTGAACATGTGTTTTGCATGTGATTACACTTTTGATCCAATTTCTGTATAAAATCACATATTTTTCAACTTTTTTAAATGTGATCATATCTTTTTACACATTTTCTAACACTTTTTGCACATTTTTCTGATTGCATTTTTTCCATACTTTCCTAACATGCGATCAGATGTTTTTACACATTTTTTACACGTTTTTTATCCAGTCATACTTTTTTCTACACATTTGTGACACAAATGTTTCACATGATCACACATTTTGACATTTTAAATTTTTTTTTTTACATTTTTTACACATTTTTCACACTTCTGCATGTAATCAGATGTTTTTTATGTTTTCACGTGATCACACTTTTTGTAACAATTTAATCTAATTATTCTTTTCTTTTTACTAATTTTTTAACTCAAATGTTTCACATGATCACACATTTTGACTTTTTCAGGTGATCACTTTTTATTTTTTTTTCACACGTACATGATGAATTACATATAAACTCACATTGTTTGCTTGCATGTGAAATTCTGTTTTTTCTGTAAGGAATATTTTACGAAGTCTTTTATCAATTTAATATTTAGAACCTGTTGGTCACTTCAGTGTGATTTGGTTAGACTGTCTTACCATCATTTTACCCACAATAATCACACAGCACTTTAGAGTTCATACCTAGAACATGTTGGGAATTTATTTGTAATATAGTTTATTCAAAAATAATTATCTAGCACTTTGGAGTTTGAACCTCATATTTACCCGGTTAATGCCAAGAACACTGGGGTCTATGAAAGAAAGCATTACTGAAAGGCCTCCTGGATGTGTTAGGAGAACAGAGCTGTGCGAAGTCAGTCTCAGAGAATCGGAGCCACACCTTTCATCACCTCATTAATCTTTCAGGGCGTATCCCATAGCTTGTGACAATTAACTTTAATTTAGCACAGTGACACTCAGCACCACATGGGATTGCTGTGGGGAGCATCTGCCCCAGAGGTTTCAGCTGAAGTAGCATTATTGGTTCTCCGTGTTGTTATGGTGATGGAATAGACGTTCTCCCCATGTAACCCAGGGGCTGGATCATCTCTCTCCTCTGCCTGTTTATGAGCTATTACAGCCTGGCCAGTCTGGGGAAGAGGAAGCTTATCTGAAATTAAGACAGCCAAAGCACACTAATAGATTATTCAGTGGGGTTTGAGTTTGGTTTGAAAGAGACACCAGCAAAGCTGTGTTTTGTCATGTTTCTTATTTACTAGTAAAAACTAATTATCCAAAGTTAGAGATGGTCCAGTATCTGTATCAGGCCGATACCACGCTGGATGGAACGTGAGAGGTAAAAAAGGAGTAAATCTGATCCAATTGTGTAACAAATCTGTCCTGAAACAGCTCTCACTCACAGCGATGACATTAGCTGTATAGTTCTTTCAACTGGGTTAATAGAGTGATTGACCAGTTTCAGCATGACAACCTTCTTTTAGATGCTTATCTTAATCTTTTAAGGCTGACACAAAAATATCTCTGCCAATCACATCATTCATCTATGCAAATCTCTACATTTCTGAGCAAGAAATCACATGAATAGGAATGTAAGCCACACATCAGATGTGTTTTATTGTTGCTCTAATTCAATAATATCAATAATAAGCCAATAATCATACTAATCCAAATCGCACTCTAAATAAACTTGCATTCTTGCATGGAAAAAATCAGAGCATTCAACTAGAGGTCTGGGAATCTGAGGGACCCGCCACAATATCTTGCGGCGTGGGACTAATTTTTAGTGCTGTAGGCAGGAGCGGGCCAAAGCACACATGAAGAGAAATCAGGCAAATTAATGAACAACCTAAATAAAGTAGAACACTCACTAAATCAAATATAAAAAATATAAACTGATGACCGTAAAACAGTTCAAATGAATGCTTCAGAGTTGTGAAGCAGCCAATCACGTGAACAACATGCAAATTCTCATTGCTTACAGAGACGGTGGAGCCTTCAGTCCGACGGCCACAGCTGCCCAGCAAAACACCAAAAATAACCGCTCTGTGGTTTGATTCCTGCTCTGTGTTTAAATGGTGAATAAATGGCGTTTGGTGAAGTTACTCCCAGTGAGCCTGATGACCATGACTGCCACATTATTTCAGCAGAGGATAATGTATTTGTGAGTAGACGTTGTCAGATATTGGATGTCAGTTCGCCTTGACTGAACTGCACGAGTGGGAGCGGGACAAAACGTTTCGGTTGCGGGCGGGAGCGGGACAAATTATTCTTCCTTGTGCTTCTTTTATACAGCGACAGACAGGGATCAATTTGAGAGGGTATGCAAAGGCATAGCAGGGTTGCAGGGGTCGTGGTTTTCCTGACAAGCTCGTTTGGAAATGCTGTCACAAAAGAAAGTGCTAAGCTTTCAGCTTCTGGTGAGCGGCAGGTTTTCGCTGGACTTGGCAACCCTGCCCGCCATAGGGAGCACTAAACATAAAATAAGGTCTGCGGACTGTCTTTAAAAGGAAAACAGATATGATGACCAGTGAGGGATGAAAAAATGAAGATCAGATTATAACTTTTGGGAATTCAGGGATTTAAAGGAAAGATTTTGGATCGGTATCAGTATCGGTCTATGCTTAAGGCTTCATTGTCTCATCTCCAACCTTTGTACATTGGTGTCCATCACATCTACTTGCTCATGACTCCATATCCACGCGGTATAAGTCTATGTTTGAGTCACTTGTGTCTATGGAGTAACGTCTTTACCTTGGCCTGCGAATGCACTCCTTCACTAGAGAGGGTTATTTATGGTCCAGGGCGTCCCGAGTTAAAATTTCCACCTTTTCTACAAAGAAAGTCATTAGTTTTTTGGACTTCCTAATGATGGGCCAAAAATGCGGTACCAGGGAACGGTTGCGGCCTCGCACAGACAGCTCTGTTTATTTATTTCGGGGAAGCGCCGTCCCAGGTCGGAAACTTGTCAGCACACCGATTTACCCTCCAACGCGCTCTCTCCGAGAACCGTCAGTTTTAAATCTGTCGCTGTAGGTACCACAGCGCAGCTCTCTCCACGCCGTACCTGTCAGATTTTACCTTTGTTCCCTTAAATCCTTTAGGCTTCACTGCGAGGCCTCCGCCCACGCCCGCACTGCTCCATAACTTAATGCATGTCTTTGCGAGAACTCCAAGGCTCCGAGACCTACATGGAATCTGTGATTTTTACCATGGCTACAGCTCATTGACCGCAGCTCTGCAGCGAGCAGCCCACATCTGGGGTGTTTCTCAATACCAAGAAAATAAAGAAAGGACTTGTGTTCCTGGGAAGAAACGTCTTGCCAAGTTACCTTGCGAGGACACACTGGGAGAACATGAACGCAAATATGGAGAACATACCTACAGGAGTTTGGGATGGCATTGCTGGCTAACCCAATAAATAAGTCAGAAGAAACATTGCTTGCACCATCTTTTTCAGTAGCAGATTCAGGTGCACCTTTCGTTAAACTATGAGAGCTAAAGGACTACAGTTCTTATTGGTCTTATCTCCTCTGCCATCATAAATGTTGTTTATTCATTATTCACAGCTCACTCAGACTGACTAACCAATGCTTATGCATAATTGGATCCAGACCAAGAACACTTCTGGTTATTTTCTTGGTGTAGCTGCTTGGGATTTGGAACTGAGTGTGCATTACTAGAAGATGATCTATAGCGAGTTTACGAGAATGCTAGTCTCGCGGGGCCAGATGTGCTCTCGTAATGAGAATACACGTCTGGAGATAAATTATTATCATGCACATAATCAGGGAACGTAAGAGGGGCCTTTGATTGGTGGAACAAACAAAGCGAGCAGATTGTCCGATGGAAATGCAATGACATGATACAAGTAGGGATGCACCAATCATAATTTTTATGGCAAATTTATGGCCTGTTTTTGGTAGATTTCCACATTTCCAGGACGTTCTATTCACCAAAGTTTCAATATAAATTAAATCACTTGCTCTTTTGTGGGTCAAACTGCCATTTTAAATCATTTAGCAAAAAAAAAAAAAATTGCCTATTCAAATAAGTTGTAAGTTGAAATAAGATATGATTGGCTATGCAGTCTATACTTTAATATAGGTGTAGTCTTGCATGGCCAGATATTATCTGGGGAAAACTTGTTAAACATCTGGCACTGAAATAGTTGTTATTGTTAACCCAAGTTACTTCTTCAAAATAAAAGTTTCAGCAGATCTGTCAGATTTGCTTCTGTCAGAGTTGTGCTCTGTACATTCAACACACGTCTACATGCTTTGCGAGACATTTCAGCCATGCTAACTTACATGACATCCATGAGCCAACGACAGGCTTGTTGTCTGTTGGACAATGATTTCGAGCTCAACACTGCTCCCTGCTTTGAGCTCTCCCCCATGAGGCTTTGGATTGGATTGTTCCCACCCTAATAAGCCTGCGTTCCCACCCACGTTTAGCCCAAAATTACTCAGGGACGTGTTGAATGAGATCACGCCTGGCCCAGCGAGACTACGCAACAACACACAACCAGAAAAGCTGACAATTTGAATTTCCTGATCTCTGGGCCTGTAATTCCTTGAACCATTGCTGTTTCTTGTCTTCACTCAAGTCCGGACCCAAGCCAGCTACACGCTGTTAGCCTATGAGATGCGAGAAGATGGGCGCAGTAAATTAGCACTCCCCATTTGCACGATGCAGCCCGTCTGCCCGGTGCAATATCCGCTGCTGTCGTGAGTCAGAAAGGCCGGGTCTGGAAATCTGCAGCGTGGTGCACAGCAGCATGGCTCCCTCCCCCATCCTGCCAACACAAACAGTAATTACAGCCCAGTCAGACAGCCCCTTGCTCTGAAACAGGACCTGGGCCATGAGAAAAAGCTAGCAATTAGGGCCGCATTGTTAGCCAAAGCGAAAGGAGCACCCTTTGTTTTTCCTTCCTGCTCCCCGTGCCCCGAAGGGCTGAGAATGCAGCTCTTTACTGATGGGTCCTGACACTTCGCTGAGGTCAGAGGCAGGATAGTAGCGTTAATTTTCCCGCTCCGTAGGACACCCCTCCTTCCCTTCCACTACCACCACCACCACCACCACCCTCCTCCTCTACCGCTCCGACATCTGGCTTTGCCTGAGAAGCTGGAAAACGTATTTAATATTCTCCTGACAGTCGAGCGGGACATGTGGAAAACATTCTGATATCTTAATCTGCATTGCCTCTGCAAGAGCAGAAAGAAAGATACATGCTCGACTTTGTAATTTGTAAGGACAAATACAAAGGCTTCCAGAAGCTTCCGTAACAACTCCAGTGGCTGTAAGCCCACAGTCTCCAAGGGATAATGCAGCACGTGACTATTTACCCCAGCTGCATGGAGCCAGCGAGGCAGTAGACCTGCCGGGGAAAGGCCTTTCCACTCCGCTGACTCTTTTCCATGGGTCAGCTGATTGAGAGAAACATCTGTTGAGAAAACAGGTAAATGAGGCCGTTATTGAGCTCCACTCTGAACAGATAGTACCAGGTGTGAACCGTCCAAATGTAATCTCGTCATAAAGCTGGGTGTCTCAAAGCAATGAGCTTCAGCTAGAGATAGCGCTGGTCTGATAGCAGGTACGGCTACTTTCAGATGCAGGGGTGCTAATTTGGTCTGAGAAGTTGGGAGAAGGAATTTAAACCTAATGCTAAGGGAACAAAGCACACCTGCACTTAAACTTGTGCAAAAGTTTAGGCACCCCGGTCAAATTACATGCTGCTGTTGATTTACTAAGAGAAAATAAGTTAAGTGACATTCAGAGAACACACTACTGCACACTTAAACACCAATCATTGTCTATTTCGCTGAATTTAACATATTGGTTTAGTACAGACTGTTTTTAATTCAGTATTCAGGGGACCCAATCGGAAGACAGCTTATTTACGTAAATCAGTCTTAAAGGCACGGGAACAAAAATGGCCTGTTTAATTCAAATGGAAATAGAGGTTGGAAAATAGCTATGTAAAAATGAGTTATGATTGTTTTTGGTATATAAAACAAGTTAATACACTTAAATATGACATTTTTTTGCTAATTTTAGTACACAATTTAGTGCACAAAAAGTTTTGTAGCTTGTAACAAAAAAAAAATGGCTCATTATATAAATGTGTTTTACTTTTTCCAATATGTTAAACTCAGTGAATAAATAGAAGTCGTTCACTACAATTAGCAGAAAAATGTCACATTTAAGTGTGTTGACTTGTTTTCATTCTACAAAATGTGTAATTTGACTGGGGTTGTTCAAACTCTCACATACAACTGTGTGCCTAGGGGTTTTTCTAGTTCACAAAAAAAAGTTCAAAAGCCAGTCATTCAAAAATTGTCTAAACTTTGGTTTGGTAACACTTTACCGGAACCCTGCTGTGTAACATTGACACAAGCATGCCATAAATGCCCAGTCCTGTAGTATAACAGTTACTGTTAATTGTTGTGACAGATGTTATAATGTTTGAATTCATTGCGCTAACTAGAGCACACTCAGCTTGTGACATAGTGGCAATTACTGGTGATGGTAACATCACACTCTAATATTAAGGAATAGATTTTATCATGACGGCTCATGACAGCATAATGACATCACTACGATATGTTTATGGCATGATAATGTCAGTGTTATAGAGCATCATTCAAGTAGGTCTTACCAGACGTTTTTATGCTTGAGTGCTTTTCGTAGAAGTGCTGGTGTAGCTGGAATAAAACCGTTTGGCTATATGTCCTTTCAGAACTGTTTGGCTTCAGTGGACGACAGCAAAATGAGACAGCAACTTCAGCCCTCATTAAACAGACTACTGCCCAGCATCTCTGAACTGTACAGGCATGTCCAACTGACAGAGGGCTGTCAAATCTGCTCTATAGAGGGACAATAAAGATTTGACTCCTTCCGTTGTGTACGGCTCTTGTCTTGCGGCGTACATCACACAGCAGCTGATGAAATCACTGATTAATTTGCATTTTCTTATACCTATTTTTAGAAAAAAAATTGCTCAAAGGACACATATCGAAAGGGAAAAATTGCCTTGCTTTTTTAAATAAACTGCCCAGTCCATACAGTCCATACACAGAAACTAAGCTACAAAGTCCATTTTAAATAAACTGTTGTTGTGATGAAAAAAAATCAACCCATTTACAGTTTTCAGCCGACAGCAATCTAGTGACCCTGAGGTTATAAGAAGTGTTTTAGATCAGATTAATTTTTTAATGTGGTATATACCCAATCAGAAGAAAGCTCATTAACATATATCAGTCTTAAAGCACAGGAACAATAATAGCCTGTTTGATTCAAATGGAAAGAGGTTATGTAAAAATGAGTTATGACTGTTTTTACTATGTAAAACCACACAAATGTCATAAGTGGACCTCAAGAGTAAAAAACAATAAAATACAAGAAAAAAAAACAGCACATTGGCCCTTTAAAATATGTGAAACTGAATGGAAGCCTGCTAATTAACACAATATGACTGTGTGGGAGATTTTATGGAAAACTCACTCTAACATGTTTTATAGATCATATAGGCTATCGCCGCTGTCTGAACAAAGCCTTGTATCTCCAAAATGACTTTACAGTAGATGAAAAAAACATACTTTACTTTTAATGTAAGTCAATGAAATCAGACTTTTTTTCCCCCAAGTAATTTTGAGCTGTTTCTTTTGGTCAGTTCATTATGAAATTCACACACAATGCAAAGAGTAACATGCATTTTCAAATTATGTCAAAAAACGAAAATCAACAAGGTTTTGTCTCATCAGCAGTGCTTTATTTCGTAACTGTCACACCAAGACCGCCTGAATTTCACATTACCTCAAAAATTGGTGGCTACGTCTGAAAAAAAGCTTATTTTAAAGTTTAATAGTTTTAAAGAAAAAATATTGGGTCAGTATCGGTATCAGCCAATATTCAATATCGGAAATTTCAGTATCAGTATAGGCAAAGAAAAAGTGATATCGCACCATCTCTAGACACAATCCAAGTGTAGCATCTCAATCTCTCTCTATAATTGACTGTGTTGGGAATCTCTAGAATTTTGATGAGCAGCTCTCATTTTACAGGGAGAATTTCCCCCTAAAGAGAAGAACCCTCAGTCCAGAGTGATACAAACTGAAAACCAGTGTCCAATTAGCTCCTAGTTCAGCTGGTACCACTTGGGACAGAATAAAAAAGAACTGTTTAGCAGTCAGGAGCTGCTTTAGCACCTTAATCATCATGAAGAAATAGAAAACAGAGCCTAGAATGATTCTCAGTTCCTGCGAGCAGAAATGTATATGCGCTGTTTTGCCAGCGTGAACACAAAGGGAGTATGCTTTCTTAAAGTAAACATCGACGCCGGAGAGAAACGTCAAATCCTGCACTAAGCAACACTTCTTGGGCCGTTTGGTCGAGCGGTCCAACAAAAGCTCAGACAAGCAGGAACGGCCCAGAACGCATCATTAATTCTCATATGGAGGCCAGACACTTTGTGGTCCTTCTCTCACACGGCAGCAGGTTTCTACAATTACAGTGATTGCGGCATTGCGCTGTTCGGACTGACGCTGGGGAAGTTCGGAAAGACAGGAGGAACATTTCACAGGTGATTATTTTTTCATATGTGAGAGCCGTATTTATTCAGGACCACAAGAAGAGTGAGACATTGTGCCTTGGTTTGATTTATTTGATTGCCTATGGTTTAAACGTCCCAGTGGCCAAAACCAAGAATTATTCATGAAATTTATGGAAGTAAATTTCAGCCTAAAAGTGAGATACACACTTCACCTGGATCTTACACGACCTCTAAGAAGGCATACATACAAGTTTCAGCTGAAGAGAAGAGCACATCCTCAACCCCTCAAAAAAGACGGTTCTTCAAGGGTTCTTTAGTAAAGACAGTGGTTCTATTTAGAACCGTGAGTTCTATTTAGAAACATCTGCATGCTTAAATTGTTCTTTGCATGGTGAAATGGTTCTTCAGCTTGATGGAGAATGTGTTGTCTATGGTTCTATATAGCATCAGGTGTATATAGCATGAGGTGTTTACATAAACCACATAATGCCTAATAAACTCACTTATAAAGCATTACGAATGTACAGGAAGTGTTAAATCATCTTCAGGGTCCATTTTCCAGGGTGATTCTGGAAAAATGTTCGATTGCTGTGAAAATTTGTAGATAATGTTATAAAAATACGAGAAGATGACAAAAATCATGCTCTTGAATTGTTTTCCAAATAAAGTATTGTTATTTATTAATAAAGTGTGTTTTTCCAGGGTTCTTTAGCGAAGGCAACGGTTCTATTTGGAACCATGAGTTCTATATAGAGCATACGCATGCTTCCGTGGTTCTTTGCGTACTGAAATGGATCTTCGAATTGATGGAGAATGTTTTTGTATATGGTTCTTCTTACAATGTCAAGCTTGTACCAATAGCAGAACCCTTTTTTGTACTAGATAGAACAATTTTCCAAAAGGTTCAACACGTTCGCCAGCAATCTGAGGAACCATTTCAATATGCAAAGAACCACTGAAGCAGGCAAATGCTTCTATATAGAACCAATGGTTCTAAACAGAACCATTGCCTTTGCTAAAAAACCCTTGAAAACATCTTAAGTATGTATAACAATATTTTATATAGTAAAACAATTCAAAAGCATGATTTTTGTCATCTTCTCATAAGGTTTAAACGTCCCAGTGGCCAAAACCAAGCATTATTCATGAAATTTATGAAAGCTGCTCAATTGCATTCTCAGTTTTTTGTATAACACCATCGAAAAATCGGCATAAAGCTTTTAGAAAGAGCACGTTTATCACACCTGTTTGTTTCACCTCGCACACTGATAATCCCCAGTGTAGAATACACAATCCCTGGTTTAACTGGACCTCCAGCAGAAGGCACAGGTGCTTTGTAATGTACCAGCTGTTCCATACATGCCTATTTCCAAAAAACAGAGGCACTTAGAAACTGTACAGTGCTGCAGAAGATAATGGCCGGTATTGTTCTCCAGCTTTTCACCCTCTAGCCATACAGTTGGGTATTGATTGCCCCGTTTTTCACGTCTTGTTGGCAGATGGGGGTTTCTGTGGTGGATTCCTCAGTTGCAGGCCTTGGAGGCTGCCCATACGCCAAGGGGGCATCCGGTAATGTTTCAACAGAGGACGTCGTGTATATGCTGCACGGACTGGGTATCGAAACGGTGAGTGTGTTCTTTTCTTGTTTAAAACACAAAGGGAGCATTGATTGTTATTACAGCACTTGAAAATGCTTGAACTTCCTCCCTCCATATTATTGCTCCAACAGTTGTGGGTAACAAATCTCTTCAGGCCCTTTAAGACTTATAAAGTGGCTCATTTACCGAAAAGAAACTTCTAAGCTTTTGTTTTGCCCAATTGTTCCCGGCACTTACAAACCTGATATACTGGTGGAGCTGTGTTTGCGGTAATTATGGTCTACAGTTTCTCCCACACCCTTATCCACACCCACTAAACCCTGAGAACCAGCTGGGTTTCTTTTTCTATTGCACCCCCTGCTGTAGGTCTGACCTAACTGCTGCTCTGTTCTGCAGGGAGTGGATCTGTCCAAAGTCATAGAGGCAGGAGAATTCATCTGCCGAGCTTTAAACCGACCCACCAGCTCCAAAGTTGCCCAGGCTACTAGCAAGTCTAAGCCATCGCTCAACACGTCAGACTAAGAGTGAGATATATACTTCATCTGGATCTTATATGACCTCTAAGAAGACATACATACAAGTTTCGGTTGTAGAGAAGAGCAGGGCACATCCTCAACCCCTCAAAAAGGTGGTTCTTCAAGTTCCTTAGTAAAGGCAATGGTTCTATTTAGAACCCTGAGTTCTATTTAGAAACATCTGCATGCTTAAATTGTTCTTTGCATGGTGAAATGGTTCTTCAGATTGATGGAGAATGTGTTGTATATGGTTCTATATAGCATCAAAACGGGTTCTGCTATTGCTATGATGTCAAGCGTGCAGCAGTAGCAAAACTATATAGAACCATTTTCCAAAAAGTTCAATACAGAAACATATACAACACATTCTCTATCAATCTGAAGAACCATTTCAATATGCAAAGAACCACAGAAGCATGCAAATGCTTCCCTATAGAACTCATGGTTCTAAATAGAACCGTTGCCTTTGCTAAAGAATCCTTGAAAAAATATTTTTTTTAAGTATATATAGCATATTTTATGTAGGAAGACAGTTCAAAAGCATGATTTTTGTCATCTTCTCGTATTTTTATAACAACATTATCTACGGATTTTCACAGCAATCGGACATTTTTCCAGAATCACTCTGAATGGACCCTGAAGATGTTTTAATAACACTTCCTGTATATTCACAATGCGTAATAAATGCATTTATAAGGCGTTATGTGGCACATGTAACCTACCATAAGCTTGTATAGTTACACACATAATACTTCATAAAGCCAAAGTCAGAGTTTATAAAGTCAGGTTGCATATATACAGGAAATACACTTAAACCTTGTTATGGTGCATCACAACATTATGTTTACAGTGGTCTTTTGAGTGGATATTATAATGTGTTAGAATATCTAACATTATACTTTCGTGTTCTGCTTGCTTTATGAAATGTTATGCATGTAATTAATACTTCCTACTTCTTATTATGCATGTACATTAACTACTTATAAGTAATGATACAGGCTTAGGTCAGGCATAGTAAGGTTTTATGCTCATCATATAACACTTTAGAAATGCATTTATTAAGAATTGTAAATACAGGATTTATTTACCACATTTTTGTACCATGAAAGTATCATTTTCATCATAAATATTTTGTATTTGAGTTGTGTGAGAAAGTCACAGAATCCATTCCAGTATCATTTCAATCTCCTTCTTGGTGGCGTATTATAGTGCCATTTTAAAGCATTTAAATAATGGGAAATAATGGAAAAAATGGGAATTCCAATTCGTACGTCTTCATAATTGAGTGGTTAAGATGTAAACAAAGTCATTCAGAGTTTGATGTGAAAAGCTATCTTGTAGATAAACTATATAAACATATGAACATAATTATATGTCTTAACATAAGCTAAATGATGATGTCTTATTGGTCAGAAATGCTGTTGGTGGTTAAATGATATTAGCATATTAACAAATATCTGATAAGCTGACAGGTTTAATGCTGACTGATGGAGAAGACCAAGTAAGATCAGTAACCAGCAGGATCTAATGCTCAACAGTGTAGATGAATGTGGGCTCACTATTTGGCAAGCAACAGGTCACAGCTGCGCTGTTTATTCATGTATTATAACTGCCTAATGATTAAGATATTTATGACTGAATTAACCCCTTAAATGGCCAGGATCCACCGGCAGGCCCAAAGTTTTATCACCGCTATAACCTAAGAATACACTCTTAATTCTTCAAGGGTTCTTTAGCAAAGAACATGGTTCTATGTAGCACTATGAATACTCAAAGAACCATTTGCATGATTAAATGGGTCTCTGCATGGTCAAATGGTTCTTCAGATTGATGTAGAATGTGCTGTAGATGGCTTTTGAAAAGGGTTCTATATAGCACCACAAAGGGTTCTGCTATTGTTACTATATCAAGCTTGTAACAAAACAAGAACCCTTTTTGGTGCCGTATAGAACCGCTTCACCATGCAGAGACCCATTTAATCATGTAAACGGTTCTTTAAGTGTTCATAGATCTATATAGAACCATTTTCTTTGCTAAAGAACCCTTGAAGAACCATCTTTTTTAAGAGTATAGCTCAAGCAGTTTGCATTAAAGGCCCTGTAGTCACTGAATAATAAGCATTAGTATGTAATGAGTCTGGGATGATTTTTAGGGGTTAATAACCACTAATAAAAATATTTAAACCATTCAGAAACACTTTATTAGGGCAATCATATCATAAAGTGTTACCCGAGTCTGAATAGTCAAAGCATCTAAACTATATTAATGCCTTTAAAATCTACTCAAACATATTTCACAGGAAATGGGATAACACTTTACTGTAGGGTGCTGTTCATAAGGCAACATGACACCTACATAACCCTACATAAAACTGTTTATAAATGCTTGCTCCAATAATCGGCATTTGCTATAAAGGTTACATTTGCCAATTTTGATCAAAGTCAGCTAAAGTTGCCTTTATGACAGGTGACGCCTGTTATAATAAGCATTTATAAACAGTTATGTAGGTGTCATGTAGCCTTATAAACAGCACCCTACAGTAAAGTGTTACCGGAAATGGTTATAAATACACTGCCTGATTTCTGAGACATTGCTTCGCGATACTTTGAGAAGCTTTTGGCCTAAAACGTCTTTTTACAGTCTATTCATGGTGGAGAGGTACATGCAGGACAATGTATAGCAAAATAGTCCCCAAAGAAAACTTATATTTTCAGATTTATCACTATTTTACCATCAACTTTGCATATAAAACCCAGAAGACTCGTGTAGGTTCACTCTTGGTTTTGGATAGTGAATAAAATGGCTATATTTGTGTTGTAGTCATGGCAACCCCTGGTTCCTATCACCACCACTGTAAAGAAATCTACAATCAACTCTACAATCTCTCCACATCAACCACTTCACACCAAACCACTCTGAATGAGTTTGTTGCCATTTTGAAAAATCATTGGAATTCCTCTTTTTCACATCGTTACAACAAAGTCTCCCAAAGTAAACAGTGAGAGGAGTCCAGAAACCACTATATGTGTTGGTTGCTGTTATGAAACATTCTTAATTTTGCTCAAATACTTTTTAAATTATTGAGCAAAGACCAAAATGTGTTAGGTTGTGCCCCGTTCTGCTCTACTGGACTCATTAAGGGAATATCTTTCATCAGATTCCAGCCCAGATGCCAGCGCAAATGCCAGCTAAGATGCCAGCTTAGAGTGTTGTGCACCGAGTCACTGCACATGGGTTTGAATATCTGCTCTGTGTGTAGAAACCAAGAGCGAGGACACCCTGCTTGGGAAAGTTAATCTTGGTGTTTCAGTGGGGGTCTTCCCCAGTTCATTTCCTGCCCAATGTGGTTGCAATTAGACAGAAGCCCATGCAGGGTCACGCAGGTCGCGGCAGGTTTAAACCAGTAAGAGCTTGATCATTATTTTCCTCACTAAACATTTTCATTTCCTTAACAGACTTGAGGGAGTATGTCTGCAAAGGTTAACGTGCTGAGGTCTCAGGCTCCGCCCTGATAAGCAACCACAACTTAAGCATTTTTCAGTTTTACAGTTCATTTCTAACAGGCCAAAAAACCCTAATTCCGAAATGTTGCCTATGAAAACTGTGTGCCATACTGTACTTTCTCAATGTCTTGATGTGAATTGTGATCCCTTATCTGCCTTAAACTACGAGAGCTTAATTTAGGATTTATGAATGCATTTATTATGATTGCATTTTTGTATATTTGAACTGTATTGTAAATTTCTCTCTGGATGCTGGAAAAATGATATAATTGTACGCAAACGTTTGAATGCCCCCGGTGAAAATTAGTTAACACATCCTCTACAGGGAACACACTTTACATTTTCTGAAAATTTGAGGGCAATTTTTATTTATTTGCTGAGTTTAACATATTAGAAAAATATATAAAATGCATCAGCAAGCAAACAATAACTGTGTATTAAAATGTGCAAAAGTGTTTCTTTGTAGAGGATGTGCTAGCTTACTTTCACTTACACTATATGGCCAAAAGTATGTGGACACCTGACCGCCACACCTATATGAGCTTGTTGGACGTCCCATTCCAAAACCATGGGCTTCAACATTGTATCGCCTCCCTTCGCAGCAATAGCAGCCTCCACTCTTCTGGGAAGCTTTCTACACGATTTTGGAGTGTGTCTGTTGGAATTTGGGCCATTCAGTCAAAAGAGCATTTGTGAGGTTTGGCACTGATGTTGGACGGGAAGGTGTTCAGTGGGGTTGAGGTCAGGGCTTTGTGCAGGCCACTGGAGTTCCTCCACAACAAACGTGTCAAACCACGTCTTTATAGAGCTGCTTTGTACACAGGGGCTCAGTCATGCTGGAGCAGGAAAAAGTCTTCCCCAAATAATGTCTTTTTATGCTGTAGCATTAACAACACCCTTCACTGGAACTAAGATACCTAAATCCTGAAAAACAGCCCCAGCCCATTATCCCTCCTCCACCAAACCTTACTGTAGGCACTATGCTTTCCTGTAGGTAGCGTTCTCCTGGCATCCTCCAAACCCAGATTCATCCATCAGACTTCCAGAGAGCGAGGTGTGAGTCATCACTCCAGAGAACACATTCCCACTGCTCCAGAGTCCAGTGGTGGCGTGTTTTACACCACTCCAGCCGACACTTAGCATTGCACATAATGATCTCAGACTTGTGTGCAGCTGCTCGGCCATGGAAACCCATTTCATGCAGCTCCCAACACACAGTTCATGTGCTGATGTTGCTTCTAGAAGCAGTTTATAACTCTGTAGTGAGTCTGCCACTTTGGAAATGAGCTGTTGTTGCTCCCAGATACCTCCATTTTACAACAAAAGCACTTACAGTTGACAGGAGCAGATCTAGCAGGGCAGGGATTTCCCAAACTGACTTTTGACAGTGCCATGTTTCAAGTGGCTGAGCTCTTCAGTATGACCCATTCTACTGCCAGTGTTTGTTTATAGAGACTGCAAGGCTATGTGCTTGATTTTATACACGTGCAATAAGTGTGACTGAAACACCTCAATAATTAGGAGTGTCCACATATTTATGGCCATAATTTGACCAGAGTGCCTGAATTTTTGCATATGACTGTACATGCTTTAGTGTTGTAAGCTCCTACAGGGATAAGTTAGATTTAAGGTGTCTATTTTCTACTAAAAAGGTGAGCTTCATTGTTAAAATGCTAATAGTTTTGAACTGAATCAGAATATTGATAGTGAAAGTGACCTATGCATAAAGGAAGTGCACCTTGTTTGTGCTGCTTTTATCTTAGCTTGCCCTGCATCTACTAAACGTGATCCCATACAGCCATGAGTGCCCCTTTAATGCCCAAACTCATTTGTATCACTAACGTATTCTCCTGTTGTTGTATCTGCGCATCAGCCTCCGAGATCAAGTGTTTGAATGGTTAATAACCTGCATGTTTGCCTCCATTGGAGAGGGTTATATAGGGATATGCTGGGCTTTTCAGTCTCAGGTGAATAGGAGGGAAAGAGAAGGCAAACAGAACAGTACAGCTGTTTCTTACAGCAGACTATTATGCCTTTATCCCTGAACTGCGTACAAAGTTAGGGCACGGCAAAACTCATTACATAAAATAAATACTTGTATGTTTGCACAGTGAGCCGGTGTCCACAGCTTGGTGTAAAATGTGTGGTTTAAAACCTTTACTATAGCAGTGTACAAGCTGTTTCTTTCACTCTTTCTTTTTTTTGCTGTCAAATGTGCATTTTATTGGAATAAATGATGCAAATGTTTGGAACTACATGAGCTCCAGTCAGTCTGCACTCTAACACAGAAGCTGTGGTTTGTTGAAAAATGCAAATTACACAATTTTCCACTTACTTCAAATGTAGTCAGTCAGGCAAGACATGTACTGTACTGTAGAGCTGTATTCATAAGGCTACATGACACCTACAGAAGCTCATCATGACAACTGATATAAACCTACATAGACATTTCTAAAGGCTTATTGCACTGGGTGTTGTCTATCACAAAGGCTGCCTTTGTCAAGTTCACACAACACCTACACTGTTAGAAATAAAGGATCTGTGCAGGTACACTTTCTGTTCATCAAGGTACAAACAGTGTAAATGTTCCCTCAAAGGTACAACAGTGGTTTTAAGGTCTGATTGTGAACCTTAAAATAAGTTTTTCCAGGTGAAAAGTTTGTATTTGTACCTTTTCATGACCGAATGTTTTAAAACAGAACAGTAAAATAAAGTCCTGGAGACGAGACGGGGTGTGTGGAGTCAGTACAGCTTAGAACATATCATTTCAGTGGATTATGATTCAGTTATGTTCCCTGACTAAAGGTACTGAGATGGAGCCTTGAGGGTCTCACCCCAGTGACAGGAGGGGCACTGCCCCAGAGACAGTTTTGCCTTTTATTTCTGAGAGTGTATGGTGAAATAAAAAAGTCACATTGAAAACCTGGCATATTTTCATTTTAACCTGGAGATAAACAACAAAGTTTCAGAATGTTGAAACAATTAAAGCAAATAAAAGTTATGACAATTAAAATGAGGTCAAAATATTCTAAATTCTGAACTAATTCTAGCTCACTGTACAAATTGATGCAAACTTGTGAAATTGACCATATTGTGGCCTTTGTCCAAATAGGTCAGATGTTCTTGTTTTTTTTCACTGAAGTTCATGTTCAGATGACTCTCAGGTGGATTTGATCTACTGATGAGATTCTTTTATTCAAATTTATGCATTTCATGCCAGCTTGAGTGCACACTGTCATTAAAGCAAAAGGGGACACACCACCAAATACTAAAAAATGTTGAAATTTATGCATACGTTCACAGATTGTACTTTTCTGGCAGGATCATTTGTAATAAAATTTTATATTAAATTGGAAAAGAATGCAAAATAGAAGCATTCTCACTGTATGTCTGGTGACACTGATTTGTTCAGACATTGCATCAAAAGACATAGCATGTTATAACAACTGACTCTGCAGTGTATCAATTTCTCTCACCTGCGCTTTTTTACATTGTTGTCTTTGGTGCACCATGACTGAGAGGCGCTCCTCTAGCCTGCACGATGCGCTTCACTTCTTAAACTGTGTTTAAGTTAAAAAACCCTCAATGTTTGTGCTGGGTGCTCTTGAATGCTGCATATCATCCACAGCTGACCAATCAATATCAAGGCGGCCTTCTCTCTAGCCACTCATCTAACATGGAGGAAAAGTTAGCTTTCACACACAGCCTACAATCTATGTTTTATATGTATTATTGTTCAGCGATGAGCCACAACATTACGACCACCTGCCTAATGTGTTGTTGGTCCTCTGTGTGTTGCCAAAACATCTCTGACCCACAAAAGCCTGGACTCTAAAAGACCTTTGAAGGTGCCCTGTGGTATCTGGCCCCAAGATATAAGCAGCAGATCCTTTAAACCCTGTAAGTTCCGAGGTGGAGCCACCGATCTGGGAATTTGAACTCACCTTGAACTCTGAAACCATTCCTGAACAAAGTGTGCAGTGTGGCAGGTCATTATCCTGCCATGGTCGTTGGAGAATACCATTGCCATGAAGGAGTGTACCCGGTCCATGATGACGTTTAGCTAGGCGACGTGTCAAATTGGTGAATGCTGGACCCAGGTTTCCCTGTAGAACATCACCCAGAGCATCACACTCCCTCTATCGGCCTGTATTCTTTCCACAGTGCATCCTGGTGCCATCACTTCCCCAGGTAAACGGTGCACATACCTGGCCATCCATGTGATGTGTATTAAAATGGGACTCATCAGACCACGTGACCTTGTTTTATCGCTCCAAAGTGCAGTTCTGATGCTTGCATGGCCATTGTAGGCACTTCCTACAGTGGACAGGGGTCAGCATGGGCACTTTGACTGGTCTGGTACTACACAGCCCCATACGCAGCAGAGTGAAATACACTGTGTTCCAGCCACAACCAGTGACTTGTGCCAAAGCAGCCCTTTTGTCGGTTTAGACCAGATGGGGGAGCCTTTGTTGGCCTCACGCATTGATGACCCATGGGTGCTCAACACCCTGTCGCCAGTTTATGGTTTGTCCCTCTTCGGTCCACTTTTGGTAGGTTGTCACCACTGCTGACTGGGTGCGTCACACAAGCCTTGACATTTCAGAGATGCTCCGACACAGTCGTCTGGCCTTAATGACCTGGCTCTTATTAGAGCCGTTCAGGTCTGAACACCTGCATCCAACATGCCGACTTTAAGAACTGACTGTTCACTTACCGTCTAATATATCTCAGACCTTGACATGCACCTGGTTATGAGATACGTTATGAGTTACTTTCTTCGTTTGTGAACAGTCATAATTTCCATCAATCATCTCAGTTGATGTTCTCTGAAATCACTGTCTCATGTTTACCTACACATAAAACTGGGAGTGTGAATTGGTGTTGACTTTCCAGTGAAAGTTTTTCATGCTGATGAGTGGTGGGTGTTAACTGAGCACCTGCAATGCTGAATTAGCTCTGGGGGCGGCGCTCTTTAAGCGAGTTAAGTGCATAACGTTTACACTCCTGACTAATTCCTCGTCTGGTTTTAAGACCCGCTCTGTCTTGCGCTCACAGTGAAGGCTGAGAAAACACAGCATCTGGAATATACGATTTAAAAAGGTAAGAATCAAATATATTCACTTATACAGGCCGTTAATCATTACATAAATTATGGGTTAATGTCAAGTGGGGTGTGACGCGATTTGATGTGTTGTGAAGCTGGTGGATAGTAGCTAATTTAGTTTTTGCATGCTAGCTAGCTAACTAGCCGTTAACTTTATGTTAATCAATCAATAAAGTGAACACTTTTCTCTTGTAGAACATCAAATATACAGCGGAACTATGTACGTTGTGTTTCAATAAGTAATCAATAGTAATTCAATAGTAATTTGGATGCCCGAACTTAAAGGTGGAGAAGGTAAATTTATAGAAACCATGAAGTGTAAACTAGCTTTTTGAAAAAAAAAACATTAAATCAAAAAAAATCCCACCCCCTACCTTCATAGCCCACGCCCTCGTTCCAAAGCTCCTCCCTCAAAACACATGAATGCGCACGGCAGAGAGCGACTCTGAAAAAATAGTGGAAATGACGGGGGGTGAAGGTGTGGTAAATCCATGCTTCGAAGGTGTGGAGGTTGAAGAATCTCTCACATAAGTACAAATATACACAAATAAGCTACCGGGCTACTTTAGCAAGCGACCCAGATGATAGAATTAAACTTAGCAAGATTGAAGACTGTATAAAAGACATAAAGGACTGGATGTCGAGTAACTTTCTCCTTCTAAACTCGGATAAAACAGAGGTTCTGCTTCTCGGTCCTAAAGCAGCTAGAAACAGACTGTCTGATTTAACACTTAAACTTTACAATTTCTCAGTTGCATCAAGCTCATCTGTAAAAAGCCTTGGTGTCATTATAGACCCTGATCTGTCCTTCGACGCACATATAACTAATATTACTAGAACAGCCTTCCTGCATCTCCGCAGTATTGCTAAATTGAGAAATGCATTCTCTCTACAGGATGCAGAAAAGTTAGTTCATGCATTTATTACTTCAAGGCTAGATCACTGTAATGCCCTGCTGGCTGGATGTCCCAGCAAAAGCCTTACACCCTCACAACCTGACCCCACTGATACTACTGCTGCTACATGAACTAATCAAAATTATTCACTTGAACCAATCAATCATTTAAACTAATTCAAATTAATCAATCACCCATTGCAGAACTGACTCTGTGTGTTTTTCCTTTCTTTCCTTTGCCGAGTTGAACAGCTGCCCATCCTGTGCGTCTGATGCTGCTGCCTCTTCTGCCTTGATCAGGTGCCACTGCTCGCCGTGCAAACCTCACCCTCACAACCTGACCCCACTGATGCCGCTGCTGCTGCTGCTGCTGCTGCGTGAACTAAACTATTCAAATTAATCATTTGCTCCACCTGTTTTCCCCGTTTTTGTACTATAATACTTTATACTAACAATGTTTACTATCCGGTGTCGACCAGAGGAGGATGGGTTCCCCTTCTGAGTCTTGGTTCCCCTCAAGGTTTCTTCCTGTTTCTCTTAGGGAGTTTTTCCTTGCCACTGTCGCCACTGGCGACGCTCATGGGGGCTCGGACCCGGATTTCTTTTTGTAATGCTCTTTTCCTTGTAAAGCTGCTTTGTGACAACACCTGTTGTAAAAAGCGCTATATAAATAAAATTTACTTACTTACTTTGTAAAACGCCCCACTCAAAGCCAATATAGGCTCACATAGGAAATACTGAAACTGTAATACTTGTCAATTGAATGCATTACGATGCCCTCTATAAGCTCGGTGCAGCTCGTTTAAACATGCCGAACTCAATCGTATTCTGTCATTTAATGAAACTAATTACGTTCAAATTATGTTGCTTTTCAAATCATGTAACTGTATGATATGTATGATACATCACTTGTGAGCTACATCAGCCTTGTAGCTCCAGTAAAAAACTAAGAAGCAAAGCTCAGACACAAAACATGTCTTGGCTGACAGACCACTTTTGTGGTGAGGGTGCAATTGTGTAATTTTCATTTTTGGCTGAACTAGTTCTTTATGGGGCACAATGTTCCACTGAACTCATCTTTAGGCCAGGAAACATCTGGACTGGGTTGCCAAACCTCTGTGGTGAGGTAAATGATACAGAGTGATGTGTACTGTTTAAAACCACATGGGCCGTCTTCACTAACACTGAACAGGATCCCAACTGGAAACCTACTGGATATTTTACATATTACAATAACAAGCACTTTAGATTATAAGCTATATTAACTGTGCTCACTGCTGATGCTGTTTCAGTTTCTGATTAAGACCCTCACCTTCATTTCATGGCATTACATTGTAACATTTATTGGTTGTTAGAACATTAATAAAGAACAGTCAAATTCATATTACAGTGCTTAAGTCGTCTTATGCAGCATTAACTCTACAACATATTGAGCTATCAAAATAACAGTCAAGCAACCGGAGTAATATAATGAACAACGTCTGATATATTCATATCTGTTATGTCAGGCTTTCAGACCTTGAGCTCTCCATTATATAGAAACAATAAATAAAACGCTGAAAAAATACAATATGTACAAGCATAAGGTGTCACATCAAACAAATATAAAATCATATGCTTTGTATGTACACAAAAATGAGTTAACCCCTTAAAATAATAGGCTTATTACATACTAAGGCTTATTATTCAGTAACTACAGAGACTTCAGTGCAAACTGGCTGAGCTATTCTTAGGTTATAGAAGTGTATAATAACGCTTTGGGCCTGACGATTGGCTCTGGACATTTAAAGGGACATCAGAAAACTACAGGACGAGTGATTTTGTGGAATCCTCTGGAGGACTGTATCTTCCTTGCTTGGACAAGCTGTTCGTTCCCCTAAGGGTAAGAAAGAGAAACATGGCAACCTCTTATCTGAAGCAGTGCTCAGTGATACTTAGCCTATGACTTACAAAAGTGTGCAAAAGTCAGAGACCACCCTTCACTTATTAATTTCCAGTAAAATTGGACATAAAGCATGTTATTAAATATACAATAGGAAATTAAATATACAATAATCCACTTACATAAGGAAGGAAAAAGTCACCATAAAAAAAACAAAACAAGGAGTTTCCAAAACTGGAAAAAGGTTGCTGAAAAAAAAAAAGTCTTTACGGGCTTAAAGAGACTAGATTAAAATGAAACAAAGAAGCTGCTGGTGTTCTCAGAACAACGGACTGACCACCCCAGAGTCCAGACCTCAACATCACTGAATGCAAGTCTTCTGAAAAGAATAGAAGCTGTAATAAAGCACTAATAAAAGTCTGTTGAATGAAACCTTTGCTGCCTTGTTTTTATCTTAACCATGCACTTTGCACTTGAGCACCTGTGTTTGGCAAATAAAGAAGAAACTTATATATATATATATATATATATATATATAAAACTTATATTATATATAATATAATATAATTTAATATAACATCATATAATAACATAATATAATATAATATAATATATCTCAGCCTATTTTTTTTTACTTTGTGGCTTTTTTGGGCCCCTTTTTGGGTGTCATTTGGTTACTTGTGCTAGCTGTAATAAAGGGAAAGTGTGGACATGCTAAATACTGAAAAAAAAAAGTTTAATTTCTGTGTAATTTTACTGAAAAATGAATAATTGTGCTTAATGGCAGTTCTGACTGTAAATTAATTAAATAAAGGATGGTCTCAGTCGGTGCTTACCCCAGTTTATGTAAAGCAATGGCAATCACTGTTAATATTACCACCACCACCACCACAAAGACGGTGGTCAAGAAGTACCACAGCTGTTCTGTCATAAATAAAGAAATATACTGGTCAGTTTTAAGAAAGATAATATATAGAGATAATCATGCAAGTGCAACAAGCAAAATCATCTTACCATAAAACCACAAACGGCTCTGCTCTGATTTATTTACTTGTGACTGTGTAGAAGAAAAGTTTTTCTTTGTTTCTTGAAGTCCTGGAATTAGAAGAGGTCAAACCATCAAGAACAGATACTGCCATTTCTGTAGAGGCTCACACTGCCTTTCAGCTTTGTAATTAAGATTAAATTATAAGGGGACCTCACTGAAAATATAAAATGCAAAATACATGAATAAATAATTAAACAAATAAATAAATAAGTAAATACATACATTGACATATATAATTGGAATAAATATTTTGAGTCACATCATAATTGTGTTGCCGTCCTCAGTATTTGCAATTTAATTGCTATGCAATTAAAACATCTACAACTAACATCTGGCATCCCACTAGAGTCTTTTATATACAGTACTGTGTAAAAGTCAGAGACCACTTTTTATGTATTTATTTCCAGTCAAAATAGTCAATAAGTTCAAATTATTCATTTTTCAGCATCAGGAAAAAAAAAAACAGAAAACAGAACATTAAATAATATATGATTTTAATTTGTCAAAGAGTGTTTCCATTCTTTACCTTCATTACAGCTTCCATTCATTTCAGGAGACTCACTTTCAGTACATACATACATACTTACATACATAATCTAAACCGCTTATCCTTCTGGGTCGCGGTGGGGTGCTGGAGCCTATCCCAGCCGTCATTGGGCGGAAGGCAGAATAAACCCTGGACAGGTTGCCTGTCCATCGCAGGGCAGACAGACAGACAGACAGACATACATACATACACATTCACACACACTCACACCTAGGGGCAGTTCAGCATGTCCAATTGGCCTGACTGCATGTTTTTGGACTGTGGGAGGAAACCGGAGTACCCGGAGGAAACCCATGCAGACACGGGGAGAACAGGCAAACTCCACACAGAAAGGACCCTGGTCAGCCGGCCGGGAATCAAACCCAGGCCATTCTTGCTGTGAGGCAACAGCACTACCCACTGCGCCACCGTGCTGCCCTCACTTTCAGTTCCTCAAAGAATCTGCAGACACACCTCCAAAGTTCAGTCTGAGAAGCTGGTTGATCATTTTCTGAAGTAACCAAACACATTCAGCGGTGTTGAGGTCTGGACTCTGGTGTGGTCAGTCCATCGTTCAGCTTCTTTGTTTGATGTGTCCGTCTCCTTTCCTCAGTGAGGTTCTTCTTGAACAGCTACACATCCTTTCAGACCCACAGCGCTGAGTCGTCTTCTCACAGTGGAAGGATGGACAGAAACACCTGTGGATGTTTTCAGATCTGAAGCAGCTTGATTTTCTCCTCTCTCTCAAAGATGAAAGCTTTAAGTGCTGTTTATCTGATGGGGGCAGTTTTGGGGTCTAATAGCTCTTCCAGGTAGTTGTTAGGAGCCTCATTTTCTTTGTAGCTTTTAATCATTTTCTGAACTCCAGTTTTGGAAACTCTGTTTTTTTCAGTTTGAATTTCTCCTTCGTTAAGCAAGTGGACTATTTTATACATAATCTCCTGAAAAATGAATAACTTGTGGCCACTTTTGACTGGAAATAAGTGGAAAGTGGTCTCTGATGTTTGTATAGCACTGTTGTTTTATTGAAAACAATGATTTCAAACTTCCGACCCTGGTGACCTGCAGTACAATTACTTTCATTGCAGAAGGACCGTAATATTTCATAGTTTAATGCTCTTGTCCTGCTCCTACACATCTGTTGTAAGCCATGAAAAGACTGAAAAAGTGCTGATGGCTTGATCCAGGTGTCTTAGAGCTGCTGTGGCCAGCCAGGCCTGGAGAGTGGTGAAATAGTGACTGTGCGTAAATACTTACTGAAGTGGGATCTGTTTTGTATTGCCTGCTGGAGTATATTGCATCTGTAAAGATCATCACGGTGCAGTCCATGGCAGGTGCATGGACTCTGCAGTATAGACCCCATTGTAGCCACGAAGGCCATCCTGCATTCTTTATCTCCACTGAGGAAAATGTCGAGATCTATGAGGTGTATCAAGTCCCTGGTAGAATATCCACTTAACGGAGCACCTTCTTGGCCAAAGCAGTTGGACAGGAACCCTTCGAACGTCTGCCTGTTAACACAAGCGAGTGCGTTTTTACCAGCAGCTCTTCACATCCATCAGTGCAGCTCTTAAACCGTTTATAGAAATTGATGAGCACGAGTAAACAGTGCCGTCTACCCCTCCCCGACGTTCTATGGAGGGAGCAGATGGGCATAATCCTGCTATAAGTGCATATAAAACAAAGCTGTGTGGCAAAGACTGGTGTTAACTGTTAACCCTTTAAAGTCTAAGCACCTGGTGGATGGTCCTCGATCTTGTAACACACTTTACCTAGTGGTTTCATAGCAGTTACTGCATAATATGATTACTAATTGAACAATATGTCTATATCTAATGTGTGGAACATTAATTCTTCAGATTACTGGCACTGCACCAGGAGGCAGCCTGTTACAGCAGCTCCATGTACTGTATGTGTCTTTTAGTTGTTTTCTCATTTATTCTCATTTATATTTCTTATTTATTCTCATCTATTTGTACTAGTTTAATGGTGGTAACAGTGTACATTAAATTGCTGTACAATTTATTATTAATTACGTAATTCGTTATTTATTTCTTGCAGTTTCCTTTGGGACTTATTATTCACTAACGTCTATGAATGTTTCAGTTACAGCTATAAAATTAATACACTGATCAGCCATAACATTAAAACCACCTCCTTGTTTCTACGCTTATTGTCCATTTTATCAGCTCCACTGACCACATAGGAGCACTTTGTAGTTCTACAGTTACAGACTGTAGTCCATCTGTAGTTCTTCAATGGTCAGGACCCCCACAGCGCAGGTATGTGGTGGGTGGTGGGTCATTGTCAGCACTGCAGTCACACTGACATGGTGGTGGTGGGTAAGCATGTGTTGCGCTGGTGCGAGTGGATCAGACACAGCCATTAAACTTACAGAAGAAGATGTGACATAAACGTAACGTGAACTCAAACTTCATGATGCGGCTTTTTTTTGTTTGTGCCACTTTACGTGAAAATATGAACATACATCATCTAGAAGATGAAGAGTATTTAAATCCTTAATTTCATCAAGCATGTAGTTGATTGTGTCGTCGCTCCAAAAGTGTTTTGCTGCGTCTCACGGCAACACTGCTTTCTTATTTCCGGTACGGCAGTCTGTTCTGCACATGCGCAGGCTGAGAAATCCGAAAGAAATCAGAGTAAGAGAGTTTACATGTGCTGAGAAATCTGATTACTGAGCTAAAACCCAGCTCTCTTTATTGGATTTCTTAATCGGATTTCTAGATTGGAGTATGGTGTTTACATGACCACTTGAATAATCAGATATCTACAGAAATCTGATTATGATCGGATTACTGAGTGCATGTACATGCACTCAATGTAATCAGACTTTTTTCCAAGTAACTCAGAGGGGCATTTCTTTTAGTCTGTTTATCATAAAATTTAAACAGAATCTAAAGGGCAACTAGCATTTTCAAATCATGTCAAAAACTGAAAAAAATGGAGATACAAGGGTTTTGTTTCAACATCAGCAGTATTTTTGTTGGACAATGATGTAGTACATGCGTATATGTATGTATGTTAAACCAAATTAAAACAATGAATCATGATTAAATCACATTTCCATGAAAATAAAGTTAACGCAGTTTCCATCGCCGACACCCAGTGAGAACAACAGTAACTGCATGTAATGCAATGACACTTCAGACTCAACATGCTTCAGTGATAAACAAATTCACCAAGGCAGTAGATGGAAATAACTTTGATTTTATCAAGCGAGCTGTAAAGGAACTTACTGTGTAAAAGCAATATTTGAATGAGAGTAGGTCATAGAAGTGGGGAGCATTAAAAATTAGTGTCATTAATAACGTATCATGTTGCGACCTTATTATCACTTTAACCGTTGTGTGGTGTTCAGGTCTGTGGAGACAATTTTTAATGTTTACCTATAGAAAAAAATGTGATTTATTGTTATTTCAACCCCAGATTCCTTGGCCTTTGCTTATTTTCTGTGAAGAACATATAAAAATAAAGTGAGTGTGTGTATGTGTTCGTATATATGTGTGTGTGTGTGTGTGTGTGTGTGTGTGTGTGTGAAGGTGGACAACATGGACAGGCTGCTGACTGGCTACAGCTGCTAAAGGAGAACCCTACGCTGGACACTTGTGATATTTTAAACATCTGGTATTTGTACATCAATTGTTATGGCTGTATTGATTTAAAACACAATAATGTGGTGGGTCCACCAGACCACTGAGTAACAAACACAAACACATCGACACCACACAAGGGTTAACTTTGACACCACTGGTGCGCATCTATTACGGCCAAACCTGCAGAGCTCGTCTCCAGTGCAGCTGTCCAGCATCTCTAAGCAGTTCCATGGCAGTGTATGGCCTCCTGAGCAGGAGCTGGAATAAAGAGTGTTTTGGACGTCCTGGCAGTCCTGGTCGTCTCGCTCACACTCACAGAACACCAGCGTCTCGGCCACAGTCTGAGGCAGACCTGAGAAGAAGCGCCTCGTGGCCAGCCTGCAGCGACTGTCCTCGCACTGAGGATCAGAGCAGGACTGGACAAACGGCACCAGGTGCCTGTTGCATATCTTGTCCTGAACGCAGAGAGTCATCTCCTGAAGACACGACGAGTTCGGACCAGGCACTGAGTTTGGGGGGGAATTGAGGGAGGATAAGGTGAGAGGTACACTGGGTAGATATTTAGCATACACTTTAATCTTAGATTCAGATATTACCGTGTCCTAAAAGACTGCTCGATCTCCATTCTGCCTTCAGCTGCTTGTGTTCATTTGCTGGAAAATATCAGACATGCTTTAAAACATCAAACATGCTTATGAAACTGCAATTTAACATGGCATACTTTACAGTATGTAGAGTAATAACACACTACTATTCAAAAGTTTGATATCCCTTGTCATAATAATAAATTTTTACTATTTTTATACATATACAATAACTTAAACAATGTACTGTACTGTTCAAAAGTCAGAAACCACCTTTCATGTATCTAATTTCCAATTAAAAAGGTCATTAAGTACAAGAGATATTTCAGAGATATTTCTAATAAGATTAAATATAAAATAGTTCACTTGCAAAAGGGAGGAGAAAGTCCAAAACTGGAGTTCAAAAACTGATGAAAAGCTCCAGAGAAAATGGGGCTCCTAACAACCACCTGGAAGGCCTGGTAGACCCCAAAACTGCCCCCATCAGATAAACAGCACTGAAAGCTTTCATCTCTGAGAGAGAGGAGAAAATCAAGCTGCTTCAGATCTGAAAACATCCACAGGTGTTTCTGTCCATCCTTCCACCGTGAGAAGACGACTCAGCGCTGTGGGTCTGAAAGGATGTGTAGCTGATCAAGAAGAACCTCACTGAGAAAAGGAGACGGACACATCAAACAAAGAAGCTGAACAATGGACTGACCACCCCAGAGTCCAGACCTCAACACCACTGAATGTGCTTGATTACTTCAGAAAATGATCAACCAGCTTCTAAGACTGAACTTTGGAGGTGTGTCTGCAGATTCTTTGAGGAACTGAAAGTGAGTCTCCTGAAAAGAGTGGAAGCTGGAATAAAAAGGTATAATGTGACTCACTCAACACTGGAAAAAAAAAAAAAATCATGAAACTGAAAAATGAATTACTTGAACTTAAAGACTGTTTCGATGGAAATTTAATAAATGAATGGAGGTCTCTGACTTTAACTGTTTGTCATGTCGTTCATTGCGTTAAAAGCCTGATTGATCTTATATTTATTGAGGCTTCTTTGTCATTTTCTGCCAGATATATATTTTCTACATTTTCCTGATGCTGAAAAATGCTTATTTGCTTAACGGCTATTTTGACTGGAAATAGACAAATAAAAGTGTGATCTATGAATTTTGCACAGTACTGTAATCTAAATGTTTTAAATATTATAAATTAGACACCAAAAGATATTTTATATATGCAATATTCCGAGTATTTTGGAAATATCAAGATGTTATTAAATAACAAATACTGTACTGTAATTATTCACAATATTTTGTTACATGCTTTGAGATTTGATGTCTTGAAATACGAGGCCTTCAGGATATTAATTTTATTATAACTATTCTTGATCCCATATATATTGCAGTCATTATACAATCATCTGCAGCGCCTTCTGCACCTAAAAAAATCTTAATTTTGCAGTATATACACAGCAAATGTGATCTAGTGTGTTTAGGGATGGCACGATTTTCTTTTCTGATACCAATATCGATGTTTAAATCTCGTGTATCAGCCGAAGCGATACCGATCCGATATTTCAAAAGCTAATTTATTATTATTATTTTTTTTACAGATAACTTCCTACTGTTTACTTGAAAGCTGTGAAGTCGCACAGGATCAACATATTAGGAGCAGACTGTCCGATTTTATACATAAATCTACTCATTTTATACATCTATTATTTCATACTACTAAAAAAAAAACTCAGTCAAAGCTTTTGAATGGTGATTCCAAACATGTAATGAAGTAATTGATGACACACACCACTGATCTGGCTGCTCTCCTGTTGGGCTGCCACACTGAACTTGTCAGGTGCACGTAAAGCCTCATCACCTGCTGGAAAAATCACTGATTTAAGTTCAGTTATTTTTAAATGCACTCAACAAGACAACTCATGTAGCCCACTAGGAGAAACAAAGTGATTCTGGTTCTGTTAGAAACACCATTTACTGCGTACTGTACCCAAATGTGAAAGGCAGTGTGAAGCCAGCAGCTGTAGAGCGCTGCACGAGTCCTCATCAGCACACACGCACTCTCTCCACGAAGGCGAGTGGCCTAATATGGTCAGGATGGTCACATTACAGCGCTCAGAGCCCTGCAGTTCACACCTGCCGTCTGACGACAAGAGGAAAGCAGAAAAGCAGGTTTTACTGCTGGACCTTCAGTCCTGATCCACACAGAGTATCTGAAACACACTCTGAACAATACAGGCCTGAACTGGTCTTCGCTTTGATGTACAGTTCTAAGGAAAACCTTTAATTATGTATGTTCTTCTCCCTCTGCAGTCTGAGACCCATCAATCTCTTTTGAGGCATCACACTTAAAAAAGACGGTTCTTTAAGGGTTCTTTGGTAAAGACGATGGTTCTATATCAAACCATGAACACTCAAAGAACCCTTTGCATGACTTAAAGGTTCTTTACACTGTGAATGCTTCAGATTGATGGAGAATGTGCTGTATATGTTTTTTATAGAACCTTTTTGAAAAGGGTTCTATAGAGCACCAAAAAGAGTTTGTCTATTGGATACAAGCTTGTATACAATCATAACAATAAAAGAACCCATATAAACATTTTCCATCAATCTGAAGAACCCCTTCACTACACTCTTAAAAATATGTTTCTTCAAGGGATCTATAGTAAGTGCAATGGTTCTACATAGAACCATTTCATGCTTACATGGTTCTTTGCATGGTGCAATGGTGCTCCAGACTGATGGGGAAGGTGTTATGTATAGTTCTATATAGCACCAAAAAGGGATACTGAACAGCTCTTTAAGGATCTAACAGTGGTTATGACGACATCACTTCAAAGAAGGCTTTTTTAGCACCTTTAGAGTTCTATATAGAACCAAAAAGGATTCTTCTATTGCAACGATTTTGGGCTTCTAACCATAGAAGAACCCTTTTTTGTGCTGTATAGAATCGTTTGCAAAAAGGTTCTGTATAGTGCCACCTACAGCATATTCTCCATCAATCTGCAGAACTATTTCATGATTCAGAAAACCCTGTAATCCAGCAAAGGGTTCTTTTGAGTGTTCGGGGTTCTGTATAGAACTTGAAAACCATCATTAAGTGTGTAGAGCTTTCTGGATCATAACTTCCATCAGATTACTTACTAAGTGCTGTGTTATACTGTACTGTGCAAGAGTCAGTCACCCTTCATTTACTTCATTTTCAATCAAAAACGGCCATTAAGTAAAAGTTATTTCTTTTTCAGCTTCAGAAAAACACAGAAAACATTAATTTAACTAAATTTAATTTCACATTTTCAGTATTTAATGGTGACTCTTTCCCTTTATTCCAGCTTCCATTCTTTTCAGGAGACTCACTTTCAGTCTTTCAAAGAATCTGCAGACACACCTCCAAAGTTCAGTCTGAGAAGCTGGTTGATCATTTTCTGAAGTAATCAAACACATTCAGTGATGTTGAGGTCTGGACTCTGGGGTGGTCAGTCCATCGTTCAGCTTCTTTGTTTGATGTGTCCGTCTCCTTTTCTCAGTGAGGCTCTTCTTGATCAGCTACACATCCTTTCAGACCCACAGCGCTGAGTCGTCTTCTCACAGTGGAAGGATGGACAGAAACACCTGAGGATGTTTCCAGATCTGAAGCAGCTTGATTTTCTCCTCTCTCTCAGAGATGAAAGCTTTAAGTGCTGTTTATCTGACGGGGGCAGTTTTGGTGTCTACCAGGTCTTCCAGGTGGTTGTTAGGAGCCCCATTTTCTCTTATCTAATATCCTGTGATGAGATCTCCTGAAAAATGAATAACTTGGACTTAATGGCTGTTTTGACTGGAAGTTAAATAGAGGGTAGTTTCTGACTTTTGCACAGTACAGTATGTAGTTATATATGGAATTTATCTAATTTTGATCAACATAAAAATGCTGGATGATAAAAAATATACTGTCTTTATTTTCTTCTCATTTGATCCACTAACACAGTGATTTTTCAAAAATGCTGATTTGACTGTGAGATCCTAGCAGGGACACCATCCTTTCACATTTTTTGTTCCTCTCTTCTTTCCAACATGAAGTACTGGCAATGTCATCATTTCAAATGATGATACAGCAACAAAAAAATAACTGAATCTACTCCAACCTGAATGACAAGGTAAGAAAGGCCAATGGTTTACTAAGAATGCGCTGTGGGCTATCGCTCTCAAATTGAGTTTTCATATTGCACAGAGACATTTGAACATGTTATTGCAACTAATGTATGATCACTTGATATGATTGGACTGGTCTAGAAATGAGAGGAACACCCCTGTGAACCCAAACGAGCACAGTATGTAACAAAAACAAGCCTGTACCTTCAGAATCACAGATCTTTCTCAGAAGGTTCTGCTCACTTGCGCAGAGGTCTGGAGAAATACATGGCCTCATCACTGACAAACAGCCTGAAGATATCCTGCTGCAAACTGACCGCCAGGCCAGACATATCACTGAAAAAGAGGGAACAGCAATCACCACAGTCTTAATCACACAGAAATATTTCCCAGTGTTTCTGCATCTTAAGAGGTTCCTGTGGAACTGACTTTCATGACCTCAAGGGGAACTCCACCAATATTTAAAAATTTCTGCCTAATTAAGTGGTTGTGAATTGTTCACAGTGGTGGTGATAGGAACCAGACGTCCACCTCTAAAAGCTCCCTCACAGAAAGTTACTACATGAAATGAATTCACTGCCTGATGTCTGAGACACTGTTTTGCAATTATGGTTGACTTAAAATGTACTTTTTAAAATCCATACATGGTGGACTGATACATGAGTGTTGAAAGGCAAAATTGTCCCCAAAGAAAATCTGAGTTTAACTATTTTTGCATTGTCAACATTGCAGGAGACACATGTAGGTCCACTGGAGATTATGGATAGTAAATAAAATGGCTATAATTGCATTGTTTAAATTTGTTTTTCAGTTTGTTTAGATTTGAATAATTAAATTGTATGGAAAATTTGAAAAAAATGGTGGAATTGTCCTTTAAGGGAAATCCCCAGTAAAATCCCTTTATAGTAAAAATGTGTCACACAATCCTCTTCAGCTTAATAAACCCAAAGAGTGTGTGTAGATTCTGTTCTTACCTAAGAACAAATCCCAAATAAGAAAATGGTGAACGTCAGAATCTTCAGTAAGTGGGTGAAAGAGGCCCAAAAATTAAAAATCAAATTGAAAATCACTTTAAAAATTAAAGCAGTGTTTAACACTGAAATCAATATATAAGTAGTCTTATTCTCTTTCCTACACTTTTAAAAAAGATCGTTCAAGTGTTCTTTAGTAAAGAAAATGGTTCTATATAGAACCATGAACACTCAAAAGAACACTTTGCATGATTTATGTGTTCTTTGCATCAGATTGATGGAGAATGTGCTGTATATGGTTCTATATAAAACCTTTTTGAAAAGGGGTTCTACATTGTTATAAGCTTGACATTGTAACAACAGACGAACCCTTTTGGGTGCTATATAGAGTCCCTTTCAAAAATCACAGCACATTCTAAAGAACTCTTAATGCAGAGAACCCTTTACCCATGCAAAGGATTCTTTAAGCAAAGAATCTTCGGTTTCCTCAGCAAAGAACCCTTGAAGAACCATGTTTAGGAGAATAGCAATAGAAGAACCCTTTTTGGTGCTATATAGAGCCATTTTCAGAAAGGGTCTCATACAGAACCATCTACAGCACATTATGAAGAACTTTCATGAAGGAAAAAAAAACAATCATGCAAAGGTTCTTTGAGAGTTCATGGTTCCACTTAAACATTTTATTCACTAAAGAAGAATGATAGTTTAAAGCTACTTGGCTATAAGTTTCTGTCTTTCTATGAGTGAAAAGACGGTCAGAGCCCAGGCAGCCAAGAGAGATGGACAGAAACCTGTTACTGTCATTTGGGCTTAGCAGGAGAGCATGTCTGAATCTCAGATGTCTCCTCATCTCCCTAGTGCACTGCATAAGTCATAAAACCATGGCCTCTACACCAAACAGTGCACTCAGTGTTAGACTGGATGTTGTGCAGCTTTGACTGAATATAAATGTCTATCCTTATATACATAATGCACCGTTTGTGCATGGAAGCTGTTACGTAATGACCTACGTAGTGTGTTACATAGGGAGTGGGTGGCCATTTGATACTGAGCCTATATTTGGCCCAGCTTTGTTCATGTTGTTATTGTAGTGCCCATACAGACTGAGAACGCTCTCTTGCATAAAGCATAACCACTCAGGCGGATAATCACACATTAAAGCTGTGTCTTCATGGATAAACAATTAGGATATCTCACCAAACAAGCAGGGCTGAGTGCAAAAAACACACAATCACTGTTGGTGAATATGACCAAAGTCCTTATAGGAAAGCCTATCTACTTGTCTGCCAGGCAGTCATATGCACTCATCTAAGACCAGGCTTCTCTCTCTTTGAATGGGGGGAGACCCATAAAACCAAAAATAAAAGTTAATGTTTCAGAAGCATATTTGAAATCACTGCTAAAATCTGACAAAACCAGCATAAATAGTTTGTGGCGTTTGGCTCAAATAATGCACAACTTGTTTTGGTTACTAGAGTTAAAAGTCAACATATCACTGCTGTCGGGACAAAACCTCAGATCTCCATTTTTGTTTTTCAGTTTTTGACATATTTTGAAAATACCTGTGGTCCTTTACATTGTTTTTAAATTTCATGATAAATGGACCAAAAGAAATGACCCAAAATGACTTGGAAAAACATCTGGTTCCATTGACTTACATTAAAAGTAAAGAAGGTTTTTTCCTTTTCCTGTAAAGTTATCATTTTGGAGATACAAGACAACAGTAATATGCTAGTGTTATAATTTTGTGCAATTATTCTCCATAATATAATCTGTATTGGTGCAGTTTATGTTGGGACACCCTCTTCTCCCTTCCCCTGCTTCCTCCCTTCTGACTTGTGTCACATATGAGGAGGTAGGTATCAGATTGTGCCTCACATTCAATCTTTATTAATCCTATTAATCCTAGATTTTCAGTGCATGAAAAATCACTTTGCTTTATATGTAAATACGTACACATACATTCATTCATTCATTCATACATAGCCGCTTATCCTCCTCGGTCACAGTGGGAGCTGGAGCCTATCTCAGCACTCATTGGGCGGAAGGCACGGATATGAACAGGTCACCAGTCCACCACAGGGGAGACACACAGACATATACATTCACACACATTCACACCTGGGGACAATTTAGCATGTCCAGTTGGCCTGACTATGTCTTTGGACTGTGGGAGGAAACCCACACAGACACAGGGAAAACATGCAAACTCCACTCAGAAAGGACCCTGGTTGCCCGGCTGGGGAATCGAACCCTGGCCCCCCTTGCTGTGAGGCCACAGGGCTGTGCCACCATGCTGTCCATATATAAAATGTTCCTGGTTTCATTTTCAGCTTTTGTGCTGTATCATATTTCACTGATGGTGAATTATACTCATGCACATATTGCTAATATCATACAGCATAATCCACACAGTGTACTAGTCAGCTACGCTTATTCCTTTATATTCCTTTCATATGAGGTAAGGAGAGGAGAGAAGAAGCAGGGATCGTTAACCAATATTAAAAAAGGTTTATCAGGTTTGCATCATTTCATGTGTGATGCTATTAAAGCCTGAAACATCCTCTATTATAGCACTACTGTTATGCTAACACAGCAGAGCGCAGCAGAGTGACATCATTATTGTATCTGTCTGTAAAACAGCTGTTGTTTTTGAATTATAACAATTATATTACCTTTGCTATAAGCCATATGTCACCCCTTTGATTTTTATCTCATACGAGGAGGTGAGGACAGGAAGCACTTATATTTACGGCATTTAGCAGGTGCTGTTATCCAGAGCGAGGTTAGAGCCCAACCTACCCCTGAGGTCAGACACTGTCACACAGACAAAGCTAAGTAATTATTTCCTTAAATCAGCTGTTGTTTTTGAATTATAATAATTATGTATTATTTTTGCTATAAGCCATATGTCACCCCTTTGACTTTTGTCTCATACGAGGAGGTGAGGACAGGAAGCAGCGGTTCACTAAATCAATACTAAAAGGCTGTATTATTTCTGGCATCAGAATAAAATCCTCACAATGACAACACAATGCTGTGTTTTTGTCCGTCTGTGGTTGTGGTATCAACATATACCGGTTAGACGTGCAATGAAGGGGACTTTTTCCACAGGAGGCTTTACCAGCAAGCTGATTGGCTCATTTTCTTGATAGGTGGTGCCGATAAAAGTAATAGGCCTCATCCAGCCACCGTTCTTAAGATGAAATTTCTTCTTAAAACCCACTTACACAGTTTTTATAAAAAAGATTGACATTTACCAATGTTTTCTTATTTGAGATTTGTTCTTAGGTAATAACAGAATCTACACACACTCAAGAGCACAAAGGTGAGAACAGTTCTGCGCTTTAAGAACACGTCATAAATCTGACGTAGACTTTTTCTTAGGATCTTTCTCAAGAACACGTTTAAAAAAAACTTAGATATTGCAGAATGAGGCCCAATGTTCTCTATGCATATGTGACATTGGTGCGTATTGCTGTGCAATTTAGGCAGGGGGCGTAGATCAGGTAGTGACACTCTCACTCTCAAACTGAATCATCTGCCCTCACAAAAGTAAAGTATGGTGTTCCACAAGGCTCTGTTTTAGGACCTATATTATTTCACAATATATATGCTACCACTGGGCACCATTATCAGTAAACACGGCATAAATTTCCACTGCTATGCCGATGACACTCAGTTATATATATTAAGCAAACTGGACGATAAAATCAAACTTAGCAAGATTGAGGACTGTATAAAAGACACAAAAGACTGGATGTCAAGTAATTTTTTGCTACTTAACTCAGATAAAACAGAGGTTCTGCTTCTTGGCCCTAAAGCAGCTAGAAACAGACTGTCTAATTTTACACTTAAACAATTTCTCAGCTGCATCCAGCTCCTCTGTAAAAAGCCTTGGTGTCATTATAGATGCTGATCTGTCCTTCGACACACATATAACTAACATTACTAGAACAGCCTTCCTGCATCTCCGCAATATTGCTAAATTGAGAAATGCATTCTCTCTACAGGATGCAGAAAAGTTAGTTCATGCATTTATTACTTCAAGGCTGGATTACTGTAATGTCCTGCTGGCTGGACGTCCCAGCAAAAGCCTTAACAAGCTTCAGCTAGTCCAGAACGCTGCAGCCAGAGTTCTTACAAGAAACAGAAAGTTTGACCATATCAGCCCAGTTTTAAATCAACCTTACACTGGTTACCAGTTAAATTTCACATTGATTATAAAATTCTCTTGCTGACTTATAAAGCTCTAAACGGCCCCTCAGTACCTGAGTGAACTTCTCTCTCACTATGAACCATCACGCCTACTTAGATCACAAGGTGCTGGCTTACTATTAGTACCCAGAATTAATAAAGTTACGTCAGGGGGGAGAGCTTTCTCATACAAAGCCCCCCGGCTTTGGAATAGTCTTCCTGTTAATGTTCGGGACTCAGACACAGCCTGAGTGTTTAAGTCTAGGCTAAAAACTTACTTGTATAGTCAAGTCTTTGGTAATTAGTTTTTCCTGTCAGATCTAGACCTGACGGAGTCTCTGCTGCTCTGTTACACTGTAATCTGTGATCAGTCACTCTTTACAGAACTGACTCTGTGTGTTTCCTTTGCCGAGTTGAACAGCTGCCCATCCTGTGCGTCTGATGCTGTTGCCTCTTCTCCACCATTGAGCTTCATGCTGTACAACGCTGTGCAATCCTCACCCTCAGATGCTGCTGCTGCTGCTGCATAATCATAAACTAATCTAATTAACCATTGCCCCACCTGTTTTTCCAGATTTGTACTATAATACCTCTACTAAAGCTGTTTGCTATCCGGTGTCGACCAGAGGAGGATGGGTTCCCCTTCTGAGTCCTGGTTCCTCTCAAGGTTTCTTCCTCCTTCTCGGGAGTTTTTCCTTGCCACTATCGCCACTGGCGACGCTCATGGGGGCTCGGACCCAGATTTTCTTTCTGTAATGCTGATTTTTTTTTTCCTTTCTGTAAAGCTGCTTTGTGACAACACCTGTTGTAAAAAGCGCTATATAAATAAACTTTGCTTGCACTTAGCAGATGCTGTTATGCAGAGCGACTTACAAAAGTAAGTTGTTGTCTGCTCAGAAAATGTACCCTAGCTAATACAATTAGGTTAGAGCCCAAACTACCCCTGAGGTCAGACACTGTCAGCAACAAAAGCCAGTGCTAATACCTGGGGTAATAAATCTATCCAGCTGACTTTAGTTCACACTCTAATATAAAGTGGTTTCTGAGGGGCTTAAAAACATGAAGAGTGTCTATTTAGTCTAAAACATAGTCACTCCTCACTCAGAAATGACCAGTGGTGCTCTCCTGCATGGCTGACCACTGACAACAGTGTCAGCAGCTTGGTCAACACTGCCAGGTCCACCCGGATTAGTTTGGTGT
Source organism: Colossoma macropomum (assembly GCF_904425465.1). Lineage (NCBI taxonomy): Eukaryota > Metazoa > Chordata > Actinopteri > Characiformes > Serrasalmidae > Colossoma > Colossoma macropomum. Next base: position 4,113,246 of record NW_023494791.1, on the reverse strand, counting down.
GCTACTTGCTGTGATGATTAATTATCTTGATGTTTTTGCTTTGTAGTATTTCAAGTTTTATTAGAAAGTATATAGATAATAAAAAATAGATTCCCAATTTTTTACTACTACTACTACTACTACTACTACTACTACTACTACTACTACTACTACTACTACTACGCAGGGGTTAGCGCTGTTGCCTCACAGCGAGAATGGCCTGGGTTCAATTCCCAGCCGGGCGACCAGGGTCATCTCTGTGTGGAGTTTGCCTGTTCTCCCCGTGTCTGCGTGGGTTTCCTCCGGGTACTCCGGTTTCCTCCCACAGTCCAAAAACATGCAGTTAAGCTAATTGGACACATTAAATTGCCCATAGGTGTGAATGTGCGTCTGTCCGCCCTGCGATGGACTGGCGACCTGTCCAGGGAGTATCCTGCCTTCCGTCCAATGACAGCTGGGATAGGCTCCAGCACCCCACCGTGACCCAGAAGGATAAGCGGTTAAGATGATGTATGTATGTATGTATGTATGTATGTATGTATAATAATAATAATAATAAACGATTGAATAAAAAAATACTGTCATTAAAGTAACACATCTTGAACTTTTCTTCATAGAATAGTTGACTATTCAACTTAATATTCTTCAATAGAATTTTAGTAAATTAAAATATCTGATAGTTGCAGCCCTGATCCTGATTTTTCTGCAGATGCCAATACATAAACATTTATAAAATGTAGAAACATACAAAATCTAAATTAGTATTAGAGAAATATAACATTTCTGTAAAGGGTTACAAATGCAGGAAAATGAATAAAATGCAGATTTTAGTGCAGTAACCCAACGTCACCTTAACGTTCTGCTCTTCAATAAATACATCAGTTAGAAACATCAGCTAAATCTAAACGTCTGTCTGATTATATCTGCTGATACTGAAATGAATCTGAGCGTCTTTCTTCTGGCTGTAGGATGTCAAACTGAGCTGTAGTGCACCTCGAGTCACACAGACGAAAGATGCCACCCTAAGCTAGTTTTGTACAAAGTCCATTTGATTCAAAATTAAAACTAAAGAAAAAAAAAAAGTAAAGATTCAAGACATTTTTATATGTATATTGTTTGAAAATGAAGATGCGCACAATGTAAGTCCTCTGAAGGGGTAGATATTTTCCCGGTTTTGTGGAAAAGAGAAGGTCTAAAGCTCATTTTATCCCCCAGGGCAGTGAAGATAGAAAAAGCAGCAGCAGACATAAGAGAATGATGATCATATTTAGCCAGCAACAAGTCAGCGCTTATTTGCTTCCATTATCCTACTGCTGTCTGGAAGACGCAACAACCCTCAGTAGAAAAAGGCCATTCCCAAAGCTATTAGCTCAGGCAGATGTTCAGCACTGAGTGGGAGCAACACCTTGTGCAGCAATCAGCTCTTCATTCGGTGCCAAAGTGAGTGGAGAAAAAGGAGATGGAACTTTTACTGGGACTGTTTTTCATAACTTTATCAGCAGAGCTCCAGTGACATGTGCTGACTGTGCAGCACCAAGATAGCCTGAGTATGAGATGCTAGCATTCACAGATAAGCTTCACTTTAACCACAATGCTTCAGGCTCTAATAACAACGGTTTTGGTGAGACTTTGCTTGGAGCTCACTACACAATGTTGACATTATTTGGCCATAAACATGTCATGAGAGATGCTACACACTGTTATGAGTTATGACAGATTATATCTAGTAAATGCTGGAGTGGGTAATTGGGAGAGTTGGGAGAATTCCTGGTGGGCTGGTTACTGTGAGCTAACGTATAAACTCATGCATATAAGCACAAGAATGCTCAGACAAACTTAATGTTACATCCAAGTGTACATCTGCAATGATTTAGGGGTTAAAGAAGCAGCTCTCACCTCACCGCTTTGCTGACTGTAACTGAGTCTCGCAACTGGAGAAAAAAAGATTAGAGGAAGCTGAAGTTAACTCCTTATTCTCAGTTGCTGTGCCACTTTAAATTACGTAGAAGTTACATTCCGACGCCTGTACAGGCTCCAGCATGTAACTGCGCGACAGTGTTCATTACTTTTTTGCATTACCGATGTAGCCGTTTTCATTCCTGAATCACGTTAAGATGGAAAACAGCGTCAGGAACTGCAAAAAAAAAAAAACACACACAAGACAAGAATAAAGAAGCTACTTAAGGAGGATGAGGACATATCCGAGCAGGTGGGCCATAGAAAACGCTAAACTTAATTTACTTAATCATTAATTTTTAGCGGGCGGCACGGTGGCGCAGTGGGTAGCGCTGTCGCCTCACAGCAAGAAGGGCCTGGGTTCGATTCCCTGGCCGGGTGACCGCGGTCCTCTCTGTGTGGAGTTTGCCTGTTCTCCCCGGGTCTGCGTGGGTTTCTGCCGGGTACTCCGGTTTCCTCCCACAGTCCAAAAACATGCAGTCAGCCTGATTGGACATGCTGAATTGCCCCTAGGTGCGAGTGAGTGTGAGAGAATGTGTATGTCTGTCTGTCTGCCCTGTGATGAACTGGCGACCTGTCCAGGGTGTATCCTGCCTTCCGCCCAATGACAGCTGGGATAGGCCCCAGCACCCCACCGTGACCCAGAAGGATTAATTTTTAACATAGTCATGTTTGTCACATTTAAGATAAAAGCTTGCTTGACAAATTGCAATTTTTCGAAAATGTTAGGCTATGTTGCACGATGGCAGTCATAACTCCTAGTATGAAAACAGGTCTCACTCCAGCACTGTATATAGTAATAAACCAGGGATGGTCTTTGCACTAGGTAGGCAGCTTTCTAGGACCCCCATGCGCCAAGGGCCTCAGGAAAATAGAAATTTGATATATTATATGAATAGACATTAAATAACCTATTCCAAAATATGTAAATAATCAAAAAAATCGCTGTTATGTGCACCTGTAGCAATTATTTTCAGTCATTTCAACGCAGCCCTCCGTCATGGTTATAATGGATAATGTTGTTATGTCATGATACAACAGCATGAGGACGGACTGGTATGGAAAAGACAATACAGTGATAATCTACACTGTGGAGAGGAAGTTCTTCAGTGTGAATTTCTGGGTGTTGAGAGTCAAGTCGAAGTTTATTTATATAGCACTTTTTACAACAGGTGTTGTCACAAAGCAGCTTTACAGAAAAATCAGGGTCTGAGTCCACATGAGCGTCGCCAGTAGCAACAGTGGCAAGGAAAAACTCCCTAAGAACAAGAGGAAGAAACCTTGAGATGAACCAAGACTCAAAAGGGGAACCCATCCTCCTCTGGTCAACACTGGATAGCAAACAATAACAGCAGGATAAGGTTTGACCATCGTTATAAGATATGGAAAAGGAGAAAAAGCAGGAGAGGCAATGTTTATGATTAAAAATGCAGCAGTATCATCAGGAGGGTCAGTAGCAGGCAGGTGTTATACAACCCCATTTCCAAAAAAGTTGGGATGCTGTGAAAAATGTAAATAAAAACAAAATGCAATGATGTGCAAATCATTTAAACCCTATATTTAATTGAAAATTGTATAAAGACAACAATCAAATGATGAAACTGAGAAATTATTGTTTTTTGAAAAATGCCCATGTTGAATTTGATGCCAACAACACATTCCAAAAAAGTTTGGACAGGTGCAACAAAAGGCTGGTAAAGTTGTGTAATGCTAAAAAAAACACCTGGTGGTTGATTGGCAACAGGTCAGTAACATGATGGGGTATAAAAAGATCATCCCAGAGAGGCGGAGTCTTTCAGAAGTAAAGATGAGGAGGGGTTCACCACTCTGTGAGAGACTGCACAAATAGTGCAACAATTCAAGAATAATGTGTCTCAACATAAAAAAGCAAAGAACTTTTGCTTTTCATCATCTACGGTACATATAACATTAAAAGATTCAGCGAGTCTGTAGAAATCTCTGTATGTAAGGGACAAGGCCAAAAAACAGTATTTGCTGGCCGTGATCTTTGGGCTCTCGGATGGCATTAAAAACAGATATGATTCTGTAGTGGAAATCACTGCATGGGCTCAGAAACACTTCTGAAAACCACTGTCTGTGAAAACAGTTTGTTGCTGCGTCCACAAATGGAAGTTTAAACTCTAAAACACAAAGGAGAAACCATATATAAACAGGATCCAGAAATGCTGCCACCTTCTCTGGGTCTGAGTCAATTTAAAATGGACTGAGGTGAAGTGGAAGTGTCCTGTGGTCGGACAAATCAACATTTGAAATTTTTTCTGGAAATCATGGACACTGTGCCCTCCAGGCTAAAGACCACTCAGCTTTTTATAAGTGCACAGCTCAAAAGCCAGTATTCATGATGGTATAGGGGGGCATTAGTGCACATGGCATGGGTGATGTGCACATCTGTGAAGGCACCATTAATGCTGAACGATATATACAAGTTTTGGCAACATATGCTGCCATCCAGATGACGTCTTTTTCAGGGAAGGCCTTGATTATTTCAGCAAGACAATGTCAAACCACATTCTGCATGAATTACAACAGCATTGCTCCATATTAAAAGAATCTGGGTGCTAAACTGGCCGGCCTGCAGTCCAGATCTGTCACCCCCTGAAACAGCTGCCACATTATAAAATGAAAAATACGACAAAGGAGACCCCGAACTGATGAGCAGCTGAAATTCTATATCAAACAAGAACAATAAAACATTTCACTTTCTAAACTACAGCAGTGTCTCCTCAGTTCCCAAACGCTTACAGAGTGCTGTTAAAAGAAGAGGTGATGAAACACAGTGGTAAACAGGCCCCCGTCCCAACTTTTTTGGAATGTGTTGCTGGCATCAAATTCAAAATGAGCAAATATTTTTCAAAAAACAAAATGTTTCAGTTTTAACAATTGATATGTTGTCTTTGTAGTATTTTCATTTAAAAATATGGTTTACATCATTTGCACATCATTGCATTCTGTTTTTATTTACATTCTGCACAGCTTCCCAACATTTTTGGAAATGGTGTTGTACAACACAAATTCCAAGGTGGTCAAACTGGTAGATCTAATGAAGTTATACAAAAATCACTAAGGAGAAACTTTGAGAAAATTGAGTGGAAAGCGAAAAGTTTGTTGCTACACTTCCAAAGCTAAATTTAGTTTTTTTTTCTCCCTTCAGTCAGAATCGAGCGCTGCACAGACTCAACAGACCACATATAATGCTAGGATTAAAGCTAGCATAGATAGCGGCAGTGTTGGGAAAAAAGTAATCTCATTCTTTTACTTCTATCTTACTGCACCAAATGATCCTCTGCTGGTGGGTGCATTTGCTTATCTCAAGCATATTGCTTAAAACAAAATAATCTGTCCTATAATGAGAATTTCACTTTATAGAGCTATTTTGGCAGAAACTGTATACTTTAATTTTGTCATGTTATTCATTATTCAGCTCAGCCGTATACTCCTTAGCCTCATCTGTTTGATAATATTCATGTTTTCATTCAGTGTTCTCTTATGAAAACACCCAGCATGCATTGTGCAAATACACCACACAACCATTGGAAATCCCGGTGGTATCACCCAGTCCTGACTGCTAGCTACTGATCTATAAGCTAATAAATACAACCAGGCTAACCTTAGTATAACTCTGACCGCAGTCATCAAAACAAAATCATAAATAAAACATGGATTCTGCCTTTATTTACCAAAAAACTCAATAAGTGGGTTTTTTAGCCTTTCAGCCTTGTTATACATTGTAATGATGATTTCAAACAGTTAAACCATACATACATACATACATACATACATACATACATACATACATACATACATACATACATACATCATCTAAACCGCTTATCCTTCTGGGTCACGGTGGGGTGCTGGAGCCTATCCCAGCTGTCATTGGGAGGAAGGCAGGATACACAGTTAAGCTAGTCTTGGGACAAATTATCATCATTTGCCTTTTTAGGATTAATAAATTGACGTTTCATAGAAATTGTGCTTTTCCATGTTCAAAAGTTTACAATTTCTATATATTAGGTTAAAACTTATATCAATACTTTGGGTCCAACTGCGCAATCATCTAAAGTCTTGTACAAAAGCACTTTTTGCAGAGTACTTTGCACGTTCACTTTCCTCGCAGTAGGTTTAGCTGTCTGCCTTACTTTTGTATTGGCCAGCTAGCAAGGAAAGAACAACTTGTCCCCCAACAGTCCGACTTAAAACAGTTGTAGCTTCTTAAAAGTTCCTTCTACCTTCAAGATGCACCATACAGTGAATCTCACTGTAAAGACTAACACTGCACCACTGTAGGATGTGAGTAAACATGTTTACAACACACATACACTCCTGAAAAAAGATGGTTCTTCAGGGGTTTAACTAAAGAAAATGGTTCTGTATAGAATCATGAACAGCCAAAGAACCCACGCTTATTGTTAAGCTTGACACCGTAGTAGAAAATCCCTTTTTGGTGCTATATAGAACCCTTTCAAAAAGCTTCTATATAGAACCATCTACAGCACATTCTCTGAAGAACCATTTCACCATGCAAAGAACCCTTTAAGCATGAAAAGGCGTACATAGAACTCTAGTTCTAAATAAAACCACTCTTTACTAAAGAACCCTTTAAGAACCATCTGTTTAAAGAGTGTTATTTTAAAAAAGGTTCTATATTGAACCATGTGTAGCACATTTCGCCATGCAAAGAACCCTTTAATTGTACAAAGGGTTCTTTGAGTGTTCATAGTTCTATATAGGAACATTTTCTTTACTAAAGAACCCTTCAAGAACCAAGTGTATAGTGACTAAATTAGTGGCCTGTTTCCCTTTAATGGAAAGATTATTTAATGATTAAGTAATAAAAGTAAAAAAACAGCTAAAAAAAAACACTGCAAAAAGTGATTCTCCTAAATGTGATTAATGATACTATTTTATAAGTCTGTAAGTATTTATTACTAAAGGCTTAGTTGTATAAAAGCTTCTAATAGGCTTAAAACAAGCCTCAGAGTCTCTCTCTCTCTCTCTCTCTCTGAACTTTAAAGGCAGCGCGGCCAACTCTTTCCAGCGACGGGAAAAATAAAATAAAATAAAATAAAATCACAAGTGACCGCATAAGTCCGCTGCTACCTGCAGTCAGTACTCACCGATTACTGCCGCCGCTTTCATGGCCCTCATCGCGCGTGCCCAGTCTCCAGCGCTCGCGCAGTCAGCACCTGTGAGAGTGGACAGCTCCGCGTATCCGCTCCTACCAACACCGCCCCGACGAGTCATGACGTCACGGCTCAGAGGCTTTTATCTGTCCCGCAGTGAACGGGTGAAGATACTGTGGCGTTTCATAACAGTTTTATTAGCAACATTAAAGCGCAAAACAGTGTGAACTGCGGCTGAGTATCTGAGCTCTAGGTGGGCAGCAGGACCCCAGAGTGGGGTTCCTGGCCTATAGAGTAGAGAGTTAAATAGGGATGCATCGATACAGACACTGGTATTGAGTATCAGCTGATACCATGCTCATTTACTTGTAGTAATACTGTAAAGGGATGGCCAGGGAGCAGGGGGACGAGAATGAATGAGAAATATAATAAGTATTGGGACACATACACATTAGCTTTTATGTCATCCCATTCTAAATCCATAGGCATTCATATGGAGTTGGTGCCCCTTTGCAGCTCTAACAGCTTCCACTCTTCTGGGAGCTTTTCTACAGGATGTTGGAGAGTGTCTGTGGGAATTTCTGCCCATTCATCCAGAAGAGCATTTGTGAGGTCAGACACTGATGTTGGACGAGAGGGCCTGGCTCACAGTCTCCGTTCTAGTCCATCCCAAAGGTGTTTGATGGGGGTGTGGTCAGGACTCTGTGAGGGCCAGTCAAGTTCTTCCACACCAAACTCACCCAGTCAGGCCTTTATGGAGCTGCTTTGTGCACTGGGGCTCAGTAATGCTGGAACAGAAAAGGGACTTCCCCAAACTGTTCACACAGAGTTGGAAGCAGTACAACTGTCAAATGTCTTAAGCATTAAGATTTCCTTTCACTGGAACTAAGGGTTCTAGACCAACCCCTGAAAAACCACCCTATATCATTATCCCTCCTTAGTAGTATGTATCATACACTGTCTTTCAAATGTATGATTTATGACCCTCTGATTTATGGTTCTGTGATAGACAGATTAGTAGGATTGACAAGGGGGGCCTCTCTCCACTTTACTCCAGCCACACCTCCCCTCACCTCCCTCATCACCCCCACCCCAAAGATTTATGACTGGTCTTGAGACGAGCAAAAGGTGACGGTGATTGGCGGGGGGGGGGGTCTTTTCCCAACCCCACTGCTGAGTTGGGTGAATGAAAGGTGTGAGTTTTGTGAATCAACATGTCGGAAGGTATTTTCCTAAAAAATGTAAAAATATATCCAGAACCAGCAGACAGTGTGTCTCCAAAGAACCATCAGAAGGTGTGCCCCCAAAGGACCACCAGATGGTGTGTCTCCAAAAAGGTTTTACCGCTTTGTGAGTTTTAAAAAAAGGGTTTAATACACTTTTAGGTCTAATTTCAACTTTAAACTTGTAAGACCATATAGATGTTTTTTTTAAAAGTGTTTAATACAAATAAAGGACTGATTTCAACTTTAAAAACTAGTAAGACGGTTTTGTGTGTTTGACAGAAGTTTTAAAAAGTGTTTAATACACTTTTAGGCCTAATTTCAACTTTAAACAATCGGTAAGACAACATTGTATGTGAAAGATGTTTTAAAAAGTGTTTAATACAAATAAAGGTCTAATTTCAGCTTTAAAAAACTGGTAAGACGACTTTGTGTGTGTGATAGAAGTTTAAAAAGTTGTAAGACCATATAGATGTTTTTTAAAAAAGTGTTTAATACACTTTTAGGCCTAATTTCAACTTTAAAAACTGGTAAGACGGCATTGTGTGTGTGTGTGTGTGTGTGTGTGTGTGTGTGTGTGTGTTTGTTTTTATTACATGGTGGGGGCCGCAACACGTTAGCACACTCACAGTGTGGGGACCGAAAACATTGTGGGGACCAGTTTGCCGGTCCCCACAATGTTTTCAGCCAAAATGCGCCAGTTGACTCAGGAGACCATGCTGATATGGGTGGTGCGGTTTTTTTTTTTGGACCCCACCATACGCAAAAACATGAGAAGTGTGTAAAAGCGTGCTTACACACATGCTCACCGATGCCCCCGGAGGTATCTTGGTGGTACTGCACCCTACCCTAAAAGTGTGCTTAGGATGCGGACCGTAAGCACACTTTCACTACTGCGCCTGCGCAACCCTGATACACGTCATTGAGTGCTGTGAACGCTGAATTAATCACTGCTACTACAAGGTAAACACAAATAAGACATATTAATGAAGTAAATAGTTAGTTATGTTAAACATATAAATATTACAATCAAGAAATCAAAAACGTGAACAGTTTACAGTCAGAAAAAAAAAATATTGTCTCCTATTATATTGTATTGTAATATGCACTGCATTGTAACAGTGAGTCAGTTAAAAGATAAGCTACCAAAAGTTCCAAAGAAAATATAAAATATATAAGCATCAGCGTTATAAAGTCTTCAACGTCGATACGTTCAGTATAATACATATATAAGTGTATATATAGTCAATTTTTAATGGTTTAAAGTACTCCGGTCGAACTTCTGGTCTAAGCTAATGTTATAACCTAATAGCTTTGTTTGTGTGCATACCGAAGTGAAGCTAAAATGGCGCCTGTAGTTTTTTCCGTTCTATATTGAATGGAACGAATGGGACTTGGAAGAACAAAGAAACTACATTTCCCGTAATTCCCTCTGTCACGCCACGAAAGAGCTGAAGGATGGCTGCACACAAGAAGCACCGATGTAAGGTAAGTTAAGCCGGATTTTAAAACTCTTCATAGCTTAAATATATGCGTTTGCTCGCAAAGATACGGTTTTATGTTTGCTCTCGACTCAGTTTGTGTTATCTCGAGGAACTACAACATTTCAGGAGCTCATAACTCGTTAGCTAGCTAGCGTTAGTTAGCTCGACGCTAACGCGCTGTAAGACCCGCTGTTCGGTACCGTGAGGCGTTTTCAGTGGTGTTTAGCTGTGCAGGGGGAGAGAGTGGAGGACATTAGGCTGGTTTAGTGTAATTAACCTAGTGTTTTAAAGGGCTGTGTGTTCCGTGCGTGCGTAGTGGAGAGAGGGGGGAGAGAGGGGGAGAGAAGGGGGTGCTGGAGAAGGCTGGTTAGCTGGATGGTAATGAGTAAGGTAGATAAGCAGATTTTTAAACCCTTCATAGCTTAAATATTTGCCTTTGCTCGCAAAGATACGGTTTTATGTTTGCTCTCGACTTAGACTCTGTGTTATCTCGAGCAATCACAACATTTCAGGAGCTCATTACTCGTTAGCTAGTTAGCTTGACGCTAACGCGCTGTAAGGCCCACTGTTTGGTACCGTGAGGCTTTTTCAGTGATGTTTAGCTTTAGAGAGAGAGAGAGAGAGAGAGAGAGAGAGAGATTTGGTTGGTTTTGTGTAGTCAGAGGTTTAAAGGGCTATGTGTTCCCTGCGTAGTGGAGAGAGAGAGAGAGAGAGAGAGAGAGAGAAGGGGGAGAGAAGAGGGAGAGAAGGATGGCTGGTTAGCTGGATGGTAATGAGCTATAAGGTCCACTTTGGTAACCTCAAGCTTAGTTTGTATGTTTTTAGTTTAGGGAGAAAAAGTGTGTTGGATATTTTATTGGTTTCATGTGATCAAAGTTTTTAAAAAAGCTGTATGTACATTTTAGAGAGAGAAAGCTGTGTGGAGATTATCTTATTAATCTAACTTAGTTGAAAAATACAGCAGGGTAAGACTCACTGTTCTTACCAGGTATTTTATTAATTCAAATAATCAGAGTATTAAAAGGGCTGTGGGTTTTGTGCGTGTGTGTGCACAGAGAGAGAGAGAGAAAGAGAAAACAGCCATGGAGCTTAACTGGATGACAATTGACTGCAAGGTGGGGCTGAAATATTTGGTAAAATATCTGATTGCAGGTTGTTCTGAAAAAGATTGTATTTGCTATTTGATCTGTTACTGATTTCAGTAAATGAAAGGCATGTGTTGTGGCCAAAAGACCAGCACATCCATTATTTTTGGCCGAGGCTTGAACTCTGAAAGTAGTGTGCCAACCTGCCAGTTAATGGTGATTGTGTTGTCCTGTACACAGTATACACAACAGAGGGGTCCTTCTGATTAGTCCGACTCATGTAGAGGTGGTTCAGAAGCTCTGTGTTAGGTTAAATTTCTGCACTTATAAATTCTTAAGACAGTGTTGTTCATCATGTAGGCTATGATTATTATTGTAACTCTTTGTGATTTGAAAATCATTTAATCTTTCAGGTGTACTATAAGGCTCACTGCCTCGCTATATGTATATGTTTATATATGTTTAGTTTTAGAGAGAGAAAGACAGTTTTGGAGAGGGAGACAGCGAGAGCCATTCTTGTGCGGACTCAGCAGGAGACAGCAAGACGTGTGGAGAGAAAGAGAGAGAGTGAGGCACTGATCTAGATTTGAGCTCTAAATATAAGAAGGGCTAATTCACACAGTTGCATTTAGGTCTACACTTACAGTAAATGAATTAATATTTAATAATATAATACATTACAAGCATAGTTTTTGTTATGGTTAGAACTCTTTTCTTTGCACTGGCCTATTATCAAGACCTGTTATTGATTTAATCTTGTCTTAAGAGTCATTCCATTTAGCTTCTTTTCAAAATAATTTTTATAATATCATATGAAAAATGCTGTTCCTACTTGCAAATATATGTTGATCACATCTCACTAGTAGAAAATAGTATTGGAAATCTTAAAATTCTCTTTATTACAAGGCTTTTTCTAGGCCATACAAATGTTTTTGCTGTTCCATGTGGCCTTGCTTTGAGTATGATTTGTCAACCTTCTGCTTCAGATACTCTCAGTTGCAGGAGGAGAAGATAAAATGAGACGGAGGAGGGTGAAACCACTTGATGAAGCAGTACAACATGTCACCAGTGCAACTGACAAGACTGATGTATTGGAGAGTAAATTAATAAACCCTTATAAAGGTAGGCCTGGTTTTCTGTATTGTTGTGGTTTTGCCTGCATACTTACATTAGAGTAAAGAAGATAATTTCTCTTGACAAATGTTAGCCATTTTGGGGGCATGCAACTAAAATACAAACCATTTATCTAGAACAGTGTATATAGTAGTAGACTAGTTGTTTGTACCAATGAAATGCATGTGAAATCCAGCTTAATAATGTTTGTAAAATACGGCTATCTGCTGCTAAATGTTGTGTTTTTGATATGTTAATTTGAATATTTTTGTTTTATTATTATTATCCACATTTGAATTGGCCACTGCCTGGTGCAGTTCACTTTTCATTTGCGTGAAGTTCAAAAATCCTTTGCATCTATTTTGCCCGACTGCCACGCCCACAGTCCTCTGTGCTGAAGCTGGTTTATGTAATATTGTGTACACTAAATCTAATGGTGGTGTATTAATTCAATTAGAAACAGATTAATTGCCACACTATGATATATTTTAAAACAGTTAATCCACTGTCTTACAGTGCAGGATGTTTTTCTGTATCACAGCTGCTACAACATGCATATGATTTGTTTGGCTTTATTTTACTTCTTTGACAGGTCATGGTGTATTTGCCCTGGCTTCTTTGAATAAAGGAGATTTTGTGGTTGAATGCAGAGGGGAACTGATGGACTTTCTTGAATCAGGGAGAAGGAGGAAGGTCTCCCGAATTACTGTATTACTTTTGGCAGAATAAACGGTGGTAAGTTTCAGAGATGATTACATGTTAGTGATTATCATAGAAGGTATTTTGTAGAAATTTTTTTTTGTCTAAAATTTAGCTTGTGGTTTTAAACTATCATTAACCATATGAAATGAAATTATTTTGTAGTAATAACTATACTTTCAGTAGGGGTGGGCAATAAGACCTTGAAATAATATCACAAAATTTTGGGATATTTTTTGCAGTAACAATATTAACTAATTAACTAAAGAAAGCTCTAAAATTATTTCCGTTCATTTAAAATACATTATCATATTTTGCTGCAGATAGTGAATTCTTAAATACTAATTCCAATAAATGTACACTAATTTAACCTTCAAAAAGCTGACAGTGAGAACGATGCACTTGCCACATGGTGGAGGCTGCATAACTTCTTATTGTCAGCAAGTTAGCCAGTAAATATCTGTGCATATCTCTGCCACCATGCATCTGCTGAGAGAGGATTCAGCCCTGTTTGCAATATTGTAGCTTTTGAAGCCAGCGTCAGGGAACATGCTTGTTTTCTTGGTAAATAAAGGTAGCAGACCACCTGTCAGAGGAGCTCAAACAAACATCTCAAATGTTTTAATAGGTTATTTTGTGGTCACCGTATTTTTTGACATTTTGCAAATTACTGTTGTTTGTTTGGGGTCTAGCCTTCTGTAGCCAATAAACTTCCACACTACTGACGTGTCTCCCCTTTTAAGAACTAAGTTGTCCTCAGTGCTAGTGATACTGTTCTCTGTATGGCAAAATCCTATTGCATTTAAAAAAGTACCGGTGTTAGTATTATGTTGCTCACCCCTATATTTCAACAGTATTTTCTTTTGTTTTTGTTAATGCTTATTGATTGTTGTGGCACTGCTACCTATATGCAGTAATCTAGTTCTAACATAGAATACAATAAATGTATTTTGTTCGTTTGTTTGTTTTTTTGTTTCCATTTTTTAAGCATTGTTGCAACAAGAGAGGATGACACCCTTGGCCGACTAGTGAACGATGAGCACAAGGACCTCAACTGTAAAATGAAAAAGATCATTGTCCAGGGAAAACCGCATCTCTGCGTATTTGTGATGAGAGATATAATGCCTGGAGAGAAAATAACCTACGACTGTGGAGGAAGTGACTGGCATCGGAGGAGAAAGGTTTGTAAGATGTGTTTGGAAAATATTTGAAATAGATTTTACTAGCTTAGCAGTGTGATTGAGTGCTTATCAGCATTTGATCAAAAAGTAACCCTTTGAAAGCCCATGCAATGTGTATTGCTGTCCTTGACATTGAGTAGAAGTTACATTTTCTTGAGATTAATTTCGATAATGGCTTAGCCTGAATTACATTTCTTAGTAAGGATTTTCTTAGTAAGGATTTTCTTAGTAAGGATTTTAATGGAATCTTAGTGGAAACATTTCAGTTGAGGTCATAAACTTTAATCATCCACACTATTAATGCTATTAAAAATTATTAGCTGTTTTGTATGATTGTTTAGTATGATAATGTCAGTTGTTCTAAAGATTGTTTTTGTTAACAACTATAAGACAAGTGACCGGCATTATTAGCTTAGTAGTATGGCATTTTTTGGTTTAGGTATTTGTTATTAACAAAAGCTCTTCAATTCTAAATGTTTAACTGTGATTATTTGAAATCCCTGTAGCCTGCACATAAGGACACTGCTAACATCAAGGACAATGTTGAACCAAGCCGCTCGGCTTCAGGTCCTGTGACCAATGCTGGAGCTTCCACTTCTGACTTAAAGGTATAAAAAAAAAAGTGGTTTTATATCCATAAAGTGACATATTTGCATTACAGTATGTAATAAATGCACTGGTGTACATCAGTTACGATCAGTTGTTCAGAAGATTGTTTCTTTAAAACAATTAGACAAGTGAATGACATTACTAGCCTAGTAATATGGCATTTTTGGTGTAGGTTATTGTCCTATTAAGTAGTTGTGATGTGTAGACTGAAGTTTACATTACATGTACACTATGTGGTGTAGCCAAGGACAGCCTCGTTTCTTTTGTATGAAATGCTGTTCAATTCTACATGTTAAACTGTGATATTTGAAATCCCCATAGCCTCTATGTGAGGACACTGCTAACATGATGGATGTGGTTGAATCAATCCGCTCAGCGTCAAGTCCTGTGACCAACACAGGATCTTTTTCTTCTGGCTTAAAGGTATTTAAAAAGTGGTTTTATGTGCATGTAGTCATTGGACTACTTGGTAGCTCTGCAGCTAATTATGGTCAAGTTACTTCAGTACTGATTTCATTTGTTGTGTGATATAAATTTGTGAGAGTTGTTTTTGTGTGTTTTTAAGTGAGGCCTTAGGGATGGTATTAGTTATACATGCTCTCAGCTCTTGCATTGTGGGGACCCTTTTAGGATAGAAATGTTTGAGTGGTTTGGGTTACACCCACTGTCAGGTTTAGCACGTCTAAGTAGAACCTTCCACTATAGAAGTAGACTCGCAGGTCAACATATAGACAACATTTCTGAACTATCGTGTAGGTTACCTTATGACTAATGTCATTCAGTGTCTCATATGAACTGGTAATAGTTTCCTGTTTTTAAACAAGTGTTTAAGGTTGATATTGGTTACACACACTGTCAGGTCTAAGTAGAAACTTCCACTATAGCAGTAGACTCACAGGACAATATGTAGACTTTATTTCTGAATTACAGTTTAAATGACCTCACGAGAAATGTCATTCAACATCTGAAATTAATTTGTAATAATTTTCTCTTTGTACATGAGTCTGTAAGGTTGGTATTGGTTACACACGCTGTCAGGTTTAGTATAGTGAGCACTGCGTCTAGTCAACCTGAGCCACCAGAGCAGTGAACACACAGAAGAATATATGGTCTATTGTTCTCAAGAGCAGTTTGTCCTCTTAAGTTTATAATATGAATTTTTGATTGATGTAATTAACACTTTACACTATGTGAGGTTCATTGAAATGTTTAACTGTGATATTTGAAATCCCTTTAGCCTGCATGTGAGGACACTACTAACATGATGGACGACGTTGAACCAAGCCACTCAACTTTAGGTCCTCTGACCAACACTGGAGCTTCCTCTTCTGACCTAAAGGTATTTTAAACAAGTGTAGACGTACTTGCATTACAGCATGTAATTACTGCATTGGTTTACACATGTATTAGTTGTTCAGAAGATTGTTTCTTTAAAACTATTAGACAAGTGAATCACTTTACTAGCCTAGTAATATGACATTTTTTGGTGTAAGTTATTGTCCTATTAAGTAGTTGTGATGTGTAGACTGACATTTGCAATACATGTACACTATGTGGTGTAGCCTGGGACAGCCTCGTTCTTTTGCATTAAATGCTCATTAATTCTAAATGTTAAACTGATATTTGAAATCCCTGTAGCCTCCATGTGAGGACTCTGCTAACATGATGGATGTGGTTGAACCTTAAAGCTTCAAGTCCTGTGACCAACTCTGGAACTTCTTCTGGCTTAAAGATATTAAAAAAAATATATATATTTGCATATAGTGATTGAACTACTTGGTAGTTATGCAGCTAATTATGGTTAATTGAAGTTACTTCAGAACTGATTTCATTTGTTGTGTGATATAAATTTGTGAGAGTTAATTGTTTTTAAGTGAGGCCTTAGGGATGGTATTAGTTACACATGCTCTCAGGTTTTGCATTTTGGGGACCCTCTCAGGATAGAAATGTTTGAATGGTTTTAGTTACATTCACTGTCAGATTTAGCGTAGTGGGGACCACATTTAGGTAGAGACTTCCACTAAAGCAGTAGACATACAGGACAACTTATAGACAACATTTCTGAACAACAGTGTAGGTTACCTTGTGACTAATGTCATTCAGGGTCTCATATGAACTGGTAGTAGTTTCCTGTTTTTAAACAAGTGTTTAAGGTTGATATTGGTTACACACACTGTCGGGTCTGCCATAGTGGGGACCACGTCTAAGTAGAACCTTACACTAGAGCAGTAGACTTACAGGACCATATGTAGACTTTATTTCTGAATTACAGTTTAAATGCCTTCATGAGCAATGTTATTCAGCGACTGAAATGAATTTATAATAGTTTCCTCTTTGTACACGAGTCTGTAAGTTTGATTTTGGTTACACACACTGTCAGGTCTTCCATAGAGGGGACCACGTCCAAGTAAAACCTTCCACTATAGCAGCAGACTTACTGGACAATATGTAGACTTTATTTCTGAATTACAGTTTAAATGACCTCATGAGCAATGTTATTCAACATCTGAAATGAATTTGCAATAATTTCCTCTTTTTACATGAGTCTGTAAGGTTGATATTTGTTGCGCACACTGTCAGGTCTGCCATGGTGGGGACCACATCTAAGTAGAACCTTCCACTATAGCAGTAGACTCACAGGACAATATGTAGACTTTATTTCTGAATTACAGTTTAAATGACCTCACAAGCAGTGTCATTCAACATCTGAAATTAATTTGTAATAGTTTTCTCTTTGTGCATCAGTCTGTAAGGTTGGTACTGGTTACACACACTGTCAGGTTTAGTATAGTGAGCACTGCGTCTAGTCAACCTGAACCACCAGAGCAGTGAACACACAGAAGAATATGGTCTGTTGTTCTCAAGAGCAGTTTGTCCTCTTAAGTTTATAATATGAATTTTTGATTCATATTAAGATTGATGTAATTAACACTTTACACTATGTGAGGTTCATTGAAATGTTTAACTGTGATATTTGAAATCCCTTTAGCCTGCATGTGAGGACACTACTAACATGATGGACGACGTTGAACCAAGCCACTCAACTTTAGGTCCTCTGACCAACACTGGAGCTTCCTCTTCTGACCTAAAGGTATTTTAAACAAGTGTAGACGTACTTGCATTACAGCATGTAATTACTGCATTGGTTTACACATGTATTAGTTGTTCAGAAGATTGTTTCTTTAAAACTATTAGACAAGTGAATCACTTTACTAGCCAAGTAATATGACATTTTTTGGTGTAAGTTATTGTCCTATTAAGTAGTTGTGATGTGTAGACTGACATTTGCAATACATGTACACTATGTGGTGTAGCCTGGGACAGCCTCGTTCTTTTGCATTAAATGCTCATTAATTCTAAATGTTAAACTGATATTTGAAATCCCTGTAGCCTCCATGTGAGGACTCTGCTAACATGATGGATGTGGTTGAACCTTAAAGCTTCAAGTCCTGTGACCAACTCTGGAACTTCTTCTGGCTTAAAGATATTAAAAAAAATATATATATTTGCATATAGTGATTGAACTACTTGGTAGTTATGCAGCTAATTATGGTTAATTGAAGTTACTTCAGAACTGATTTCATTTGTTGTGTGATATAAATTTGTGAGAGTTAATTGTTTTTAAGTGAGGCCTTAGGGATGGTATTAGTTACACATGCTCTCAGGTTTTGCATTTTGGGGACCCTCTCAGGATAGAAATGTTTGAATGGTTTTAGTTACATTCACTGTCAGATTTAGCGTAGTGGGGACCACATTTAGGTAGAGACTTCCACTAAAGCAGTAGACATACAGGACAACTTATAGACAACATTTCTGAACAACAGTGTAGGTTACCTTGTGACTAATGTCATTCAGGGTCTCATATGAACTGGTAGTAGTTTCCTGTTTTTAAACAAGTGTTTAAGGTTGATATTGGTTACACACACTGTCGGGTCTGCCATAGTGGGGACCACGTCTAAGTAGAACCTTACACTAGAGCAGTAGACTTACAGGACCATATGTAGACTTTATTTCTGAATTACAGTTTAAATGCCTTCATAAGCAATGTTATTCAGCGACTGAAATGAATTTATAATAGTTTCCTCTTTGTACACGAGTCTGTAAGTTTGATTTTGGTTACACACACTGTCAGGTCTTCCATAGAGGGGACCACGT
This sequence comes from Colossoma macropomum, assembly GCF_904425465.1. NCBI lineage: Eukaryota > Metazoa > Chordata > Actinopteri > Characiformes > Serrasalmidae > Colossoma > Colossoma macropomum. The sequence continues at coordinate 4,094,618 of NW_023494791.1, read as the reverse complement.
CCAAGTAAAACCTTCCACTATAGCAGCAGACTTACTGGACAATATGTAGACTTTATTTCTGAATTACAGTTTAAATGACCTCATGAGCAATGTCATTCAACATCTGAAATTAATTTGTAATAGTTTTCTCTTTGTGCATCAGTCTGTAAGGTTGGTACTGGTTACACACACTGTCAGGTCTTCCATAGAGGGGACCACGTCCAAGTAAAACCTTCCACTATAGCAGCAGACTTACTGGACAATATGTAGACTTTATTTCTGAATTGCAGTTTAAATGCCCTCATAAGCAATGTCACTCAGCGTCTGAAATGAATTTGTAATAGTTTCCTTTTTGTACACGTGTCCGTAAGATTGATTTTGGTTACACACACTGTCAGGTTTAGTATAGTGGGGACCACGTCTAAATAGAACGTTCCACCATAGCAGTAGACTCATAGGACAATATGTAGACTTTATTTCTGAATTACAGTTTAAATGCCCTCATGAGCAATGTCATTCAGCGTCTGAAATGATTTGGAATAGTTTCCTGTTTTTGAACAAGTGTTTAGGGTTGATATTTGTTACACACACTGTCGGGTCTTCCATAGTGGGGACCACGTCTAAATAGAACCTTCCACCATAGCAGTAGACTTACAGGACAGTATGTAGACTTTATTTCTGAATTACAGTTTAAATGCCCTCATGAGCAATGTTATTCAGCGATTGAAATGAATTTGTAATGGTTTCCTCTTTGTACACAAGTCTGTAAGTTTGATTTTGGTTACACACACTGTCAGGTTTAGTATAGTGGGGACCACGTCTAAATAGAACGTTCCACCATAGCAGTAGACTTACAGGACAGTATGTAGACTTTATTTCTGAATTACAGTTTAAATGCTCTCATGAGAAATGTCATTCAACGTCTGAAATGAATTTGTTGTAGTTTCCTCTTTGTACACAAGGCTTCTAAGATTGATATTTGTTACACACACTGTCAGGTTTTCCATAGTGGGGACCATGTCTAAATAGAACGTCCACCATAGCAGTAGACTTACAGGACAGTATGTAGACTTTATTTCTGAATTACAGTTTAAATGCCCTCATGAGCAATGTCATTCAGCGTCTGAAATGATTTGGAATAGTTTCCTGTTTTTGAACAAGTTTTTAGGGTTGATATTTGTTACACACACTGTCAGGTCTGCCATAGTGGGGACCACATCTAAGTAGAACCTTTCACTATAGCAGTAGACTCACAGGACAATATGTAGACTTTCTGAATTACAGTTTAAATGCCCTCATGAGCAATGTCCTTCAGTGTCTGAAATTAATTTGTAATAGTTTCCTTTTTGTACACAAGTCTGTAAGATTGATTTTGGTTACACACACTGTCAGGTTTAGTATAGTGGGGACCACGTCTAAATAGAACCTTCCACCATAGCAGTAGACTCATAGGACAATATGTAGACTTTATTTCTGAATTACAGTTTAAATGCCCTCATAAGCAATGTCACTCAGCGTCTGAAATGAATTTGTAATAGTTTCCTCTTTGTATACGAGTCTGTAAGATTGATTTTGGTTACGCACACTGTCGGGTCTGCCATAGTGGGGACCACGTCTAAGCAGAACCTTACACTATAGCATAGACTTACAGGACCATATGTAGACTTTATTTCTGAATTACAGTTTAAATGCCCTCATGAGCAGTGTCATTCAGCATCTGAAATGAATTTGTAATAGCTTCTTCTTTGTACACGAGTCTGTAAGGTTGGTATTGGTTACACACACTGTCAGGTTTAGTATAGTGGTGACCACGTCTAGTCAACCTGAGCCACCAGAGCAGTGAGCACACAGAAGAATATATGGTCTATTGTTCTCAAGAGCAGTTTGTCCTCTCATAATTAATCCCATTAAGGGTGTAATATGAATTTTTGATTCATATTAAGATTGATGTCATTTACACACTCTCTTTTATAACATCGTGGATCTTCGTGTATGGTTAATTTGAAGTAGCAGACACTGATAAAACATTGTCTGAAATTCTGTACTGCATTTTAAATAATGATATACTTGTTTGAGATTTATTGAAATGTTTATCTGTGATATTTGAAACTCCTGTAGCCTGAATGTGAGGATGCTGCTAACGTGATGGCCATATTTGAATCAAGCCACTCAGCTTCAGGTCCTGTGACCAACGCTGGAGCTTCCTCTACTGTCTTAAAGGTATTTAAAAGAGGTAAGGTCATCAACCAAAGATTTCAAACTTTTATATTTGTTTACATATGTGATGAATTTGACCTATCAGGTATATTAGAACAGGGAAGGCAGGAAGGAAAATATAATGCCAAAATTTATTAATTTTCTCTCTTACTTTCTTATTTTCAGAGTGTGATGCACCTTTGTCCTTACAACAAGTCAGTGCAGGGCAAGATGACGGTGAGACAGGCCAATTGCTGAGGTCAATTGAAAGAGAGGTAAGGTAATTATCCAGAGATGATCCTTTAGCGTTTATGTTTGTACACAGAACATGTACAGTCTGTCGGTTAGACTAATACATAATGATGGTTAATAGGGTTCATTTACCAAACCTGTCATTCACTTTTTTAAAAATTTCTTACAAACCACAGCAAGACAGTGATATTCCCACATGTGATCATGACTGAACAATCAGGCAAAACTGGCCATTTCAAACAAATCAAATCAAATCAAATCAAATCAGATTTATTGTCACATCACAAGAGTACAGGGACACAGGTGAGTGAAAAACTTGAGTGCGAGTTCCACAAATTATGCAGAGAACAGTATTTACACATAGATAAACAAAACTATAGATAGGATAGAAGAATAGATAAAACCAATTTAACTAAAATATATACATATAATCTTACACAATAACTTAAAAATAATAATATTGCACCGAGACATATAATATTGCACTGGGAATGTAGAGTGAGTGTAATCAACTATATACTATATATAGTAATGGATATTACAATGCTATGTAGATGTGCAAATAATCACACTAGGTGTGGAGGTAGAAGATGGTACAGTAGGTGGCAGAGTATTTAGTAAAGTGCAAGGTACAGGAAGTTAAGTGGAAGCGCAGGGGGAGAGTATTGTCTTTGGATAGGTATTCAAAGTCCAGCTATGCAAGTAAAGTGCGGGAGTACAGTGGGTGCACGTACGTGTAATGGGAAGGGTTGGGCTGGGCAGAGCAGTGATTACTGGCTGTTCAATAGCCTGGTTGCATGGGGGAAGAAGCTGTCTTTGAGCCGACTGGTTCTGGCTTTTAAGCTTCTGAGCCTCCTACCACTCGGCAGCTGAGAGAACAGACAGTGACTAGGATGGGAGGGGTCCTTCATAATCCTTCTGGATTTCCTCAGGCAGCGACTGGTGTATAAATCCAATAGGTTAGGGAGCTGAACCCCGGTGATGGACTGTGCTGTCCGCACCACCCTCTGCAGAGATTTCCTCTCACGAACAGTACAGTTCCCGTACCAGGTGGTGATGCTGCCCGTCAGGATGCTTTCCACAGTGCAGGTGTAGAAGGTCTTAAGGATGCTGGGGTTCAGGCCAAACCTCCTCAGCCTTCTGAGGAAGTAGAGGCGCTGGTGGGCCTTCTTCACCACCTGTGAGGTGTGCACTGCCCATGTCAGGTCCTCGCTGATGTGAACACCGAGAAACTTAAAGCTGCTGACCCTCTCTACCGCAGTCCCATTGATGGAAATCGATGGGTGTACTGTCTCCTGCTTCCTGAAGTCCACGATCAGCTCCTTGGTCTTACTGACGTTTAGAGAGAGGTTATTCTCCTGGCACCAGTTTTCCAGGATTTTAACCTCCTCTCTGTAGGCCGATTCATTGTTGTTGGAGATCAGGCCCACAACTGTTGTGTCGTCAGCAAACTTTATGATGACGTTGGAGCTGTGTCTAGCAGTGCAGTCATGGGTGTACAGGGAGTACAGGAGCGGGCTGAGCACACAACCCTGGGGGGCTCCGATGTTGAGGGTCAAAGAGGAGGATGTGATACTTCCCATCCTTACCACCTGCCGTCGGTCCGTCAGGAAGTTCAGGATCCAGCTGCACAGTGTGCTGTTCAGACCCAGATCCCGGAGCTTGCAGTCGAGCCTCGAAGGAACGATTGTGTTGAATGCTGAACTGTAGTCTACAAACAGCATTCTCACATACGTGTCCTTCTTTTCCAGGTGGGAGAGGGCAGTGTGCAGGGTCAGGGCGATTGCATCGTCGGTGGATCTATTCCGCCTATATGCAAATTGCAGTGGGTCCAGGGTGGCAGGCAGTGAGGAACAGATGATATCTCTGACCAGCCTCTCAAAGCATTTGCTTACGATGGAGGTCAGGGCAACAGGTCGCCAGTCGTTCAGACAGGTAATACTAGCTGTCTTTGGAACTGGCACAATGGTGGCTAGTTTGAAACTAGCTGGCACGACCGAGAGAGACAGTGAGGTGTTATAGATGTCTGCAAAAACTCCTGCTAGTTCCCTGTAGCAGGCTTTAAGCACTCTCCCGGGAATGCCATCTGGTCCTGCTGACTTGCGTGGGTTCACCCTCTTGAAGGCTTTGCACACATCAGCTACGGAGACGGAGGGGGCGTTGGGATCAGCTGTGGGCGGGGCGCTCTCCAGTGGTGTTGCGGGAATTCCGTCGAAGCGAGCGTAGAAGTTATTAAGCTCGTCCGGCAGATCAGCGCTGGTACTGGGCAGAGTGCGAGAGGCAGCTTTATAGTCAGAGAGATTGTATTTAACCCCTGCCATAAGCTTCGTGTGTTGGCTGTGTTGAACTGTGCTTCCACTTTCATTCTGTACGCACGTTTAGCTGCTCTGATGGATTTACGGAGAGCGTAGTTGGATTGCTTGTACTCCTCCGTATTTCCCGCTCTGAATGCAGCGCTGCGTGCGCTGAGGGCGGAGCGAACCTCACAGTTCAGCCAGGGCTTCTGATTGGGGTAAACGCGGACTTGTCTGCAGGGCACTACGTCATCAACACACTTGCGTATGAAGGCGGTGACTGTGTCTGCGTACTCGTCCACGCTGCCCGACGAATCACGGAACATTTCCCAGTCCACATGATCAAAACAATCCTGCAGCATAGCGTCTGATTGGTCAGACCAGCGGCGCACCTCCCTGGTAGTGACCGGCCCCCGTTTCAGCTTCTGCCTATAGGTGGGCAGGAGCAGGATGGAAGAGTGATCTGATTTGCCGAACGGGGGTCGGGGGAGGGATTTGTAACAGTTCCGGATGCTGGAGTAAACATGGTCTAAAATCCTGTCTTTCCGAGTGAAACATGTTACGTGCTGGAATAATGTCGGACAGTAGGTTCGCAGGTTATTCCGATTAAAGTCCCCCGCAACAATAAGTGCAGCCTCCGGGCGCGCGGTCATCTGCTTGCTGATAGCCTCGTGTAGCTTCCCGAGCGCGAGGTCCGAGTCCGCCTGCGGGGGGGATGTACACCGCGGCCAGACAGAGTCCCATTATCTCACGGGGCAGCCACGCCGGCCGGCAAAACACGATGAGATATTCCAAATCCGGCGAGCAGAAAGACTCGATGAAATGTACATTCCTCCGATCACACCAAGCGTTATTGATCAGAAAACATACACCTCCTCCTTTGCTTTTCCCGGAGAGCTGCTTGGTTCTATCGGCGCGGTGCAGAGAGAACCCGGCGGGTTCGATGGCATTATCAGGGACCTCATCGGATAACCACGTTTCTGTGAGGCAGAGAACGCTGCAGTCCCGGATCTCTCGCTGGAAGGCGACCCGTGCATGAAGCTCACACAACTTGTTTTCCAAGGACTGCACGTTAGCCAGTAATATGGTGGGAAGAGGCGGCCGATGGGCACGGCGTCTGAGTCTGACGAGCACGCCGGCTCTCTTGCCTCTTTTCCGGCGTCTTCGACGGGTGCGTGGCCGGGCGGCCCAGATGAGTGGCGCCTCTCCAGTGTTAGCAAACAAAGGATCGGCGTTATGGAACTCAAAGTCCGGTTTCCGGTGAGTGATCGACGATCTGATTTCCAGAAGTGTTTGTCGGTCGTAGGTGATAAAACCAGTAACATTTAGTGCAAAAAGAGTTAAAAACAAACACAAAAACAACAAAAAACTGCAAAAGTAAGCGGGAGCTCGCAACACGGCAGCCATACTCGGCGCCATCTTGAATCTCATCCAAACAGCCTCAGGCAAAATTGATTTAGTTTATTGTTATTATTGTTATGCTTGTGAAAACTTTTTTTTTAAAGTAAAAAGATAAAGCAAAGAGAAAATATAAAGTCAAAGTATATAGTGAGTCTGAGACCACATTGGAAATTTGGGATTTAATTCATTTAATATTATGAATGAACAAAAGTTTTGAAAATTTTGAAAAATTAAAAACAAAGCAAAGCTATGATTAAGTAAAATGAAGAAGAAATATGCAAGGTTTGGCACTTTTTCTTGGTCACTATTAATTAATGTAAGTATAGATTGACTCTCGGGTGCATTTAATCTACCCATCAGAGGCTTTTACACAAACTTGTAAACCCTAATCCTAGTCCATGCCAACTTGAGCACATGCTGTCATTAAAGCAAATGGAAACATACTGTACAAAATACTAAGAAATTGTCATTCATGTGAAGATTCTACTTTCCACACAGCCATGCTGTTGAAATGTGTAATTAAGAACTTTGTAATAAATGACAAAACAATGCAAAATAGAGCCATTTTCAGTAGTGGTATCAGACTTTTGGATTCCACTCTATACATATAAAGTACAACCCTGATGCAGTTTAACTGTTTACTGCGGTTATTTTCCACATACAGTCTCCTCCAAAAGTTTTGAACGTAAAGGCCAATTCTTTTGTTTTTGTTTAAAAGATTAATATGAGATGATAGATCAGAATTTAATTTTCATTCATAGATCAGCTCTTATTTTCTGATATTTACATATAGATGGCAGAACATGGCAACTTTTGTTTGAACCCACCCATTGTTCCAGTGAGCAAAAATAAAAGAACATGTGACTAACAGGTCTTTCTTGCATTAACCCGACCTTTACCAAATTGAGCAGCATTTCACCTCCTGAAAAGGAGACCGAAGGGAGAAACCCCCCAAAACAATTAACAACTGTGGTAAAAAGCCTGGAAAAGCATAACAAAAGAATAATGTAACAGTTTGGTGATGTCAGTGGGTCACCAGCTTGATGCAGTTACTGCAAGCAAGGGATACACAAAAAAAAATAAAGTGTTCTTTAATTTACTTTAAGAATCTGTTCCTATACATTTGCTTACCTAAAGATTGGGTGGTCTGCCATCAAAGGCACCCTGTTTTTAGTTGTTTAACACATCTAGATGTAAATATCAGACAATAAAAGTTGAAATTATAAACTGTCATCTCATATTCATTTTTTTTAATCATTTTTTTAAAATTGCTGCAAAATGACAGCAAACGCAATTGATTCTGAAATTATGCCATTTGCGCCAAAAGCATGTTTGATTAAAGATCAAAGCTTTAATGACACTTTATGCATAAGAAAATTTCATATGATTTTTTTATCCCCTAGGTCCCTGTAAGAGAACACCCTGGAGCGTTAATGAAATCTGTGCTGTGGACAAGCACATGATGAGGTTCATTCAAAGCTGGAAAGTTCCAGGAAAAGCTGACTGTGTTCGCTGTATAGAAGCTGAACCACTGGCACTTAAAAACAGCGACTGGTTAGCTGTCAAGTTCTATGTAAAAAAAATCTAATTACAGCATTGCAGAGACAGGTTTAAGACTTGGTCAACACATACACTATATTGCCAAAAGTATTCGTTCGTCTGCCTTCACACATATGAACGCGTATTAGTGACATCCCATACTAAATCCATAGGGTTTAATATGATGTCGGCCCACCCTTTGCAGCTATAACAGCTTCAACTCTTCTGGGAAGGCTTTCCACAAGGTTTAGGGTTGTTTATGGGAATTTTTGACCATTCTTCCAGAAGCGCGTTGTGAGGTCAGACACTGATGTTGGACGAGAAGGCCTGGCTCGCAGTCTCTGCTCTAATTCATCCCAAAGGTGTTCTGTCGGGTTGAGGTCAGGCCTCTGTGCAGGCCAGTCAAGTTCTTCCACACCACTCGCTCATCCATGTCTTTATGGAGCTGCTTTGTGCACTGGTGCGCAGTCATGTTGGAACAGGAAGGGGCCGTCCCCAAACTGTTCCCACAAAGTTGGGAGCATGAAATTGTCCAAAATCTCTTGGTGCTGAAGCTTTGAGTTCCTTTCACTGGAACTAAGGGGCCGAGCCCAACTCCTGAAAAACAACCCCACACCATAATCCCCCCTGCACCAAACTTTACACTCGGCACAATGCAGTCAGATAAGTACCGTTCTCCTGGCAACCGCCAAACCCAGACTCGTCCAATGGCTTGCCAGATGGAGAACCGTGATTCGTCCCTCCAAAAAACATGTCTCCACTGCTCTTGAGTCCAGTGGCGGCGCTTTACACCGCTGCATTCGGCGCTTTGCATTGTGCTTGGTGATGTAAGGCTTGGATGCAGCTGCTCGGCCATGGAAACCCATTCCATGAAGCTCTCTACGCTGTTCTTGAGCTAATCTGAAGGCCACATGAGGTTTGGAGGTCTGTAGCGATTGACTCTGCAGAAAGTTGGCGACCTCTGCGCACTATGCGCCTCAGCATAGTGGCTAAGTTGCTGTCGTTCCCAGTCACTTCCAATTTGTTATAATACTACTGACAGATGACTGTGGAATATTTAGTAGCGAGGAAATTTCATGACTGGACACAGGTGGCATCCTATCATGGTACCATGCTGGAATTCACTGAGCTCCTGAGAGCGACACATTCCTTCACTGTTTGTAGAAGCAGTCTGCATGTCTAGGTGCTTGGTTTTATACAACCATGGCCATGGAAGTAATTGGAACATCTGAATTCAATGCTTTGGATGGGTGAGTGAAAACTTTTGGCAATATAGTGTATCTTGAATGGAGAAGCTCCAGAGATGTTTTTTTTTATATTATAATTATTATTCTTATTATTTTATAGTTATTATTATTATTATTATTATTATTTAATATTTTATTTTATTTATTTTTATTCTTTATTCTCAAGTTTATTGTCTAGGTTTATTGCAAGATGCGTATTTGTTAGGGTTGCTGAAGTATGTTCATAACTTTTCCACATATCTCTAAGACTTATTCTGTTACTAATAAATAAGTCTTTAAACTAATGCATCTATCTGGATTAGTAATTTTGTCTGCATCAATAAGAAAAAAGCAGTGTTCCTTCTCAGCATGGAACTGGTCCTCACAAAGAATGAAAACGGGTGATGTGTGTAATGATGGTCCTCAGATATACTCAATACCTGAAATGTCCCCACAAGTGACCTCCATGTCAGGTCAAAATCCATTATGGTGAGATATTTGAAATTTGAAGTGATATTATGATTCACAAGTGCATTTTGACAAAGCATGATTTTTTTCAAGTCTGTAGGACCTTTGCAAAGGGTGGTCCCCACAATGTGACAATTCCTCCAGGTGACCCCCACAATTCACAAAAACAAGTATAGGTGTGTGTGCGCGCGTGTCGGGTGGGTGGGTCGGCTTGGGAGGGTGTGTTTCATACGACACCATCATAACATCTACCCTGCCAAACCAATCAAACACAAAAGGTATTCAACAGGTCATAGTAAGGGGAGTGCCTTGAGTAAATGGTGTATAAAAACGATTCCCAAAGGCCCAGCATTCACCCCACTTACCATCGCCGGCTTTGCTGTGTGTGTGTTGTGTTTCGGGAACGAGAAATGGACGCCAGCTTTCTCTGTAAGTATGTACCATGCTACAGACCTTTTGCCTAATTTTCCGTTTAAAGTAATAACTAAAAGACTGTTACAGTTTGTTTTTAACAGGAATGTTTATGGTCTTGGTAACTCTGAGCTTGAAACAATCGAAGCCATCAGAAGTATTGAAGGTTTATCGCAACTGTTTGATGGTGTGTCACTATTGTTTATAGCATTATTTACTTACATATTTATTTGCAGCTCTTGATGTTTCTTGCATTTCTACAGAACCTGATAGCACATCGGCTTGTGAAAACCCTCTTGGTGAGAAAGTTTGTTTTGATTTTGTAGCAAAGTGATGTTATACTAATTCAGACTATTTGTTTTCTGTAGCAGGTTTGAACCGTTTGGTTGAGTCCGTTGGTCTCCTAACACCACCTGGATCTGACGCTGTCCCAAGTACATCTAAAGCAATTGACCGCCGTGTTGCAGTAGATAACGGTGTCGAATTGGTTGAATTTAACCCCAGCGCTACCAGCAGTCCAGGTGATCGCAGGGGCAAAAGAATAAGGCTCTTCCATGTGTAGACGAGCCAAATACAAAACAACGCAGACTTGAGGAAATCCAGAAATCAGCTGGTAAGAAAATACAAATTGAACACTATTTACAATATTAACATTAGTGACTATCCATCCATCATCTAAACCGCTTATCCTTCTGGGTCGGGTGGGGTGCTGGAGCCTAATTAGTGACTATATGTAAATGTATTTATATTTGATCTGTCTACAGATTTGGTGTATGTGAATACGGTGTCACCCAGAGTTGATCCTGATCTGGACGTAGCCAGCTGGTCTGAAGACTTTTTAAACAACTGGATCATCAACAATTTTTCAGAAAACGAGGACAAAACTACAGCGGCTGTACCAAAAGTTGGATCTCTAAATAAACCAAGAGACGCTAATTTACGGTCAAATCAAGAACATGAAGACCAAGACCAAGACCAGCTAGGCCGCTGTACCATATGTAATAATTCTGGGGAAAATATCATTGAGGCAGCTTAATCAAGAGATAAAAAGATTGTCAATTAAACAACGTAGACAAGCCGCTCTTCTTCATCGGGGTGACAAAGACGAGAAACTAAATGAAATTTCTAAATTAGAAAAAGCCGTTCAGGAGCGTGACAATTATTCAGAAAATATTTGGCGATCTTAACACACATACTAAATTAATAAAAGACAAGGCTGAATATGATAAAGTAACAAGAGAACTATTGTTTACTTTAAATAGATTCTTGCAGTTAAAACTATCACCACAGATCCCAGTTCCTGGACCATCTTCCAGATAGTTTGTTATAGGTTTTGTATTTGGCTTGGGTTTTGTATTGTTTAAGGTTGTTTTGTATTGTTGTGTTGACATTGTCATGGCTGGTTTGTATTGTGTTCAGTAGTTCTAAATAAACTAACTCATCGGCACCAAACTTGAACGTAAACACATTAGCATTGTTTTAATTACATAAATCTCTAAATTAAAATCATATAAAATAGCGTCTAATAGGTCTTGGGAGTCAGACAACAACCAGTATGTTAGTCAGTGTTGGGGGCAGTTGTCACCCGTTGAACAGTTGCAGTGTCTAAATGATGAGTATGTGACTGGTATTGATGAACTTATTAATGAACAGCAAGACACAGACACCTTACATAACGTACCCAGTAGTTTACAAATTACACTTGACAACTGGTCACCAAATACAAGTCATACAGTACAATCCCCACCAACAAAACGTAGAATCGGTGATAGTTGCAGCAATTTTGTGTATAACGACCCTATATATGAAGCTTGGGACTTGTTCACCATCGAGCAAATACATAGTCTACAAACCAAGAGACACTCTTTTTGGTGGTAGAACCAATGCATACAAATTGTATTACAAGGCAAAGGAGGGTGAGAAAATCAGATATTTGGACTTCTAATTTGTATCCATTCAGTCAAGCTAGAAAGAAATAGCCCGTAGGTCACCCTCAAATATTGAGGAGTACTACGGCCTAGTTAAAGCAACTGTACATCCACCGAGAAAAGTCTCACATCCTGTGTTACCATACCGCTGCAATGGCAAGTTAATGCTCCCACTCTGTCGGGAACAGGAAAACCAACACCAAACATGTAGGCATAGTGATGAAGATAGATCTATCACAGGGACATGGGTTAGTACTGAGCTGCTGAAGGCTGTTGAGAAGGGGTATGTGGTGACAAATCCATGAGGTTTGGCATTTTCCAGACAGTTCAGAGACATTATTCTGTGATTATGTAAAAGACATTTTTACAGTTCAAGCAGGAGGCCAGTGGTTATCCAGTACAGGCAGTCACTGAGGAAGAGAGGGTGGAGTACATCAGGGATTATTTTGAGAAAGAAAAGATTCAGTTGAACCCTGACAGGATTAGTCTTAACCAAGCATGACAATCTATTGACAAATTGCTGTTAAAGAGCTTGTGGGGCCGTTTTTCAATGAGGGAAAACTTGCCAGTGTCTGAACTGTTGACCGACCCTGAACAGTTTTCACAACACATCTTTGGTGATGGATACGATATTAAACATTTTTTGTGTCTGACACCACAGCGCTGATTCAGTGGTGCTATTCTGCTGTGTTTCTCAGTGCTTTTACAACCACACACGCCCGTTTAGAACTGTACGATCTGATGGATAAGTTAGGTGACAGACTGTTGTACAGCGATACTGACAGCATTATTTTTGTTTTGCATGAAGGTGACTAGGAACCGCCGCAGGGGCCCTATTTAGGGGATTTGACTGGCGAGATTGGTCGTGGCGATTACATTACATTACAGAATTTTGCTCAGGAGGTCCCAAGACATACGGTTATCGTACAGCCAATGGTAAAACATGCATGAAAGCAAAAGGAATCACACTTAATTCTGAAAATTCTAAAGTTATTAGACTCGACACTCTCAACGGCCTTGTTGACCATTATGTAGTTCATCGTGATAATAGTCGTCACATACTTGCTCGTGTAGACGGTATTGTGAGAAATAAAAAGAACCTCACTCTGAAAAACAAGGTCAGTTGTGAAACGTTTCAAAGTTGTGTGCAACAAACGGTTCTGCTGTCTGATTTCTCAACACATCCCTATGGATACTGAAGACATCCGAGACTGTCGCGGTGTACGCGAAGTTGATGGTTTTGATTTTAGATTACATCATCCCTTTTCCTGCGTAATAAGTGGACCATCATATTCCAGAAAAACATTCGATTTGAACAACAGTTGATTGAACGTGCTGATGAGTTGGTTTCAAAGAAAATAGAAAACAGCGTACAGCGTACATTTAAGATTGCTGGCAACCCCTTTACGATGAAATGTTGAAAATAAGAAATTAATTTTGTTTAAGGGGTGCCAACTGATGCTAAAACGGTGATGCCCTACTACCGCCTAACAGAAATCATTTGTTAGTTATTGATGTTATGAAAGATGCCAGGAATAATTCGGGGGTGGAAAAGGTGTTTACACAATAATGTACATCACCGAAATTTAAGTGCCATTTGTTTTTTCCAAGGAAAATCTAGTAGGACTATTAGATTAAACACAAACTACCTCATATTATTTAGAGATACCAATCAGGTTGGCGTATTAGGTAGACAGATGTACCCTGCTAATACAAAATTTTTTATGGAGTGTTTTCAAAATGCTGTAAGCAAACCATTCGGCCACCTCATGATTGATGATACAGCAAAGACTCCTGAAGACTTGCGTCTCAGAACGGATCTGCTTTCAAACAGTCCTGTTGTATATATTCAGAGAAAGCGCAGATAGATCAATGTCTGACCGGCTATATAGAAACCTACCACTTCTTAAACTTTTATTTAATGCTAAACCATCACAGAGACGTGTTATTTTGCAGGCTGCATCTGATGAACTCATCTTAACCCTGTGTGAAGTAGCTCTTAATGTGCTTACTGGTAACACACGTCTTACACCAACGCAACGTTGTATGTTAAAGATGACCATAAAAATATTTGCTGATAAAAGGGACAGAGTTTCACAAGAGAGGAAAGTACTTAATCAGAAAGGGGGTTTTCTTCTACCATTGCTAAGCATCGCAATACCGTTTATAACGAGCTTGATAACTGCCAAATAAACTGAAGAGATGGAGTACGCTGAAAAAATGGTTTGGTACCGCAACACCAGCTGGATAAGTTAAAGAGCGAGAACTCGCGGGGGAATATTTGACAAACTGTTGAAAATGACTGATGAATCTGTCAAACATCTTGCGCAGAAACGATCTTGACGTTCGTGACCAAGCCAAGCTTTATACCACTGTCTGAGATATTTACCCATCACTAAACAGGATGATATGGAGACCAACACTAACATTGTCATTACCATCCACAGATAATGGTAATAAGGAAACAAATATTATTGATCAGACTGATGACAAAATAGAAGTAATCAGTGATGTTATTAAAAATGTGCCCTTGAATGTGCTGAACGGTCACACTGTTCCAGGTTCACATATTCTGGACTTGGTAAAAGTATAACAGCTCCTCAAAGCGTTTGTGACGATCGTAGGCCTCAGGGATGGGGCGAGTTTCTTGAGGCTTTCGCTGTTTTAAATATGTCCCTTTCTACCATCCCAACCATGCATGTCAGTCAAAAAAATTGTTTTGTTAAAAAACAAAAAGTCTGCTGGTTATGCTACATTTCACATTTCACGATCGCCCGATAGCAACGGTGAAACCCCAAAGTCTAAATCATAAATGTTGCGTCATCTTCATCAAATGTTTTCCACGTCCGCGGGTAATGAAACGCTAAAACACCCACTACCTACTTCACCTTTTAAATCAATTGTTTTTGCCAGTTTTGTTCTGTAATTAGAAATTTGATGGTGGTGGTATACCGACATCGATGAATTGCATGGCAAAGTAATGCAAAAACCATTGTCACCCATGTTTGTCATTTGTTGTAATGAATGCATTCACAAAAGCGACACATCTTTTAAGCCTTTTGTATATCCACCACATCCTTTTCAGGAATCCAACCGTTGAATTTGGGAGGCCATCCCAGCCATTTCACCAAAACTATATATTTTTTTTTTTTTACCCTGTTTTTTCTTCTCTAAAATCTTTTCAACTTTGAATGCTTTATCTCTGGATGCATTTATTTTTTTGCATGTCTTCATCATAGAAACTACCTTGTATAACATCACCATCATAATCTTTCAATCTATAAACAGGTGGTTGACGAGGGATACGCTCTGAAACAGTCAAAAATTCATGTGTATAGTTCTCCTCGTAACCCTTTGCAAACGGATCCCTGACTTTAGAAATTCACAACAATCGCCCACCCTGTACTTAAACACAGTTTTCTTGCTTAGCCCGTCTCTCATACCATACAATGTTTTAAACACAATAGTTTCATTGTCTTTGGACACATTAGCTGGTTTCATTTTTATACTTCTATGTCTTGTAAAACATCAATGTTCCTTTTGGAATTTATAGCCATTAGATATCGCCCACCCTACTGACTTTTAGAGTTCTATTAAAAGCTCTACAATACTAGCCTTTAGTTCACTACCTGTAGCAAAATGCGTACTTTTGTTTTTTGAAATCAGGTTTTGAAAATATTTGTTAAAAACTCTTTTCCCCAGTCAGACTGTAATTTTTAAGGCACTCTACCCTCTGCTAGTATGGACGCAAACGCATTAGCAACTTCCAAACCCGACTTACTTTTTAACGAACGGACCCATGCATATTTGCTAAATACGTCAATACATGTCAACATATATTTATAACCGTTTTCCTTAGAATATGCGTTCATATCAACAAGATCGGCTTGGAATTGTGAGTTAATACTGTATACTATAACCCTGTTTCTTTTGTATTTATGCCGTATGGGTTTGTGAAGCGTGTATGCATCCTTCCCAGCTAACCAATCTGAAACCTGTTGATGAGACAGATGCACTTCTGTATCCTCTAAAACAGCCTGTTTCAAACGATTTTTACCACCTAATAAACCAGAATTAGAAGGTGTGTAATAAGCTGCTCTCATAAGATCTGACATGTTCACAGACGCCATCACTGAAAAATGACCCTAAATTTTGTTTGATTTACTGTTTCACAACTCACAATGCATCAATGTAATCTAGAAATTTGACACGTCCACATTTCTCTCAACCAAATATTCGACAAATGTTGTTTTCGACCACTTTACAAACATTAATCGGTTTCTTTGTTGAAAGTTGTCACACAAATGTCTAACATGTATGTACACAGGCAAAGCGCATGACTGATTTTCATTGTATTGTTACTCTTAGGCATAAAAAGACAGAACCCTACTGATTGTCACATAGGTTGATTCATTAGAATCTATGCATAACTGCGTCAAGTGCCCCCATTCACCTGACACTGATTTGACATCCATTTGATTCTTGAAATTTTGTAAACGTTTAGCATCAACATCATACGCACTATTAAAGAGTCTAAAATCAACCACACAATCCTCAATACATTTATACAACAAATTTGTCATTTCATAGTTCACACTGTGTTTCAACCCATGGTCCGACAGACCCTGGAATCCACAAGCATTGCCCATTTGTCTTGAACAGTACTGCTAGTCTTTGAACAATCAACAGCGTCAGTGAAAAATTGTCCAGATATGTGATCAACCAGGTTTTCTCTTATTTTCTGCAACTTTTCCACAATGTATGGCTCGCTCCGTAATTCACAGACAACTGTTTCAGGACTCCCTTGAATTTTCAGAAGAGGCAGCTGTATTCCAAAACACATCAGAAGACCAGCTATGGCGTGGTTCAACCCAGGCGTAAACAGTGACCGTGTTATATTGTCATAGTATTTTTCAAAGAAGAAGATATCTGGCTCAAACAGACATGAATGTCGAAGTTGACTGGGGTGGTCTACTTCACAACAAGACACGTTTCCTTCAGTTTGTTGTTTATGATATGTTGTAAGATTACAACGACAGCAGACTTTATACGTTTTAAGCCGGTAACACATACTCGACCATATACATCTTCGGTTGGTGTGGGTATAGGCACGGATTCAGGGGCTTCGACAAGTGTTATCATCTTCCATGCATGCTGGTACTGGTGAAAAAAAACGATGTATGCAGGAAAGTCATATTCACACGTGCAAAATCTTCACACAAATGGTCTAACCAGTTGTTGTTTGATGTGTTGGATAGTGTTGGCTGATCGTTGCCACACGCTGTATCGCCATCTATGTTGGTATCGTTGCTGAAATGGTCCGAGAAGCTGTGTTCTGGTGTCACGTTGGCCGCTGCTGGTTCGTCATGGCTCTAGTTCACAGGACCGATGGCAGTGTCGAGCCGTGCATAATCAACGTCCGAAACCCGATAATCTTCAACAAACCCGTTGCCATTTTTTCTATACCACACAAGACCGCGAGTGCCGGGGTGGCCTGATGGATGAAAATCCTCAAACATGTTGGCTTGAGTGCTGAGAAACTGAAGCTCTATGCCTTGATATGGATGGGGACCCCTTTAAACAGACGTTGCAAAGGGCGGTGATTGTTTGACCACCCCCACAAAATGTCATAAGCCAGAGAATCAAAAAGGTTAATCTTAACACCCCCGAAACGCTCGCGAGAACCGCCACGAAATGCATTGCAATACCATGTCTTCCTCGGCGCAAATCCCAATTTGGTATCGTAGCCGCTAGAATTAACAGTCGGCGTTGCTGTAGACATGCTAAGAACGGTCTTACATGGATTTACACTTGCAGAAGACATTTTGCAGCAATAGTCATGCAATCCGCCTGTGAGAAGAATGCTTAAATACAATATATGTAAGCCACACCCTGCTCCCCCAACAGGCAGACCTGTCCCTCAAACTGGCCTGTCACAGAGAGCGGTCATAAATCTTTAGGGTGAGGGGTGGTGGTGATGAGGGAGGTGAGGGGAGGTGAGGGGTGGGTGGGGTAAAGTGGAGAGAGGGCACCTTGTCAGTCCTCCCAATCTGTCCATCACAGAACCATAAATCAGGGTCATAAATCATACATTTGGAAAAGTGTATGATACATAATACTCTCCTTCACCAAACTCTACAGCTGGCACAGTGCAGTCAGGCAGGTAACGTTCTCCTGGCATTGCCAAACCCAGACTCGTCCATCAGACTGACAGATAGACGTGAAACGTGATTAGTCACTCTA
Organism: Colossoma macropomum; assembly: GCF_904425465.1. NCBI lineage: Eukaryota > Metazoa > Chordata > Actinopteri > Characiformes > Serrasalmidae > Colossoma > Colossoma macropomum. The sequence goes on along the minus strand of NW_023494791.1, from coordinate 4,076,681 downwards.
CAGAAACAGTTTGTGTTGATGGTGATGCCAGAGGAGGTATGAACTCTGCAGTCTTTTATACACTATGCTCCTCAGCACTGTGACCCACTCTGTAACTTTACATGGCTGACACTTCATGGCAGAGTTGCCGTGGTTCCTAAAGGCTTCCACTTTTCAATAACACCCCTGCACAGTGCAGCAGGAATGTCTACAACCCCATTTCCAAAAAAGGTGGGATGCTGTATAAATTGTAAATAAACAATGCAATGAAGTGAAAATCATTTAAACCCTATATTTAATGGAAAAGAGTACTAAAAAAAACCATCAGATGTTGTACTAACATAGATGATGAAACTGAGAAATGTATTTTAAATATATGCCCATTTTGAATTTGATGCCAAGAAGACATTCCAAAAATGTTGGGATGGGGCAAAAAAAAGGCTGGTAAAGTTGTGGGAAGAAAAACACACACAACACACACACACACACACACACACACACACACACACACACACACACACCTGGTGATTGATTGACAACAGGTCAGTAACATGACTGGGTATACAAAGAGCATCTCAGAGAGGCGGAGTCTTTCAGAAGTAAAGATGAGGAGGGGTTCACCACTCTGTGAAAGACTGCACGATCAAATATTGCAACAATTCCAGAATAATGTTTCTCAGCGTAAAATAGCAAAGTACTTCACATAAAGTTTAAAGAATGGTACATAACATTAAAAGATTCAGAGAATCTGGAGAAATGTCTGTATGTAAGGGGACGAGGCCAAAAACCAGTATTTGCTGGCCATGATCTTTGGGCCATCAGGCAGCACTGCATTAAAAACAGACATCAATCTGTAGTGGAAATCACTGCATGGGCTCAGAAACACTTCTGAAAAACACTGTCTGTGAAAACAGTTCATCACTGCATCCACAAATGCAAGTTAAAACTCTAAAACGAAAAGAAACTGTACATAAAACAGTATCTAGAAACACTGCTGCCTTCTCTGGGCCTGATCTCATTTAAAATGGTCTGAAGTGGAAAAGTGTCCTGTGGTCCAACAAATCAACATTTTAAATTCTTTTTGGAAATCATGGACACTGTGTCCTCCGGGATGAAGACCACTCAGCTTGTTATCAGTGCACAGTTCAAAAGCCAGTATTCATGATGGTATAGGGGGGCATTAGTGCACATGACAGTGCATATCTGTGAAGGCGCCATTAATGCTGAATGTTATATACAGGTTTTGGCAACATATGCTGCCATCCAGACGACGTCTTTTTCAGGGAAGGCCTTGATTATTTCTGTCAGACAGTGCCAAACCACATTCTGCACATTAGAACAACATTGCTCCGTAGAGTCGGAGCTAAACTGACCTGCCTGCAGTCCAGACCTGTCTCCACTGACCACATTTGAAATGAAAAATACAACAAAGGAGACCCCGAACTGTTCAGCAGCTGGAATCCAATATTTCACTTTAAAAACTACAGCAATTGGTCTCTTTAGTTCCCAAACACTTAGAGTGTTAAAAGAGGCGTATATTTTATAAATAAAATTTGTACTATTTTGAATAAAATATAGGGTTTAAGTGATTTGCACATCATTGCATTCTATTTTTATTTACATTCTGCACAGCATCCCAACTTTCTTGGAAAAGGTTGTCATATAAGGGGAGGGAATTTTGTGAACTAACTTGTTGCAATGGTGGCATCCTATTGCAGCACCACGCTCGAATTCAGTGAGCTTTTTAAACCAACCCATTCTTTCACTAATGTGTGTAAAGGCAGACTGCATGGCTAGGTGCTTGATTTTATACACCTGCGGCAATGAGACAGAATGAAACACCTGAATGATTAAAAGGTGTGTCCCAGTACTTTTGTCCATATAGTGTATAAACACTGTTCAATTGGTGGACGGGCCTTTGTAACAGGAGGCGCAGACAAAAGGTAGAATGACACCACTATGATTTGGGGGTGAAAAAAAATGGTGGAAAAGGGCAAACAAAAGGGACACTGAGGTGGTGTACTGAAACGCAGGCAGCCCAGCAACCAACAGATACTCTTAATGGTTTCTATGGGTTTTTTCAGCTGGGAAGGTTCAAAATGAAATAAAAAACAATCAAAAAACAAACCACTTAGAAATGAACTGAGTTTAACTCTCCTTTTCCCTTTGCTTTGTGAGCTGTTGGCTCTTTTTCTCTTCTTTCAAAGCTTTCTTTTCTCTTTTTTTGGAACTGTTTCTTTTCTTGGATTTTCAAGACACACATACTAAAGTACCGTACCAGTCACCCCACTACAAAGGTGTGACACTGACTGCTGTTTGCCTTGGCCTTAAATGCAGAGATCTACAGGTGTGTCTGGTTGGTGCTAATTAACCCATGGGCTCCTGGGAACTGGAGTTTCTCAGACTAATAGTGCCTTTCCAATCGCTGCCCTCTGCTGGCAGCTGGTGGCACAAGCTCAACACTTACAGGTACAAAATGCACCGATATTGACAGCCGACCGTGTGACGTAAGCTCAGAGGCTCTGCTCACACAGAGAAGTGCTACTGATGCCTTGACAGTCGGACACAATGTTGTTGGTCCCTTTAAACACCTTGCCTTGACAAATTCCCACCAGGAACACACGGTGTGATGTTTTGAATGAAACAGCGTTATTGATCATTGTCAGTAGACAGATCTGTGGGTCTCATTTTTGCAGTGTGAGTATAGAAATCGTAGGCTTTGTCCATACATGATGGGCACCATATGTGACCATCACATGTGAGTCACCAAGGAAAATGATTTCTAAAATCACACAGTGTATGTCTACATACATTCAGCTAAAGCTCAGCCAGCCAAACAAAAGACTCCAACAAGACGTAAAACTCCACAAGTGAGCTCCTCTGACGTGATTCCTGCTGTCACTGAGCAAAGACTATTTCTGAAAGAGAGAATTGACCAGTTCAATTGCTTGTTACCACATGAAGTAATTTTTTCAGGTTGATCTGACCAGCCATTTTAACAGTGCATTTACATTAAGAACTGCTCCATTCTAAGTGGGTTACTCGGTATGGTCATTTATACAATTTGTCTTTTTTCACAGTGTGTTAAATATTTTGGTCACAGAGCATTTTTATACACACCGAAGTGTACATTCGAACACCACTATCACACACACACACATATACACCAATCAGGCATTACATTATGACCACCTCCTTGTTTCTACACTCACTGTCCTTTTTATCAGCTCCACTTACTATATAGGTGCACTTTGTAGTTCTACAGTTACAGACTGTAGTCCATCTGTTTCTCTGATACTTTGTTCGCCCCCTTTTACCCTGTTCTTCAGTGGTCAGGACCCCCATGGACCCTCACAGAGCAGGTACTATGTGGGTGGTGGATCATTCTCAGCACTGCAGTAACGCTGACGTGGTGGTGGTGTGTTAGTGTGTGTTGCGCTGGTACGAGTGGATCAGACACAGCAGTGCTGCTGGAGTTTTTAAACACCTCAGTGTCACTGCTGGACTGAGAATAGTTTACCAACCAAAAATATCTGGCCAACAGTGTCCTGTGGGCAGCGTCCTGTGACCACTGATGAGGGACTAGAGGATGACCAACACAAACTGTGCAGCAGCAGATGAGCTATCATCTCTGACTTTACATCTACAAGGTGGACTGACAAGGTAGGAGTGTCTAATAGAGTGGACAGTGAGTGGACACAGTGTTTAAAAACTCCAGCAGCACTGCTGTGTCTGATCCACTCGTACCAGCGCAACACACACTAACACACCACCACGTCAGTGTTACTGCAGTGCTGAGAATGATCCACCACCCAAATAGTACCTGCTCTGTGAGGGTCCAGGGGGGTCCTGACCACTGAAGAACAGGGTAAATATATATATATATATATGCAATATATATATGCAATATATATATATATATATATATATATATATATATATATATATATATATGTCAGTGTGTCAGTGTTTGTTCAGAAGTGGGGATTTTGCTGTTAAGTTTAGTAACAATGTCCACTGGTTCTGTTTACCTGTCAGTGTCGACGTTGCCTCCATTCTGAAAGTATCAGTGCGGTTCTTAATGCTAAAGAGCCGACAGGACAGGCTTTCAGTACCTTCTCCTGTTCATTGTGTGTTTTTTTTCTGACATTGACTAAAGATCAGTGTCAGCAGTGTAACACAGTGCTGTCATCTTGAAATATGCTCTCCATTCATCACGTCTAAAACCTTTAGCGGAAACAATTAAAAGTTCACCCAAAGTAATTATTCATCTTTATACTTAAAACAATTTGATGTGATTGATGAAACACTTTAATCAAACGTTTGTGTAAGGAGAAGAACGTGCTGTAAAAAGGTAAGACGTCTGCAGACTGTCTACACTCGATATTTGTAATGTATAGTGTTTCTACATTTATATAACATATAACAGCATGCAAGTTTAATTCCAGATGTTTACAGCAGAACAGAGGGAAGCAATCATACTTACAATCTTTATTGCACCTTTTTTCAAAAACAAACCATTTTTCTCATTTACATGGGCTTTTCAAATGTAATCAAACAGAAATATATTGATGCCAGTTTCAACACTGCAGCCCATTTGGTTTCACCCTGTGCAATTAAAACAACACATTAGCAGCAAATTAAATAATTTAAACGAATAGTCCAGCATTTTACAACCGGATCTTTACCTGCTGCATCTGTACCACATGATCAATTACCATGGACCATCATTTCTCTGTACTTAGAAAACTGAAAAAATGCTGTATCAAAACACACATATAGATGAAGCCAATGGGAAAGTGTTTCAACACTTTGCCTGCCCATTTAACTTTGCTCCAAGTCCAGAGTTTCTTTTGCAAATATATCATAATGACTGTCCAGGGTAATTGACTGCATGCTACAGATATTGCACTATGTAAAAGTCAGAGTCCTGTCAAAATGGTCATTAAGTACAATTTATATATTTTTCAGAGCCGAGAAAAAAAGCAGAAAACATATTTCACAGAAAATCACACAGAAACCTCAACATCCAAATATATCTATTTTTCAGTGTTCAGTGAGTCACTCTACCTTTATCACAGCTTCCATTCTTTTCAGGAGACTCACTTTCAGATCCTCAAAGAATCTGCAGACACACCTCCAAAGTTCAGTCTGAGAAGCTGGTTGATCATTTTCTGAAGTAATCAAACACATTCAGTGGTGTTGAGGTTTGGACTCTGGGGTGGTCAGTCCATTGTTCAGCTTCTTTGTTTGATGTGTCCGTCTCCTTTTCTCAGTGAGGTTCTTCTTGATCAGCTACACATCCTTTCAGACCCACAGCGCTGAGTCGTCTTCTCACAGTGGAAGGATGGACAGAAACACCTGTGGATGTTTTCAGATCTGGAGCAGCTTGATTTTCTCCTCTCTCTCAGAGATGAAAGCTTTAAGTGCTGTTTATCTGATGGGGGCAGTTTTGGGGTCTACAAGGTCTTCCAGGTGGTTGTTAGGAGTCCTGTTTTCTTTTTAACTCCAGGTGTGTCAAAATTTTTACACTTTGACTTTTCCTTCCTGATGCAAGCGGTTTATATCATAACTAATCTCCTCAGGAAGATCTCCTTTGGCCATTTTAGATGCACATGAGAAGGAAATGTCTGAAGTAGTTAAGGTGAGTTTGGGTAGTTGTGTGAATGTTAGTGTCTCTTTAAAAGGGAACATTATGTAAATGACATCTTTGGGAACAGGTTTTGTCCGGAAGACACAGCTGTAACTCATTGGTTTTAAGATAGGAAGAGTGCACAAAAGTAAAGAGCTTAAATTTGTAATTGGGTTCACTTGGACTGTGAGAAGCAGAAAATGCTAAACCAACTTCTAAGACTGAATTTCGGAGGTGTGAAAGTGAGTCTCCTGAAAAGACTGGAAGCTGGAATAAAAGTAAAGAGCAACTCAATTAACACTCAAACATCTGATGTTGTAGTAAATGTTAAGTTTTATTGTTTCAATTTATTTACTGTTAAATATACACTTACCGACCACTTTATTAGGAACACAATGCTAGTACTGGGTAGGGCCACCCCTTTCCTCTCAAAACAGCCTCAATTCTTCCTGGCATGGATTCCACAAATTGTTGGGAACATTACTTTGAGATTCTGGCCCATGTTGACATGACCGCATCATTCCTGCAGATTTTTAGCTGCACTTTCATGCTGCTCGTTCTACCACATCCTAAAAACGTTCTATTGGATTCAGATCCAGTGACTGGGATGACCACTGAAGAACTCATTGTCATGTATTTGAAACCACTTTGAGATACCTTTGCTTTGACATGGTGCATTATCATGCAGAAAGTAGCCATTAGGAGATGGAGGTAAACTATGGCAAAGAAGGGATGCACATGGTCAGCGACAATAGTCAAACAGGCTGTGGCAATCAGGCGATGATTGATTGGTATTAACAGGCCTAAAGTTTGCCAAGAAAAACCTTTGCCTCACCATTACACCACCTCCACCAGCCTGGACTGCTGACACATGGCAGGCTGGGCCCATGGATTCATGTTGTTGGCTCCAAATTCTGACCCTACCATCTGTGAGCCTCAGTGGAAATCGCGACTCATCAGATCAGACTGCATTTTTCCAGTCTTCAGCTGTCCAGTTTGGTGAGCCTGCAGCCTCAGCTTTCTGTTCTTGGCCGACAGAAGTGAGACCCGACACGGTCCTCTGCTGTTGTAGCCCATCTCCCTCAAGTTTCAACATGTTGTACATTCTGAGATGCTTTTCCACAATTGGTTATCTGAGTAATTGTAGCCTTTCTGTCAGCTCGAACCAGTCTGGCCATTCTCCACTGACCTTTCTAATCAACAAGGTGTTTCTGTCCGTAGAACTGCTGCTTACTGGATGTTTTTTCTGTATTGCACCATTCTGAGTAAGTCTAGACACTGTTGTGTGTTAAAATCCCAGGAGCTCAGCAGTAACAGAAATATTCAAACCATGGATGGTTGATGCGTACATTATTGAAGCTGCTGGCCCATATCAGCATGATTTTATGCACTGCACTGCTGCAACATGCATGAATAAAGAACATTATAGGTGGAGGAGTTCCTAATAAAGTGCTCGGTGAGTGTGTTTCCTGCTTTCTGAAACTGAAAAATTAATAACTTGTACTTAATGGCTGCTTTGACTGGAAATTGAACAGTGTGGCAGGAAGAGATTACGCTGCAAAACACTGGTGAACATACACAAAGAAAAGGCAACACCAAGAACATAAAGTCAAATATAATGCAACGATTTTCTCTGATTTGCATCTGCCATTAAAGTTTAGCGGCGTTCCACCAGGAGCGAGTCTACAGCCACAACGAATAACAGCAAGAACTCATAGCAAGCACCTGAGAAGGAAAGCAAACAACGAAGCACAATCACAAAAGCAATTCTGTGTTCAAGTGTTCACATTCAAGAGGGCCTCGAAAGCAGAAGGAAGGCTCACGGATCCGGCAGCCTTCCTGAGATTAAACCCTGGTCCTTAAATGTGACTTGGCAAACACCTATTATGGCGAGCAAATGTGTCTTGGCATGACAAGCGAGCGCTACAGAGTCAGCAAATGAATAATGCAAGCTTGTGCAAACACTTTAAAACAACTCCAGTGCAGTCTCATGTGAAAGAGTCGCAGAGGTGCTGTGTCTTCTCTGGTGTTAGAAACCAAATTTTGCATGCTGCAATTTGTGGAAGAGCTCCAAACGTTCCCTCTAGGTTTGCCTCCATCAACAGACTGAGCGGAAACGGGTGCTGACTGCTAATGAGAGGGTGGAACGCTGTTTTGATTTTGTGTTAGGTTTCTCGAATGACCCACAGTCTCTGTGTGGTGACACCGATGACATTAGAAAGCATCTGTTGCTGTTTGCGCCACTATTTGGTTGCACTTTCTTTAATAGCCCCTTAAGTTCTAGGTATTAACCAGGTAAGTGTGAGGTACAAACTCCAAAGTACTACATACATAAAAATATGGTTGTTTAAGGGTTCTCTAGTAAAGAAAATGGTTCTATATCCAACCATAAACACTCAAAGAACCCTTTGCAGTTCTTTGAGTGTTCTTAAACAGTTCTTCAGATTGATGGAGAACATGCTGTAGATGGTTTCTATATAGAACCTTTTTGAAAAGGGTTCTATAGAGCACCAAAAGGGGTTCTTCTGTTGTGATGATGTCAAGCTTGTAACAATAGCACTCAAAAGAACCCTTCTGAGTGCTATGTAGAACCCTTTGTTGTTCATGGCTCTATATAGAATCATTTTCTTCACTAAAGAACCCTTGAAGAACCATCTGTAGAATTATTCCAAATTCCAAGGCAGTCTAACTCACATCGAAATGTCTAACAGGTTCTAGGTATTATGAATGGTTAAGTGTCACATTTCAGGGTAACACAGCTAGACTGTCTTGGTACTTACCGTCATTTTACCGCAAATAACTACACAGAACTTTAGGGACCAAACCCAAAATACTTACTCAGTTAATAGCTAGAACCTGTGGGCATTTCAGTGTTCTATAGAAGTCCAGAAAGGCCATGGGGTAGTTATACATTTCTGGATTGTTATCTTGAGATAATGAGTTAATTATCTTTTAATCTCAAAATAACAAAGTTTTTATTTCAAGATAACGAGTTAGTTATCTTGTTATCTTGAGATAAAGTTGTCTTAAATTAGTGATTTAGTTATCTTCTTCTTATCTATCTCAAGATAACAAAGTTGTTATCTGGAAATTACAAGTTAATTGTCTTTTAATCTCAAGATAACAAAGTTGTTATCTCAAGATAACGAGTTAGCTATCTTGTTATCTCAAGATAACAAAGTTGATATCTGGAAATAACAAGTTAATTATTTAAGTTTTTTTCTTGACATAATGTGTTCATTATCTTGTGATCTCAAGAAACAGTTACAAGATAATCAAAGTTGTTATCGTGAGATCACAAGATAATTAACTCGTTATCTCAAGATAACAATCCAGCAAATTACAGCTACAGCTCATGGCCTCTCCGGACTTCCGTAGTGTTCAGTGTTACCCAAAATAATTATCTAGTACTTGTTTGTAACCTGTTTGTAACTTGTTTGTACTTAGAACTTAGGGGGCTATAAAAGAAAGTGTTACCCACTATTTTCACAGTAAGGACTCAGATATTTTAATAAAGTATTCATTAAGCTGCACACAGAGTCACCGGTTTGCTTTCTGTCAGCCCTGTTGTATCCAGTTCATTCGTCTGTTGTTGTTTTTTTTCGTCACTAACACGGAGCAAGACACCAACACTGAGAATATCAGAGCCATGTCAAGATTCTGTAAACATCATTTCTGGGGATTATCCTGTTCATCACTCCCTCCCGCAGTAAAGCAGCTGTGAGCTGGAATAAAAAATCCCTTAGCTTTGAGAGAAGAAATGCAATTCTGCTTGTCACTTGTGCTGGTCTTGGCGGCAGAACGTCATTTTCAGTGTGTGTGGGTAATTCTCTGGATCTAACAGGTCTTTGTTGAAGCCCTCAATGCATTCCAATGGGGTCAGTCAGAGCACAAAGGGGGCCTTTGAAATCTCCCCTGGTTGTGCTTTGTCCTCTAACGAGCGGTCATGGCCAGTGAAGTGGCACGCTGCGAAGATTAGCCCTCCTGGGTCAGAGCTACACGACCTGGTCTGAAATCCGCGAGACGTTGTCGAAATGGCTGACTTGCGTGGACAGGGATTTGTGGCTGTCTGTGCTCATCTTGGCCCTCACCCGATCCTTCTTCTCATCTTCACCCGAGCAGTGGCAGGTGAAGGCCGCTTTGAACTCCTCTCGAAATTTACCTGGGCAGAAGTGCAACAGAACACAGTGAGCATAAACAACACTGCAAGTTCGACTCAACCCTCAGAAGTGATAACTGTCACTGGGGCAGTGCCCCTCTCTTCACTGGGGTGGGACCCTCAAGGGTCCATCTCAGTACCTTTAGTCAGGGAACATAACTGAACCATAATCCACTGAAATGATATGTTCTAAGCTGTACTGACTCCACACACCCCGTCTCGCCTCCAGGCTTTTATTTTACTGTTCTGTTTTAAAACATTCGGTTATGAAAAGGTACAAATACGAACTTTTCACCTGGAAAAACTTATTTAAGGTTCACAAACAGACCTTAAAACCACTGTTGGAGCTTTGAGGGAACATTTACACTGTTTGTACCTTGATGAATGAAAAATGTATCTGAACAGAACCTTTATTTCTAACAGTGTAGCTCAAATGATTCTTTCAAAACCGTGGATTCTAAGATTTTAGTCCATATATTTGTGCTGTATTATTTTTGATATGAATTTGACAAGCCGTTATTGTCGTTGTTATCCTTCTTTTTGTGGAAAGAAAAGCCATCCTTTACACTGTGTCAGTTTTTTTGTCATTTCTTGACACTGAAACAGAAGCACAGATCTCGCAAGAACAAAAGTTGTTATCTTGAGGTAAAGAGTTTATTATCTTGTGATCTCAAGATAACAAAATTGGTATCTTGAGATCACAAGGTAACTAACTTGTTATCTCAAGATAACAATCCAGAAAATTATACCAACAGTTCATGGCCTCTCCAGACTACGGAAGTCAACAGAGGCCATTGGTAGTTATAAATTTTTGGATTGTTATCTTGAGATAACAAGTTAATTATCTTGTTATCTCAAGATAAAGTTTTTATCTTGAAATAACAAGTGTGTTATCTTGTTATCAAACACTAACAAAAGTTATCTTGAGTAGATTATCTTGTGATCTCAAGACAACAAAGTTAATTATCTTGTGATCTCAAGATAACAAAATTGTTATTTTGAGATTACAAGATAATTAGCTTGTTATCTCAAGATAACAATCCAGAAAATATAATAACAATAGTTCATGGCCTCTCCGGACTGCCATACTTAAGGAATTTAAAATAAAATTTTAACAGTAAATGTCTTTTTTCATTGTTGACACCAATCCTTAATACTAATATCAATACCTTTTCTTTTATAACCAATGAACAGCTGTATAGAAAAGCATGTGAACACACTTTATATCACTCTTGTTCTCTCTTTAATGGCTATAGTCAAAATATGTTTCACAATATCAACAACGTCTCATAAAATTAATTAGTCCAAACATCTTTCTCATGATGTTGCCGTTTCACAATAATACTGATTCACAGTCTTTTATATTTCACAATAAATTGTACTACTTTGCATTACTATAACAAATATCCAATATCATATTACCACATTTGACATTACAGTTAATCCCATAAAATCCCAGGCTTATTACATACTTAGTCTTACTATTCAGTAACTACAGGGACTTCAATGTAAGCTGGTTGAGCTACTTGCAGGTTATAGAACTGTATAATAAAACGTCAGGCCTGCTGGTGGGCATTGGCCATTCAGAGGTTTAAGAGACATTTTATTGCCAGCATTGGCTCGATATCTACACTGATAGTGGTATCAGAGCATCTCTGACTAATATAACTTGTTAAAGTGCATTAATCATGAACCATCTTCAAAAAAGCCTGAACATCACAGATGTGTCTGGGTCTTAATGTAGGTGTTGGCTCTTATCAGAGTTGCACAGCAGGGGCACAAAGAGAATATTAACCAGGCTGGTTAAGTATTAATTCAGATGAGCTTGTTGTGAAATAAAAGGTGGGTGAATGACTGGAGAGCGATGGCCATTTAGAGGCTTTGAAGTCTCATTTTTGAAAGTTGCTGCCAGAGCTGGTTGAGAAATGTGGACTCCGGCGATGTCTCCGTGTGTCCAGCAGATGGAGAAAACGTCCCATAGAGAGGCCGGCTAATGCACGCGGCTCGGACACTCACCGCTGAGGAAATTATAGATGATGGGATTGGCTGCGCTGTTGGCGTATATAAGCCAGTGGGAGAAGGTGAACCAGGCATACACCGTCTCTCGGTTGTTTGTGTTCTTGAAGGCGCCAAACACTCTGGACAGGAGAGATGGATGAGAATACAAATAAAATTCAAGGACAGCTACAACTTCAGGACAAGGCCTATGAAACAGAGGTGCAAGAAATATTACGTTCACTTCAAAAGAACGTTTTGCGTAAGACAGAAATGTATTTTAGCTGTCAGAAAAAACCCTTACATCTCAATTGTTGTTGTTTTTTTTTGTACAGACAGTACACTGTGTCATGTTTCATAAGGAATGGAAAGAAGCCACCAGACTTTGTGTATATTTACGTTCAGTTTGTTTCAAATCTATTCACAGACCAAACTCCTTTTGGCCAATAATCCAGGCGTAAACTTCCAATAAACTTTCAATAAGCGTTGCTATTACTATTCACTGGACGTGACATGCACAACTGCATTGTCAACAGCTTAGTATTTATGCAATTTTAGTACTTAATTTTGTACTGCGCATTATATTTTTATTGTTGTTTTAGTATTTGTTTTTATTATTTATCTTCACGTCTTCTATTTTTGCATCTATAAATAGTGAACGGCAATACTTTTGCTCCTGTTTTGCTCTTTTTTGTACTTTGTACTGCTGCAATAGAAGACTTTCCCTATCTGTCTGTCTGTCTGTCTGTCTATCTATCTATCTTTTCATGTTTTATGCACAGTGAGTGATAAATGATTGTTTTTAAAAAAGTATTTCACAAAAAAATTGCTATAATCGGCAGTTTTGTTTAAGATCTGTCATGTTCAAAGCTGTTATAAAATACTCCATATGAACAAATTTGACCGCACACATGTATTAAATTCTTAAAGAGGGTTCTGTACTGCTAAAATTTAGTTTTGTTATTATTATTATTATTATTATTATTATTATTATTATTATCGTTATTTCATAATTTCAATTTTTTTGCTGTTATTCTAAAATGCGCTAATCACTAAAAATCACTCTCTGAATATTTTGAAGGCACACATTATTCTGCAAACGAGACATAATTTAACAGCAAAAGCTAAAAGCTAAGTCTGCACCGTACCTCTTCATGATGTTGAGGACACTAATGGGGAGGTAACAGAGGGCAAAGACGAAGAGCACCACCATCAGCATGCGCGCTGTCTTCCGCCGTGCCTTCACCTGCTTGATCTCGGCCGACACCGCGCTGGTCCTGACCTTGACCGACTCTCCGGGGCCTGCAGCCTGAGCTGAGCACTGCAGGGACTTCCACTTCCTCTGCAGCACTGATGATGTCCCGGGAATCTGAGCAGAGACATACCAGTATCATTTGCACTGGGGCCTACTTCAAACTGCTCTGGTAGTAGAGTCATCATACTTTTAAAGCCCAGTTGAATATATTCAGTTAGAATGTTACTCATTATTTTTTTGCTTGACAATAAAAAAAGACAGAATTTTGAACAGAGGAAGGAGAGTCACAGGAAGGTGAGGGAAATTTTAAGCCATATACACCATATGGACAAAAGTATTGGAGCACCTGCACATCACACCTACAGGAGCTTTTATGACGTCCCATTCTAAATCCATAGGCATTAATATGGAGTTGGTCCCCCTTTGCAGCTCTAACAGCTTCCACTCTTCTGGGAAGCTTCCTACAGATGTTGGAGAGAGTCTGTGGGAATTTCTGCCCATTCATCCAGAAGAGCATTTGTGAGGTCAGACACTGATGTTGGACGAGAGGGTCTGGCTCACAATCTCTGTTCTAGACCATACCAAAGGTGTTGGATGGGGTTGAGGTCAGGGCTCTGTGAGGGCCAGTCAAGTTCTTCCACACCAAACTCACCCAGTCAGGCCTTTATGGACCTTGCTTTGTGTACTGGGGCTCAGTCATGCTGGAACAGGAAAGGTTCTTCCCCAAACTGTTCCCACAAAGTTGGAAGCATAGAATTGTCCAGGATGTCTTGGTCTGTTGAAGCAATAAGATTTCCCTTCACTAGAACTAAGGGTTCTAGACCAACCCCTGGAAAACAACCCCATATCATCATCCCTCCTCCACCAAAGTTTACAGCTGGCACAGTGCAGTCAGGCAGGTAATGTTCTCCTGGATTCGCCAAACCCAGATCTGTCAAGTGGCGGTGTGCTTAACACCACTCCATCTGACGCTCCGCATTGTGCTTGGTGATGTAAGGCTTGCATGCAGCTGCTCAGCCATGGAAACCCTGCCATGAAGCTCCCAGAGCACAGTCTTTGTGTTGATGTTAATGCCAGAAGACATTTGGAGCTCCGCAGTTATTGATCAGCAGAGCATTGGCAACTTTTATGCTCTATGCTCCTCAGCACTCGGCGACCTGCTCTGTAACTTTACATGTTCTGACACTTTGTGGCTGAGTTGCTGTGCTTCCTAAACACTTCCACTTTTCAATAATATCACTCACACTTGGCTGTGGAAAATCTAGGAGGGAAAGTATTTTGCGAACTAACTTGTTGCAATGGTGTCATCCTACTACAGCACCACGCTGAAATTCAGTGAGCTTTTTAGAACGACCCATTCTTTCACTAATGTGTGTAAAGGCAGACTGCATGGCTAGGTGCTTGATTTTATACACCTGTGGCAATGGGACTGAATGAAACGCCTGAATTTAGTGATTAAGACATGTGTCCCAATACTTTTGTCCATATAGTGTATATGTGGCATATAAAATCAGTTAATGCAAAAGACATGCAAGTTGATGGAAATCACCTGCCAGCAAGAAAACTGGATCTATGGCAACCAAATCACAACAGTCGTTCCAGAGCGGACTCCAGATTTTAGTGATCTCTTTCATTAAAAACTGTCTGTGATTTTCTTCATTGTCTTTCTCATTGGATGATCATGAACTGGGCTTGACAAGTACAATGTGTGGTATTAAGGCCTTTACACACTGAGTGCACCTATTTGCGTGATTTATTCAGATGACAACTCACTCCGAGACAGACTGACTCAGAGACAACTCACTAATCGATCACGGTTGTCTGAGCCGTTGGCATGGCAACAAGAAAGATGACGGAGCAGCTGTGCCCCAGCAACTACAACTTTTTGACAAATGTCAAAAGGATTAGTTTGCCTTCTGCTTTGTCATGAGCACACTTTTAAAAAGATGGTCCTTCAAGGGTTCTTTAGTAAAGGAAATGGTTTTATATAGAACCATGAACACTAAAAAGACCTCCTTGCATGATTAACGGTTCTCTGCATGGTGAAATTGTTCTTCAGATTGATGAAGAATGTCCTGTAGATGATTCTATATAGCACCTTTTTGAAAATGGTTCTTTACAGCACCAAGAAGGGTTCTTCAGTTGTTACGATGTCAATCTTGTACACTGTAAAAAATGGTCAATGGTCAGAAATGTCAATTAACCTAAAAAAAATACTTAATGTGGTAACAAGTAAATTAACTAGTTCAACCTAAATGAACACTTTGAGTCACCGATTCTTTCAATCAGTGTGATTTTTTGAGTTGAATAAAATTAGTTCAATTGCTTGTTACTAAATGATCTCATGAGCAATTTTTTACAATAAAACTCATTTTGATCCTATTTAGAACCTTTTCAAAAAGGTTCTTTATTAAACCATCTACAGCACATTCTCCATCAATCTGAAGAACCAATCCATGATGCAAAGAACCCTTTAATCATACAACGGGTGTTACAATGTCAAGCTTGTAACAATAAAAGAACTGTTTTTGGTGTTATATAGAACCCTTTTTATAAAGGTTCTATACTGAACCATATTCAACACATTCTCCATCAATCTGAAGAACCAATCCATGATGCAAAGAACCCATTAATCGCACAATGGGTACTTTTATTGTTACAATGTCAAGCTTCTAACAATAAAAGAACTCTCTTTGATGCTATATAGAACCCTTTTCAAAAAGGTTCTTCACTGAACCATCTACAGCACTTTCTCCATCAATCTGTAGAAGCATTTCACCATGCAAAGAAGTCTTTAATCACGCAACAGTTTCTTCTATTGTAACTTTGTCAAGCTTGTAACAATATAAATCTCTTTGATACATAGAACCCCTTTTTAAAAAGGTTCTGTATTAAACCATATTCAACACATTCTCCATCAATCTGAAGAACCATTTCACAATGCAAAGAAGTCTTTAATCATTCAAAGGGATCTTTGAGAGTTCATGGTTCTATATGTGTAGTACTAGCATCTCCAAAAGCAGCTCAAACTGGGCTCTTATATAGTTTCAGCTCCTGAATGAGGCGATGAAGCTCTCTATGCTACTTTCACGTTCCAAAACAGAAAATATCCTCCTTAATGCCATTGTTTTCCTGTTCAAAAGGCAAACAAAGAGGATCAAAATATATCTTTCTGCACTAGAAGATGTTCTGGTCGCTTGTTGTTATTTGCACTACTGTGTATAGTTTTGATGCGGAAAAAAATTGTGTGTCCTTTATTCACATGGCCTTCAATGTGTAAGGGCCTTAACACCCTTTAGACAGTAAATAAGTTCATTTGGGGTGACCACATGTCCACTTTTCCTAGGAAATATCCTGTTTTAGGGACATAAAAATATTTCTGGTCATGGCTTTTATATTCTATATGTCTAGGATTTGGCTTTGCTTTCATGTTGACATTTGTTTTCTACACTAACCAGAGAACTAGTACAGAGGAGAATCACTGCTCTGTAATGTCTTCCTGGTTTCTCAAACACTAGAGGGCACTCCTGAGCGAGTCCAAAATGAACGGGTTAAGATAGAGCATTTGAGCAAAATCATAGATTGTAAATGCTTAAACTTTTTTTTTTTTTTGGATTTTAACCCAATTTTCTCCCCAAATTTAGTCGTCTCCAATTCCACCCGCTAGTCAGGACTCCCCCAATCACACGATACTATCAACGCTAGGAGGGCGAAGGCTAACACAGGCTTCCTCCGAGACCTGTGAAACCAGCCACCGCTTCTTTTCGAACTGCTGCTCACGCAACGGAAAGTGCCAACCGCTAGATCTTTAATGTCAGCTAAAGCCTGCGCTGACTAGCATCGCGTTAAGTGATGGGGGGAGAAGGAGGGGCCATGCTACCCACCCAGAGAGAGCGAGGCCTGTTGTGCTCTCTTGGACTCGCGGCTACGGACGGCTGTAGCAAAACATTTTTAATGTAAAAGAATACAATCATTACCAGCATAAAACATTTTAACACCACTGTTATATTTTTAAGAGCTTTTAAACTCGAGTTATAGGAGTTTAAAACGGCGCCTCATTTACATTTATGACGTCTGTGAGCACAAACAGCCAATGAGCTACTCCGCTCGCCAACCAATCAGCATTCAGTAGCAGTAATGCTAACACTCTACTGCCCAAAACCAAATTGCTGTATAAAAAAGGAAAAATACAGAGTTTTCTTTGCTTTTTTAGTGAAATCCCTCCTTCTACTCTCTAAAATTAAAGGAAAGTTCTGAGACAGTGATTAGAAACTATTTTAACTTTTCATTTTTAGCTGATTAGCTTCACTCACCTCCATTCATTGAGGACTCGCTCGCGGGCGCCCTCTGCTGTCTTGTTTTTTGATATAATGGGGGAAATAGGAAGTGACCAGACTCCTCATAAACCGGCTCTGACTCTAACCCCGTGTCCCCCTCCTGCCCCCAGTGTTCTTTTTTTTGAAAACCAAAACATGGTCACTGTAGTTCTTAAATTATCCCAAACTCACAATATTACTTTGGTCAACATGTTATAAGCAGAAATGAAAGATACAAACTCTTTCTTTACCTGTTGACACCAAAGCTTATGACAAATCTGGATGTACGCCAGGACCATGAGGCACAAAGGGGCAAAATAGGTAACGATAAAGAAGCAGGTGTGGTAGACCTTAGGATAGATCTCATCTGCAACAGAGAGAACAATCACATCACGGTTGGAGAACATGTTCATAAACAAAGTAAACAACAAAAGCATGCCATTTCTGCTCCGCTGGGAAACCACTGAGGAGAAAGCAATGCCAACAAAGAACTAAACACATGGGGTGGGCAACTGTAGACGAGCCAATTAAGACAGAATACAATGAATATTTTCCGGTTCTGCACACAGAGAAAAAATCAGATGTGAATGGAAGGAAAAACATGTAGTTTTTGAAATGATAGGGATTTGTATTAAGCATTTGGGCCACCTAAGTGGGTAGTTAGAGAAAAAGCTTGTTTATTTTCAAAAGTAATCAGTTGCATATGGATTCATACACGTGTGTGTCCTTCAAATGGAGCAGTTAAGCACATCAGGCAGCCCTATTATCAATACGTGACACTCAAAATTGGATTTCTCTCTCCACCGCAACCCAAAACATCACGTCACTTGAGTAAAACATCATCCCCTCATCAATTTTAGTTTAGATGGATGTGTCAAAGCTAATGTCATTTTAATTTCAGCGGCTATGAGACTCTTATAGACATGAAGTATGGATGTAATACACAGGATACTACAAGTTACCACTTAACTGTGCAGTATAGTATAAGTTAGCGCCATCTACTCAGCCGAGAAAGGGGAGAAGATGGATGTTTCAACAAGAGAATGACCCCAGATACACAGCCAAAATAAATCCAGACTGGTTTCTAAAAGGGAGGTGAAGGTGGTCGCCTGGCCTAGCCAATCTCCTGAGTTCAATCCCTTTTAAAAAGGAGGATTTTGAATTTGTGAGTCCCTCAGAGGAACCTGTTCCCGACAGTTTGCCAAGATGAATGGACCAAAAATTGAACCACAATGTTGCAAAACATATTATTTACTGTTGACCTCTCAAAGCTGCAATTGCCAGCAACAGCCAATGTTATTAATTTATGGTGTCTGAACACTTTTTCCCTATCAATTTCATTTTTAAACGTATTTGTTGATACTTACAAATACACACTTTTGGTTAAAAGTACAAAGACATTAGATTCATAAAACTCAAAAAGCAAATGTGCAGCACAGTAAGACCGACTCATACAGTTATGAGTAGAAAATAGTTCTATGTAGCCCCAAAAAGAGTTATTCTATTGTTGCAAGATTGACATTGTACCAATTGCAGAACCCTTTTTTGAGGTGCTATATAGGATCATATACGACACATTCTCCATCAATCTGAAGCACCATTTCATCATGCAAAGAACAATTTAAGCATGCAGTGGTTCTATATAGATCGTATGGTTCTAAATAGAGCCATTCCCTTTACTAAAGAACCATAGAAGAACCAATTTTTTAAAAAGTGTAGTTAATCGAATGTGTAAGGTCTTCAGTTCAGCTCCTGAAGTCCTAACCAGTAGTAAAGCTCGGCTGGCTGTATCTATCTACATACTGAAGAGGAAGCAGGCTTAATTTTCTGTTTGGTGTTTTAAGAACTTAACATTTTTGTTTCCAACCAAAATGCAAATTTGAAATCAGAGTATTACTACAATACCTGCAGAGTTTAAATAAACAAACATCATGATTCTATTAAATAAAAATGATCTGTATTTCACAGAAATGTTTCTCTGAAGCCCTGAGAGTTCACCATTATATATGATATACACCGATCAGGCATAACATTATGACCACCTCCTTGTTTCTACAGACATTGTCCATTTTATCAGCTCCACTTACTATATAGGTGCACTTTGTAGTTCTACAGTTACAGACTGTAGTCCATCTGTTTCTCTGATACTTTGTTAGCCCCCTTTTACCCTGTTCTTCAGTGGTCAGGACCCCCCCATGGACCCTCACAGAGCAGGGGCTATTTGGGTGGTGGATCATTCTCAGCACTGCAGTAACACTGATGTGGTGGTGGTGTGTTAGTGTGTGTTGTGCTGGTCTGAGTGGATCAGTCACAGCAGTGCTGCTGGAGTTTTTAAACACTGTGTCCACTCACTGTTCACTCTATTAGACACTCCTACCTTGTCGGTCCACCTTGTAGATGTAAAGTCAGAGACGATAGCTCATCTGCTGCTGCACAGTTTGTGTTGGTCATCCTCTAGTCCTTCATCAGTGGTCACAGGATGCTGCCCACAGGACGCTGTTGGCTGGATATTTTTGGTTGGTGGACTATTCTCAGTCCAGCAGTGACACTGAGGTGTTTAAAAACTCCAGCAGCACTGCTGTGTCTGATCCACTCAGACCAGTGCAACACACACAAACACACCACCACCACGTCAGTGTTACTGCAGTGCTGAGAATGATCCACCACCCAAACAGTACCTGCTCTGTGAGGGTCCATGGGGGTCCTGAGCACTGAAGAACAGGGTAAAAGGGGGCTAACAAAGTATCAGAGAAACAGATGGACTACAGTCTGTAACTAGAACTACAAAGTGCACCTATATAGTAAGTGGAGCTGATAAAATGGACAATGAGCGTAGAAACAAGGACATAATGTTATGCCTGATCGGTGTATGAGACTTTTTTCCTGTAAGCAAGCAACTTTATATGCAGGTTAGTAATCCCTGTTGGCTTTAGTAAACACTCAGGTTAATTTAGCTTTAGACAAATCACCCAAGCATGAGAAGGACAAAAAATCGAAGTGGCAACAAGAACTGATTTAATACAGCTCAGAACACAATAGAAAGAGCTCCTCATAAGAGATGAGATACTATATTGTCTACATGGCCTGACGTTGTTTCTGTTACCCTGTTATCACTGTTAAATAATCCTTGCTTTGAGACCCGTTTCCTGGCATTATTATCAGAGATACACCACAATAGCTTGAAGAGCTGCTCTCACTGATATCTCTTTGTCTGTCAAAGTGTCAGTTTGACCAGTTCAGTAAAAGATCAGCATCAACAGATAAAACCTTTAAGCGTTAATCCCCACTTGTAATTTTGGAATGGCTTGATTTTAATCTTGAACAGGATACCTAAGCCTCTGTTTTTTAAAGGCTCTTAGGAATCATCATTTTGTATTATAGTATAGCATTTATTACTAAAGTAAAGACGCTGGGTTTTGAAGCTGAGATATGTAACACAATAAAAGTCCACTACAACAGTGGGTTTTTATAACAGTCCTCGGGTCCTACAGATGCTCCCAACACACCTGAACTGAGCCATTAAGAACACTGAATACCTGGTGCAGGTGAGTTTGGAGGTGGGTGAGGTCCAGAGAACTGTTTTGAGAACGACTGCACTGTCAGACAAAACTATGGAAGCAAGCAGTGATGTTTGATATATTGATCTAACAAGAAAGCTTTTACTGTTAGATCAATATATCAACAACCAGCACAGCGTAATATGTTTACTGACATCTAGTTCAGCCAGAAATGTTTTCCTAAAGTTTTCTGTTGGTTTGCAGTGATGCAGGGTAATCTGGGGGAAGAAGCCCCTCAAGGTAAGATGTTCCATCCCCTTTTATTTTTCTCCTGATGAAATGATGGCACCAAAGCTTATATGGACACAGTTATGGCCAGCTATAGTCTAATTAATTCATTTTCACCTGGATCACTGCATTTCTGGGTATTTTTACGCTGTAAAATGTCTGGACTGTTTATCTTGTTTTTGTTTTGTCACTGAAAATAGTGGTTTACACATTTATACATTTCAACAAGAAAATTGGTAAAAAATATATATATAATATAATATAATATAATATAATATAATATAATATAATCCACTGATCAGGCATAACATTATGACCATAAACACTGTGTCCACTCACTGTCCACTCTATTAGACACTCCTACCTTGTCGGTCCACCTTGTAGATGTAAAGTCAGAGACGAGAGCTCATCTGCTGCTGCACAGTTTGTGTTGGTCATCCTCTAGTCCTTCATCAGTGGTCACAGGACACTGCCCACAGGACGCTGTTGGCTGGATATTTTTGGTTGGTGGACTATTCTCAGTCCAGCAGTGACACTGAGGTGTTTAAAAGCTCCAGCAGCACTGCTGTGTCTGATCCACTCATACCAGCACAACACACACTAACACACCACCACAACGTCAGTGTTACTGCAGTGCTGAGAATGATCCATCACCCAAATAGTACCTGCTCTGTGAGGGTCCATGGGGGTCCTGACCACTGAAGAACAGAGTAAAAGGGGGCTAACAAAGTATCAGAGAAACAGATGGACTACAGTCTGTAACTGTAGAACTACAAAGTGCACCTATATAGTAAGTGGAGCTGATAAAATGGACAATGAGTGTAGAAACAAGGAGGTGGTCAGAATGTTATGCCTGATCGTTGTATAACAATGAAGAATACCTTACTGTCCTTTTGTCTCTTGCCATCGTTCATTAAAATGAAGAGGAATCATTAAGACATAAATTGATAGAGACTTCAATTTCATTTTATAAATAATTCAATTGCAATTTTATTAATAAAATTGATTAAACTTCCAGAGAAGATTTGACATATAAATTATACATTCTGTAAAATCTAATAATAAATTGATACAAGATTTCCCTGAAGGGCAGTTGATCCCAATAGTGCGACAAAAGACTTTTTTGTGCTGTATAAACAGAACACATTCTCCATCCATCTGAAGAACTATTTCATCACACAAAGAACCATTTAAGCCTGAAATGGTTCTATGTAGGACTTGTGGTTCTATATATCCATCCCCTTTAAAAAAGAACCATTAAAGAACCATCTTTTCGTTTTTAAGAGCATAGATTAATGGCAGAACTGAATCCTGTAAGGTGCAGAACTATCCACTGTTAGAAAAAGGGCAGTGTCCAGGTGAAATTCAACTAGCCAAAGTACGGAAATGGTGCAACACTGTCTTTAGGGTCCAGTTGTGCAGCTAAAACAAATTTTAAAGGCAAACTACCTTCACTTTCCTAGAGAAGAAGCATATTTGTACCTTTCATAACTTAATAGCGCTCGTACTGTGGAAGGTCAATTTTTATCTCTCTGAGAGTGTATGTTATTACCGAGAACACCATATTTACCTATATGAGGACCATAGGCCTGACGTACTGAGCCTTTTGTGCCATTTCAATTGCAAATCGAATGCATTCTGGCTCTGTGTTATGTACAAAACTAGCACACGTGTCTAAA
The DNA here is from genome assembly GCF_904425465.1 of Colossoma macropomum. Classification (NCBI taxonomy): domain Eukaryota; kingdom Metazoa; phylum Chordata; class Actinopteri; order Characiformes; family Serrasalmidae; genus Colossoma; species Colossoma macropomum. The sequence goes on along the minus strand of NW_023494791.1, from coordinate 4,053,881 downwards.
CAGGCAATTTACCGGCTGTGTGCATGTTAAACTACACATGCTGTTCTCTTCTTCACGCATATGCATTCAGCGAAATATGGGAGGATTGTGCAAAAAGTGTGTGGAGATATTATATATGCGGCTGATTACATTTTCCACCAGATTTACTAAAGTATGAGCAACTTACAGCAGTGAGTTTTGCTCTGATTTTCTTCCACCTCATATACATGTATAACCGTCCATGTAAACACCTCAATTGGACTAGTCTAGTCCAGTTGAGGCCATTCAGAATACAATTTCTATCTGATTGATCGAGGGGGGTAATCCTGTAAATAACCTGTTAAATAGAAGAATAATATCCGTGTAAACGCCTGAATCTGATTACATTCCCTATCAGAAAGTTTAAGTACATTCTGATCATGTTCGTCACGTCACAGTGAAAGTTTATACCGTTCAGCATGGCGGAGCAGAAACTGGTCTGCAGAGGAGACAAAGTTTATGCTCTGATCTTTAAAAGACGGCGGTGGGACGGACGTCCAGCTTATGTGTCTCGGAACACGACGTCTTCCTCTCGGCCTTCTTTAATAAGTACCTGTGAAGGACATTTTCCTGAGTCTGACATCATTTTAAAGTCATTAAAAAAACACAAGCGCTGTTCACTGCTGCTCGTCTCACTCTGACTGGACTCACGTGATGTTCGTTGTCATAGTACCATCTACAGTAAGTGGTTCTCTACGCATGTGTGTCTTTTTGGATCTGATTACTTGTCATGTCCATGAAAACAGAGATTTTCTATCAGATTGTTAAGTAGAGTGAGCATAAAAACACCTCAGCCTTAATCTGTAATTGGGGGCAGTCATGGGCTGGAGGTTAGGGTTAGATCTCCAGAGCCTAAAGTACGTGACTGAGGTGCCCTTGAGGCACCTAACCCCCAACTGCTCCCTGGCCTCTGTGGATAGGGCTGCCCACTGCTCCGGGCAAGTGTGCTCACTGCCCTCTAGTGTGTGTGTGCACTAGTGTGTATGTGGTGTTTCACTGCATGGATGGGTTAAAATGCGGAGGTGAAACTTCCCCGTTGTGGGACTAATAAGGGTCTCTTAATCTTAATCTAACTATGATGCACATCCATAGAATACCACTTAGTGTTGACGTTACCATGACAACGAGCATCACACGAGTCCAGTCAGAGCGGGACAAGTTTTCAGTTGGCGATGTCACGGCGTGTATGTGTATTTAATTGCTTTAAAATGATGTCAGACTCAGGAAAATGTCCTTCACATGTCCTTATTAAAGAAGGCCGAGTGGAAGACGTCGTGTTCTGAGACACATAAGCTGGACGTCCGTCCCACTGCCGTCTTTTAAAGATCAGAGCATAAACTTCGTCTCCTCTGCAGACCAGTTTCTGCTCCGCCATGTTGAACGGTATAAACTTTCACTATGACGACGAACATGATCAGAACAGGCTTAAACTTTTCGATAGGGAATGTAATCAGATACAGGCGTTTACAAGGATATTATTCTTCTATTTAATGGATTATTTACAGGATTACCCACCTCGATCAATCGGATAGAAACTGTATTCGGAGTGGCCTATTCCGACTGAGGTGTATACATTGACGTGTTCGATTCCGATTGAGCTATTAGTCGGATTATTAGGCTGCATGTAGACGTGGCTAATGTTTTTGTGAACGAAACTTCATTCATTAACACCGCTATCTCTTCATCATTGAACTTTTATTTTCTGTTTTGCCTCAAGCTTGTTGATGTCACCTTTATTTCACAGCATCTTTTAAATCCTGAGCCTCACAAGCGAGCAGTTACTGGGCGGTGCTTCATGCAGTTTGCCTGATGAGAAGCATTAAATTTAGGTGCATTGAGGTACATACTGCAATCGCATTAAGGTTTATCGCTGCACTTGTACTCGTACATAAATCTGGCCCTGCATATCCAACAACAGGGTACAGACACTGCAGATTATCATTCACCACTGATTAGTGGATTTGGCTATTTAAGGCATACAAATTGTTGAGCACACACAACCATGCAGCCTCTAAAGAAAAGAACTGGCACTACAGTGCAAAGCTCAGGCATACAAGCCAAGCGCTGGCGTAGGGGTGTACAGCCTCCAGCGTTGGGCTGTAGAGCAGTGAAAATGCATTCTTTAGACTAATGAAGCCCCATCAGACCCCTCTGGGATCAACTGAAGCACATTTTGTGGTCCAGAACTAATCAGTACCTGACATCACTGACGCTCTTGTAGCTGAATGCAATCAAATCCTCACAGCAATGTTCCAACATCTAGTCTTCCTGATGTTTCTATATACACCGATCAGGGATAACATTATGACCACCTCCTTGTTTCTACAGTCATTGTCCATTTTATCAGCTCCACTTACTATATAGGTGCACTTTGTAGTTCTACAGTTACAGACTGTAGTCCATCTGTTTCTCTTTATACTTTGTTAGCCCCCTTTTACCCTGTTCTTCAGTGGTCAGGACCCCCATGGACCCTCACAGAGCAGGTACTATTTGGGTGGTGGATCATTCTCAGCACTGCAGTAACACTGACGTGGTGGTGGTGTGTTAGTGTGTGTTGCGCTGGTCTGAGTGGATCAGACACAGCAGTGCTGATGGAGTTTTTATACACCTCAGTGTCACTGCTGGACTGAGAATAGTCCACCAACCAAAGATATCCAGCTAACTGCGTCCTGTGGGCAGTGTCCTGTGACCACTGATGAAGGACTAGAGGATGACCAACACAAACTGTGCAGCAGCAGATGAGCTAAACATTAAAATTCATTAAGTGCAAAGATTTATAAATATATATAGATATTTCCAAACACTGCCCCTTACCCACACTGTGCCTTTACTAATAGACCATCTAAGAGCCTCAATCAAACCTGTGTTGTGGTGTGAAGCTGTTTTAGCCAGCTCTGTGAGCTAGAGCTAGCTTATAGTGCTAATGTGGACCGTATAGTGGAGTCAAAGTAGCTTAGCTAGAAGCTTCACACACGACTCCTCCCTCAGAATTGAGTTTGTATTCTCTAAACTAGTGTTAATGGAGCTTCAGTGAGCTGGAATCAAACCTGTGCTGTTGGCATTCAAAGCTGTAGCATGCTAAGCTATAGCTAGCTGCTATGGCTACGGGTACGGCTACCACCTGCTACATACCATATTTATGTACATACATAATATGTTGTAGTATGTTATTAGATAGATGTAGAACATAATTTTAACAATGGCATAATTTTAAATACCAACAACATTTATCTATTTTAGCTAACTGCACATTTAAAACATCTCAAACATTAAGGTAGACGCCTCGGCACGTCATAACCCTCTCCTTAGCATATTGGACCCTAAGAGGTTCAAGGTAATTTGTGATGTAGAAAAATGTGAACTTTGGGCTATAATTTAATTTAAATATTCGTCAATACAAGTACAATAACCCATCCAAGAGGGGTAAACCATTTAAAACCATGCTTTTGAACATAATGTAAAAGTTCCAGTGGCCAGACTTTTAGTTTTGGCTACAAGTACAAAAATATAAAGTATATAAAAAATATAAAGTATATAAAAATTATACAAAAAGATATGGGTTTCCAATAGAGTTGTTTTACTACTACTACTACTACTACTACTACTACTACTACTACTACTACTACTACTACTACTACTACTACTACTACTACTACTACTACTACTACTACTACTACTACTACGACGGCAGCACGGTGGCGCAGTGGGTAGCGCTGTTGCCTCACAGCAAGAATGGCCTGGGTTCGGTTCCCGGCCGGCTGACCAGAGTAATCTCTGTGTGGAGTTTGCCTGTTCTCCCCGTGTCTGTGTGGGTTTCCTCCGGGTACTCCGGTTTCCTCCCACAGTCCAAAAACATGCAGTCAGGCTGACTGGACATGCTGAATTGCCCATAGCTGTGAGTGACTGTGTATGTCTGTCTGTCTGCCCTGCGATGGCCTGGCAACCTATCCAGGGTGTATCCTGCCTTCTGCCCAATGACAGCTGGGATAGGCTCCAGCACCTCACTGCGACCCAGAAGGATGAGCAGTTTAGAGGATGGATGGATGGATGATTATTATTAGTAGTAGTATTATACATTTTGTTAATGAAATACTTCGAAAATACTTACAAAATAAGAAACTGAAGTTATACCTATGCAAAAGTTTGAACACCACTAGTCAACTTGCATGTTCTGTTGATGTTCTAAGTGAAAATAAGTTAACACATCCTCCACAGAGAACACTTAAATACAGCGTTTCTGCTAATTTTAGTGCACAGTTTCTATTTATTTGCTGAGTTTAACATGTTGGAAAAAAAAATATTGAACAAGACACATTTTAGGCTTTGTTTTTTTCCCTATATATTATATTCAGCAAATAAAGAGTATTTAAATCAAAACTAAAATATTGCCCTGCTGGCCTCACTTTGGGCAGCCCTTTTAACCGGTTAAGGATTTTTCCCAGAATCACATATCCGACTCAAGAACCATTTAAGAACCTTAATTTTTTAGAGTTCAGGCTTAAACTGCATGAGAAATTGGGCCTAGAACTCTATAAAATGTCTAATCTCTGGGACTGATCACGGGGAGCACATGAGGAAAAACCTTTGTCCAGGATGGCGCAGGTGTATGGCGACGTCTCAGGTGTGCTTCTACCTGTTTTCATCTTTTTATTATTGTTAGTGTCTCTGCTTAGTTAAGTACATGCTGTGTCCACTACCTGTGATCGTGGGATGTTGTTGAGCCTTTGTGCCTGAGTGTTGGAGGGTTTCGTCGGAGAGAGAGGTACACAAGGTCCCTTTCTCCCACCTCCATTGCTGCTACCAACTGCGTCTGAGGTTTGTCGCTCTCAATGCTGTAAACAACATTTGAGTCGACAGAAACAGCCGCAGAGGAAATGAGGGAAAAGAGGTGGCCTTCTGCTCCGGCTGCGTGTTTAGTGTGATCACTGTTCAGGTCTGTTATACGAATCAAATAAGATGGTTTATCCAAGCGCCTTGGATACTTTCTCTTGCGACGTTCATTGGAGAAGCACTACGTTTGGCTGCAGCCGGCTTCTCCAGCACTACCTCCTTGTATGTTCACTAGGAAACCCGTAGTTAGGTTTGGTGGGGTGAACCTAAATGATCTATATGAAATCCTCTGCCTTTCGCTTTTGGATATGAGAAATTTCTCAGATCCTAATCCAGCACTTATCAATGTTAGATCCCTGTCAAACAAGGCGTTTGTTATGCCAGACTCTGTCTCTTCCAATGGCATCGTTTTTTTGTTTCTAGTAGAGACTCGGCTCGAGACTGGTGAGAAATGGCATCTAAATGAACTATGTCCCCCGAATGATTCATGCTTCAGTTCTCTGAGGACATCTGGATGGGGTGAAGGTGTGGCTGTTATTTTTAAAGACTGCTAGAAATGTCAAACTGTTTCTGTAGGAGTTTTGAAATGCTGTTTTTTTTAAGTGCTTGGCAAAAATCCAGTATCCCCCCCTGCCACGACTCAAGGCTGTTTTTTGTCAGAATTATCAGACTTTCTTTCTAGTTTTAGACTATGACAAAGTGTTGCTTTGTGATTTTAATATTCATATGTATAATGTATCTGATGGGGCTGCTACAGAATTCTTGAACATCATGGCATCTTTAAATTTAGTTCAGCCTGTGGTTGGCCTGACTCATCATCAGGGTCATACATTGGATCTTGAGTTTACTTTCGGTTTGTCTTCCCATTCTGTCTCTATTGTGGATTTATTTGTATCAGATCATAATTGTACTGCTTTTAATGTGCCCCTGTTTATGATTAAGGCTGGTTCCAAACACTGTGTACAGTCATGCTTTCTTAACTAAGAAGCAAAGTCACAATTTTCAGATGTGTTTACAGGGTTTAGTGAGCAGTTGTTTCTCTGTACTGATGTTAATCACCTTGCTAGTGCACAAATTATTAAGAAGTGTTTTAGACAGGTTGGCCCTGTCAACATCATGGATAAATGATGATATTTTGCAGTTGAAAAGGATTTGTAGGAGGGTAGAGTGAGAATGGAAAAGTCTCAGCTTCAAGTTCATCGTTTATACCTGAAGGATTTGTGGTTTCTTTTTAATAATAGAGTTAGGGATGCAAAGATTTTAATGATTTAATAACTGTGAATATACACAACCCTAGGTTTTTGTTTTCTAGGATTGACTCCCCAGAGCACACCCAGTTCTATGATTGATGTATCTGTAAAAATTGAAGTGGTTCCTCAGAGTAGTGGAGCTGAAATATTAAATCGATCTTTCTGGTGGAAACTATCCCAGCTACATTTTTGAAGAGGTCTTTTTTATTCTGTGGGCATTTGCCATCAATTAATTATGAATTTATCATTTAGTTCAGGTTGTGTCCCAGAATGTTTTAAATGGCGATGGTGCAGCCTATTCTCAAAAAACTTGGCCTCAATTCTACGGATTGTGTATATTACAGACCAATTTCAAAGTTGCCTTTTGTCTCAAAAATTCTTGATAAAGTGGTTGCAAAACAGCTGTTGGGTCTGCTAGAATAAAATCATATTTTTTAAGTTTCAGGTTTTAAGCAGAAACAGCACAGAGACAGCCTTTGTAAGAATTTTAAATCACATCTTAATGAATGCTGATGCAAGACAGGTGTCTATTTTGGTATTATTAGATATCAGTGCAGTTTTTGACACTGTTGCTTATAATATTTTGATAAAGGGTCTGCATCAGTGGGTTGCAATATCAGGGACTGCTGTAGACTAGTTTGTTTCATATTTATCCAATAGAAAATGTAGGGTATTTATTGGAGATAAGTTGTTGTCATGTGCTGAGCTTTCTTGTGGGGTCCCAAAAGGGTCGATCTTTGGTCCAATTTTGTTTTCTTTATTAATGCTCCCTTTGGGAAAATGATGATACACAGCTTTATCTCTCTGTGATTTCAGTAGATTAGAAAGTCTTAATGAATGTATTTAAGTTTTTAAGGATTGGATGGCCGATAATTGCCTTAAGTTAAGAGGGAAAAACAGAGGTACTAGTTCTCAGTTCTCAGTTCTCTTTCTTCAGAAATAAATTTCTCAGTGCATATAATGAAGCTGTTACAGATTCATTACTTTCAATTTAGAAATATTGCTAAAATCAGAAAAATGCTTTCAGGATAAAGAGAAAATTATTCATGCTTTTATATTGTCACATCTTGATTACTGTACTGCTTTATTTACACGTCAGTCAAGGAGCTATGACACAGTTGCAACTTGTCCCAAATGCAGCAGCTCAGGTTCTTGCTGGGACTAAAAGAATGGAGCATATTACACACTATTGGCATCTCTGCATTGGCTGCCAGTTACTACTCCATTAGCGCCATGTTCAAATGCTAGAACACTGAGGTCCTCTAGTGAAGGGCTATTGGTGTCCCTAGGACAAAGCGAAGAAGGAATGCTTTTTCATTATATCGCTGCTGTCAGAACAAAATCTCGTATCTCCATTTTGGATGTTTCAGTTTTTGACATAAAAACACCTGTTTCTCATGACATTGTGTGTAAATTTCATGATGAATGGACCAAAAGAAACAGCCCAAAATTACTTGAAAAAAAGTCTGGTTCCATTGACTTACAGTAAAAGTAAAGTAGGTTTTTTCGTTCTACTGTAAAATGATCATTTTGGAGATATAAGGTTTGGAGATATGAGGCATATCTATATGTCTTAGCCTTTGAGGTTGGACACAGCTAATGTTCTCAGTTTGTGTTGTTTGTGGATGAAGCTGTACTGTCTTTGGTTTTACGTTTTTTGTGTTTATATTGTTTTATTATTTTTTCACTTTGTGAAGCACTTTGTAGCCTGACACAGAAAGTACTATATAAAATTACTAAATTAATAACATTTTCAGAGTGAGAATAAAACTGCATCTTGAGAGTGTTTTATATTTTTCAGAGAGTGGGTAATATCTCCACAGTGATGATGAACGTGTTTTTTCTTCACAGTGATGAATGCTCCCTAATATTGCACTGTAACTTCAGTGAAGAGAAGCCTGTTTTTTGGGTGTTTGAGGGGAACACAGTTGTGCCCATTTGTCAAAATCCATTCTGCATTAGAATGAGTGACGCAGTGCGGCTGCTTCCTCACCTCCCCAGTGTTCGTCACACACGGTGAACAGGCTGGTCTTGTTGGTCAGTTCGGGCAGCAGCTCGGGCAGCAGACTGCTGCACTCCATGACGATGGCTTGAGGGATCATGATCACACAGGACACCAGCCAGATCAGCACGATGCTCTTGCGGGCCCTTTTGGCCGTGCTCTTGAACTTGAGAGGGTGGCAGATAGCGTACCAGCGGTCCTGGGCAATGCAGCTTAGGGTCAGCACAGACACGGATACGGAGATGGTCTGGAAAGAAAACGAAAAGGAAAAATAGCTTGTAAACTAAAGAAAATTCAGAAATGGCTGCAAATACATTACTGTCAGTTGATAGATGTCAGTAAAGAGGGTCATTTAGGTCCATTAACTGTACTGTAAAGCTTGTAAAGATAATCAAGGTTGATGTTCATAACGGCGTTTCTCAGAGTCACAAAATAAGAGAATGAGCTCTTTTCATTAAACACTTGTCCAGGTCCATGTTGAGACCGAGATCTAGACACATCAAATCCGAGCCAAGACCAAGACTTAGTAGATTAAGATTTCTTCAGAACTTAAAAATAAAAAGAAATTCATTTGTAGTTCATTGTACGTTCATTCATTATACATCATACATATATACCAACAAATATTTTATAAAATATAACATAGCATAAAAACATTATTAAACATGATAATTTATTATTGCGATATAGTTTTAGTCTAGATTTGCATAGTAATATTTGGAAGTAAATGATGGTGAGGTTCTTCCCTGTTCCTTCTTATAAACCGAACAGAACTGAATATGAACCAAACTGAATTGAATATAAACTAAACTGAACTGAATATAAACCAAACTGAATTGAATATAAACAAACAGAACTGAAAATAAACAAACGGAACTGAATATAAACCAAACTGAACTGATTATAAACCAAACTGAATTGAATATAAACCAAACTGAACTGAATATAAACCAAACTGAATTGAATATAAACAAACAGAACTGAATATAAACAAACGGAACTGAATATAAACCAAACTGAACTGATTATAAACCAAACTGAATTGAATATAAACCAAACTGAACTGAATATAAACAAACTGAATTGAATATAAACCAAACTGAACTGAAAATAAACGAAACTGAACTGATTATAAACCAAACTGAACTGAAAATAAACCAAACTGAACTGAATATAAACCAAACTGAACTGAAAATAAACCAAACTGAACTGAATATAAACCAAACTGAACTGAAAATAAACCAAACTGAACTGATTATAAACCAAACTGAACTGAATATAAACCAAACTGAACTGATTATAAACTAAACTGAACTGATTATAAACCAAACAGAACTGATTATAAACCAAACTGAACTGAAAATAAACCAAACTGAACTGAATATAAACCAAACTGAACTGAAAATAAACCAAACTGAACTGATTATAAACCAAACTGAAGTGAATATAAACCAAACTGAACTGATTATAAACTAAACTGAACTGATTATAAACCAAACAGAACTGATTATAAACCAAACAGAACTGAATATAAACCAAACTGAGCTGAATATAAACTCAACTGAACTGAATATAAACAAACTGAACTGAATATAAACTCAACTGAACTGAATATAAACAAACAGAACTGAATATAAACAAACGGAACTGAATATAAACCAAACTGAACTGAATATAAACCAAACTGAATTGAATATAAACCAAACAGAACTGATTATAAACTAAACTCAACTGAAAATAAACCAAACTGAACTGAAAATAAACCAAACTGAACTGAAAATAAACCAAACTGAATTGAATATAAACAAAACTGAACTGAATATAAACTGACCTAAACTGAAAATAAACCAAACTGAACTGAATATAAACTGACCTAAACTGAAAATAAACCAAACTAAACTGAATATATAAACCAAACTGAACTGAATATAAACCAAACTGAACCATTACAAACAAAACTGAACTGAATATAAACCAGACTGAACTGACTATTAACCAAAAAGAACTGAATACACACTAAACTGAACTGAATATGAACCAAACAATATACATTCATTTTATGATTAAATAAACACACACACACATTATCAGCCATCACAGCCAGCTTGTGCCAAAACACAATCAGCACAGTATTCAGCAAAGTTCTGTCTGTTTTAACCATTTCATTTTTCAACATGGGTCCTCTTAAAAAGACTTAAAATGAGTGCTTTAGCTGTATTATATTAGCTTCACTGCCACAATGCAAGCTTCCATTGAAGAAAATATGGCAATGTGAATTGGCAACCATTGGCAAACTGGGCGTTTGGCAGCACTCGTATAATTCATAAAATATTATTAAACTCACAGATTAAGCACGCATTGTTTTTGGCACTCAGCCTTGCTGATAATATTCTAACCACCGGCTTAATAAATAATGCTGCCAGTTGCATGAACCACTCACTTATAGTGTCATTGAGGTGAGTCACAAGTACCAACAAGACCCATCATCAACCATCTCCACTATAAATCAAAGCACACATCAAAGCATAATGATAAAAAATAAAACATTAAACCAAAATAATCAGTCAAACAAGTCAAGGAGAAATCATTCATGCCATACGCAACACTGTATTCAGAGTGAAAATGCACTACTCCATTCTCTTCAAGAGCCGTCGCTCTGCACCTTGGCAACTCATTCACTTTTCCAGACTCATTAAAACCAGTTTTCTCCAGCGATATGAGCCAGTATTTTTCTGCGCTGCTGATTGACGGACGGCAGTGCACTGTATCTACTGAAGAATTGGGAATACTGGTGCCCTGCAACACAAACAGAGCTTCTAGTTGTCGTAGATGCAATTTATGGACTGGAATTAGTATTTCTGACCATCTTGTCAGTTTTACAGACATATCAAATCAAACTTGTTCAGTAGAAAAAAAGTTATTTTAGTTAGTTATTTTTTTCTTGCTTCCTTGTGGTAACCTGAGAAAAAATCTGCTCAGAAAACTCTCCTAAAACAGAACTGACCATTAACCAAACTGAACTGAATATAAACAAACAGAACTGACCATTAACCAAACTGAACTGAATATAAACAAACAGAACTGAATATAAACCAAACCGAACTGAATATAAACCAAACTGAACTGAATATAAACAAACAGAACTGAATATAAACCAAACTGAACTGATTATAAACCAAACTGAATTGAATATAAACCAAACAGAACTGAATATAAGCCAAACTGAACTGAATATAAACCAAACTGAACTGATTATAAACCAAACTGAACTGAATATAAACCAAACAGAACTGAATATAAACCAAACTGAACTGAATATAAACAAAACTGAACTGAATATAAACCAAACTGAACTGAATATAAACCAAACAAACATAAATATAAACCAAACTGAACTGAATATAAACAAAACTGAAGAGATTATAAACCAAACAGAACTGAATATAAACCAAACAGAACTGAATATAAACAAAACTGAACTGAATATAAACTAAACCAAACAGAACTGATTATAAACCAAACAGAAGTGATTATAAACCAAACTGAACTGAATATAAACAAAACTGAACTGAATATAAACCAAACAGAACTGAATATAAACCAAACAGAACTGAATATAAACAAAACTGAACTGATTATAAACCAAACAGAACTGAATATAAACCAAACAGAACTGAATATAAACCAAACTGAACTGAATATAAACTAAACCAAACTGAACTGATTATAAACCAAACAGAACTGAATATAAACCAAACAGAACTGAATATAAACCAAACTGAACTGAATATAAACTAAACCAAACCGAACTGATTATAAACCAAACAGAACTGAAAATAAACCAAACAGAACTGAAAATAAACCAAACAGAACTGAATATAAACCAAACTGAACTCAATATAAACCAAACTGAACTGAATATAAACCAAACTGAACTGAATATAAACCAAACTGAACTCAATATAAACCAAACTGAACTGAATATAAACCAAACTGAACTGAATATAAACCAAACAGAACTGAATATAAACCAAACTAGAATTAACTGAATATAAAACTCTACTAAGGAATACTTAGCCACCTGATTTATACAATACCAATTTTTTTTCCAGTTATTCCTTTTGAACTGGCCGTCTCACCAGCAAGATAAAATACTGTGCTATCTTTGCAGTGTCATTGCTCCTCAGTAATGTGACCTAGAGACACATTCTAGAGAAACAGCACTAAAATACAAGCCCAGGTTTGTTGCTAAGTAAACATACAGTGTACATTTATATAAAATATGCATCTTTCCAAGCACTCGGCACGTTTGTTTCGATCGGTTTGTTTACAGATCAGTTTGAATCCACCGTCTTTATTCGGTGCATGTCATGTGATGTGTAGTCCACATTCTGCATTTGAGTAGCTTTGGGTAGCCAGCCACAGCCAATCGGAGGGCGTGATTTGGAGATTTGATAGTCATGGTGGGCGTGTCCATACACAGCTCCAGAAACTGGTGCACAAATTGGCTTTGGTTTGGTTACCACCAGTCTGAGTTTCTGATTCAGAGAAAATCATGGTCGGTTGGTTTTGGGTAAAAAGAGAAAAGCAAGACATCCATCCATCCATCATCTAAACCACTTATCCTTCTGGGTCACAGTGGGGTGCTGGAGCCTATCCCAGCTGTCATTGGGCGGAAGGCAGGATACACCCTGGACAGGTCGCCAGTCCATCACAGGACAGACAGACAGACAGACAGACAGACACTCACACCTAGGGGCAATTTTAGCATGTCCAATCGGACTGACTGCATGTTTTTGGACTGTGGGAGGAAACCGGAGTACCCGGAGGAAACCCACACAGACACGGGGAGAACAGGCAAACTCCACACAGAAATGACCCTGGTTGCCTGGCCGGGAATCGGACCCAGGCCATTCTTGCTGTGACGCGACAGCGCTACCCACTGCACCACCGTGCCGCCCGAAAAGCAAGACATGCAACATGAAAATAAAAAAAAATAAAAAATGGCTAAGAAGACACGAAGCAACTCAAAGTGTGACAACTCTTCAGATCTTGAATGGTGTTATTCAGAAGACGGGAGTGACTTTGCCATTATGATGCAGATGATAGACTGTGTAAACATATAAAAACTCACCCTTTTCTTCTGTGGGATCTGCAAAGTGCTCTTTTGTAACTTTGAACAGAAACTGACAAGAGAACTTTCATATATAAGCAATGTTACATAAAAATGCAGAGGGCATAAAAGGGCATAACTTGAAAACAAAAAGAAATAAAAACTGGTATTTTATGTCAAAGCGGTTTGTGCAGCTTTTTGTGTTAAAATTCTTTTGATATATTGTTTCATTTTTTATTTTAAAAAATGCAAAAAAAGCACTTTTAATGCTTTTTTACTTTTATACACACTTAAAAAGATGGTTCTTCAAGGGTTCTTTAGTAAAGTAAAATGGTTCAATGGTTCTATATACTCCTTTGCATGTTTAAAGTGTTTATTCAAGCGTTCTTCAGATTGATTAGAACAGAGAAGAGAGGAGAGGAGAATGTGCTGTAGGTGGTTCTATATAGAACCTTTTTGAAAAGGGTTCTTCTATTGTAACAAGCTTGACATTGTAACAACAGAAGAACTTTTTTCAAAAAGGTTCTATATAGAACCATATATAAAAGATTCTCCTTGAATCTGAAGAATGCTTTCAGGATGCAAAGAACCCTTTAATCAGGCAAAGGGTTCTTTGAGTGTTCATGGTTCTCTATAGAATAATTTTCTTTACAAAACTACACTTGAAGAACCATCGTTTTTAAGAGTGTAGGCTAATTCATAAATACAGTGTGTATAAATACTTATTCAGTGACATCTTTATTAGCTGAGATTGTGCTGAATCTGGGGATATAAATGGTTCTTTGTGTGGTTAAAAGTTTTTTCTATAATGGAAAATCTGCTATTATGGTTCTTCAAAGAACATCACAACACCAACCATAACACCAAAAAAGATTCTGCTATAGTAATAAGCTATAGAACCTTTTTAGATATGATTTTTAGATACACTCTCAGAAATAAAGGTATTAAACTGTCACTGGGGCAGCTCCCCTCTTGTCACTGGGGTGGTTCCCTCAAGGGTCCATCTCAGTACCTTTAGTCAGGGAACATAACTGAACCATAATCCCACTGAAATGATATGTTCTAAGCTGTACTGACTCCACACACCCCGTCTCGTCTCCAGGCTTTTATTTTACTGTTCTGTTTTAAAACATTCGGTTATAAAAAGGTACAAATACGAACTTTTCACCTGGAAAAACTTATTTAAGGTTCACAATCAGACCTTAGAACCACTGTTGGAGCTTTGAGGGAACATTTACACTGTTTGTACCTTGATGAATGAAAAATGTACCTGAACAGAACCTTTATTTCTAACAGTGTAGAACACTTTATTGCTCTTTCCATAAAAAAGTGCAAAATGCAAAAGTATGTAAAGGTTGAAATGTGTTGATGTAGGTCTTACAGGATTAAACTATTTCAGCGCACTAAGCAGTACTGAAAACAGACACTTTCTGAAGCTCAGCAGCAAATCAGGATGCCTGCTGAGGTGAGCAGCACTGTGAAAAGTCTGTGGTGGCAAGATTCATATACATCATAGGAGGCGTTTGCAGACTTCAGTCTTCTAGACTTGGTGCTGCTCTGATGGAGATTCATTACATGATACTCCTTACTGATCTTTTCAACCTGCCATGTGTTCGAATTGAACTTTGTACCTGCCATGTTCTCATATCTTCCAGCAGGATTTTGGAATTGGTTGCTGTCTAATCTCAGAGATCTTGCCTCTGTATGATCCTGGTGCCTCTCCTTTGATCCAACTTTCGGAGATTTCATCTACGATGATAACTTTACTCTCTGTTGCCACCCAGAGTTTTATCTCGTGGTTTATTCCTCATGCACTCAGGATATTTCACCCTTTTTTATTATAGCTTTGGGCCTGGATGGTGCAAAAATCAGACCACAACTCATTTATTTAACTTCCAGTCAAAACAGTTATTACGTCATTCCTTTTAAGGAGATATTTCTGAGGAGATTAGATATAAAATAATCCACATGGATAAGAAAGGAGGAGGTCAAACTGAAAAAACAGGAGTTTCCAAAACTGAAGTTCGAAAATGATTAGAAGCTACAGAGAAAATGAGGAAGACCTGGAAGAGCTGGTACACACCAAAACTGCCCCCATCAGATAAACAGCACTTAAAGCTTTCATCTCTGAGAGAGAGGAGAAAATCAAGCTGCTTCAGATCTGAAAACATCCACAGGTGTTTCTGTCCATCCTTCCACTGTGAGAAGACGACTCAGCGCCGTGGGTCTGAAAGGATGTGTAGCTGTCAAGAAGAACCTCACTGAGAAAAGGAGACGGACACATCAAACAAAGAAGCTGAACAATGGACTGACCACCCCAGAGTCCAGACCTCAACACCACTGAATGTGTTTGGATTATTCAGAAAATGATCAACCAGCTTCTAAGACTGAACTTTGGAGGTGTGTCTGCAGATTCACTCGCACTGGAAAACATAGTATACTAGAAAACAGTATCTAATTCTGCTGTGGAGCCGCAACAGGGCAGTAAAAGAGCTGCACGCGTCTCCAGAGCTGCATGTTGCTGACCCCTAGGTTAAGCTTTCTGTGGCATGAGCATCACCAGTCATCCTAACTCCATTCACTTCCACAGTAAAACAGCACTAGACTAGGCCTTACAACACATCCAGTCACTATATCTCTGAATTATGCTCAGTGTGTTAAACAGGCAGATACTAATCATCATCACCATGAAAGATGGAGTTCAGATTCAATTTAGCAATTCAAGTGTTTATGTGAAAAGGACTTCGCCATTCCTGAATGATGACAGGCTCTACGCTGAGGCTTTTTGCAAGGTTTTATGCACGTCCTCCCTGAAAATTGACCAATTACCTTCAACTCAAAGGCCTGTAAATAGCATAATAGTATGGGGTACACCTTGAAATATCAAACAGTGCCTCCATTAAGTAGACACCAGGTGCTTTTATGAAAGACGGCTGCAGAAACTCTGAGGAAATCTGAACAAGAGCCGAACAAATTCTGAAAGGCTTCATTGGTTTTGTCTGTCAGTCTTAATGCATGAGAGGAGAGTCAGACTTGACGTCTATTATACTTGCACACAGACTTATTAGTGCTGCATCTGTGTTCTCTGTGTTCAGCTATGCTGTAGAGGTTTGATGATGCCTGATGTGAAGGATCTGTGTTGATTACACGGTTTGGGTTTTGCCAAGCATTGAGTAGTAAAATTGGCAATGTAATGTTGATAAAAACATGGTGTTGGTTCGTATTTGTTAAAACAGGACACAATTCTCACATTACATTGACCATCAGGACTTACCCTGTGTGACTCTGTGGAGATTTCAGTGAGTAATCCAGTTCAGAAAATCACCGTTCAGATCCTGCTTTTACGTCCATTTAAATGCCCAGTTTAAATGACTGACTGCAAACAGCCCTCTGATTGACTCAGACTCTGAGTTTAGTGCAGATAATCAGAAATTTACAGCTAAATACACATAAAACCACTCAAAATGCCATCACACAACTTATATAAAACTGAGGCTGAAGGCTAGCCATGCGGTGTGTGCATGTTTCTGAGCTGAGAGAGTGGGGGAGTGGCGAAAAAGCCATGAAAAAGCAGACAAATGGCCTTGTCCCAATCCACTACACTGAGTAAACTTTCCATCTTTCCCTCAAAATAACAAACAGGCCCTAAAACACCTTTTAACAGATAAATGACTATAAATATGACAAATTATTATTGTAAAATTAACAATATATAGCTCTTTCTTTCAGTTTACACTGATTTTGAGTATTAAAAATATCAACTCAATTTGTAATTAAACATAAAGTCTGTCTTGCGCTTTATGCTAATTGTTTATTTTTACTCATAATAACCAATAGAATGAATCATAATCAAAATTATTGCTTTTTCAGCTCACAGACACTCCAGACTAACACTTTCTGAAAAGGTATCTGAGGCGCAACTTGTTTTCAAGATCTTCATAAGCAAAAAATTACAAAATGCTTTCAACTTTTGATCAGAAATGACCCAAATTCATAAAGATATCAATTTTCTGTTAGCATTTACATGTCAAACAATGGCATATCTGTGTAGGGTCTATCTATCTATTTCAGGGTCTCCTGAAAATAACAACATATGGCATGTGTGATATAAATACTTTATAATTGTAATTGTAATTGACCCAAAATAGCAAGAAAATCCCCAAATTCTGGGTTTCTAAGGGTTAAGAACACAATGTTCCACTACAGATCACTTACAGAAAGAAGGTATATGCACTAAAAAGGCCAACCCATCACTCCAGATACACGTCGTACATTTCTGAACAACTGAAAATACCCATTTTTCTCAGGCACACACCAACATTTAAAAGTAAGAATCTGCTCCTTCGGTTCGGGTCACTTCAGGGTTCTCATTAAAATTCCAGCTCTCTGTTCAAGACGATAACTGTCCCTTTTAGGGCGAGGAAGAAAAGTCACCCCGCCGGTTGCTTAAAAGAGCTTAAAAGGAACTTGACCATTGAGTGGGCCATAAAAATGTTTTTCTGAAGGGAAGCATCTCTGCTTCTAATGCACACCAAACCCAGCCCTGAGTTATCACAGTTGTCATGGATATTTCTGGGGGCATGAAAACACTTTCAACTTTTTCTGAGGAGCTGCTGCTGCTCATCCAAAACTGTTCGAAAAATGACAATTACTAGATTCAGAAGTGTAGAGGTGGAGATGGGATGACTGGGCAGGCACTGGAGTCAAGAAAAATAGTAAACAGAACTCGACTGGCCTTGGCGAGGGCAGATGTAGACAGCTCTTGGCAGTATTGATTTGGCAGCACTTACAGCTGATTGTTAGCAGGAAAGAAAAGTGTCTGCCTGTGGCAGTGTCTGTGAATCCTGGTCCTCGAGTACCCTTGCCTTAACGTAACTGATTCATCTGATCATCTAATTAACAAATCGTATGTGAGCTCCATCAGATGTTATGGTGCAAAATACAATCAAACTGTGCAGTGCAGTGAAAAACAGACCTGTGGAATCAACATTAGTGCTTGGCTATAAGGGATGGGCATAAAACAGACCTCAATTCTAAAGCATTGGGACAGTAGATGAAATGCTAATAACAACTCAAGAGCAAATTCTGCCTAAACTGTATTGAAACTGAAATTGAAAACGGTACAAAAACACAATGTTATGTCCTCATGAACTTTTTTTTGGTAAATATTCGTTCAAATAAGCTCACCGGACAAAGAAATTGCCACCTGTGACAGAAACGTACCTAATAGTGTGTAATACCTCCACGAGCACAAATAACAGCTGCAAATTATTTTTGCATGGACTGGAAGTTTCTGGATATAGGCGACATCAGTGTTCAGCCACTCTTGCAACAAAGAATTGCGCCGTTCGGCCAGAAGTTCATGGGTGCTTCCCTGGCGTTATACTCGTTGTTTCAGGTAGTCCCACACATTTTCAACAGGATTCAAATCTGGGGATTTTGTGGGCCAGTCCAGATGTGCGAATGTTCCTGATGTTCATCATACCAATCAGTCACATATCCAGCCCTGCAAACACAAGAATTGTTATCTTGGAATACAGGGATAGGAATGTTATGTTCCTCTGTAAGATGATGAGCAAAAGGCAAAAACCTGGTTGTCCAGCAGCTCAATGTTGGCACTGTGGTTCCAATTTACTGTCACCTCAACCAAAAGACACATTTCCATGTAATTCACAGAGCTCCTCCAGCTTGAACCACACCTTTCACTCAGTCCTCATTGAAGGCTTCCCGAGATCTACCGGAGCATCACTCACATACAGGCAGAAACAAGATTCTTCTGACCAGATAACACGTTTCAAGTCATGAACAGTCCAATTTTTGTGTCTCGTCGTGTAACCAGGCAGCTTTATGAGCAGAAATAAGCAAAGGCCTCTTGTGTGCCACTCTGCTCCGTTTGTTCATAGTATGCAGTTCCCTGCGGAGAGTTCTTTCAGAAATTGGTTGTGAAGGACCTGCATTGACTTCTAGAAGGAATTCTTGCCAGGAAGCGAAGCGATTTTTATTTACAAGCCGTGAAACACGCCGGCGGTCCCTGTTCATCAGTTTCGTCTAAGGGCCACAAATCTGACGAGAATTTCCTGTAGATTGGGATTTTTGCCACTGCTGGTTGACCTGTATAACCGTACACATCAATACACCTGCATATTCAGCTACTCCCTTCACACTGTGGCCTTTGGCTGCCCAAATGCATTCACTCCTTTTTGTCAACCATTAACATCTGCTTTGTGACCCATTTTTCATACATTGAATGAGACATTCTCTGCACTGTACCACCTTTTCTCAATCTATGAATCCTGTCGCACACACTGCAGGTATTTATAGCCAGATTATCCCCGCGCAACGCCATCTGCAGGAGCCTGAAGTTACTACCACCTTAAACACGCAAGGTGACTAATTTTTTGTCCGGGGAGCTTATAATGCCTGAAACACATTCCAAAACAGTTGGGAAGGAGATACTTAACAACACTTAATAATCGTTTAGGGACTGAAGACACCAGTTGATCCAGTTTTTAAAGCAGATTCTCTGATTCATGCTGCTGTAATATAATAATAATAATAATAATAATAATAATAATAATAATAATAATAATAATAATTCACCTTTCATACACAAAGCAGTTCGAAAAGCTTTACAAAAGTAAAGAGTAAAATTAAATAAAAAATAAATAATAAAAACAAAACAAAATCAAAAATAGGAACAATCAAACTAAAATGATCAAAAAATAAAATGAGGTTGTTACGACCCCCAGTTGTAATCACCCTTCTTTGTATCCTTCTGCGGCCATTTTATGTGTTTTTCCATTATTGTATTATGTGCAGGTACATGATTGGCCACTCGGGGGCACCTGGCAGTATTAGAGGTCGCTGAGCCACCATCTTGCGAGACGTTCAGGGCTTTCTCCCCTCTGACTTGACCTGGAGGAACACCTCTCCAGACTGGCCCGGCTCTCTTCACACCACTCTTCGCTTTCATGCAAGCTTTGTTAGACTCTACAGACCTCTTTGTGAATACTTGGAAAGTTGGGGATGAGATCTTTTTTTTTGGTTACTGTTTCTCCTGGTTTCAAAGCAGGGAGATGGGATAGCCCTTTGTATTTGTTTGTTTTGCTTTCAGGTTTTAGTTTTTGTCATCATTTGCAGTTTTGTTTGTTATTTTGCCATATGCTCGTCCCTGAGGCCTTCACTTTCATTCAGTGTAGCCGCTTATGTTCATCAAAGTTTCAACACATCTGCAGTTTGCTAATTTAAATGGTGTCTGGTCTGGCAGCTGGTCTGGGGAGGGAGCCCACTCTCATTCTCTGGTAAAATGACAAGTAAATAATATGTGCAGAATGTTGCTCGGCAATGCCGTCTAGCAGGCAGAGCATGGTGCTCCAAAATGTTTAAATATCTTTAACCACTAATGGTGCCTTCAGAGATGTGCAAGTTACCTACTAATACACCAGATACCACGACACATGCTGACTTTACTACTCCACACTGGTAACAATCTGGATGGTACTCCTCTTCTTCTTTTGCCTGGAGAACGTGAGCCCAGAGAAGCCACCACTAAACAGAGGCATTTCCAGAGAATGTGCAGTGAGGAGAACTGCCAGGTTCCCCTTCAACAGTGACAAGTCCCATTAAACCTACATACCCACAAATATGAGCCAATCCATAACATTTTACAGTCCTGCTAGGATGTAAAAGTGCTGTTTAACTGAATTGTTAGTCTCTGTATTTTCTCAATTTTCACTATATGAATACTGGCAGCATAAGCGGTTTTAACTCCTTAAATGGCCAAAGGCCCAAAGTTTTATTACACACTTCTGTAATCTAAGAATAGCTCAGCCAGTTTGCATTGAAATCCCTGTAGTTACTGAATAATAAGCCTTAGTGTGTAATAAGACTGGGATTTTAAAGGGTTTCAAATTTAGCACCAGTTTGGTTGATCTCGGTTGGGTGATCCAATTACAGAGCTTGCAAGGCATTCTTTTACTTCTTTCTCTCCTAAACGAAATTAACACAGCCCTCAATGCTTAACATACAGACTCCGTTCAAATGTCATTTTGTAGATAATTTCAGTCATATTTTTTATATTTACAACGTTTAGGGCTGTTACACACTAACAACAACGCAAAAAAATTATATGAACATTCAGTGTTTTTTCAAAATTATATACAGTGGATGCAACACGTTTTTATCTGGAATTTCCTTGTGTTTGTGGCATGAACAAATGGGCAGATATATATATATGTATATAGCCCAATTGTTCATGGCGCAGTATATATACTTCCACAGTATATGTACTGTTCCACAGTGGACAGCTATCTACATAATGTCATAGTTTGGACCTTTGTAGATGTAGTTTACATATGTAGTATATATATATATATATATATATATATATATATCGCTGCTGTTGGAAAAAAACCTTGTATCTTCATTTTTGTCATTTTCTAGTTTTTGGTGTAATTTGAAAATACCTGTTGCCCTTTATATTGTGTGTAAATTTCATGATGAATGGACCAAAAGAAATGACCCAAAATGACTTGGGAAAACATCTGGTTCCATTGACATACATTAAAAGTGAAGTATGTTTTTTCCTTCTCCTGTAAAGTTACCATTTTGGAGATAAAAGGTTTTCTTCCGACAATAGATTATATATATATATATATATATATATATATATATATATATATATATATATATATATATATATATACACACACACTCACACATACATGCATATACATACTGTGACGTTATGCAGGGTGCTGTCCACTGTGAAAGAGACGCTGAGCTACTCTCCATTTTGGAAAAGTAACATTTTTGCATATCACATTTTTTGCCATCCAAAAACCGTGTTTGGCGTGTGAGACACGTCAGTTACACACGTGTTTGAATTCATTTACTTTTATCTTTTTCTTCTTTCCTTACCACCTTTCTTTCTCTTAACTTTTTTCTTTACCCTCCTTTCTTTCTTTCTCTTTCTTACTTAACTCCATTTTTTTCTTCTTTTACTTCTTTTCTTCCTTCCTAACCTCCTTTCTTTCTCTTACTTTTCCTTTTTCTTCCTTCCCTCACTTCTTTCTTCCTTTCTTTCTTTTTCATTTGATTTGATTTCATTTCATTTGATTTCTGTGACTCTTTCTGAAATATTATTTTATGATATCTTTCTTTGTAAACGCTGTATTTTCCTTCAAGAAACGCAAATCTAATTATTCTGATTAATTAGTCAGTTCATTATTTTTCAGGAGACAATCATGTTTTTGAATAGAATGGAAAAAACATCACAGGGAGTTTGTTGTTATATATGGGCTGATTTGCATATTACACACCAAACAGCAATCAGATTTCAGTCTGACCAGAGACGCGTCTGATTACTGAGTGTAAACACGTAGTTCAAATCAGGATCCAGACACAAGAGACTCTGAGGGTTCATTACTGGAGTGGAGACGGCAGCAGCCTCAGCCACAGACGCTGCTCAACAGAAGCAGTGACCAAAGTGACCCCTGCATTCAGAACTGCGGGAAAGACATCAGAAAACAGAGCTGGAAATTAACACTAATTAACACTAATAATGTTTGTGTTTCTTTTAATTTGTCACTCATTATGGTTTCAAGTCAAGTTAAAATCAAACTTGAACCTTTTTACCTTCGTTTTGTTTCCTTGGTACTTTGTGTCGCATCATTCAAAATCTGAAATTTTTCTTTCTCTGTAATCTTTAATTAAAGTGTAGAGTAAGAAAATGTACCAAACGTTAATGTAGCTTTCAACGAATCATGAATCATGATTTAGAAAGTGCAGAAAAAGCACAGCAAAATATTTTAGTACTTCATTTATGACAAAATCCACTTATTTTATTTTTTAGATTATTTTTTCTCCTCATTTTTTAATTTTTAATGATTCATTCAGTTTTACATTTTCTAAATGCCTGCTTTTCACAAAAGAAATAAATTCCAAAATGTCCCACCCACAATCATTTCCCACTCCAGGATCCTGTTTCACTCAGAAATCTGTCACATTAAGGACTCTGCACTTTTATGAATGTCAAAATTACAGTCTGTTATTAAGTCTGTGGGTTTAATAAAGTCAGTCGATATTTTTTCCTTGCAGTACGACTGGTACCTTCTTCTTATTTTTACAAGCAGACATTTAGTTTAATTTGAACGATACTGTGTATAAAATTATTATGATGTGTAAACATTAATCTGTACTGGTCAGGAGGCGTAACTGTACATGTTATTAGTCGGGTTTATCTGTGACTCTTTATATTAAGTGTCCTTTATAGATGAAACAAACACTCAACAGACTCTCAGTAACACAAACACATATGAGGGTTAGGATTAGGGCCAGATTGAGGATTAGGATTAGGGCCAGGGTGAGGATTAGGTTTTGGGTTGAGGTTAGGGTTAGGATTAGGGCCAGGGTGAGGGTTAGGATTAGGATTAGGTTTCGGGTTGAGGTTAAGGTTAAGATTAGGGCCAGGGTTAGGGTTAGGATTAGGGCCAGGGTGAGGGTTAGGATTAGGATTAGGTTTCGGGTTGAGGTTAAGGTTAAGATTAGGGCCAGGGTTAGGGTTAGGATTAGGGCCAGGGTGAGGGTTAGGATTAGGATTAGGTTTCGGGTTGAGGTTAAGGTTAAGATTAGGGCCAGGGTTAGGGTTAGGATTAGGGCCAGGGTGAGGATTAGGTTTTGGGTTGAGCTTAAGGTTAGGGTTAGGATTAGGGCCAGGGTGAGGGTTAGGATTAGGTTTTGGGTTGAGGTTAAGGTTCTTCAATGTATTCAGATGCTTCACTACTGCTACATCTGTCTTCATTAAAGGGGAATTCCACTGATTTTGCAAAATTTCTGGATCATTGAACTGCTAAGATGTAAACAGTCATTCCGGTTTGATGTGAAATGCTCTGTTCTAGAATCTTACCTGTGAGTTTCCCTACAATGAACCATTTCACATCAAACCACTCTGAATGGCTCTACATCTCAAACACTCAATTGTGCAGAAAATTTGAAGAATTGGTGGAGTTTCCCTTTGTTCCAAAAGTTCAAATCTCATTATTTGATATGTCCACCATTTGCCTTTATCACAGCTTGAATTTGCAGAACCGAAGAACCCTCATTATTCCAGCTGTCTCTCAGAACCCTCACACTGTGCCGAAATGTCACATCTCCTTTTTCAAATGTTCCCAAGGATGTTCAGTCGAGTCGAGGCCTGGAGAACTTCCTCTAAAAAGTATTCCTGAAGAACAACGACGTGCTTTAGTGTAAAATGATGTTTTAAATTTTGGTTTTAGTTGTTGATAAATGATGAAATAAAAGCAGTTTTTGTTCGTGGACCTTTTAGTACGACTTTTAAAATTTGCTGTTTGAGTCATTTTAAATGTATTATTTTATTATTTAATTACTCACATTTCAAATGATTCAAGGGTTCTTTAGTAAGAAAATGGTTCTATATAGAACCATGAACACTCAAAAGAACGCTTTGCATGATTAAACGATTGTTTGCACTGTGAAAGTTTCTTCAGACTGATGGAGAATGTGTTGTATATGGTTCTATTGTTGAAAAGGGTTCTATTTAGCACCAAAAAGGGTTCTTCTATTGTTACAAGCTTGACATCATAAAAATAGAAGAACGCTTTTTGGTGCTATATGGTGTCCATCATTCTGAAGAACCCTTTCATGATGCAGAAAACACTTTAATCATGCAAAGCGGTTTTTTGAGCATTAATGGTTCTATATAGAACCATTTTCTTTACTAAAGAACCCTCGAAGAACAACCGTTTCTTAGAGTGTACTGTTAAATGAAGTTTGTGTTTTTTACAGTAGCAATAGTGAACTTACATAAAAGTCACACTTTTACTGACTATATATTTTCAAATTAAGCAGCTGTTGCTTTTTTAATTTCAGACATAAATGATGAAACGTAACAAAAGTATGGCTTAATTACAGAAATATACTGTACTATTACAATAAAAGTTGAAAAAATGACAGTTGATAACTTTATTAAAAAGTAGTAACTGTAAAAAATAGTACTGGCCTGTTTTCATGAAGAGTTAATTGCTGTAAAAAGCTACTCAAAAGCACTAAATTTACATTTATTTGTAGCTACACTGTAATTAAAAAATAAATAATATGAATTTTACATCTTGAGGCATCCTGGGGGGATTATCATGGTTAAGACAGCCTATGACTGCACCTTAAACCTTCTTAACTCATGACTCAAGACGTCCTTTTGTCTTTTCAGATGTGTCTTAAAGCAGCACAGTGTAATTTTTGTGTTAAAACTGAAGGAAGTAGCATTACAGAGTATGAAGAACAATGAATGCACTAAAATTTGGTGAGCGTTCCCTGCTGTGAGTCACCCTGTAAAGCATGAAATATTCATTTAAAAGTCAGAGGTGTCGGGTTGAGTTTTTCAGACCATGTCGTACATTTTTATGTATTAAAGTCACACAGAGACTCAGAAAGAAGCTCCAGCTCCATGTTTAGGCCTCAAATGATCTCAAAATCATCATTATACTGATAAAGATATAACACGCCCTCTTTCACTTACACAAGTCAGATTCATCCACCTCTGGGGGTCCGAAGCACAGCCAACATTACAAAATGTTCTTCCTCACTTTGCATGCAATTACACATTTCCACCAGAGAGGTCTCCAAATCCCCAAATGCTACATAGTGTTGCTCTGAAATAACCTGACAGCTGAATATGAATTCCTTTTATTTATTTTCACTGAAGATCACTGAGATAATAGTTTATCTGCTCTTCAGAAACGCTTACCTGTAAATAAGGTAGTATTCGACAGAGCGTTTCTCCGAAGAACCACGTTTCCGTGATGTCCACCACCAGGCTCGCAGGAAGGCAGGTGAGAGTGACCAGGATGTCAGCAAAGGAGAGGTTCACGATAAAGTAGTTGGTCACTGTGCGCATGTGATGGTTCTTCCACACTGCAAAACAAACTGAAAACAGAACATTTTTCACTTAGACAGTTCACAGATACAAAGGCTTTAAGATTCAAGAGACTTTCTAGAATTCTAGTTTTCTAGAATATCGCCGCCGTCCAATAAAACAAGCATCTCCAAAATGGCAGCTTTGCAGGAGAGGGCAAATAAAAAAGGCTTTACTTTTAATATAAGTTAATGTAAAATAGTTTTTATTCCAAGAAATTTCTGTTGGAACATTCAATATGAAATTTTCACACAATGTAAAGGGCAGCTGGTGAGCTCTAATAATGTAGAAAAATGAAAATTTATATATATATATATAAAAACTAACACACACACACTATATATATATATATATATATATATATATATATATATATATTAGTTTTTTTGCACAGAACTGCTGTTGTTCATTTATAGAAACAAATTGTAAATTCAAAAAAACAAATGATCATCTTTATTTCATGGATATTCATGTTTATTTTAATGGCTGTTTAATTGTCATTAAACAGTTTCACTAATTCAGCTAATCTTTTTGATATTCAGTATTTTACCATAATAATATACTGCATGTCAAAATGCCTAGTTGAACTAGTGAAAGTGTTGAATTACAGTAAAAGGCAACGTTTCTTAGAAATGAAATGACTGTAATTTTACAGATTTTTACCATCAGTGAGAAAAGATACTTTTACTGTTAATTAGTGGGTTTTATCTGGTATCTGTTTACACTGTAAAAAGTGGCTCATCAGATCTACTTAAAAAAATTACTTCATGTGGTAACAAGAAATTGTACTAGTTTTATTCAACTCAATATACTTTGATTGAAAGAATTATTCATTCAGAGTTTTATTTAGGTTGAATAAAGCTAGTTAATTTACTTGTTACCACAAGAAGTAATGTTTTTAGGCAGATCTGACGAGCCATTTTTTACAGTGCAGCGTTTCTCGCAGATTCTCTTTTACAGTGAGAAAAGACATACTTTTCTCAATTTTTGGAAAAAAAGTTTGATGTAGTATGTAAATATTGTTAAAGTTTCAAAGCATTCACTCCCATACAGTCCATATAAGTAACCTAAGCAGCAAAAACAGCCCAATTTGAAATCACTCTTTTTGTGATGTCACACATGTACTTATACTATCTTATATCCATTAATTTACTTATGTCTACCTATTCCATAGTTGGAGTTTAGCCCCGCCCATTCACACTGATGTTATAAAGAGTGCTTTCAGCCCAGACTGCTTTATGAATGAGACCCAATACAGGATAGCCAATTAGAACAGAGCTCATTTACATGCAAGAGATAAAGAGAGGGTGGGAAATGATCATGTAAAATTATTTTTATTATTACTATTTTTAGCCCATAGCCATTTTAAGTTAACTACAGGGGAAAAATAAAGTTTTCTTTGGTGACTATTTTCTCTGCTTCTGCCTCTCCACCATAATAAAATACACTTCAGGCCAAAATGTTCCTAAAATTATCATAAAACAGTGTCTCAGGCATTGGTGAGCACACTTGTAACCAATTCTGTATAATAATTTTTTATGAAATGGCTTTCAGAGGCACCGTGTTGGCACTGTCTGGTTCCTATCACCACCACTGTGAACAATGCTGACTCTAGAACAGAGCATTTCACACCAAACCACTCTGAATGACTCTCTTTACATATTAAGGACTTAATTATGCAGACATTTGTAAAAGTCATCAGAATTCCCCTGTAATGCAGTGTAGATATGTTGGTTAGAAAGGCAAGAGGAGATTCACAGACTGTGAGATAATAAGCAGGTGCTCGTCTAGCACATTACTAATGAGTCTACTGTCTCAGTTTATAACAAACAAAAAGCAGAAAAATGTGTTGAACTTGAAGCATTTTAATGTGCCAGACTGAAAAAGTGTGAATCAGCTTACGGACGACTGATAATTAGCAGATGTTCAGATTCAGAGCTTTTAGAAGATGGAAATCTCCAGTCTGCACAGTGTTGACTTCAAATCCACTGCTTCACACTGAAAGACGGATGGAGTTTGTCTGATTTGAGGAACTTTTCTGCTGCTTTCTAAGCTGTGAGGGAAATAAGCATGTGTATAATTTAATATTCAATTTGCTGAAATTACCCTTACATTTAACCTTTTCTGACAGCTAGACACACACAGATTAGCTTGTTCCGCTTCCTTCTGCAAATGTAGCATGAAAGCATTTTAATATGCCAATGCCATACAGGATAACTGGAATGAACTTAAAATTATGTTATTAAGTCTATTTGAAGGTGGCTGGTGGGATAATAGGCTGTTTCACCACTATTAATGTTTCATTACTGTAGGTTTTGTAACTCTTTATGTTATGTGTATTATGCCACATATTACATTATGATGTTGCTGTATTAGTGAACATATCAGATCTTATCCTATAAACATTGATAATTAATTAATGTATTTATTTATTTATTTATTTTTTCATATTTAGAGCTTGGTTCCTGGTATTACAGCGAATACAAATCATGTGTATCATCAGTGCAGACAGAAGAACCCAGTGATACCCCAAAGCAAAACACAGGGAGGCGGTAGCACGACACATGAGGAGCGTAGACACTTCCAACACTCTGTAAACTCACCCTCCTCTGTCACAATTGCACTACAGCTACTCCAATAATGACACCAACATCAGCAACAACGAGTGTCCTTTTTACCCAGCGGTGTCACATCCTGAGAGCCGCTTTGCATGGCCACACCCCCTACGCTCCTCACAGCAGCACGACCCATGGAGGACACCACAAATGGCAGGAGAGGCTTTGCGATTAACAGTGTTTTGGCTCAGAGCTCCAGCACTTTGCTGTGGGCTTTTACTTAAAAGGGTCTCTCTCCCCTCCACCACGGACATTTACACCACACGCTGCATCCGAAAAGCCACTAGTGTTGTGACTGACCCCACACACCCCTCACATGAACTGTTCTCTCTTCTGCCATTTGGAAGGCAGCTTCCGGACCCTCACAGCCAGACTGTGCAACAGTTTCTTTCCACAAGCCGTCAGATTCCTCAACGTCCACAGGCTGAATTGAAGGACACCCACACGGACACACATATACATAACAATACGGGACTAACTCACTCCCCACTTCTTGCAGTTCCAAATTATGTCTGTAACACTGTATTTACACATAAGTACTACATTTCACTGAATACTTCATTTGATATGACTGCAGATCTGAATTCTTGCATTTTTGCACATTTTTACTTAGCTGCTAGAATTACTGTATCAACCAAATACTGTATATTGCTGCTCTGGCTGCTACCTCAGTGACTGACATGCTCATATATGCTAGGCTGTCTGCTAAGCTCATAATATGTCATAGTATGTTCCATCCTCCTTTGCACAGCTCCACATACTCTCAGTTCTGTGTACTGCCTGTGCTCTGTTTTGTATTTATTGTAAGTCTTTCATATTTATTTATTGTACTGTATTGTCTGCACTGTGTATACTGTATTGTTCCTGTGTTGCACCACAGTCCTGGAGGAATGTTGTTCGTTTCATTGTTTACTTGTATAGAGCTGAAATGACAATAAAGCCTGACTTGACTTAAAGAAAATTCCACCAATTACTAAAATAAATCGGTATCACTTCATTTGGATAGTCCACTACAGTCCCCTTTAGATTATCTACAGATGTTCACATTGTTGTCTGTTGAAACTCAGTTGATTCTAAGCAGTGGTGGGGTTAAGGTTAGGATTTGGGCCAGGGTTAGGGCTAGAACCAGGGTGAGGGTTGAGTTTAGGTTATGGGTTGAGATTAAGGTTAGGATTAGGATCAAAGCCAGGTTTAGAGTTAAAGAAAATGAGATATTTAGTTGAATGTACCTTGAAAATAAAATGAATTATCGACAAAGCATCTAAAGTGGACCATCCAAATAATGTGTTACCAAAACTTGTGGTTGAGGTGTAAAGTCATTCAGAGTTGTTTGATGTGTCACAGAAGACTCTTTACAGGTTTCTTTACAGTGGTGGTGATAGGAACCAGGGGCCGGCATGTCTACAACACAAACATAGACATTTTATTTACTATACAGCCAAATCTATAGGCCAAAATCTACTCAAAACTATCATTAAACATTGTCTCAGGCATCAGGCAGTGAATTCATAACCATTATAAGGAGTTACTTTCTGTGAGGGAGCTTTTAGAGGTGGACGTCTGGTTCCTATCACCACCACTGTGAACAATTCTGACTCGGTAAGTTTCTCTAGAACAGAACATTTCAGACCAAACCACTCATGACGTTTTTTTTTACATCTTAACAAGTTAATTCTAAAAAGTTATATTTAGTGTTTCAGTCCAGGCTGAAGCACTAAACATAACTTCAGTGTGAATAGGCGTGGCTAAACTGCGGTAGGCTGAACAGGCCCATGTTTTGATCTGGTTTCTGTGACATGACAAAAACAATAATTCAATACAGGCTGTTTTTGCTTAGTTTCCATATATGAACTGTATTAACAGGGGAGTGAATGATACGTTTTGAAACTGTAACCCCTTACATGGTCAGGCCCCACTGTCAAACCCAAACATCTTCTCAGATCTTACTTTTGAACATGTGATTTGATATCAATTCATGAGCTGCTGTGCATTAAGCAGCCAGTTGATTCGAAACCCCAGAATAAGAGCATGCGGTACAGTTTGAAGTGTGTCTGAACTGCTGTGTGTTATATGGCAGCTCGGTGAAAATGAAATCCAATAAGCCTAAGCTCATTTGGTGCAGACTATCGCCGATCTCTAAAGAAGCGTACAATGTAGTTACAGACTTAGTGAGGATTCATTTGCATAATGGCAGAGAAAAGAAGGCTTTTCTCCAGAGCTCACACAGTAAAATATCAATCAGTTTGCTCAGAACTAATATTATAAACTTTCCGTTCTTTCCGTTCTTGTATATATATATATATATATATATTTTTTGTTTGTGAATCAGTACACTAATCTGACATATAGCTATGAATATGTTATAATCAAAACAATGCGGATACAGAGAATTATTATGTTTTTTGTTTCTACACAGTACGAAAATAGGGTACTACTACTACTATTGTATACACTTTCAATCCAACACACTTTTGGCCAAATTCAGCAAAGATCTCCTCACAGTCTGCTAGCTGTCCATTCTGTATGTGTATTGGTATTGGTAGTGGCCCTGGCTCTGTAGATGGGAAATAAACAAAGTGTCTCAGACCGAACATAATTTCAGCCAATCAGCAAGTGGGGGCGTTTGTGCTTGTGTACAGGATGAGGGGAGGGGAAGGGATACATGCTGAGCTTCACGCATTGTCAAGAAGGAGAGACGGCCGAGAAACATCCTCAATGCAACAGCTGCACCATTTAAAGCTGGTGAAAAAAAAATCTGACTTCAGCTTCATTGAGAGTTGAAAGGCATGAAAATGGATGAGGAGGCTGCTCTGTTTCTGCTTCACAGGTGGGTAACATTAACTTACTTTTGCTGTTTCACAGAACCAGTAGATCAGTATTGTTTCGTGTTTGCTAATGTTTGTGATTGAAACTGGTTAGCTTCACAGCTACTATAGCGACAGTTTGTTAACCTACAGCCTAACTAATGTTAGTTACATTACTGCTGTGTGGCTGTTCGCTCTAACGTTATGTCATGGTATTTGTCTGTACAATGTTTGTGAAGGATTTTATGGCTACAAAGATCTAAAAAACAAATTTGACAGCCCAGTATTGTTCACCTTGGCAATGCACATCCATGAATTTGGGGGACAGAGCTTCTGAAGGAGCACTAAAGGGAAAGGTATGTTTGCTGTTGAGTTACATTATCAACAATTGTCCTCCAAAATCATATACTGTGCCTTTGAGGGGAAATTCCACAGATTGTTCCAATTTTCTGCTTGATTAAAGTGTTAACAAAGCCATTCAGAGTGGTTTGATGTGAAATGGTTCACTCTGGAAAAACCTACCGGAATTATTCACAGTGGTGGTGATAGGAACCAGATGTCCATAAATATGCTGCCAGATGTCTGCACTGTTTAATGACAGTTTTGGGAAGATTTTGGCACTAAAATGTAGTTTTAAAAGCCATAAACGGCAGAGAGGTACATCTAGGGTGCTGTGAGGCAAAGTAGTCCATAAAGAAAACTTATTTTTTCAGGTTTATTACTATTTTACTATCATCAACATTCCATATAAAACCCAAAAGACATATATACGTTCACTGGTGGTTTTGGATAGTAAATAAAATGGCTATATCTGTGTTGTAGTCATGGCGACCTCTTGTTCCTATCACCACCACTGTAAATAAATCAGAGTCTATACAATGAACCATTTCACATTATGCTGAATTTTGGAAAAAAAACAGTGGAATTTCCTTATAAATGCAATAGTACTTCAATATAAATGCATATTATCCTTCCAGCTTCTGTCGATGGTTTTCGATCTGACATGCATTTGAATGGAGTTGGTGGTGTGGCGAGGTGAAACGTCCTGAAACTGACAGTTATATGCAAATACACCGCTGAGTGTCTCATGAATTAGGCATGAAATAGACTCACGGAACATGTTTTAGCACATGCTCTGAGGTGGAGGTTCAGCATGAGCACCTGCAGAAGCACGTCAGCTGATTCTTTAACATCCTGAACAAAACGCACTGCAGCAGAGGCAGAAGCCAACAGCACCGAGCAGGAGAGACAAATGCTGGCTTCCACATGTCTGCAGCTGCTACTAAAACTAATGCTAATCTCCAGTTTAAATGTGTTGATGACAGAGTAAACCTACAGCTTTATTTAACCTTGAAGGTCTCTGCCAGAGAGAATAGTAATTAAAGCAATCATGTAATCATAGCCAAACGGAAATGTGTCCAAGGTGTTGCGGTTTTCAATAGTTGGGAGCACCTCAGTGACAAAAAGTGATGCAAAAAGTCACAAAGGTACGCTCAGAAATACATTTTGCATGAAATTAATTCAATTATGCCACACATTTCCATTCAGTCAAACAGAGAAGAGTTGGTATACACTCTGTAGACAGACTGACCAGCTGTCAGATATTTCTCAGTGGATGTCGCAAAATTCAGTCATTGGTACAAAAACTCTGCTGCTTTATGAGAAACTTGGTTCTTTAGCTTCATATACCAAACCTGCAGTAGGAAACCTGGGTGTGATCTTAGACTCTGAGCTCTGTTTAATCTGCATGTAAACACAGTCACTAAAGTAGCTTTTATCATCTGAGAAATATCACTAAAGTTTGGCCTTTTCTCTCTCAGAGCGACGCAGAGAAACTTGTTTATGCATTTCTTACAAGTAGAGTTGATCACTGTAATGATCTTCTTATTGAACTTCCTAAGAAAACAATACATCCTTTAGAACTCGTACAAAACGCAGCAGCATCCTAACAAAAACAACACAGAGAGATCAGATCAGTCCCGATTTAAAAGCCTGTCTGTATCATTCAGGATAGATTTTAAAGTTCTGCTACTAGTTTTTAAGGCTCTAAATGACCTTAAAGCACTACTTACACAACAGAGTGTCTGTCTGTTTATGTGATCTTAGATCTGCAGATACTGACCTTCAGCAAAAACTGTAAAATACAGAAAACGTGGAAAGACTTGTTCAGTTATTCTGCTTCTAAACTGTGGAGCTCAGTTCACTTTTTATTAGACAGTCAAGCTCAGAGCTCACTTTTAAGAAACATCTAGAATTGAATATCTTTAACTCAGCATTTAATTAAAACTCTACATCTCGTGGTATTTATCTTTTTGGATCTGTGTCATTTTCTTATATGATTCTAAATAAATACTAATAATTTCTTGTATTACTGTTAAGTTTTCCTGTGTGTAAAGCACTTTGAGCTGCCATTGGCATGAAGTGCTATATAAATAAAAATTATTATTATTACACAGGATTAAAGAAACCAACATAAAGTTCAGTTGTTGATGAAACAAAATTAAAAAATTTCAGTCAATTTATTTGGGTTTCATTGTAATAGAATTCTGTTTGGATGAAATCTGCCCTGTGATGGACTGGCGACCTGTCCAGGGTGTATCCTGCTTTCCGCCCAATGACAGCTGGGATAGGCTCCAGCACCCCACCGCGACCCAGAAGGATAAGCGGTTTAGATGATGTATGTATGTATGTTTGGATGAAAATAAACTTTTCATTCACTGAAACATACTTTCATACATTTTTGTTCATTTTATGGAAACCAGTTACTTGAAGACAATACAATTCATTTATTTACTATCAACATATTTTCAGTTCTTAAGTCAAACAACCCTGTAATTGATTTTCTGAGTGTAACCAATGAAGGGCAAAATTATTAGTAGTTAAACAGATTCCAGTATAACCTGCTTTTAGTCATGCTCTTGTATTCACATCATAGTCATCTGTGAATTTTGACACCATACACCCCTGATCAAAATCTTAAGACCAGTTAAAAAATTGCAAGAATTTTCACTTTGCACTATTGGATCTTAAGAAGGTTCTAAGTAGAGCTTCACAATGCTAAAAGAAGAAATAGGAGCAAGAGACAAAAGATTTTGAGCAGCCAATTTATTAAAAACAACAAGTTAACTGAAATAGGCTGTTCATCAGCTGATCAAAAGTTTAAGACCATGTCTCAAAAAAACCCGAAAACCCCCCAAAAAACAAAAATTGAAATGTCAAAAAAAGGACTCAGTAGTGAGTTGGTCCACCATTGTGGTTGATCACTTCAAACAATCATTTACGCATGCTTGATGCAAGTGGGAATGTTGCTCCAGGTGTTGAAGATGGCTTCACGAAGGGCATCCACTGTCTGGAACTGATGTCCATTTTTGTAAACTTCCCTTGCCATCCATCCCCAAATGTTCTCATTGGATTTAGATCTGGGGAACATGCAGGATGGTCCAAAAGAGTGACGGTATTCTCCTGGAAGAAGTCCTTTGTCAGTCGGGCATTGTGAGCTGCAGCATTGTCCTGTTGAAAAACCCAGTCATTACCACACAGACGAGGGCCCTCCATCATCAGGGATGCCCGCTGCAACATCTCCACATAGCCAGCTGCTGTTTGACGCCCTGTACAACTTGAAGCTCCATTGTTCCATTGAAGGAAAAAGCACCCCAAATCATGATGGTGCCCCCCCACTGTGCCGTGTAGAAAACATCTCAGGTGGGATTTCCTTGTCATGCCAGTAACGTTGGAAGCCATCAGGACCATCAAGGTTAAATTTTTTCTCATCAGAGAATAAAACTTTCTTCCACCTTTCAGTGTCCCATGTTTGGTGCTCCCTTGCAAAGTCTAAATGGGCAATTTTCTGAAGCCCTTCCCTCGCAGATGCCGTCTGATGGTTATTGAGCTGCAGTCAGCACCAGTAATGGCCTTAATTTGGGTCGAGGATCGGGCCGTGTCTTGACGAACAGCCAATCGGATCCTGCGGCTCAGTGCCTGTGAAATGTTTTTGGGTCTGCCACTTGACTTTTTTGTTCCATAAGCCTCAGGATCTTTTAAAAAATGCAAAATGACTGTCTTACTGCGTCCAACCTCAGCAGCGATGGCACGTTGTGAGAGGCCTTGCTTATGCAGCTCAACAATCCTACCACGTTCAAAGTCAGTGAGCTTTTTTGCTTTTGCCATTAGGAAGTCTTGCCAGTATGAATTCTTGACAAAAAATGAATTGGAATCCAAATTTCCCGCAGATTTTGGCTTTTAAAGGCCGTGGTCTTAAACTTTTGATCAGCTGATGAACAGCCTATTTCAGTTAACTTGTTGTTTTTAATAAATTGGCTGCTCAAAATCTTTTGTCTCTTGCTCCTTTTTCTTCTTTTAG
This sequence comes from Colossoma macropomum, assembly GCF_904425465.1. Lineage (NCBI taxonomy): Eukaryota > Metazoa > Chordata > Actinopteri > Characiformes > Serrasalmidae > Colossoma > Colossoma macropomum. The sequence continues at coordinate 4,017,958 of NW_023494791.1, read as the reverse complement.
CATTGTGAAGCTCTACTTAGAACCTTCTTAAGATCCAATAGTGCAAAGTGAAAATTCTTGCAATTTTTTAACTGGTCTTAAGATTTTGATCAGGAGTGTATTTCTCCAGTTTTTCCATATATTACTGGGTTGTATGTGTAAGTCACAGAGTTCACTTCTATATTCTTTTGAGATTAAATCAGATTTAAGAGTCCAAAAACTAAATAACAGAGGTTTGTAGAACAGCCAAGTCCATGATTAAACAAAACAGAGGAAAATGGAACTAAACTAGAAACAAAACCTAACAAGAAGACCAGTGAACATAGGCAATACAGCAACAGGATAACAGAGCGCTGCTGTCAGAACAAAACCTCATCTTCATTTTTGCTGTTTTCAGATTTTGACATCATTTGAAAATGCCTGTTGCCCTTCTTACTATGTGTAAATTTCGTGATGAATAAACCAAAAGAAACGGCCCAAAATGACTTGGAAAAATGTCTGGTTCCACTGACTTACATTAAAAGTACAGTATGTTTTTTTTTCCCTTCTTTTGTAAAGTTACTTTGTTGAAGATACAAGTTTTTTCCAACAGCAGTGATAGACAATGTGTGACCAAGGAACTGGGCAAACATCCATCCATCCATCATCTAAACCGCTTATCCTTCTGGGTCGCGGTGGGGTGCTGGAGCCTATCCCAGCTGTCATTGGGCGGAAGGCAGGATACACCCTGGACAGGTCGCCAGTCCATCGCAGGGCAGACAGACAGACATACACACACATTCACACCTAGGGGCAATTTAGCACGTCCAATCAGCCTGACTGCATGTTTTTGGACTGTGGGAGGAAACCGGAGTACCCGGAGGAAACCCACGCAGACACGGGGAGAACAGGCAAACTCCACACAGAAACGACCCTGGTCACCCGGCCGGGAATCGAACCCAGGCCCTTCTTGCTGTGAGGCGACAGCGCTACCCACTGCGCCACCGTGCCGAACTGGGCAAACAGTGGGGTATAAATACACTGAGGACAAAACAAGAAACATCTGGGACTAATTAGAGGGTGGGGCTACGGACTACAGGCAGGTGGAGCAGATGACAAGGGGGCAGGACCAGTGAGGAGACACGGACCAAAACAACAACAAAAGCACATGATAGACATAAACAAAAGCACATGGCACAGAGAAACAATAAAACAAAGGCTGAAACAGAAAAACACAAGGACAGAGCAAGACAGGATGTACCAGCTCCTTCTCAGTGGCTGTAGTATAGCACTGTTTTAAACCATATAAACAACTCACAGTGAGAGCTAGCCAGGCTAACATACAGCCTCCACACAGCAGGGGCAGTTAAACACACTGTTACAACTCAGACCCCCAAAGTTAACAATAAGAGAGTTCCATATTTCCCCATATACATTCATTTTTTTAGATGTTTTTATGTACATATTTGCACCAAAACATACAATAGATCATCCCTTCAGAAAGCACACGAATTCCACCTGTGAATTAACACATGGTTTTTGCACACCTCACATTATTCTTCACATACATGTGGGAAAAAAGTGATCACACATTATTCGCAGGTCTTTGCTTGTAAACAACAGAGTCAAGATTCAAGATTGGTTTATGGTCATATCTGGGATTTTTGTCAAAATTGAGTTATTCACATTTTCTTATTCTGTGACAACATCTTAACATTATGTGAGGTGTTTTTTTATTTTTTAAGTTGTACATATTTTTAAATTCTATCTCCAAAGTCAAACTCTAACTCAGTTCTGTAAGGTTCTATAAGAGCCAGTCAGCACTTGGAATGCACATAAGACGACCAATCAGGTTCTGCTTCTTTGTCATGTCGCCGCTCTGCTCAGTGACTGCAGGACAAGTTTATAAAACTTTACGAAACATAAAAATGTTGCTGAAACTCTGCCTGTCTTCTTACGGCGCTTTAAAAAGTCTTATTGTCAGAAATTTAATAAATATTAAGCCTGAAAGGTAATTAAATAGTAAACATTTGAATTGATGGGGTCTTAATTACAACATAAACATTAATTTCATTCATTCATCTTTTCTTTTTCTTCTTTTTCCCAAAATAAGGCATTTTGGTGCATTAGAGTCACATTTCTGATACAAAGCAAAACCTCACACAGCCTTCAGACTGACGTGCTACACTGACCTGTTAGGACAGTTTATTACAGTAGCTTTTTCTGTCTGAATAAAGGAAACTTAAACTAATGGTTTCTACCTAAAACTGACCTCTGCACTGGGCAAAATATTTAGCACTGACCTTTTTACTTCATCTGCAATGCTTTTTTGAATAAGAAAACAATGATTTAAGATCCTAAAACAAGGCATAAATGTCATCCAAAATCATAAAAAGGTCATAGAAAGCATTAAATTTAACTTTCTGATAATGTAGACACTCTGTTACGCTAAGTATAACCTGCTTGTGTTCCTTGGAAATTGTTTTCTTTTTGTGTTTTGCCTGATAGAACCTTATAACTCCAAGCACAAACTGAGTTCTTAGGATTAGAAGGTTCTGTCTGCAATTTTGATCAGTTCCATAAAAACTCATTTACAAATTTGATAGGATTTGATATTGTATGTTTCGAATAAATTCAGGGTGTCTGTCAGTGTCATGTATTTAATAGACATGTTTACAAATCAGTTTTGCTATTTGAATTGCAAAATCTTTGGAGCTCAATATCTCAAAACTGCACCGAATGTAAATAGACTCTTATAATTCCAAGGGGACGATATGTACCCAGAATACAGAGCATTTAAAAACACAATGAAATTTCTTATAAAATACTACAGCAGCACGTTCCTCCACGTACACACAGAAGTATGCAGGGGGGTAATAGGGAAAGGGAGGTATTACATATACAAAGACAAGTGCTCCAGTCAACAAGTAGTGATAAATAAAGAATTGGCACCCCACAGTGCCGGTGACTGGCAGTAAGGAATGAGGTAACTGGCAGTAATAACACTGCACTGTGAAAACACAGTGAAGCAAGGTGTAGTACTGAATGTATATGCGGAATAATGCAATGTAAGAGAAACCACAATGTAAAAAAGTCAATTTTTAGCATCTGTTACAACTAGCCGCTCCCTCTGCTTATGGGATTAGCTGTAATGCTTTTAATCATTCAGTTTTCGGCTCCAATGTTGATAAATGGTGGAAGCTGCACTGCAAAAAAAATATCTTAGCAGGTGAAAACATCTAAAATCTAGCCAATATAGCTAATATTTTTCATTATGAGATTGTTATAAGGATATTGTAAGATTATTCAACTTATTTCTGGACATTTTTACTTCTTTTAAGCTATTTAATCTTGTGAAAGTATCTTATTCCATTGGCACTTGTTTTGAGAAATAATGAAGATAATTTTGCTTGTTTTAGAAAATAAAGCTTAAAACAATTAATTTCATCTGCCAATGAAATAAGACTCTTTCGTAAGACAAAATGACCTAAAACATGTAAAAATGTCTTAAAATGAGTTAAATAATCTTAGAATATTTTAACAACAGTCTCAGAATGAGGAATATTATATGTATTGACCAGGCTTGACAAGGCTTGACCATGTTTTCACTTGCTAAGATGTAATTTTTTGCAGTGTGGAAACAAGGTTTACATTTCATTTGCAGCAGAGATGTGGAGGTGGCTTGTATTATAAAGTCTTAATCTTTCTCAAACACATTTTAAATTATGTAGCAAGAAATTAAACATGTTCGGATTTGCCCGTCTCTCTGCTACAGCTATTCAACACTGATGAAGCGCTGCAGGATGACTAACACAAATTGGGAGGGAATAAAATGAGCTGCAGTCTAACTGTACACCTACAGGGTCTACCAATGATGTAGGCGTGTCTAATAGATTGGCCACAGCGTGTAACGGTACACGTCCACTTGCATTGTGTCTCACTGCATTCTGCTCAACTGGATCCATCTGATCACTGCTGGTGGGTGTTTCTATGTTGGTGTGGAAATGAAGGAACCATATCAAATTTGATAGGCTGTTTATTTTTATATTACAGAAAGGTTACAATGAGACTAAAAGACACCTTTTAAGCTTTTTTCAGAATTTATTTTCTAAATGCATCAGCTGATCAAGTGGTGGTCAGGGAATTTTATCTCAGCAGATAACATGAGGGGCTGTGCAGCACCACAGTGGCAGCGATGGCACGTCTCCGCTGCTGTAAACCCAAATATGTTCTTTTTATTTAGAAATATAAAACATGCTTCAGCTCTTCATAAGCACATTATCCAAATGAAGACAGCAATTAAAATCAGACAGCCGAGAAATGCACACGACAAAAACGAAGAAAACAACACCAGCAAACTCAAAAACCCAAACTGTCTAATATCCTTAGATAAAGAGTACAAAAGTGGAAAATGTTTTTTTTTTTTTCATATTTATCTTATCTTTGAAGTAGACAGTGTGCAGATCAGTGCTGACAACAATGCAGCAACTTTTCTTCAACTCAGGCTGACCTTTTTGTCTATGTGTCTTTTGAAAATGGGCATCCTTTACACCATCAATGTCTCAGGTCTTGCTGTTAAAGATCCCCCGGGCACATCTGTTGTATATCTGGCGCTTCAAATTTAAAATGCATTCACAGGAAAGCTAGATCAAAGCAAAAAAAACACAAAAAAACAAAAAAAACCTGAAATCTTGACCAAGGTAATGCAGGATAGTGGAGAGGCCCAATTCCCTTTTCACCCATTGAACTACCACTTAGGCTTATCCCTCCGTTTTATGCATTCTAGCCTAGGGGTAGGGTGTCCCGATTCTTGTTGAGATAGAGGGGTAAGGCGAAGTGTTAGAGCTACATGACCCTCCAAACGGAGGCTTTTCAGAGACTCCAAACAGAGTGTTATGAGAAAAGAAGAAAAATCTGCAAGATGGCTGAATAAGAGACCAAAGAAACCACAAAAGTGAGAATTTTATCAGTTAAAAAGTTACGATAAGCATTGTATTATTTTGGTTTACTGTCGTTTCAATGTGTTATTGTGCTTTTCTTCATAACAAGCATAAAAAATCACTAATGTCTCTTGTTCCACCTTAAATGGTCCATTTAAGGTGGAACGGGAAAATTCGAACAAGAAGCTGGTGAATATCTGACTTCAGCTTCACATCACTGAAGAATTAGGGGGGTGATAATAAATAATTGCCCCCCTCTTTGAAGGCATATAATGCCCTAAATGTAACTAAAGCCCAGCAGTGAGGAGCTGAACTTTACCCTCCTCTGCTGTCACTGCAGACTGGCAGGGTCACCTACAGAGCAGCGCTGGTAGCTGTTAATGAAGTGATGCTCTTTTTATTTGAGGGTCCCATTTCAGAGGGAAGATTTCAACCACTACACCTTGTAACTCAGTTCCAAGGGGTTAGGGTGACACTCGAAAACAAGTGGTGGGGTAAAAACAAGACATGGGATTGGACCTTAGAAAGTTTGTGGAGAGCATCAAGAATATGATCGATGGTAAGGTTGAAATTTTTTCACAGTTCTGCTAGTAAAGTTTTCACCACAAGTCAAGAAAGCTGTTTAAGTTTTGTCATAATTGCTTGCAGAAGGCCCCTAGTGCCTTAGGGCCCTGGGCATGCACCCTAAAAGCCATGGGATGACACAGGCCTGTTAGTTGTCCACTTAGCAAGCAACCTTAGAGCTCCATACATACAATCAAATGTTTTCTCACCAAATCCTCACTGTCAGCAGTTAGTTTAAAAGAAGACCAGTTTACGCTTGCCTGACTGGCTAAACGCAATGCAGCAGCCAGACCCATTTGTATACAGCAGAAATCTCCAATGGCGTTTTAGGGTCACTGTTAATACAAATAAAAATAGTAGACTTTGAGAATAAAGTCGTAATATTTCGAGAAAAAGTCGTACTATTTCTACAAAAAAAAGTCATAATATTTCCACATGGCTATCAGGGCTACATGCCAAAGAGACAGGAGAGACAGGAGAGAGTGGAACCCCAGTGCATTATGGCAGTCCCCCTACAGTCACTTTTTTTTTCTTGAAATATTGCGACTTTTTTTCTCAAAATATTACGACTTTTTTTCTCAAAATATTACAACTTTTTTTCTCAAAATATTATGACTTTATTCTGTGAATAGTACGACTTTTTGCTCTAAATATTACAATTTTATTCTCAAAGTACTGTTTTTATTTTTATTAACAGTGGCCCTAAAACGCCGTTGTATAAATCTGCTGAACTTCTTTGTTCAGATGTAACCGCACAGCTACCATCATGCACCACACATTGCAGCAGAGCTCTCCACTGGATTGAACGGAATGCAGTGCGGAAAACTGAAAGTGAATACAAACCATAAAAGCTTCAGTTATGCTGTTGTGTCTGACATGCTTATATGCAAATGACTGTGACATTAAGGTTGCCAGGTGTCTGGTTTTGAACCAAACAGTCCAGTTTTGATGCCAGAACAAAAAGCAGACTGGAACATTTATTTTAATCTACAATGTTTCTTATAGAAAACCCACACTTTAATTTAAAGAGCACTGCAGAAAACAATAAGAAGAGTTTACAAACAACGTAATAAACCAAAGACGATTATTGAACTGTTAAAAAACAAACAGGAGGCATAATATGGGATATGCTTACTTGACATACCCCCCCACCCTCTGTCCAGATTGGCCATTGGCAACTCTTGGTGATGTTTATGAGAAATCCACCTCCTCCTACGCCTCAGTTACCATCTTGTAAAACTGTCAAGGTGAATCATGATACAATCTTATTTAGAGTCATATCTTCAAACAGTTGCTATTTTCAAGAAAGCCAACATTTGTGGAGAGGGGCCGGCATGACCACCTCAGACTTGACATCAATATATACTAATTTTATTTATCCATGCAAGCTCTTTCGAAACAGATTGAAAGCATTCAGAATTGCATATGATGACGTATAAAAGCAAAATTTCCTCTCTTTTTAAAGGTTTTTGGCATAGTATGTGAATATTGTTAAAACATTAATATTGTTTCAAAACATATAATTCACTCTCCAGTTAATACAGTTCATAAATGGAATCTAAGCTGCAAAAACAGCCTGAAAATGAATTTATTGTTTTTTGTGATGTCACAGAAATCACAGACAAATATGTGCCTTTAACTATATACATCGATCAGCCATAACATTATGACCACCTCCTTGTTTCTACGCTCATTGTCCACTTTATCAGCTCCACTTACTATATAGGTGCACTTTGTAGTTCTACAGTTACAGACTGTCGTGGTGGTGGTGTGTTAGTGTGTGTTGCGCTGGTCTGAACGGATCAGACACAGCAGTGCTGCTGGAGTTTTTAAACACCTCAGTGTCACTGCTGGACTGAGAATAGTCCACCAACCAAAAATATCCAGCCAACAGCGTCCTGTGGGCAGCGTCCTGTGACCACTGATGAAGGACTAGAGGATGATCAACACAAACTGTGCAGCAGCAGATGAGCTATCGTCTCTGACTTTACATCTACAAGGTGGACTGACAAGGTAGGAGTGTCTAATAGAGTGGACAGTGAGTGGACACAGTGTTTAAAAACTCCAGCAGCACTGCTGTGTCTGATCCACTCGTACCAGCACAACACACACTAACACACCACCACCACGTCAGTGTTACTGCAGTGCTGAGAATGATCCACCACCCAAATAGTACCTGCTCTGTGAGGGTCCATGGGGGTCCTGAGCACTGAAGAACAGGGTAAAAGGGGGGCTAACAAAGTATCAGAGAAACAGATGGACTACAGTCTGTAACTGTAGAACTACAAAGTGCACCTATATAGTAAGTGGAGCTGATAAAATGGACAATGAGCGTAGAAACAAGGAAGTGGTCATAATGTTAAGCCTGATCTGCATATATTCAGCCTACAGCAGTTTGGCCACACCTATTCATACTGAAGATATATTTAGTGTTTCAGCCTGATCTGCTTTCTGAATTCACTTGTAAACAGAGTCGTTCAGAGTGGTTTGGTGTGAAACGCTCTGTTCTAGAGAAGCTTACAGAGTCAGAACTGTTCACAGTGGTGGTGATAGGAACCAGACGTCCACCTCTAAAAGGTCCATCACAGAAAGTTATTACATGACATGGTTATGAATTCACTGCCTGATATTTTTAAAAATATTTTAATGTCGATGTGGGCAATATGAGGATATTTTATCGTTATCATGATAAATGTTTGTCACATTGAACTCTCCATAGCTCCGCCCACTCACACCTGCATGTGATGCCAGGACTCATTACTCCCTTTTGTAAACCTCATTGTTTGGTTCAGTTCTTGTGTCTCTGTGTCTCACCTGATGTCTAAGCCATGTTACTTTGTGCTGGTTTTTCCTCTGTTTTGACCCTTGCTGTGTCTTGCTGTTTTTAAGGATGTCTCTTGTATTGCATGCCTGTGTTTTGACCCCCTGACTGTATTGGACTGCCCCAAATAAAGCCGTTTCTCACTTGCAACCGACCTACTTACTTCCTACTTTACAATGTTGTATTGTGGTTGGTAAAATGGTGAGCATATTGAGGATACTGTCATGCTTAAACCATCTGCATGTTTCATTATAAAGAGGGGATAATTAGCCCTGTTTAATTGGATGTAGTACAGAAACTCTGCATAAATATTGTTGTTGAGTTTTTGACAGCAGGTTTTAAAATCTCATATCCCATATCATCCACCTCTATTGTCATGGTGGTGGGGTACATACAGAACATTTACTGCAAACAATGGCATCTTGTCAAGTGATTGATCATTTTGAGATGGTTGTGCATGTATTATATGATTATCTAGGTTTTTAGAGATACTTGTCACTTGTTTTAGGTCATTTTATTAAGTTAAATTATCTCACTATTGTACAGGCCCAGCCTATGCCACTGGCTGCCAGCAGAGGGAGACAACTGGGGGGCAGTCATGGGCTGGAGGTTACGGAAAAGCCTTGTGACCGGAAAGGTTGCTGGTTTGCTCCCCACAGCTGACAGTACGTGACTGAAGTGCCCTTGAGCAAGGCACCCAACCCCCAACTGCTCCCCGGGCGCCGTGGATAGGGCTGCCCACCGCTCCGGGCAAGTGTGTTCACTGCTCCCTAGTGTGTGTTCACTAGTGTGTGGTGTTTGAATGCACGGATGGGTTAAATGCAGAGGTCTAATTCTGATGTGTTCAGACACAGATGGCTAAAGGTTCATTCATTCATGTATGTATGTATGTATGTATGTTCAGGGAAACTCCAATTCCCAGAAGCCCTTCAGGCTGATTAGGCCCAACCTGGCACACCTGTGCAAACAGCAGCCCTTTGTCACACATTTCAAGAGGGGTTACTGGTACGGTACTTAACCCAGGTGGGTATTTAAACGAAAAGAAAAGAGGGCTGGAAAAAAGAGAAGTTGCCCAAAACAATAGAAAGAAGTAAAAAAGGGCTAACAAAGAATAAATTGCTCCAAAACTGCTTAAAAGCCAAAAAGAAGGCGGCTTGGATCCGCTGCCCTGCCGTCACGTAACAACTACACTGGCAGATAATTTTACAGTTTCAAGCACATTTCTTAAAACAAGCAAAATTATCATAGTGAGAACTTAAAACAAGCAAAAAAGTCTAGAAATAAGCTAAATAATCTTAAATGTAAGTTTACAACAATCTTAACAGGAACAATATTGGATTTATAGACTACAATTGGGACAATTAAACTTGACAAGATACCAATTTTTTGCAGTGTTGTGAGGCAAAATGGTCCCAAAGAAAACATTTTTTCCCAGATTTTCTGCCATTTTTCCATCAACACTCCATATAAAACTCACTGGTGGTTTTGAATATATAATAAACTGGATATATTTGTGGTGTTGTTGTTGCCACCAATTACCACCACTGTAAAGAAATCTGAGTAAAGAAGTTGGTAACACTTTATTTGGTTAGTCCACATTAGATACTTCGTAGATGCTCAAATTTAAGTCTGGCTCTAACCTCAACCCAAAACCTAAACCCAACCCTCACTCTGGTCCAGGCCCTAACCCTGGTCTAGATCCTAACCCCACCACTGTTTAGAATCAACTGATTTTCAACTGTCTGTAGATAATCTATAGATATAGTGGACTATATATAATAATGTGAGACAGAGACTGAAGTTTCTCTACAATCGCATCAAACCACTCTGAATGACTGTTTACAGTGACTGAAGTGTGTAGAAATTTTGAAAAATGGGTGGAATTCCCCCTTTTAACATTTCTCATTACCCACCCTTCAAGAGAAATGAGGCACATTGTAAAGGGAGATTGATTGATAGAGCCTTCTGAGCTCTTAAAGAGACCCGTTAAGGCCATCCAGCCAGAAGACCAGGAATGACGGTCAATATTCCAGCAATGAGGATTGATGGCGAAAACCACCTTCGCATCCCTAACAAGAGTTTAAAATATGGATTTAGACCGCTGTCTATTTCTGTAATCTGAACGCTTATTTCAAATTACGTCTCACTTCTGCAGTCGTACATCTCGTTTCTGTAATATTGTGTTCTTGTTCAGTTTTTCTTGTTTGTGTTGAGGGTTTTATTTTCCTTTTTCTTTTATTTATGAAGTGAACATTGTAAAAGCGATTCTGTTTCATAAAATGGTGCTGAGGATGATAAATATCCCTCTTTACATTGATGGATGGAGCACAGGAGGGCTCATCTGCAGTCAGTAGCTGTAAACAGTTGGTGGACCTAATAAAGTCAAACCAGATGACATCATTCTTCATTCATTTTTACTGAAGGTCAACCTGAAGCAATATGTTCACTATCATGAACCACTGATTCTGCAAGCTTCTGCAGAATTGGAGACTCTCATTATTCCAACCTTATTCCCTAGAGAGCATGTTGGGGTGATACAGAATGCATCAATAAATCCTCAATAAATCAAATTGTATCAGTTTAAATAATACATTTCGGAAAATAAGTTATATCTGAGTATAATGAGTCCCTCTGAGCAAAATATTGAAATAAAAACAGCTCTTGGCGGTGGATGCAGTCTTTGGACCTTACTGCCCGCACCCCAACACTGCTATTCAACACTGCTATTCAATACACATTCAATAAACAGCAAACGTAAAGGTGGAAAACAAAGAGGAACTAATACTTTTGAGGAGGTTGTGCTAAAATCTTTTACTGAAAAGTGGAAGTATGGAGCTAAAAATGCACTTGAGTGAAAATAAAGTACCGATACTTAAACATGCTGAAGTACATAACATGAAACGTTTTAACAGATAAAATTTCTTTTTTTTTTGATGGTTTGTGATGTAGCGACTTCTGGGTCATCACACAAATTTAGACAAGTTTGTTTTAATAAAAAAATTATTACAATTCATGAGAGGAATTGACTGATTTTCTCTGCCTTTGAGATTTATCACAAGTATTTTGAAGGTCTAAATGAAAAATGTAAGGAGTACATTGTTTTGTTTTTCCTCTTTTGCAAACATAACTGAGCAAGAGTTCAGCTACGAATCTTACAAAATAATACTTTAAATATATGAATCATTGTACCAAATTAGTTCAAGACTGACTTGGACTTTAGACTAAAATCCTGTTTATCATGTTTATTTTCTCTAAAGCATTCAATTTTGTCACTACCATAACGATCATAACTCTACCCAAACTTTATCAAATGTGTCAGTAGTGACTGTTTCAGCCGTGACAATTTTGGCTCATTTTTGAGCAGAACTTAAAAATGCAGCCAGTACATAACCAGCAAACACAGCTTTGAACACCTATTCACACATAAAATCATTTTTCAAAATCTGTGTTTCAGTAGTGACAATTCTTAATGTTCCACAATGATTTTCAGACTTTGGGACACATTTACTTCAAAATAATAAGGCCCCGCCCACAGACTAAAACTCTGTTTCAAGACATGAAACTGGAGGCCAGCAATTTCCTGAATGAAGTTTTTAATTTTTTACTTAAAAAATTAAACTCATGATAAATTTGAATCTCTAAACATCACTTTAAAAGAAATAAAGATGTTTTAAAATGTAAACACTGAAAAAATAAAGTTCTGTGTAAATGATAATTTTGTTTATATTAAGCTTATTATTTCAATTAATACTTCGGGTTTAAATAGATCATAATCATTGTAAATATACTTAATTATCTGAATACTTAATTTTTTTTTACAGTTTAAGCGCAGTTTGAACTAATTTAATTACTTGTGTATTCATTTTATATATTAAATGCATTGGAAGAACAAAAAGCATAAAATGTAGCTTGTGCAATAGTTAATGCACATTTTAATAATCTGTTTTTTATATATTATAGAAAATTGATTTATTTTTCATATTTCCCTTTTCATATTTCTGCTATATATATTTTTTTTCCTGTTGGAAGTAGTGGTTGTAGGGTACCGCTGCTTCCGCTAAAGCGACGATAATAACAACGATGATGAATAGAGTGTGCAGCTAACTCAAGTGTTTGAGCTTGAAGCAAAAACAGCCTCATCTCAATGTCAGTGGTTTAGCTGACGATGAGCTGAGAAACGGGTTTTATTAACTGCACAAGGTATAAACTTTGTCATACGGAGTAAAAGAACCTCTGTCTGCATTTTACCACTGCTGACCCTCATTAACATGCTGTTCAAGGTTTAACGTTGCTGTTACAGCCGCTTTCAGAGGAACAGTTTTCACTTTGAAGGCTGTGAAGGAATTTTTCCACAAAGCTTTTATATCCTTTATTTAGTTTGGACTCCTCCCACAATTGTTTGAATACTTTAACTTTTTTTTTACAGTGTAAGTGCAGTATTAACAATTTCATTAGAAAGGTCCAAACATTCTTCTATCAACTACTTAAGCATTATTCACCAATTTTACATATAAAAACCTAGTCCTCATCACTGTGAAAACATTTCTGAAAAAGAACAATTTAATCACCCTGTGGGTTTAAAAATAGCCTTTTCTGTGGTCAAATGTGACTGATGTATTTCAGAATCAAATCGTTTCAGCCTCAAACTACAAGTTGGAGCAGCAGGTGTTCCTGTGTCCTGCACAGTCTTCAATCACAGGCAGGATTTCCAAGTATTGTCATTTGCTTCACAATTCATTTTCAGACAGCCTAAACATTTGGATTCTTTTGGTCAGAACAGTGGTCATTCTTGTTTGCCATGGTTTGGTTAAATGTCTATATACTGCTATATACACTAGCAGTACCACCACGGCCCACTGGGAGGCTGCGGCCCACAGGTTTAATAGTGTTGCTTTACCAGCTTCGACTCCTCATATTTGTCTGAATAAAACATCATTTATCCGATCAGCGGGGGCTTGGATTCCAGCAGGGCTTTATGGAGGCAATTTTCTTTGTCTCAGCTGCTCAGTTCTTGATACCAGGAACCTATCACAGTTTCTGCTGTATGAAAAGCTCTTCCAATTAAAACCAATGAGGTGGTTTATAGGTCTAAAAAAGCTTCTCCTCAAACTGCTCCAAACCCAGAGAACACTGGGTCCAGTTGCAACCTGTGGCTTAAAAAGAGGCCAACTCATTGGCCTGAAGACCTGGCCAGCTAGAGGGCAGGTGATGAATTTAATTAAAAAGTTCCAACATCTCTAAAGCCTCAGGTCATACAGGTGGGCTAGGCTGAATTCATGCCTGAGGGTTTCCTCAATGACCAGCAGGTCCAAGAAAGGTTTCTAAGGGGAAACCATGTGGTATAAAAAAGGACCATCATCTTAACATGGTGCAAAGGAGTTTGACTCGAGGCTAGAAGGATGTAGCCTGTGAATGAGCAGATGAAGTACTGGAGTTAGGAAAACGTTTACATGGATTTCTATGAATAATTTCATCAACACTGTGACTCTGCTTCATAATAGAACTCTTTCACATGCCACTTCTATCAGTTTCTGAAAGCAGGTAATTACGTTTCCAGTTTAACCAAAGCAAATGTCAGCCTTTTGTTTGAAAAAGTTTGGGTGCCCCTGGTCAACTTACATTTTGTTGTGTGTGTGTTTTTTTGGTTTTTTTTTGTTTTTTTTTCCCCTCAGTCAAAATAAGAAAATTAAAAAATAAAAAAATTCATCTTCTACAGATACTTCAATGCACGATTACTTATATTGTCATTTGTTGTAATAAAAACAGTGGGAGAAAAAAGCATAAATGTAGCTAAATGAGCAACAATTATTGCACATTTCATTTTCTATTTAAAAATTTCTAGAAAATATACGGGTCATTCTCCATTTGCAGCAGGAATTCAGGTGGATACATTTTTTTATTTTTTTTTTTAATCAATTTTCATCCCAAACCTAAATAATAGATGTTAATGGACATATTAAGATTATCATATATGCAAACAGGAGAGCTTAATTCCAAACATATTCTACAGTCACAGGTGTTGTATGAATATGGTGTAACACCAGTGACGGTGACTCCAGTGACATTCTGGTCAAAACTGAGGATTCTGTAAATTGGCTGACTCATTGTGGGTCAGGTGACCTTGTGCAATTATTTAAAATCAGTAATAAAAATGAAAACATTATTTTGACAGTTTTAAATACTCAGTCATTAAAGCTCATAACACGGGTGACACAGAAGTTGTGCTGCCTGATAAACAATTATTAATAAATTAATGAAATACAGTGAGCGAGTGTGACTCGCCTTCTCATGCCTTGAGGTGCTTCCTCTCCGATGAGCCTCGACCCAAAGAAGCAGTTTAATAGAGCTGAAAATGCTGTTAAAATGTAAAATAAGAGTCCTGATAACACCACTGACCAAAATCTCTGTGATGAATTATTTAAATAAAATACATTTTTTCGAATGTAGTACAATGTTAATGATATAAAAAGTAAACACGATTCTGTTTTATACAAATTCCTCAGCTAAATCCTGGAAAAATATTGTTTTATATTAAAAATGGTTTCTCATTTGTTACAAATTGGTTTTGTGATGAGCTGTTTTACAGATGCAGAGCGACTATGAATCAGGATAAAAAAGAAAAATGAGAGAATCATAAGATAAAATTCTTACTTAATCTTTGGTCAACTGTGTAAATGTGCATACTGACGTTTGGAGCTGTGCCTAATATTTTATTTTTTTCAGCCTCTTTTAAAGCCCTGCAGCCTTTGTGACAAGGTTTCCCACTCTAGATGGAGAATGAGTCTATAGGACTTCATGTTTTTGAAAATTGTTATAATTTTTAGGCAATTTAGAACATTTACAGAAATTATGCACAAAATTAGCAGAAAATGCCATATTTAAGTGTGTTCTCTGTATATGATGTGTCAACTGTTATCATTTAGAATATCTACAAAAAACAGGGGGGCTCAAACTGTAAGGCACTTGATTGAGTCTCTCAAAGCCAAAACTCCAAATGAAAACGACATACATGTGGCTTATTTGACTCCTGATTGATCACACAGTAGCATTCAGGCATCATGTCAGCATGAATTCAGGTGATTTTGGAAAGCAGAGTTAAGTCGTGGTCAGATGTGAATGATGATCACCTTAAAGCTACATGCTTTGCTGGTAGCTCATAAGAATTCATGTAGATTTGTGCATTTTTCATGTTTGATCAGCAGGAGGCGTGAGTGAGTGAGGGAGGAAGGCTGCTTTTTCAGATGATCTAAAGCTAACATGGTATGTGGATCAGCACCTCCAAATCTGAGTCCATGGTCCTAGCCTGGAAAAGGATGGCATGCCCACTCCAGGTAAGAGGGAGAGGACCTGCCCCAGGTGGAGGAGCTTAAGTATCTCAGGGTCTTGTTGTCGAGTGATGGGAAGAGGGATCGTGAGATCAACCGACCGGACAGCTGCAGTAATGTGGTCGCTGTACTGTACTGTAGTGGTGAAGAGGGAACTGAGCTGTAAGGCAAAGCTCTCTGCTTACCGGTCGGTCTACATCCCAGCCTTCACCTGTGGTCATGAGCTTTGGGTAATGACCGAAGGAATGAGATCACGAATACAAGCAGTGTAAATGAGCTTTCTTCGCAGGATGGTGAGCTACACTCTGCTTGATAGGGTGAGGAGCTCAGAGTAGAGCCACTACTGCTCCACATTGAGAGGAGCCAGTTGAGGTGGTTCGGGCATTTGATCAGGATGCCCCTTGGACGCTTACCAGTGGGGGCTTACCAAGCACGGCCTACTGGGACAAACTCCAAGGTCGTCTTAAGACCCACTGGAGGGATTATATCTCCAAGTTGGCCTGGGAGCGGCCTGGGCCCCCCGGAATGAGCTGGAGGAGGTTACGGGGCACAGTCATCTGGGATTCCCTGCTCTCCCAACTGCTACCATGACCCTATCTGGACTAAGTGGTTAAAGATCCATTAATGTTTGTTTGCAAATAAAGTTTTAAATCTCAAATGCCATTACCTGCTTCAAAACCGATGGAAGTGGCAAACTAAAGACATTTTTTAGTTTCTTACTTTATAAAAATACCAAGTCATCCAATGGCAGATGACAGAGAAAGTGGTTAAACAGCTGATGTTTAGTTTGTTGGGTCAGTCACACACATGTTGAATTTTTATTGCCTACAAAAAGCAACAGTATGGAAAAAGCACAATGACATACTGACCAGGGAATGAATGTCTCATGAACACAACAAACAGCAGTAATAAAACTAAACCCTCCGCAGAAGCAGATGCAAAAAAAGAAGAGATAAATGACCACAGAACTCCATTTTCACCTTCTTGACCCTCTTGATCCAGTCTTAATGAAAACCGTGAGTCAGAAGCTTAACAAAGCTTGACGTTTATAATTGGAGTTGAATTTCACACCATTGTATAGTTCAAAAGGGCATAACCTGGATGAGTGAGCTAATGGAGAGCAGAGCTTCTAAATAAAAGGAGGCGGTAGAGTCTGAGCGGCCACTGAATGCAGATATCAGCTCAGTGAGTGTGACAGTAGTAATACTTCAACTCTGCTGTACTATGTTGACACAGCCATGCCGTAAACAAGTCGTGGCAGATGTGCTATGCTGTCATGAGTAGACATGACAGAATTTGTTCAGTAATATAACAATGTCATGTTAGCCTTATGGGTAATTGCTATGAGAGATCTCTTAATATTTGATGAGTACTCAGCAAAGATAAGCAAGCGACAACAGCTGTCATACGACAATTATAATGTAAAGAAATGTTCAATCTGGAGAAATGTTTGTGTGATTCCTGTCAAAATTCACAGATGATGTTGCTATGGGAACAAGAGAAGATGACCAAAAGCATGTACTACTTCAACTAGTTTAACCACATAAAACCTAGGCCATTACTATAGAGACCAAGATGGTTGCTAAGGTCCTACTTGGCTATTGCTATGGTATCCCAGGTGGGTGCTAAGGTGTTTCTAGGCCATTACTATAGAGACCAAGATGGTTGCGAAGGAGTTGCATTGGCTATTGTTATAGAATCCAAGATGGTTGCTAAGATCCTACTTGGCTTTTGCTATGGCATCCCAGGTGGTTGCTCAGGTGTTCCTAGGGCATTGCTATGGTATCCTAGGTGGTTGCGAAGGTGTTTCTACGGCATTGCTATGGCATCCCAGGTGGTTGCTCAGGTGTTTCTATGGCATTGCTATGGCATCCCAGGTGGTTGCTCAGGTGTTTCTACGGCATTGCTATGGCATCCCAGGTGGTTGCTCAGGTGTTTCTACAGCATTGCTATGGCATCCCAGGTGGTTGCTTAGGTGTTTCTAGGGCACTGCTATGGCATCCTAGGTGGTTGCTCAGGTGTTTCTACGGCATTGCTATGGCATCCCAGGTGGTTGCTTAGGTGTTTCTAGGGCATTGCTATGGCATCCCAGGTGGTTGCTCAGGTGTTTCTACGGCATTGCTATGGCATCCCAGGTGGTTGCTCAGGTGTTTCTAGGGCATTGCATGACATTTGCCTGATTGGCTGATGACCATGCACTGAGGATACAGTGGGCTACTATCAATTGTAGATGCACTTCAGCATTTGCCTGGTATGCCGTTTGTGTCGGGTGGTTTCCACTCATTTTACATGGGACTATATTCAAAATGACAAGACAACACAAGAGCCCCTTGGGAATTGTTCCGGCCCTCCCAATGACCAGTCCAACTCTGCAGGCAGCCATGCAGGGCTCAGGGTTGCCAATAATAATCACAGTGCGTCATCTGTAGAGGACACAATACATACAAAAGATGCTAAAGCTTTTGTGGATTAATTACTCATAAAAAAGCTAAGGTGTTTCTAGGGCATTGCTATGGTATTCCAGGTGGTTGCTAAGGTCCTACTTGGCTATTGCTATGGTATCCAGGTGGTTGCTAAGGCCTTTGCGATGTTTTTTTTGGGGGGGGGGTCAGAGCAAACGCTGTACAAAAATCATACATGCAATCAGTTTGAAAAACTCAAGTGCACTCTTCTCATATATGCTCTATGCTCTGTTTTGTGGTTCTAGCTCAAAGTGCAACAAAAGTGTAGAATTTTGAAGAAAAACTCAACAGGTAAGTAAAATAACTGACTTAAGACATTAAGAGAGAAACAGATTAATATTTTCATGATGTCAGTGCTGAGAACTTATAATATCATATAAATTGAATGATCTTGTTCTCACATTGTTGACACTAATGGGGGAAAAAAAGGACCCCCAACTCACATCCGAAAACCTCAGTTTACCCTGTGTGCACGCACCACTTCAGGAACGCATCCAAAAAAACAAGAGTTACTGCCTTTTTTGACTTTTTGTTACACGTCCAATCCGCTGCATGCATTTATAGGCAGAACAAAGAGTCTGAAAAGTGTTTTCTAAGGATTTTGAGACATATTTCTCAAAAGTGTTATTGTGAGAGGACTTTCAATGCAGACTTGTCTGCTGGCACAACTGCGATGCTGGCAGAAGAGAAAAAACCTTAAACTAGCGTTTGGATGAGAAGCAGTCTGGGCATCAGTCTTGGTCAATTCTACATTCTAGTGTGGCTGCCAACTTCTTGGATCAGTGTTTTACTGGAGTCTTGTCTAAATCACTCCATTCTGATAACGAGCGCCAGATTGCTGCTTGTTTTATTTATACGCAGTGTGACTCTGAGTCAGTGTTTCACTGAGGAAAAGTAGCCCTAGAAAGCAATTTCACAACAAGTGGACCACTTCTGCTCCCAGACCTCATTCACAGTTAACACAGAATTTGGCCAAAACAAAAGAACAGAAAGCTAAATTCTTATTTATCCTCATCATAACCTAAACATTCAGAGCAATAAAAACAACTTGCGACTGTTAAAAAATAAAAACAACGTGATGTCAGCAAGGAAGAAGCTTCGCTGCAAAAAATGTTATCTTAGCAAGTGGAAACATCTTAAATGTAGTCAATGTATCTAATATTTTTCATTTTGAAACTGTTTTAAGAACATTAAGATTATTTAACTAATTTCTAGACATTTTCCACTTCTTTTAGGTAATTTTGTCTTATGGAAGTGTCTATTTCATTAGCAGATCATTTTCCTTGTTTTTTCAAGCTTTATTTCCTAAAATAAGCAAAACTAATCTCAAGTAAAATAATCTTCCAATGGAATAAAACACTTTCACCAGATAAAACTGCTTAAAAAGAAGTAAAAATGTTTAAGTTAAATAACCTTACAATATCCTTTCAGTGATCTCATAATGAGAAATCTAATATCTTGATTAGATTTAAGATGTTTTCACCTGCTAAGATACATTATTTTTTGCAGTGTTCACCAGGCATCATCTCTTAAAGGAAACGCTCCTTTATTGGCTTGCGCACACTCACAGCAGGTAGCTCTCATGCCTTGTGGCTAACAAAAGGACCGAAGACTAGAGGAAACTGGCAGGGGGGTTAACAAAACCATTAAACCGCCCAACACAAATGCGTTCTATGCATAAATGCGCAACACATGAGAGTTTCATGCCAGAATGAGGATCACCAAGGAGCAAAAACAGCATCACACACAGACACCATAATAAAAGCATAACACACAATTATTATAAATTCCACTACTTTCACAAAAAACAAGATTTTTTTTTCTTAATTTACTCTGTTAAAGGAAATTTAAAGCAAAGCAGGAGCTTTCAAGTTCGTCTATAAGCCTATTATCACACAGTGAGTGCACTGTTTACCCCATTGGACATGTGAGCGTGAATATATTAAACACTGTAGCTTCATTGTGGGTGATTTTGGAATTGGGGTGATTTGCAACTTAGCTTGCTGGCTTATTAGTCAAACTTGGTGTGTGACAGCACATTTCAGCATCTGTAGCCTTAGTTTGCAAGTAGGCCAAATGAACTGGCCAAATTAACTAACTAGCACTGTTATCCAAACAAATCGTGCAGTTTCATGCATTTCTCTGCATCTTGTTCATCTGTGTTCCTGCTTAGGCCTGTTATCACACAATTTTTCATTCTTTTGTTTTTTATTTACACTTTTTGGAGGCTTCCCCCATCTCTCTCCAGCTCACCTTCACAGTTTACCTTGTCATGTATACCATTATACCAACATTTGCAAAATACAGTGGGCTACTAACAGTTCTAGGTGCACTTCTGCATTCGCCAGATATGCCGTTTGTCCAGTTTCCACCTATTTTACGTGGGACTACATTCAAAACCACAAGACAGCACATGTCCCCACTGGGAATTGTTCCAGTCCTCCTAATGACCAGGCCAACCCTGCAGGCAGCCACGCAGGGCTCAGGGTTGCCACAATATTGTATCTTTTTTATAATCAGTGCGTCATCTGTTGAGGACTTAATACATAAAGAAGCTAATGTTTTTCTGCATTAATTACTCACAAAAAGCTCTGATTTCAACTAAGTTCTAAACCACAGAAAGAGCTTATTGTTACAGGCTGGTAAAAGTTGGTTAGCAAGACGTCCAGGCCCGGAGCCAGAAAGGCAGCCTCAAACCATGATGCTCCCTCCATCATGCTTCACAGCTGGGAGGAGTTTCTGTTGTGGGTGTGCGCTGCTTCGTTTTCTCTGAAAACATACTTCTAGCAAACACTTCACTGTTTTATCCTAGTGTGCATACGGACAGAGATGCTAGCAAGTTCAGGAGAGTCCTCTAGGTCCTTTGCTAATACCCTACAATTCAGTTTCACCACTAAGTTTTGTTCTCTGTGTTCTTGCTGTGTAAAACAGTCCCTCAGGTGTTTGCACACAGGAAACAATTGAAATTTTATACTTAATATTTTTAAATGAAACTTCCAAAGCCTGCATTCAAAAATATGGACCGGCAACCACACTTTAGAATCAAATGCAGAAGGTTCACAAGGTCACACCTACAAACATGCTATATATTTTTAAGCCCACAATCAACTCTTAAAGGGTAATCAGCACATGATAACACTGATGGTCTGGAAAAATAAAGCTACAAAACTAATGTCCTCGACAAAAGCGAGTTGCCGTGTCCAGGATTAGTGTCTCAGGATTAGTGCTCCAGAATGTGCAAATTATGCCTTTGGTCACCCTGGACAGGTTTGGGTTTTGACTGTTCCACCACACCCAATCAAACTGGTCATCTGTTACAGAAGAGAAAGCACAAATCTGGGCAAAGCATGGAATTCCTAGGAGGGGAACTGAGAACCACTGGGTTACAGCATGACTCATGGAGGGTGGGAAACAACTTCCATTGGCAAGGCTGTAGAAGCCCAATGGGCTTTGGAGGCTGTAGTTCTGGATCTTAGGCACAAGTCCCCATAAGCATGACTGCAAACTGAATAATTAGCAGCAGAAAAACAAGCTTATGGTGGAGGTTTGTTCTCTTAGTTCTTAGTGGTAAATCTGTAGTCAGTGTGTTTTGCTCTCCAGTGTCACCTTCTTGGCATTTAATCACAGACTAACTGTAGCTACATACAACTGAGCCGATCCTAAATTCAGGGGAATCTGATTGTGTGGAAATAGAAGAGCAAAGACACTGTTAACCTAAGCTAAGTGTTCATGTTTTGATGACTTATAATCCTAATAAATCATAGTAAAACCTAGTTTACACTAGCTAGCCAATTACTGACGGCTAAAAACACTACATTACCTAGTAAATTAGCTAACTTGTAAGATCACTGTCAGCATGATACAAT
This sequence comes from Colossoma macropomum, assembly GCF_904425465.1. Taxonomy (NCBI): domain Eukaryota; kingdom Metazoa; phylum Chordata; class Actinopteri; order Characiformes; family Serrasalmidae; genus Colossoma; species Colossoma macropomum. The sequence continues at coordinate 3,996,022 of NW_023494791.1, read as the reverse complement.
GATAGGAAGACCATCTTCACTGTCGACTGCCAAAAACTGGAATTGTTTATGGCCAAAACAGTCACTGCTCCTTATAAATGTTTGACAAAATAAAGGACATTTTCATGATCAGAAACAAAACTTCACCTTTAAATTATTATTATGGATATTTTTTTTTATATAAAAATTTGATTTCATAAATGCCAGCTGCCCTTTTCATTGTGTTAAAAATGTATGATGACTGGAGCAACAGAAGTACTCCACAATTATTTGGTAAGTTATGAACAATATTCCTCCTCCTGAAAAGCTCTCATTTGGAGATACAAGGTTCTGTCATCACACTGAGGACAAACTACCCAACATTATATTTTTCTGCTGTATTTTGATTCCAGCCACTCTTGTGTGCTGTGGCCGTCATAATGAAATCTGGCAGTAAAGAGGCATCTTAACCGCTCTTATTCTCAAGAGGCGGCTTTGTTTTAGAGGAGGTTCATAAAATTACACGAAAATGTTCTTTTTTTAATCTCCCACTCACTCACTGAGTGATTGAACACAATTTCGAAGAAAGTGGGGAAGCAAAAGTGTGTTTTCCCCTTCACCTCTAATAACAGCGAGGCTGCAGGTGCTCCACTTGCTCCACTGTTCAGGCACTTTTCGTGTAATAAAACTAAAAATCTATTAATATCACACATTTACTCAGAAATTCTCAACAGCTAAATATAATATAATCTTTGTGTGTCCACACTTTACCTTTATCCCAGCTTCCTGCAGACACACCTCCACAGTTCAGTCTTAGAAGTTGGTTTTGCATTTTGTGCTTCTACTGTGCTTCTCAGTCGTACTGTAGTTGAGTTCCCTAATTAGAAGCGTTGTCTAGATACTTTGGGACTTACAGAGTATCTGCGGAAAGTGAAGGAGCCGCACGTCTATTTTAAGCTGTTAAATATGAGGATCTGGGTGTCATAATGGTCCAATTACCTACCAGAAATTGTTCAGGCGGTGACAGCCCTGTGAAAATGACTGAATCACTCCTCATGGCAAAAGGCAGGCAAAGTCCTTATTACTGATGATATATGTTCATATATATTACAGATGTCCCCGTTTATTTGTTTTTTTGTTTTTTTTTCTTCAAAGAGACGTCCAGCCCTGTTTTGGAGGATGTCCACCTAATGCTGATCTAAAGCACACCGCAGTGATTTCCCCAATTTAAGAGGTCTTTGAATATTTTGAAAACTGACGCTGACATTCTCGAAAAAGCCAGAATGTGCTGAAATTCCTTCGCATAGACTAATTCAAACAGTTTTGAATTAGAGTTTTGCGTTTAGTATGATCTTTAACTCACATGCCTTCAGCATTAACTGAATTAATGAAATTCTTTAATAGAGGTCACATAAATAATTCTGAGTAACTCATTAGTTTCTGGTAATAAACTGAAAACACACTTGTGTAACCCCTCTGTATCAGTCTGTGACCTCTTTATGCGAGTAATGATTCTTCACAAGACCTTTGGGTTCAGGCGTAGTGCCGAGTTTATTAGCTGAACAAAACGTTGGGGTCATAAAAAGGTACAGACTACAGCTCTCAGCTCTGTCTCACCATATACACACAACACCATACAAGAGTGATAGTATAGATTAGATATTATAAGAGTGTGAAATTATATCACTTTGTTTTGATTTGATATGATTTGCTTTGCAGCTGATTGACAAGAACCCATTTTCTGTTATGTTACTATGGCAACAATAATAGACTGTTAGCGTTACATTTAGAAACAGTGTTTACTAAAATAACAGAAATACATGGAAAAATATCAATAAAGTGAAAATAATGAAATAAACATACCTGAAAAACACAAGAACAAAACGTTGGGGTCATAAAAAGGTACAGACTACATCTCTCAGCTCCCGTACGATAAAGCAATAAGCCACGAGAGGCCGTGGGTTACTACAATTTTACCACAGGGAAGGGTGTTCTTAGGCACGACATGAAGCGGAGTGTCTAAAATTCCCTTCGCTTTGGTAAAATCACAGTAACACACTGCCTCGAGTGGCTTAGTGCTTTTATAAAACGGCGGCCAACATGAAATATATTGAAATACACAATGTTTTAGGTAATTAAGTTAATAATAATCAACATAAGTGTTTCGCCAAGAAAGGTAGTTCCTTTAGAGTACGGTACTGTTGCTAAGCAACCATTGGCCACTGAACAAGGAGAACGATCGGTCACTGATCAATTTTGTATGACAGTGAACAGATGATAACACAGCACTGCTGAATGCAAATACTTTGTTTATAAGAACTTTTTGGTCACCAAATTACCACCACGAACTTCTGCCAGTCTGATGACGCCACTTTTCTCACGCTGGGGCTGAATCTCCAGAGGTGTAAGTAACGAATTACAATTACTCTCGTTACTGTAATTGAGTACAGTTTCCCCTGTAACTGTACTTTTTGGAGTAGAATTAAATCATAGTACTTTTACTCTTTCGTCTCGTCTTTAACTATGAGAGGCTGTGTAGCTGTTTAACTGTGAAATGTCGCAATAATGTCTGATTCTGTATGAAGTGATCAGCATGATTACTAGTGAAATATATTACAGTAAAAAATCAAAGCAAAGATGTTGCTGCTGATTTTAATGGTAGAAAGGATATCAGTGAAAATATGCAGTCTGAAGGCTGTGAATGTGTCTGTAGAGGTTCACACCTGTTAATGTAAGCTAGAGTCCAGGGAGCTGGTGGGCAGCAGGACTCTCACTAAAATTATTAATTAAGTAATCTACTCATAATTTTGACTCTTTTTTTTCTCTTAAATGAACTTAATTAAACAGTAACAGCCTCTGCACAGCCTTTCAGGGATTCTAAAATACTTTATTGGAAACAGATAAACTAGGATGTCTTATAAAACTAGGATGCCCAACATCAGGAGACTGTGCGTTTGAACCAGCGATCCCAATGGACGCCTGAGAGAGGAAAACGCTTGATGGGACTGTGTGATAGAAAGAGTCCCCGGTAATTAAGAAACTGATTAAAAACAATTTCTCTATTGTTTGGACTGAATTAAGAAGTTTGAGTTGGGCGTCCTCAAGTTGAAGGAGAGTCAGCAACATAAACTTCCATTTCAATGAGCTTATTTCTCATCTCACCCTGCCCTGCCCTGACCCTAGTTCTCACCCTTTCATTCAAAATGAATTGCACATTTTCGTCAGTCACCATCCAGCCCATTCATCACTGGACAATAGGATGACAGGACAACTGCTGACCAGATATTAATTAGGGGGGTGGATCGTTCTCAACACAGCAGTGACACTGAGATGGTTGTGTGTGTGTGTGTGTGTGTGTGTGTGCGTGTGTGTGTGTGTGTGTGTGCGTGACTGGACCCTCTTTTGCCTTCTGCTTTTTATCCTTGCGCGGTAAACGGGCTCCAGCTTGTGCTCGCCAGGGGGAGACGCCTGCGCAGCGCCGCTCCACTACAGTCTCTGCGAGAGCGCCTTCAGCCAGCGCACGTAGCTCTGAGCTTCGCGAGGTACGGCGAGAGAGGGATGGTGACGGTTCTGCTTACTGTGTGTAAATACAGTTAATCAGTTATGTCATCACCGTCTGTGTGAAAATACAGTTAATCAATCAGTTCTATCATTACTGTCATTTGTCACAGAAGGGAAAGCACAATGCTGGGCAATGCATGGATTTTCTGAGAGGAACTGAGAACCACTGCGTTACAGCATGACTCATGGAGGATGGGAAACAACTTCCATTGGCAAGGCTGTAGAAGCCCAATGGGCTTTAGAGGCTGTTATTCTGGCTCTTAGTCCCCATAAGCATGACTGCAAACTGAATAATAAGCAGCTTATGCTGGTGGAGGTTTGTTCTTTTGGTTCTTAGTGGTAAATCTGTAGTCAGTGTGTTTTGCTCTCCAGTGTCACCTTCTTGGCATTTAATCACAGACTAACTGTAGCTACATACAACTGAGCCGATCCTAAATTCAGGGGAATCTGATTGGTGGAAATAGAAGAGCAAAAACACTGTTAACCTAAGCTATGTGTTCATGTTTTGATGAATTATAATCCTAATAAATCATAGTAAAACCTAGTTTACACTAGCTAGCCAATTACTGACAGCTAAAAACACTACTTTACCTAGTAAATTAGCTAACTTGTAAGATCACTGTCAGCATGATACAATGATAGGAAGACCATCTTCACTGTCGACAGCCAGACACTGTGATGATGATGATGATTTTATTATTATTATACATACATCATCTAAACCGTTTATCCTTCTGGGTCACGGTGGGGTGCTGGAGCCTATCCCAGCTGTCATTGGGCGGAAGGCAGGATACACCCTGGACAGGTCGCCAGTCCATCACAGGGCAGACAGACAGACATACACAGTCACACAGTCACACCTAGGGGCAATTCAGCATGTCTGCATGTCTTTGGACTGTGGGAGGAAACCGGAGTACCCGGAGGAAACCCACGCAGACACGGGGAGAACAGGCAAACTCCACACAGAAATGACCCTGGTCACCCGGCCGTGAATCGAACCCAGGCCATTCTTGCTGTGAGGCGACAGTGCTACCCACTGCGCCACCGTGCATCATCATCATCATCATCATCATCATCAATGAAATTAGAAAATGCCAGATGCCCTTTTCATTGCTTTAAAAATTCATGACAAATGGAGCAATACAAATACTCCACAATTATTTGGGGAAAAATGTTGGTCCAAGTTATGAACAATATTCCTTCTCCTGAAAAGCTCTCATTTGGAGATATAAGGTTCTGTCGTCAAGGTGAAGACAAACTACCCAATTTTATATTTTCCACTGTATTTTGGTTCCAGCACACACTGTCTGCACTGAATCACAGATCCACTCTTGTGCGCTGTGGCCGTCACTCAGCGTCCTGCATAATGAAATCTGGCAGTAAAGAGGCATCTTGACCGCTCTTGTTCTGAAGAGGCGGCTTTGTTTTAGAGGAGGTTCTTAAAATTATATGAAAATGTGCTTTTTTAATCTCCTACTCACGCACTGAGTGATTGAACACAATTCCAAAGAAAGTAGGGAGGCAAAAGTGTGTGTTTCATGTCACGTCTTCACCCAGAGGGTTCTGGGAATTGGAGTCCTGAGAGTCATGGCTGGAGGGATGCGTGACAAGCAAATTCAATCAAATAGTCAAGTAAATCAAATATTTCCTGCTTACAAACACAAATGCTGTGGTGTTTGAAAGATGAGAATCTGCAATTTTGAAAGAACTTTTGAAACGAGTCACAAATCATTCAAATCAAATTACAACATGCTTGTAAATCGCTGCCGATAATTTGATTCTATATTGCTTGTGTTTGTGTATCTTCGCCTCTGGCTTGAGGGATCAAGTTGACGAAATCCACCCAACTCTTTCACACATGCAGCTCAGCCTGGAGAGAGAATCCGACACGTATCAAAGCCAGGTAGCGTCTCAGGCTCAGCACAGGACGAGGACACGGTAGTTGTTCCTTTGGCTGCTTTTTTTCCACACAAGTGCTGTGAGAGGATCACTAATCTGCAACAGTCACAATTCGTAATGATGCAGATTAGTGAAGCTGCAGCCTCTCTCTGGAAATCAGCCCGTGCTTTAAGACTCAGCACCGCAGATGATGACTCAGAGGAACCACTTGTCTTGTGATGGTACACCTGGGAAGATTCGCTCAAAGTGTGTACATGAATGAATGACACACATGCAAATTACACCCACTAGAAATGATTCAGTTGCAGTGACAGCGCTCAGAGAACCAAAGCTGGCCTTCAATGCAAAACGCAGCTAATTGGACTACTTTGAACTCTGGGCTTATTAGTCAGCAGTTAATCCTGAGACGTATTAGTCAGCAACTACTATACTAATATTGTCACTCTCCAAAAACAGTAACTTTACAGCAGAAGGCAAAACCGTTCTTAGTTTTTTGTGTAAGTTATGAGTAACAATTCACATGTTGCTTCTTTTTAGAATGAGTTTATCCATTTTCAGTATTTTGATGTTAGATATTATTTTTACGGTTCATTTTTAGGTGACTTATCACTTTATTTGACCCATTCATTCATTTCCAGAACTTCTCTACATGTATGTGTTGTCCCGTCCACACTGGGCTTGTAAACCGCCTGCTCCCCCACATGACACTTAAAATTAGCCCTGCGCCGCAAAATACTGTGGTGAGTTCCATGGGAATGCAGACCTCTACTTTGCGTGCCACAAAAACAGCTCTGACCCACTGAGGCATGGACTCAAGACCTCTGAAGGTGACCTGTGATATCTATCACCCAGGCAGCAGATCCTTTAAGTCCTGTAAGTTGCGAGGTGGAGCTGTTGCACATTGAACTAATGCTGTTATTTCAGCACATCCTACAGATGCTCGATCAGATGGTGTTAAAAATATGCGTTGATGCGGTATCCTCACCACCCACTCATTCCCACAATGCAATCCAGTTTGAAAGCCTTTGTTATTACAGGGCAAATTCACCTTTGTGTGTGTCCTGTGTACTTTTAACTAGGGGACCAATACCATTTTTTTAACACCATACGAGTGCATGTTTTTCTTGCCAATACCGATACCACAACGAGTCACCTACTTGGAATTAAGTAGTCGTTAGTGTAAATGAGTGCAGTGTACCTTAGAAGGTAAATCGTAAAAATCTTGCTGATTTTAGATAAGGTGTTGGTTATCTTGGAGTAGTGCTGTGGTGGAGAAGAGCGGGTTTTATCTATTTTTTCTGTACAGCTGTAAGTAAAGTACATTTCATAGTTTTGATCCCCACCTTTCTCTTTCAACATCGGTCTCTGTAGCACAGCAACAGCAGGAGTCACATCTGAGGCTAACGCATCCGAAGAGCTCACTTGTGGAGTTTACGTCTTGTTTGAGTCTTTTGTTTGGCTTGTTGAGCTGTAGTTGAATGTCCTCTAAAGCCAGACATACACTGTGAGTCCATTCGTCTCCAAATTATTGATGTTCGTCTTAAATCTCTCTCTTTGCCTTTTCGTTAGCTACAAGGGAATCTACCAATACAAAATGTTTAAAGTGAACATATCGTCTCCTTGGAACTATAAGGTTCTGTCTGGGCTCTGAGCAGTTTTGAGATATTGAGCTTTGAATATTTTGCATTCCAAATAGCAGAACTGATATGTGAACATATTTCTTTCCTACATAAAAATGACAGACACCCTAAATTTATTCTAAATGTACAATATCAAAACCCTTACAATTTGAACATTTTTAGAACAGGTCAAATTCAGATAGAACCTTCTATTCCTTTATGCTTGGAATTAAAGGGTTCTAATGTGGCAAACATGAAAAAAAGCAACGATTTTCAGAAAACACAAACAATTTATACTTGTAATTTGTTTTAAAACATAAAATTAGTGTAACAGTGTCTACATATAACAGATATATATTCTTTTTATGACATTTTTATGGCAATTATTTTTATTATTTATACTTTTTAACATTTATTTTTTGTTTTAGGATAAATCATATATTTTTCCTATTCAAAATACATTGCAAATTAGGTATTAAAATATTTTGTCCAGTGCAGAGGTCAGTTTTAGGTAGAAATCATTAGTTTAAGTTTCCTTTAGTCAGACAGAAACCAGCTACTGTAATAAACTGTCCCAGCAGGTCAGTGTAGCAGGTCAATCTAAAGGCTGTGTGAGGTTTTGTTTTATGTCAGAAATGTGACTCCAATGCACCAAAATGTCTTGTATTGAGAGCGAGAAGAAAAAAAAAAGACAGATGAATGAATGAAATTAATGTTTTTATGTAGGAATTGAAACCCCATAAATTCAAATATATACTACTCAATTAGCTTTAAGCTTTAATATTTATCAACTTTAAGATAATGAGTTTTTAAACAGGACAGGCAGAGTTTCAGCAACATGTTTTCATGAAGTTTTATAAACTTTTCCCGCAGTCACTGAGCAGAGCGGCAACATGACAAAGAAGCAGAACCTGATTGGTTCCCGTGTGTGTATTGGAAGTGCTGACTGGCTCTTACAGAACCTTATAGAACTAAGCTAGAGTTTGACTTTGGAGACAGAACCTTTTTGTTTTATAGATAGAGTCCAAAAATGCGTAGAACTTATAAACACCTCACATGATGTCACGAAGTCATCACAGAATAAGAAAATGTGAAAAACTCAGTTTTGACAAAAATGTCAGAACCTTATTCCAACAGGACGATTTAAACTGTGTCCGACTGCCATGGCATCAGCAATGCGCTGTGTGAGCAAACCCTCCTTCACTGACAGCATGAGTCATTTGTTCATTAGCACAGTAGCGCTTTCTTAACTAAACTCTGAAGGTGACAGAACATTGCTAAAAACCTAATCCTAACCCTTACTCTGGCCCTAATCCTAACCTCAACCTTAACCTCAACTCAAAACCTAATCTTAACCCTCACCCTGGCCCTAATCCTAACCCTAACCTCAACCCAGAACCTAACCCTAACCCTCACCCTGGCCCTAATCCTAACCCTAACCCTCACCCTGGCCCTAATCCTAATCCTAACCCTAATTCACATGTCGTTCACATGTTGCTTCTTTTTAGAATGAGTTTATCCATTTTCAGTATTTTGATGTTAGATATTATTTTTACGGCTCATTTTTAAGTGACTTATCACTTTATTTGACCCATTCATTCATTTCCAGAACTTCTCTACATGTATGTGTTGTCCAGTCTGGCCCTAGTCCTAACCCTAACCCTCACCCTGGCCCTAATCCTAATCCTAACCCTAACCTTAACCTCAACGCAAAACCTAATCCTAACCTTCATATGTTTTTGACATGTTACTGAGAGTCTGAGTGTTTGTTTCATCTAAAATGACCACTCAAAACAAAGTGTCACCAAAAGTTGAACGGGGTATCAGGTGGTATCGGATATTGGTACCGGCCCGGTATCAAATGGATATCAGTATCAGTATCGATGCATCCCAACTTCTTTTTTGTTCCACAACCTCCCCCTGCGCCACTGATCCACCAGATCCGTCACCACTCACTGATCCGGGACCTCATCATTTACAAATTAAGCCTCTGCAGGAATCTAAAACACAATCTATCTATGTTCCTATTTAGCTCTGCAACTTTTGAAATGAGACCTGAGGAAGCGACTCCATCAGAATGAATAAAGCCAATCGCAGCATTTGGTCTGTATACGCTGCCCGTTTCATTCTGAGCTGCTTCTGTTTGTGCATCCTCCACTGGGTTGATGAAACCCAGCGAGCTGAAGTCTTTGTTCTCACAGCTCAGCCTCGGGAGAGAATCTGACACGTATCAGAGGCAGGCAGTGTGTCGGGCACAGCACGAGAGCAGGACAAGGTGCTTATTTCACGCCTTCACCATTTGCCCCAAAATCACATGTACTGTGAGGGGATCAATAAGCCGCAACAGCCACTTCTGAACTGATTAGTGAGGCAGCTTGTCCTCGCAGGGCTTTAACACTGGCTGTGAGTCTCAGCTCTACAGAAAATGACTAAGAGAAGCAGAGGAATGCTGCTACATCTTATACTGCGCCTCAAAAGGTGTGTATAAAAACTCGAATGAATGATATAAATACACCGATCAGGCATAACATTATGAGCACCTCCTTGTTTCTACGCTCATTGTCCATTTTATCAGCTCCACTTACTATATAGGTGCACTTTGTAGTTCTAGTTACAGACTGTAGTCCATCTGTTTCTCTGATACTTTGTTAGCCCCCTTTTACCCTGTTCTTCAGTGGTCAGGACCCCCATGGACCCTCACAGAGCAGGTACTGTTTGGGTGGTGGATCATTCTCAGCACTGCAGTAACACTGACGTGGTGGTGGTGTGTTAGTGTGTGTTGCGCTGGTCTGAGTGGATCAGACACAGCAGTGCTGCTGGAGTTTTTAAACACCTCAGTGTCACTGCTGGACTGAGAATAGTCCACCAACCAAAAATATCCAGCTAACAGCGTCCTGTGGGCAGTGTCCTGTGACCACTGATGAAGGACTAGAGGATGACCAACGCAAACTGTGCAGCAGCAGATGAGCTATCGTCTCTGACTTTACATCTACAAGGTGGACCGACAAGGTAAGAGTGTCTAATAGAGTGGACAGTGAGTGGACACAGTTTAAAAACTCCAGCAGCACTGCTGTGTCTGATCCACTCAGACTAGCACAACACACACTAACACACCACCACCACGTCAGTGTTACTGCAGTGCTGAGAATGATCCACCACCCAAACAGAATAGTACCTGCTCTGTAAGGGTCCATGGGGGTCCTGACCACTGAAGAACAGGGTAAAAGGGGGCTAACAAAGTACGCAGAGAAACAGATGGACTACAGTCTGTAACTGTAGAACTACAAAGTGCACCTATATAGTAAGTGGAGCTGATAAAATGGACAATGAGCGTAGAAACAAGGAGGTGGTCATAATGTTATGATCAGTGTATTTCCATATACTTTTCAAAATATGTGTCAAGTTTGTAATATATGTTTGACACTTATGCAAATATTTAAAATTGATACTAATGTATATACGTTAAACAAAATATGTGCATATGGCAATATATACACATATATTAGCATATATAAATATGCACAGATGTTAAATATTATGTACATATTGCTGCTGTCAGAACAAAACCTCATATCTCCATTTTTGACATTTTTCAGCTTTTCACATAATTTGAAAATGCCTGTTGTCCTTTACATCATGTGCAAATTTCATGAAGAATGGACCAACAAAAATGGCCAAAATGACTTGGAAAAAAGTCTGGTTCCATTGACTTACATTAAATGTACAGTGTTTTTTTTCCTTCTTCTGTAAAGTTACCATTTTGGAGATTCAAGGTTTTTTTTCCAACAGCAGTGATATAAATAAATAGTATGTACATATATTTTCATATGAGATTACCTTGTGATAGTAAAGGTTCCAGTATCACCCTTCTGTGTAAACACAGCCTTACAGTGAGCAGCGATCTGAGCTCTAAAAGCTCTATTAGAAAAATAAACTGTGCTTGATTGAATTAGAGCCTTTTTGTAAGATTATGTAATGGGTCATCTCAATGTAAGCGCATAAACATTAGCAAAATCATATTTGAAAAGCATAACGAGTTGCAGGAATGAAGCTTTTTCCTGATCTGAAAGATCAACTCAGTGAGCTCCCAGTAACAGTGCTGGATTACAGCTATGAGAGATGTAAATAGAGACCCAGCAGAGTCTTCAAACAGCTTGTTGGACCCTTGAAATTCAAGTGTTTTGACTAAACGAGTCAAAAAGGCAATCACACGCATTTCTAAAGAGGCTCAAAATCATTTCCCCTTATTTCTTGGCAGAGTTTGTATATATTAAATCAACATTTTGTTTACGGAATATAAGCAATAGCAATTTTGGCAATTTTGACAATTTCTGTGACCTAAATTCAATATCTATTTCTGTGTTTCCTGCAAAGAAGCTCAACTACAGGTTTAAAAACAAGCCATTTTATGCACAGATGGATTCAGGTTATCTTATCTGGAACAGGAGACACATTTCAGTGCCAAAACAAAGAACTGTGCAATAGTCAGAATCTACCCTTCATTCATTTCATTTCCAGCCAAAGAACAAATTCATTTTTAGCGTCAGGGAAAAACAAACTTTTGACCAAAAAAAAAAAAATCCTTTTTCAGTATGTAGTGAGTCACTCTACCTTTATTCCAGCTTCCATTCTTTTCAGGAGACTCACTTTCAGTTCCTCAAAGAATCTGCAGACACACCTCCAAAGTTCAGTCTTAGAAGCTGGTTGATCATTTTCTGAAGTAATCAAACACATTCAGTGGTGTTGAGGTCTGGACTCTGGGGTGGTCAGTCCATCGTTCAGCTTCTTTGTTTGAGGTGTCCGTCTCCTTTTCTCAGTGAGGTTCTTCTTGAACAGCTACACATCCTTTCAGACCCACAGCGCTGAGTCGTCTTCTCACAGTGGAAGGATGGACAGAAACACCTGTGGATGTTTTCAGATCTGAAGCAGCTTGATTTTCTCCTCTCTCTCAGAGATGAAAGCTTTTAAGTGCTGTTTATCTGATGGGGGCAGTTTTGGTGTCTACCAGGTCTTCCAGGTGGTTGTTAGGAGCCTCATTTTCTACCCAATTTTTGATCTCCTGTTTTTTCTTTCTCCTTATGCAATTGAATTATTTAATATCTAATCTCCTAAGATATATCTCCTAAAAATGAATAACCTGTTCTTCATGGCTGCTTTGATTGGAAATGAAATAAATGAAGTATCAACCAGTTTGCATTGTATCCTTATACACCCTTAAAAAGATGGTCCTTCAGGGGTTCTTTAGTAAAGACAATGATTCTATATAGAACTTTGGACACTAAAGGGATTCTCTGCATGGTGAAATTGTTCTTCAGATTGATAGAGAAGGTGTTGTATAGGGTTCTACATAGCACCAAAAAAGGTTCTTGTATTGTATGATGTCAAGCCATCAATCTCCATCAATCTGAAGAACCATTTCACCATGCAAAGAACCATTTAATCATGCAAATGCTTCTTTTAGTGTTCATAGTTCTGTATAAAACCACTGTCTTTACTAAAGAATCCTTGAAAAACCATCTTTTTGAATAGTGTAGTCACTGAATAACAAGCCTTAAGATGCAATAAGACTTGATTTTAAGGGGTTAACGCTTATCTTATGCTGATAACTATGTGTTCAATATAATCATGCATCTCTAACAAAGTTATATTGTTATTAAATGTGTTTAATAACTGCACAAACACGCAACCATAATCAGTTAAATGCACGGAGGTGCTTTACTGCAGAATCTTACATGGAAATCTTGTCATCTTTAGAAGTATGTAGTCCAAAAAAGGAATTACTGCTTTATCTTTGCCCTCCAGCACAATTAATTTGAAAAGAAAGTGGGTGAAATGCAGTTTTATCAGCTTCAATTCTTAGATATTCATCTGCCTTTGGGGGGAAATCAGCTTAAAACAACTATTACTTCCAGGCACAGTATATCCAGTGAGCATACAAACACGCACTGATCAATATTCAACGACAAATGCAATAAGAGGATGTGACCGTACAAGAAAGTCACTTCACTGAATCACTAAGTTATCCAAATGGAAACAACTGGATTGTGGAGAACAGGGAAAAGAGCACTGCATTCCAGCAATGCATCTGTTAACGCTGGGGAGGAAGAACTCTGAGCAAAGAAGCTCGGAGTGGAAGGATATTGAAGTGTCTACTTAATAAAACAAGGATGTTTTCAAGCACGTCAAAAGCAATGACAGCCGACTGAGTGGATGCAAATAGTGACATCACAAGCCCCCCAGAGCATCATCTGGAAGCATGTCAGTGGCAGCTGGAAGCCTAATTTCAAAGAGACTGGAGCTGGCTTCTTTTATTGCCAGCTACTCATTCGAATAGTCCGTTCCACCTTAAATGGTGCAGCAGTTACAGCAGCCTCAGGCACCAGAATGTAACTGCTGCACCGTTTAAGGTGGAACGGACAATTCGAAAACACTGGCAAATTCGAGTCATTGTTTTATCCTCGATTTCCAATCTCTCGTGACCACATAAATGATTTGCGTCATGATTGACGAGGATTCATTGATACAAATCACTTTGGAGAGAAACTGGTCAAGAATGACCATCATGTCCACAAGCTGGCTGCAATCAGGAGCTCCAAAGCCCAACGTTGCCAACTTACCCAGCGTGTTTCCAACCAGAGAGACCAGGAACACGACAATATATCCCGCTATCAGGACCCACTCGTACTGCTTGGGGTGCAGGTACTCTCTCCAGATGTAGCGCAAAAGTTCCTCGTCCTCGTCCAGCTGCGGAGGCGCGTAACTTTCCGTGGAATTCAGCCGCTGCTCCGCTGCCGAGCAGTCGTTGCGTCCGACGGCGATCCCTGCCATGATGCGATGAGCGCCAGCCCTGTCCGTGCGCATCTACAGCATGACTGATAGCGCGCGCGCCGAGCGGATTTGGGAAGACGGGGGCTTTTAAACGGAGAGCTCGGTGGTCGCGGCGACGTGACGCGCTGAGGGACACTGATTGGAGCCACTGACTGGCTAACGCTGAAAGGACACACTGAAAGGTCCTCATGGAGCTCCTTACTGTATTAGAGACGCTCCCGCGCGCGTAATTAAGCACCGTTCCTGCCTGCTGTAGACCCTCGAAGGGGAATTCCAGCAACTTTTCGAAATTTATGATCTATAATTGAATGGTCGAGGTATGAAAGTTTGAAGGGATGTACTTTATTGTGGAGAAGCTTAGATTTCTTTACAGTGGGGGTGGGGTCACGATGTCTATCTGTCTGTCTATCTATCTATCTATCTATCTATCTATCTATCTATCTAATCAATAGAACTAATAGAAATGCTCCAAAATCACTTGGAATAAAACACCTTTATATTCACTTGCATTGAAAATTAAGAACCATGGACACTAAAAGAACCCTTTGCATGATTAAATGGTTCTTTGCCTGGTGAAACCGTTCTTCAGATTAATAGAGAACGTGTTGTGTATGGTTCTATATAACACCAAAAAGAGTTCTTGTACTATTACAATGTCAAGCTTGTGAAAATAGTAAAAGCATTCTTAATGCTACATAGAACCATTTTCAAAAAGGTTCTATATAGAACCACACAGCACATTCTCCATCATTTTACTATGCAAAGAACCATTTAAATGGTTCTTTTAGTGTTCATGGTTACATATAGGACAACTGTCTTTACTAAAGAACCCTCAGATTAATGGAGAATGTGTTGTATATGGTTCTATGTGGCACCAAAAAATGGTTCTGCTACTGTTATGACGTCAAGCTTGTTACAATATAGTAAACTTTCTTAGTGCTGTATAGAACCATATTCAAAAAGGTTCTATATAAAACCATACAACACATTTTCCATCAATCCTTAGAACCATTTCACCATGCAAAGAACCATTTAAGCATGCAATTGCTTCTTTTAGTGTTCATGGCTCTATATAGAACCACTGTCTTCACTGAAGAACCCTTGAAGAACCATCTCTTTGGAGAGTGTAGTCACTGAATAACAATAACTGCTAATAACTATGTGTTCAATATAACCATGCATCTCTAATGAAGTTATACTGTTATTAAAAGTGTTTAATAACTGCACAAACACGCAACCATAATCATTTAAATGCACAGAGGTGCTTTACTGCAGATTCCTACATTGAAAAGCTTGTAATCTTTATAAGTCTGTAGTCCAAAAGGTAATTACTGCTTTCTCTTTGCCCTCCAGCTCACTGAATTTGAAAGGAAAGGGGATAAAATGCAGCTATAATAGCTTTAATTCTTAGATATTCGTCTGCATTTGAGGGGAAAATCAGCTAAAAACAACAATTACTTCCATGCACTGTATATTCAGTAAGCATACAAACGCAAACTGATCAATATTCAAAGAGAAATGCAAAAAGAAATTACTGCAGAGTTCTGTAACCATACAAGAAAGTCAGATCACTGAATCTCTAAGTTTTGCGAGGAGAAACAACCAGATTGTGGAGAACAGGAAAAGAGCACTGTGTTAAGTGTTTTTGCCTTCTCCTGTAAAGTTACTATGTTGGAAATACATGTTTTACTTTGGACAGTGATGAAACAAATCCTGTTAATTGTTGCCAATATTTTACAGTATTTTCCACAGTAAAATTCTGTATTCATCATTTTATTTTGAAATCAACTCATCTTAAGATATTTTCAAATTACTGGCTGATACAGCACAGCATGTTTGGATATGACAGTTAAAGCAGCACTATGTAAGATTATTTTAGTAAAGCTGAAAGACGTAGCATTACAGAGTCAGGAGAATAAAGACAGGATAAAATATGATGAGTGTACGCTTCTGTGAGTCGCCCTTAACGCCTCAAATAATCATTTAGAAGTCAGAGGCGTTGGGTCAGGAGTTTTTCACACCACATCATACGTCTTTACTTATTGACGTCACACACAGACCAAAAAGAAAGTATGGCTCGATGTTTAGATCTCAAAATAATCTCAAAATCAACATCATACTGATGAAGATATGGTGACAATAGTAGATAATTCACTCACATCCTCAGAGGGCGCTCCTTTACCAAGTTTAGACTGAGTTCTCTTTGAATTCTCTTTCAATCATCAGATTCATCTGCTTGTGGGGGTCCGAAGCGCACCACGTTACAAAGTGCTCTTCTGCAAGATGCATACAATTACACATTTCCACCAGAGAGGGCTCCAAATCCCCAAACCTTACATGGTGCAGCTTTTAACAGTAA
Source organism: Colossoma macropomum (assembly GCF_904425465.1). Lineage (NCBI taxonomy): Eukaryota > Metazoa > Chordata > Actinopteri > Characiformes > Serrasalmidae > Colossoma > Colossoma macropomum. The sequence goes on along the minus strand of NW_023494791.1, from coordinate 3,979,798 downwards.
TTTTTTACAGTAAAATACCGTATTCATCACTTTATTGTGAAATCAGTTCATCTAAAAACAGAGCAAATAACTGGTTGGTACAGCATGGCATTGTGAGATAGGACCCTTAAAGAAGGCAAAGAGGGTTTTTACCCAGTGTTTATGCCCTGCTTTCCTGTGCCATTCTATTATTATTTATTATTTTTGTATTGTCATAAAAAAAAAATCAGATGCATTTACATAAATAGATAATTCAACCAAATTGGCTTGAAGTCAGAGTTAAAAACACATTTTAGACTTTTAACTTGGACTTTACAATAAAATCCCTTTGCTTTGAGTGACCAATACCTTAATTATGTTTATTCTAGTAAAGCAAATGATTGAATATTCCATTTTGCAGAACTAAAATAATCACTTCCCAAACTTAATCAAATGTTTTAGTGATGACTGTTCATTCATGGGCTCATTTTGAGCAGAACTCAAAAACACTAACCAGTACATGACCAGCAAACACTGCTTTGAACAGCTGTACACAGATTAAATCATTATATTTTACATTAAAACACTAAAAAAATTGCTGAAAGTCTGTTTCAGTATTGACAACTCGTATTGTTCCACACTGATTTTCAGACTTTGAAACACATTGACCTAAAAACAATGGGATCTAACTGCTCACCATGTGGCCATGAGGGACAGGGATGCTCACTTCCTGCTCTAAACTGCAGGGGTGTGGCTAAAATAAGGCTCCGCCTACAGACTAAAACTCTTTATGATTTGGTAGTGACATGAAAAAATGGCACAGCACTTTTTTCTAAAAGTTTTTATTTAAACATTAAATTCATGATAAATCTGAACCTTTCGACGTCACTTTAAATAAATCAATAAGATCTTTATAAACAGCATCGAGAAAACACAAATTATTTTCACCAGGTGTAAATTTAGGGTTTGGGACAGACACTTTCCAATCTAATGTACCCTATAAATGATGATTTTGTATATATTTAGCTTATTACTATCTCTATCAATGCCTTGAGTTAAAATAGATAACATAACATGATCCTGTAAATATATAAGAACTGAATACTTCATTGTTTTCTAATGTGTTTTAAATGTCTTTTTTTATTTATTTATTTATTTTCTGTGGGTGCGCAGTTTGAAGTAATTCAATTGAACGGTCCATATCTGCTTATTGAGTGTATAGCAGTTTAGCTCCACCCATTCACACTAAAGCTATAAGAAGTGTTTCAGCCTGCACTGCTTTATGAATGAGGTGCAATACAGGGAGCCAATCAGAAGAGAGCTCGTTTACTTTGAATTGCCTCCATTGTCACTGAGATTGACTCAGCCACTAACCCAGCAGCTGGACTACACAAAACTACCCAGCACTGCAGAAATAACAAAATGACCCACTAGGCTCAGCACAGTGTTTGGGTAGAACAAATAGCCCAGCATTATTTGGAGTGTAACTCGGTATTTTGTTGTAACTGACTGCCTTAAATGACTCAATAAAAAGAAACACGCATGTTGTGAACAGACATATGATTGTTTATTTAAAAGAATAAAGCTGTATTAACCTCTGCTTTACTGCAAACAGCTGGCTGTTTATCACTGAATGACTGCAGGCATCAAAGAACACTAATTAATGAGCTACTCCATAAAAAATGAATAGGCTTCAAAATGATCAGAATCACATATTTAAGTGAAGCCCATTGGTTTTGTGTATGTGTGTCTGTTTAATATGAAGCCCCAATTAATTGCTCACCTTTATAGGTCCTAGCCCAGAAAAGGATGGCATGTCCACTCCAGGTAAGGGGAAGGGGACCTGCCCCAGGTGGAGGAGTTTAAGTATCTCAGGGTCTTGTTCACGAGTGATGGGAAGAGGGATTGTGAGATCAGCCGCACTCTGGGAGCGGCCTGGGGTCCCTGGGAATGAGCTGGAGGAAGTTAGGGGGACTGGGATTCTCTGCTGTCCCAACTGCTACCGTGACCCTATCTGGACTAAGCGGTTAATGATGATGATGATGATGATGATGATGGCCCTTATAGTAGCAATACAGACTGACCTGGTAACTCAAAACCCCATCATTTGTTAAAATAATAAACACCTGTAAATGCATTAGAGCCAGACTTTTAGCCTGAAGATAACCTCTTCTGACCCATAGTTAATTTTATTTGAAGATAACTGATGAAAATAGGATCTAATTAACAGAACCAACAAAGCATTAAGAATACAAAGAGAATGAATTGTTGAACAAACTTAATATCTCTACTTTTGCTCTTGACTGTGTTGTATGGTTTAATCACTCTGTCCAGTGAATGATTTTGTACATTTTAATTAATGAGCTCATGAGTTTTTATCAGGAGGAAAAACACAGAAACCTCAGCTACAGTGCAGTGGTCCACTGAGACCCCTTTTACAAATATGGCACACTGAAAACAGCAATTCATTGAATTTAGCTGATTTAAACGTGAGCAATGGGTCCATTGGGTCCACTTAGTCCTTCAATTAGCGGCCTTTGGCAATTACTGTGGTGTTAAAAATATCAGTAGGGTCTAACCAGGTACGTGTGATGGTACTAACTCCAAAGTACTAGATAATTATTTTGGGTAACATGATGATGAGCTCAAATACAGTCTAATTTAATTACACTGAATAACTAACAGGTCGGTATGGAGCTCTGCTGGTGGCATCCCGTATCAATAAAAATAACGCATGGCCACAACTTAGTAAGATGTGGGAATGAGAAAATTAAATCATGGCCACAACTTAGTAAAGCATGGGAACGAGATCATGCCTTATTAAGCTCTGGTCAGGGCATAATTATCTCATTCTGACACCTTACTAAGTTGCGGTCATGCATTAGGATCTCGTTCCCATGCCTTACTAAGTCATGGCCATGACTTAATTATCTCGTTCCCACAACTTACTAAGTTGTGGCCACGCATTATTTTTATTGATACGGGATGCCACCAGCAGGGCTCTGTAGGTTGTAGATGACAGATATTAAGATGTATAAGAATATTTCAGAATTATTATTTATAACAAGGTATAACATGGTGGTCAGTACAAATAACACTAGATTTCAGTGTAATGTCACACGTTTAAGCTGGACAGTAAATCAGAAATATCTCCAAGTACCAGGTAAGTTATATGACATAAAATGACGCCACAAAGTACAAAGATTTTGAGTTTCTAAGTAAATTTCTTTTACTATCCAGATTTTCAGGGCGGCACGGTGGCACAGTGGGTAGCGCTGTCGCTTCACAGAAAGAATGGCCTGGGTTCGATTCCCGGCCGGGTGACCAGGGTCATTTCTGTGTGGAGTTTGCCAGTTCTCCCCGTGTCTGTGTGGGTTTCCTCCGGGTACTCCGGTTTCCTCCCACAGTCCAAAAACATGCAGTCAGGCTGATTGAACATGCTGAACTGCCCCTAGGTGTGAGTGAGTGTGTGAATGTGTATGTCTGTTTGTCTGCCCTGTGATGGACTGGCGACCTGTCCAGGGTGTATCCTGCCTTCCGCCCAATGACAGCTGGGATAGGCTCCAGCACCCCACCGTGACCCAGAAGGATAAGCGGTTTAGATGATGTATGTAATCCAGATTTTCTTTCTTTTTTTGTTTTTTGATAGTTTTCATTTAATTCAGTGTAGTTTATAGGTAATAAATAGGTACGTCTATGTAAAATTATGTATTTTATGTATGTACTTTGTTCATGTACATTTTTTTACACCATAACTCTACCTGCAACCTTTTACCCAAATATAATTACACAGTACTGTGGAGTTTGTACCTCACATTTACTCAGTTAAAGTCAAGACCCTGTTGGGGATTTCATTGTAATTTAGATACACTGTCTTGGAACTTACTATCATGTTACCCAAAATAATTATCTAGTACTTTGGAGTTTGAACCTCATACGTACCTGGTTGATAGCTAGAACTTAACAGACTCTAAAGGAATACATTGCTATTTCTTATTGGTGGTGAAGTAATATGAACAGTTCAAGCAATTTCAATGCATGTTTTCAATGCATATGAATAGCAAAGTAAAATACAATTGGGTGCATCATTCATACTTCCACAAAAGGTGGAAAAACAAAGTGTGGTAAGTAGAAACTCTGGACCACTCAATCATTTTATTTCCTTGGGTTTTAAATGTTTGGCTCTGTGACAGACATATGCACTTTGTATTTTGTCTCTACTCACAGCATTTTGAAATCTTTGAATAACATACTGAATGACCGGATGTTTGTACACAGTCCTTCCAGTCAGCTACTTTAAAGTGCACCCATTACTGACACAGTTTCTCCATAGAAATAGGCATTGCCAATTGAATAGGACACACTGGAGCAGCCATACATGAGCTCAAGGTCACCATGCCCAATGCTAAGCGTGGGCTGGAGGGGTATAAAGCCTCCCCAGCATTGGGCTGTGTAGCAGTGGAACTGTGTTCTCTGGAGTGATGGAGCTCCATCCAGTACCTTTGTGATGAGCTGGAATGATTCAGGACTGACCATCCAACATCAGTACCTGACCTCACTAATCCTCAATCAAATCCTCACAACAATGTTCCAACATCTATTGTACAGCCTTCACAGAAGAGTAGAGGCTGTTACTGCAGCACAAACTCACTATTAACACCTTCATTTCAGAAGAAACGATGGAGAAGCAGGAGAGAACAGGAGGGCTGGTTAATTTACCACCTCAATGATCTACACATATTGGACATGCACCGATATTTCATAATAAAGTATTATTACCTTATTGTTGTGGTGGACACTTTGAAATACTGTCACTGCATTTTACTCAAATAATCTGTAGTTTCACCAGAGATTTGTCAGATATGCAGGGCTGCTCTGGTTTCACTATGCTGTCACATTGTGATCCCATGCATTATTTGATGTTTGTACAGCTGTTTTAATGTATTATACAGAGTTCAAAGTAAAAATGTGAAAATATAAAACGTATATAATAAATTTATATTATATCGCTGTTCAAATAACAGGATTCCAGAAAGTGAAGACGAAAAGACTGCTGGGTCATTTTACAAAGCGCCACCAGGGGCTTGTATAACCACTAATGCACTATTGCTACCAAAAATGTCTATTCAGAACAACACATGTATGAATATGTATTATATTACTGTAAGTATTTTTTTCTTAATTTAGCATTGCAATAAAGTGATAAAATCGTAAATGTACAATAAAGGATTCAATAAATGCTGCTGTGTGTTACATTTTTGCTGAGTGTCCTGCAGGCCAGTCTACAAGTGTCACTGCCTCTTTGTGAGTCACTGAGTGACTGAGTGCCTGACTGAGGCTATGTCTCTATCTGTACACTACTGTACTAAATAGTATGTTCTAAATAGCAACAGAATCATTGTTGGTGTATTGAACTGTTTAGTGGAGTATATCAATACTGTCAGAACAAAAGCTTGTATCTACATTTTTGTATTTTGTATTATTCACTGAATTTGTAAATACTAGCTGTCCTTTACCCAGGATTTCATGATGAACATTGTAATAGAAAAGGATGAATGACATATTTAAGTGTGTTCTCTGTAGAGAATATGTTGATTTATTTTCACTTAGAAAATCAACAAAATGTGTAATTTGACTGGGGATGTTCAAACTTTGGCACACTTTTTATTTCCTCTCTTTTAAAGTTAATCTTTGGAGATAAGAGGTTTTGTTCCCACAGCAACAATATGCAACTTGAGGCTGACCGCTCTACTAAATAGTATGTTGTAAATAGTAACGACATTACTGGTGATGAACAAATTTTTGCAGTATACGTGGTTTGAGACACAGCCCCAGTGATCAAAAGTGTCCCTGACAGCTACTGTTGAAATATGAGCATTGAGCATTGCACAAAACAAACAGTAGGTGGAGCTACACACCTAATTAAATACAGCAAACTGAACTATCGAACACTATCAAACAAATCCACAAAAAGGATGATTTATTTGGGCCCTTTTGCCAGTATAGCACAGTGGATAACTTCCTCTTTCGCATTTAACAAACACAATAAAAGTCCCCTGTAATTCTGCTCTTTTAAATTGAAGGTGACTTGATTTACTTGAAATATTTACTAAACATCCTACCTATTTAAATTCATCTTCTTCTCCTTCTTCTTCTTCTTCTTAAAAACTAATAATAATAGTAATAATAGTTATAAAAGTAATTATCATCACCACATTAGTATTATTATTATTATTATTATTATTATTATTATTATTCCATTTTATTATAATAATGATATAGCTATACTAATATAATTATTAGTATGAGGATCCAATGATGGTCCACATATTAATTTTCATATCTATAACATATACTTTAAACACAAATTCGTCACTATCTCTTCAAGAACACTTTTTGATTTTTCATTGTGTGCACAAACAGTGAATGAGCTTGTCTGTCATTTTCTGAGAAGTTTCCTTAAATTATCACTCATATGAACTTTTAAATGTCTCATTATTTCCACTTTGTTGAGCCAAATGAACAGCACTTACGTTTGTGCAGTTATACTGCTGCACATTATAATATCAATATTATATCATCTCAAAGGAACAATCTCAGGCCTAGAACACAGTTCCATTGAGCGCATTCACACTAACACACATAGCCTGAAGAATGACTGAAGAACAAGGCTTACAATGGGACTGAATGAAATGCTGTTAAAATAATACACTGCTCAAAAAAATAAAGGGAACACTTAAACAACACAATATAACTCCAAGTAAATCAAACTTCTGTGAAATCAAACTGTCCACTTAGGAAGCAACACTGATTGACAATCATTCACATGCTGTTGTGCAAATGGAATAGACAACAGGTGGAAATCATTGGCGATTAGCAAGACACACTCAATAAAGGAGTGGTTCTGCAGGTGGGGACCACAGACCACTTCTCAGTACCTATGCTTTCTGGCTGATGTTTTGGTCACTTTTGAATGTTGGTGGTGCTTTCACACTCGTGGTAGCATGAGACGGACTCTACAACCCACACAAGTGGCTCAGGTAGTGCAGCTCATCCAGGATGGCACATCAATGCGAGCTGTGGCAAGAAGGTTTGCTGTGTCTGTCAGCGTGGTGTCCAGAGCCTGGAGGCACTACCAGGAGACAGGCCAGTACACCAGGAGACGTGGAGGAGGCCGTAGGAGGGCAACAACCCAGCAGCAGGACTGCTACCTCCACCTTTGTGCAAGGAGGAACAGGAGGAGCACTGCCAGAGCCCTGCAAAATGATCTCCAGCAGGCCACAAATGTGCATGTGTCTGCACAAACGGTTAGAAACCGACTCCATGAGGATGGTATGAGGGCCCGACATCCACAGATGGGGGTTGTGCTCACAGCCCAACACCGTGCAGGACGCTTGGGATTTGCCAGAGAACACCAGGATTGGCAAATTCATCACAGATGAAAGCAGGTTCACACTGAGCACATGTGACCGACGTGACAGAGTCTGGAGACGCCGTGGAGAGCGATCTGCTGCCTGCAACATCCTTCAGCATGACCGGTTTGGCAGTGGGTCGGTAATGGTGTGGGGTGGCATTTCTTTGGAGGGCCGCACAGCCCTCCATGTGCTCGCCAGAGGTAGCCTGACTGCCATTAGGTACCGAGATGAGATCCTCAGACCCCTTGTGAGACCATATGCTGGTGCAGTTGGCCCTGGGTTCCTCCTAATGCAGGACAATGCTAGACCTCATGTGGCTGGAGTGTGTCAGCAGTTCCTGCAAGATGAAGGCATTGAAGCTATGGACTGGCCCGCCCGTTCCCCAGGCCTGAATCTGACTGAGCACATCTGGGACATCATGTCTCGCTCCATCCACCAACGTCACGTTGCACCACAGACTGTCCAGGAGTTGGCGGATGCTTTAGTCCAGGTCTGGGAGGAGATCCCTCAGGAGACCATCCGCCACCTCATCAGGAGCATGCCCAGGAGCTGTAGGGAGGTCATACAGGCACGTGGAGGCCACACACAATACTGAGCCTCATTTTGACTTGTTTTAAGGACATTACATCAAAGTTGGATCAGCCTGTAGTGTGTTTTGCCACTTTAATTTTGTGTGTGACTCCAAATCCAGGCCTCCATTGGTTAATAAATTTGATTTCCATTGATGATTTTTGTGTGATTTTGTTGTCAGCACATTCAACTTTGTACAGAACAAAGTATTCAATGAGAATATTTCATTCATTCAGATCTAGGATGTGTTATTTGAGTGTTCCCTTTATTTTTTTGAGCAGTGTATGAACAGCCTTCTCATCGAAATGCATTGTCATAATCTGTTATGCAATACAGCAAATTAACAGTAACAAATGAGTCACATTCAGCAATTAGGAACATCAGATGAGTCAGTTAGTCTGGGTATCTTATCACTGCTATAAAACATCAGGCAGATTTAATTGAATTACTGTATAAAAAAATCACAAAAGCAGCACAGTTAAAAGAGAATTCCTCAAATTTTAAAAATTCTTCCTACTTTGATCTTCGACTTTCTTCTTCTTTACAGTGGTGGTGATAGGAACCGGGGGTCGCCATGACCACAACACAAATATAGCCATTTTATTTACTATCCAAAACCACCAGTGACCCTACACGAGTCTTCTGAGTTTTATCTCGCTGTTGTTGGAACAAAACCTCATATCTCCAAACTTGTCACTTTACAAGAGATGGGAAAAACATACTTTACTTTTAATGTGAGTCAGTGGAACCAGACTTCTTTGCAAGTAATTTTGGGCTGTTTCTTTTGGTTCATTTATCATGAAATTCACACACAATGTAAAAGGTGACATGTATTTACAAATTTTGGCAAAAACTGAAAAACAAAAATGGAGATACGAGATTTTGTACCAACAGCAGTGATATGGAATGTCAATAATGGTAAAATAGTGGAAAATCTGATCTTTACAACAGATCCATCATATAGAGATTTTTAAAAATACATTTTAGGCCAAAATCTTCTCCCAAATTACCATAAAACAATGTCTCAGACATCAATGTCTCAGATATTATAATAACTCTCTGTGAAGGAGGTTTTAAAGGTGGATGTCTGGTTCCTATCACCATCACTGTGAACAATTCTGACTCTATAAGCTTCTCTAGAACGCAGTGTTTCCCACCAAACCACTCTGAATGAATCTGTTCACATTTCAGAGCTTTAATTATGCAGACATTCTGAAACATCATTGAACTTCCCCTTAATGTCTGCCCTTTGTTATAAGAAGAATTGTTTAAAAAATGGCCTGCTATTAGAGCATGTTTGAATTCTGACACAAAAAAAAATGTGCTGAAAATGAATGTGAAGCATTGCTAGTCTAATATGACATTAAATTGCCTAACATTTATTTGTCAAAACGTAAAAAAAAGGCTGTACTACAGATAAAAAGCTGCTCTATTTTAATCACTTACCATCCTGACCTCAGAGAGAAGTTCACAAATGAGAATGAACGTTTCTCATCTATCCCAGTGAAGAGAATTTCAAGGTAAATCTTGCATTCAGAGCAGGGAGTGAGTGCTGCTTCTCCATGGATTCATTTGCATCTATTTTTCAAATGAAGCGTTATCATATGTAGAGGAGTAATGTCCAAGAGACTTCTACAGTTTGCAGGAGAAAGCCCTACCGGGGTAACCTTCAAAGGGTTCTGCTATCAATAAATGGACATGCGTGTCCTGAAATATCCTTAAAAAGAAAGATTAATGGTGAAAAAAAGGAGCGGGGGTGGCATAAGAATGCAATTCGGTGCAATCTTTGCTAAATTATCTTTGCTGTGCGAATGATGAACTGGTCAGGACGCATAAGCTCGTGTGCCCTTTCTCTTATCCCTGGTCTTAAGCTAACACCTCCAGAAATGGATTTTTTCCACAATCATGTCCTTTGCTGTATGCACGGCCTATTTTACCATGCAGGCAAGAAGGCTGAGAAAGGTCAACAAGATGTGCAGTATGTTCATCTTTTGGTCCCTACTAGGAGCTTTATTATTTCAGAGATGTAAAGGTCTGACAAGTCACTGTAATGAAAATCGCACTCATTTCATAAGGTCTCCCTGGTTGATGGCAGAGGTCTCGGCGCTCTGCTGCTGACCGAGTGCTGTATGTCAGTTTGATGGGCACTTTAAGCAGTTTTATTTAAGTTCAAGCACAAGTGTTGACCAAAGGAATTTAATTGCTTTCATATACTGTCATTCACAGAATGGCCACTGCACAGCACTAAAATGATGCCCTGTTCACACTTATTGACATCTGTCTCGAGTGATCTGAGCACAAGTGAACAGTGAGTGTTGACTGGAGGACTGGAGGAAGGAGACTGGACACGGGAAGGCATTTTAAGTCAGTATATGTGACGTGATGCTAAATATGATTTACTCTTTTTCCTTTTTTAAATGAATTGTTTGGAAAGAGATGACAAAATACAGCTGTACACTGAAAATCAACACAGCGCACCAGGATGCTCTGCTCTCTATTGCTGGGTAAACTTTATGCAAATGAGCTGAGCATCAACTAATCAGACTGTTGATGCAACGCAGGAAACCACTTGTGCCATCCATAGTCAAGCTACAAGCAGGAGATGATTGCACTGGTTCAGGGGTCGCAACGCAAATGTTAAGAAGAGCCATTTTCTCCTTTCGACAATAATCAAACCACTTTGGGAGCCACAACATTTTATGTCCATTTTACCATCTTGGCTGTAAATATGTCTCAGTACGTTCTAATGTCCTAGTAAAGATACAATATAAACGAAAAGGCAGACTTACTTTGCTCTGCTTTAAGCTTTAGCTATATTTCTCACATCTCTGGCAGGAAACTTTTCCACAAAAGTAGAATAGTTTCTTGTAAAATGTCTCTCAACCTTCAAATTTTTACGAGGCTGAAGTCGCTTCTTGTTCGCCAGCTTCTTGTTTGAATTTTCCCGTTCCACCTTAAATGGTGCCTGAGGTGCCAGAATGTAACTGCTGCACCATTTAAGGTGGAACGAGAATATTCAAACAAGAAGCTGGTGATTGAAAAGCTGACTTCAGCCTCGTGACTTTTTAGTGTTTGACAGTTTCTCGTTGCAGATTAAACATATCAGGAAACCAGCTGGAGTGATTATAAATGCAAATAAGTCCATTCATCTCCAAATTGTCGATGTTCGTCTTAAATCTCTCTCTTTGCCGTTTCGTTAGCTACTAGCTAGGCGAGCCTGTTGTCTGTGTTGCTATGTGACCAGCAGTCTGCACCGATCTTCAGGGTTAAAGGGTGAATCAGCAGTTCTACATTAACTCCAGAGTTTAAGACCATTTATTGTTAAACTGTGTTGAACGATCAGCAGAGCTTTATTTTACTGTAAAGGAGGATTATTTTATGTTTTTACCTACAAATCTAATTCAGCTGTGGAGCCACACAGGACAGTAAAAGAGCCACATGTTGCCGACCCCTGCACTAGTTGAAAAACAGATGAGAGAGGGAGATAATTATGTTGGTTGAAATTGTTATGATTATAACTCTGTGAATGTCCTGGGCTCACCAGCAGGCCCAAAGTTTTATTACACATTTCTATAACCTAAGAACAGCTCAACCAGTTTGCATTGAAGTCCCTGTAGTTACTGAATAATAAGCCTTAGTATGTAATAAGACTGGGATTTTAAGGGGTTAAAACAATATAAGGCTGTATCAGGGCTCAGAACTTGCCTACAACTCTTGCTTATATTTTAGTGGCAGCACAATTAACACAGCCAAAGAGGCTAAAGTGGTGAGGGAAGTGAATCACTGCAGATTTTGGACATATAGGAATAAAACAAAAGTAAAATCCAACATTTACCTTACAAAAAGAAAAAATATATAAGTTTTGTTCTATATTGTTATTTTTCCTATACTGATTTTAGCAGTCGCAGTTTAACAATTGCGAAATCTAGGTGTTCTGCAGTGCCCTCAGCACCCCCACTTCCCACATCCCTTGGCGTCACCCACATTTAGTTGTCAATCTCTCGCTTGTTGTCAGACAAACAAGTGCTTCAGGTTCTTCCTAAAGAAAGTGTGTGGGCTGTTACTTAGCAAATCCATGTGATCTAAAGGAGAGAGGAAACTAAAGGAGCTACGCAGGTGATTAAGAGGTCCTTCACTGCTGTCAGGGTCACATTAGGATGCTTTAGTGCTCACATTATAAATATTATGTGGTCATATGCTTGACATCTCACATCTGCACCTAGCGCTGTCCACTACGGCTCTTACAGTGTCGTGATTTCACGGTCGCGGCTCGTGATTGGAGCGTTACTTCATTGTTGGCTTGTTCAAAATATCAGTTAAAATGCATTTCCATCTGTTCCCATCTACAAGTTCTAGGGCCTTAACCTTAAATGGCCAGGGCTCACCGGTAGGCCCAAAGTTTTATTACACACTTCTATAATCTAAGAATAGCTCAGCCAGTTTTCACTGAAGTCCCTCTAGTTACTGTATAATGAACCTTAGTATGTAATAAGCCTGGGTTTTTAAGGGGTTAAACAACACAGTGCCCTACAAATATCTCAGAAAAATATTGTATAACTGATAATTCTATGTATAGCAGCAATTTAAATGTGTTTGAGATAATCTTTTTGTTTCTTTTTGCAAGCTCATTCCAAACACAGTGAAATACAGTATTTTACAACTAAAAAAATAAAGAAAAATAAAGAAAATATTCAATTCAAAGAATAAAATAATGTTCAAAACTAATGTTAATACGTCAGTGTAACATGTTAAAGGCTTGTGTGAGGTGTCATTCAAGTGGTTTATTGCTCAAATTTTCATGTGTTTTTAATATCTTTGCGTATCATAAAATGGTGATATTTTTGGCCAAGTTATCTTATTATTGAAATGTCAAACCGTAACACCCCTACTGTCAACTTATGATCAGATCACCCACACAGTACACTAACGCCAGGTGTAAATGGGACCAGCCTTACAATGAAATCCTCCCACAACCAATTAATAAAGAACAGTAACATTTTGCACATGAGGTAAAGCAAAAACATTTTAAAAAACATTGTTAATTACACAGATAAACAACACTGGTATCTAAATCCACAGTCAGCATGCACCTGTCAATCTCATACTTTAGCACAACTTAGCACAATATAAAATATTGCACCTTATTAATTAATATAACAGTTGAAAAACTACCAGTTATTTCCATGTGTAGTGTAGTAAGGTTGTGGATGAACTGGGTGAGGCTGGGCGTTCACTACATAACTTTTACAATCTTAACAGATTTCTAAAACGGAGAGCATCACAAACTTAACGTCAGTTTGTCACAGAATTTCTTGTCTTTTTGTCGTGAGGCACTCAGACTAGATGAGAAGGCAAAGAGAGAGAATAACACACATAATGAGTCTGAGCTACGAATAAGAACTCAAACTCCCAGATCTCCTCAGATCACCTGACACAAATAAAGCTAAACTTACTGGACCTGTTTGTGCATTTATGTGCAGCGAAGTGCAAAAATGGGGATTAAATCGTGGTGAGAAACACTGATACAGTGAGAGCTGGAGAAGTATTTCACTACAAACTGGCAGCTGAGCTGAAACTGTTTAGAGAGTGACCTGATCTGGATCAACATTATAAGCATGACATCGGCTCTTATCTGCCTGTGTTTTACACACAGCTCCTCTGTCACGTCTCTTCACCTGTTTCTCTGCTCTTCTAGCTTTCTGATTGGCTGTTGTTGGAATCACTTGTTGAGTAAATCTCTGACCTTCTCACACTACGGATATTTTGAGTTGTAAATATTAAACACGTTAGATAATATCAGAGGAACTCTGATCACTTCAGAGTTCGATCAAAGGGCTAAAGATTCACTTCTTTCTCTTCTTATATTACCAGATCATCCACACCGTCAGTCACTTCCGATCGAGCTCCCGACCTGGAAAATCACTTCAGATTGTGAAAATTTGACGCAAGGGGCAAAAATCATGTAGTGTAGGCCCAGCCAAGGCTCAGAATCCAACTTACAGCAACATTATGTAACAACTTGAAGGTTGTTTATTTCTAGAGCCAGTGAGAAATCTCCCTGCTTTGGGTCAAAAAGTTTTAAGTGTGAGTGTGTAGTGAAGTGCCAACTTCATCAATGGCATTAGCAACTTGGAAACATCCAAGTAAGCAACTGTATTGTCTGTTAGTGGCAGGGTTGTCCGTTGTCACTTATTCTTGTTTATCAAATTTCCCATCCTTTGTATAAAACGTCCAAATTTATTGTCTTGAATTTGTGTCTGTGGAAGTATATGATTGCTCTGTTCAGTGCTCAAATTTCCTCTCGTAATGTAAGAACTTCTTTGTTTCTCTGCTGTATGACTATTTGCAGACAGAGTGGTGCCCTGGCCTGAAGAGGTACGTTTAGTCTCAAATGTGCAAAGGGGCTCAAATCTGCTGTACAATCTGTTTGGGCCAATGTGATCTCTCTGCCACTGACTTGTTCCTCGTGCTATAGCTGATCTCTCATTTGTAGCTTTTGTACAAAGCTGTCCTGATGTTTTCACGATCCCATCACCTGCTGAGGAGCTGTGGAGATCCTCTGTACCGAAACGAGGAGCAGACGACTCGCCGGAGAAGACCGCTGCGTGGTTCACATTTCCAGAGAGTCCCCCATTTGCCCTTTTCATCTTGCTGCTGTCAGTGGATTTCATAGAAATGGTTGTGCAGTCCTGCTGTGCTTTCTGCTCCCCATCTTCAGAAAGAATGGTGTCAGAACTGCCACCCACTTTAGTGCTTGAAATATTCCTTCTTTTCGGAGAGCCCTCCCTCTTTTCAGGAATGTTTAGAAGCGACTTTATTTTCTTCGTGCTCTTTTTGAAGAAACGTGGAGATGACATGCCATTAAGTTTGCTCTGTTCTTTGTCCTCCACTTCTAGAACCGTTGCCGACACGGTCCTGGAGGGAGGCTCTTGCCAAATTGTACGCGGCGGGTCTTTGCTCTCGGCCCTTTTGAAGTCATGATGAGAGACAGATCTGTGGTCCTCCTTGAGATTTTGGGAATACTCTCTGCCTCTCGAATTCTCTCCTACTGTGCTCCTCTCTGTTTGTCTTCTTGACAGAGACCCATACATGTGGCTGGAGGACTCCTTAACGTTACTGCTGTATGAGTTATATCTAGGGTCCGCCACACTGTGCCTCTTGTACAAGTTCTCTTGCTCAGGGTCCTTAGCCAGGATTCGACTTTTAGCCCTGCCGAGGCTTGCATATATTGCATCTCTTCCTGAGGTGTAGCTCATGTTGTTTCCTGAGGGGTCTAAAATCTGAATACTCCGTCTCTTGATCATGAATTCTTCACGATTGTCCGTCAACCCTGATTGATTCCACTGCGATGAGGAGTAGTACTGCGCACCAGGCCGCATCCCAAACTGGTCTTCGTGGCGTATTGAGGATGAGGACCCATTTGTGTAACTGTTGGTTTCTGGATGTTCTGGTATGGTGGACTTGAAAACCAGGGATGACCTAAGACGAGAATGCAAAGTAGGAGCAGGCTTGTTCTCCAACTCATATGGGTCCAGATAGTCATAGGACTCTCCAATGGGTACCTCACTGTTATTGAGGTAGGACTCTATCCTCCAGGTGCGCAGGAAGGATTTGGAGGCGTTTGCCAAGCTCGGTAGGTTCTGCTGCATTGAGAGAACTTGTTTGTCATGTCCGTGGTAGGATTGGCGCAAGTTAGTGTTCCTGTTCATCATGTTCAACCTGGAGCTTTCATAGGGGTTCTCCATTGTGCTTGAGTAGTGGTTCCCTCCATAACGCCTGCTTTCTTCTGCCACATTCCAGTTACTGGAGCCATGCCTGTAATAGTGAGGGATGTAAGAAGGCTCCCGTCTCTCCCCCGCATAGCTGTGCCGTTTGTTGAAATCTGTCGTTTCTTGAAGGAATCTACTTTGATGTGTAATAGGGTTGGGGAGGTCCTCCAGTGTACTCTTAAAGCCTGGTTGCCTTTCACAAGTTTGTCGGTACACTGAATCGAGTGTATGCCTTAACTGGTCACTCCTTTCAAACATTTTGGTTGGGTGACCAAGGTAGCCCTCCACTTTGCCATTTAACCTCCTTTCTGATGAGATTTCCTGAGGCTGGAATTCTTCTGGAAT
The DNA here is from genome assembly GCF_904425465.1 of Colossoma macropomum. Classification (NCBI taxonomy): domain Eukaryota; kingdom Metazoa; phylum Chordata; class Actinopteri; order Characiformes; family Serrasalmidae; genus Colossoma; species Colossoma macropomum. The sequence continues at coordinate 3,963,741 of NW_023494791.1, read as the reverse complement.
AGTGGAGCGGGCATAAAGAGTCCGAAACTCCTCATCATAAGACTCCACCAGCCTGCCTGTTATGACCTGAACCATACTGAGGTGGATCTTCTCAAAGGACCACATGAAACTAGAGGGAGAGAGATATCATAAGAAAAACATTAGTGTACTTTCTCCACATATTTGAATTGAACACAATTTTATGTTTCTAAGGCCCAGTCCCATTTCTTCTTTTTATCCCTACCCCTTGTTTTCGAGTGTCACCCTAACCCCTTGGAACTGAGTTACAAGGGGTAGTGGTTGAAATCTTGCCCTACGAAATGGGACCCTCAAATAAAAAAAAAAAATTCCTTCATTAACAGCTACTAGCGCTGCTCTGTAGGCAACCCGGGCCGTCGTCAGTGATAACAGAGAAGGAAAAATTCAGCTCCTCACTGCTGGGCTTTAGTTACATTTAGGGCATCATATGCCTTCAAAGAGGGGGGCAATTATTTATTATCACCCACCACTAATTCTTTGGTGATTCGAAGCTGAAGTCAGATATTCACCAGATTCTTGTTTGAATTTTCTCATTACACCTTAAATGGTGCAGCAGTTACATTCTGACGCTTCAGGCATCAGAACTGCTGGACTATTTAAGGTGGAACGGAAAAGTTAGCTAGCTAGCTACCGAGACATTAGCATGCTATTAGCGATTTTTTATGCTTGTTACGAAGAAAATGACCATAATACACTGAAACGACATTAAACTAAGATAATACAGTGGTTATCATAACTTTTTAACAGAGAAAATTCTCACATTTTTGGGTTTCTTTGGTCTCTTGTTCAGACACCTTGCCATTTTTTTTTTTCCTCATAACTCTCTGTTTGGAGTCTCTGAAAAACCTCCGTTTGGAGGGCCATGTAGCCCTAACACTTCACCCTACCCCTCTATCTCAACAAGAATCGGGACACCCTATCCCTAGACGTGAACGTGCAAAACTGAGGGCTAAGGGCTAAGTGGTAGGGGCGAGGGGTGAAGTGGGATTGGGCCTAACTTTCAGCAATTTCACAATCTCACCTGTATGATCCAAAAAACACTGTTTGGCAGTCCACTAGGAGAAACTTTTGCCCCATTCCACCGTGGAACTTGGCGCCTGACCTACAGAGGTATTCCTGGCCTTTCACAGTACGCACCCTCATGTTCTGCAGAAAAGACAATGTTTAAATTACAACAGACATGATATGAGTCAACATTGTTGACATAACATAATTTGGAGCAATATAAAGACATCATCCTGCTGTCATCCTCAAAGACTTTACAGCTACTTTGCATAGACAGAGATAAGGCTTATTCGAAGTACAAGGGTCAGGCTCCCTGTTTAAAATGGACAGACAAAGGTGTTAGTCATTTGTTGTAGGCATGTTCCACATAAATAAACTATATCTTCTGCATTTATTTTACCTATTTTAAAAATATTGACTCAAGCATATCTGTTATGTGCAAATGCAGAAATATGAATGTCATTGGCATAGAATGAATATACATGATGCGTAAGTTATTGCAAACAACTATTGTGCCCTGCTTAGCCACTATGTTTGCTGACATTGTTAGAGGAAGTCTCCTAACAACACATCATTGAAAATGTATCCTTCTTTTTTGGTCTTATGAGATCTTAGTGCACCTTTTGCTACAGTTGATCACAATTATGTGCCTCTCAGGCAAAGGTTTAGAATGGTTAAATCACAGTTCTTGTTTTCACTGTGGAATCATTCTTAAAAAAAGGAATACGAACATTTTTGTGGAGTCCCACAGAGTTCAGTCTTTGCTATTCTTTACCTTTGTATACCTCTAGGTGATGTCAACAGGAGACATGATGACATTTTCACAGCTATGCTATGATACAATTTTAGGTTTTCATTCCCTCTGGAAATGAAGACTGTTGACAGGCTTAGCAGCTGTGTGTCAGATATTTCACAGTGGACGTGACAAAATGTTCTACAAAAAACAAAAAAAAACAAAAACTGGAATACTGATCCTCTTTGCTCATATTCAGAGCTAATATTCAAGCTGCTTTAAGAGAAACTAAGCTGCTTTGCTTTGCTTACCAAACCTGAAGTGCAAAACCTGGGTGCAGCATGTCATGCTGATATTTATCTGAATCAACATTCACAGGAGTTTATAATCACAATGTGGCTATTTTTACCTCTATGTCTGTGACTGACTGAAGGAGATAAGAGATGCTAACACGGTGCTATCCCATGGTGGTATCCATAGAAATGTGTGAAAATTAACCACTCAAAATTGTTTATTAATCATGGAATTAACCAATCACATTATGCTGTGTGAAGCTCTCATGATATTTTTCTTCGCTCTGTCTTATGAGGCTTCTTGGAATTAATTATATAAGTGGGTATATGCAAAAACACATTAAGAAGTCAGTATATGGTGCATATACAGCCTACATTAGGAACATGTGGCTCTTTTACTGTCCTGTTGTGGCTCCACAGCGGAATTCGATTTGTAGGTAAAAATAAAATAATCCTCCTTTACAGTAAAATAAATGCTGATCGTTTTAACACAGTTCAACTATAAATGGTCTTAAACGCTGGAGTTAATGTAGAACTGCTAATTCACCCATTAACTCTGAAATGCAGAAAACTAGCCTAGCTAGTAGCTAACGGAAAGGCAAAGAGAGAGATTTAAGATGAACATTGATTATTTGGAGATAAATGGACTTATTTGCAATTACAAGCACTCCAGCTGGAGTCAGCTTCTCGTTCACCAGCTTCTTGTTTGAATTCTCCCATTCTACCTTAAATGGTGTAGCAGTTACATTCTGCCGCATCAGGCGCCATTTAAGGTGGAACGGAATAATTCGAACAAGAAGCTGGCGAATGAGAAGCTGGCTTCAACTATTCTACTTTTGTTTCCTGCTGGAGATGCGAGAAAAGCAGCTAAAGTTGTTCTAAACCTTAAAGCAGAGACATACATACAGCCAAGATGGTAAAATTGACATGTTGTGACTTCCAAGGTGGTTTGATTTTTGTTGTAAGGACAAAATGGCTCTTCTTAACATTTGGGTTGCTGACCTCTGCCCTACACCACTGATTTTTGCCCATAAACTGGGCATTTGGGCTCATGTGCCAGTTTTGTACATAACACATAGATTAAATATGTCTGATTTGAGACTGAAACTGCTGTAAAAAAAAAGACTTAGTGCATCAGGCCCTCAGTGGTTTCCTCAGTGAAACCTTGTGGTTTGTCTCAGCTCATGTTATGTTAATCTGTTTCTTAAGACATGTCTTAAGTATTTTATGGTCATGTCCAAACATGGACCGAACTTCCACCTTAAAAAAGTCCCACAGAGGTTAAAATGGACCAGTGTAATCTTAAACAGCCACCTTTGAAGGAGGAATGCATTTAGAAGGAGTGGTGGGAAAGTCAATTGCCTTTCAGCCCACTAGTAATTATTACAACTCCCCAGGGCAAAGCAGCAGGCACGACTGCTTCAGGCACCCAGACTGTCATGTCTAAAAGGTTGTTATCAGCGCGGCACTTCCATCTGGTCACCTAACCGGACAGGACACGTTTCCTTCGCAAGGAAACCACAAAGTGACAAAATCAGTTTGTCAGAATGCTGCTGACTTTTAACAATGAAACCGGTTTTCTGTTAAACCACTTTGAAAGAAAGAGAACCACAGGAAACAGCTGCTGCTTCTTTTGACCTTTAGCACTTGAAAGCTAAAAAGGAAAACAATAACAGCAGGACTGCAATTGATGGTACCCTAAACAGCTTAAAGTACAAAGAGTTTTCTTTACTGTTTATTTCACTGTCAAAACTAAAAGCACCTTCTCACTAAGTGAGAATTCTGATCAGGACTTATGAAATATGCAAAAATTGTGCCTGACATGAAAATACTTGCTAATTTTATGGTTCTTTGATTCTGAACGATCCTGTTTGCTAATATAAAGTCCCTTCATGCCCTCATTCTCAAAGCAGTGCATGCTGAGAGAAAAGCTCACTCACCCTGAGTTTTTGGATCTGGATGTCATGGTTTTCAGCCACAGTGAGAAAGCTTTTGAACTGATCGTGGTCCAGGAGGATGTAGACGGGAACACCTCTGACAGCCGCGTCAACCACCTCTTTAAAAATATCCACATCGGTAAACACGTCCATGGCGATTGCGATGACCTGCGTGGAGATAAACAAAAAAATGCTTCTACCTACAGACCAACACTACAATTATCAAACACATTCCGATTGGACAGGCCGTGCTGCTCTCCGTGTCCTCTCATTGAGCTGTTAATCAGTAATGGCTTGGAAAATTACTCAGAACTGAGAAAGGTAAAAGCAGACAATGAAGGGCGAGCGGCGAAATTTGTCAAATCCTTCAAGCAAATAAAAAGTGACCCTGAATATCACACAGTTTGCAAAACTGCCAAGCAGTGAGGCAAGTGTGTGGGCAGACCCCTCAGTGCAATGGAAACCGAGCTCACAGTAGCTCTGATGTTGTCAAATATATATATATACATGTGAGACTTCACAGCCAGTGTAGCCAATTTAAGATGGCGAGAAAGCTGAGGTACAGGGGATACCGGGGATTCTTGCCTTTTAAAACTAACATGCGGCTGGCTTGACTGCAAGCATTCTTCTAGTCAAGCTTCAACAAGCTCAGGATGATGAGTTAGTGATGAGTGGCAGCATGTCTTAATCACTGGCCTGTCGTGCGTTGCCTTGTACCACCACACCCCGTCAAGCAGCAATCCTCCACACAAAGCACTTCATAGAAGATATTACAAAGAAAAGTATTGTTTATTTCTCAGTAACTTCAAAACTAGATGTGCAACTGGGAATTCAACACTGAGCCGGGATGCAAGTGGTTTTATTACATGCTATTGCTGATGCTGGTGGTCCTAAATGGTTCCTGCTTGGATGTTCAGTTCATGGAAGAACTTTTAGAACAAGCGTGTCCAGTCTTATCCGCAGAGGGCAGATGCGGTTGCACGTTTTCACTCCAACAAAGCAGGAGATGACCTGATGAAATGTTTGAAGACTCAGACCAACTGATTAAACAAGTGGAATCAGGTGAGCTCCAGCTTGTTTGGAGTGAAAACATGCAGCCACGCTGGCCCTTTGCGGATAAGACTGGACACCCCTGTTACAGAACATTTACATTATGCAGAGGCGCCTTAAACTTTAAAAGCATTCATCTTTTTTTTGTGATTGAATTTTTTTTTTATTATTTCCCATTTAAAGAAAAACACACAGCCCCCCATTCCAACCCTGACCCACACACACACATGGGACTTACAAACAAGAACTGATCATAGACACAACATAGGACACGTAAAAATTGAGTTACTTCATTCACAACTTAAACATATCATATAGTTAAGTGAGCACAAGAGTCCTGACTTTAGATATTCCATTAATCCATATGTGACAAGTTTGAGAGGCAGCATTGCTAATTCTTGTAGATGATAATTGCAGATAGAAGATATCCAATAAGGAATGGAGCCGGTGACATATGGACAGGTTGTGAGGGGGTAGCCAATGCTGGACAATAACTTTTCTTGCTGCAGTTAAGCAAGCCAGCCATATTTTACAGGATCTTTCCGTTACGGGAAATTTGGAGTTATCAATAAGTAAATGAAGTTTAGGGTTCCATGGGGAAGTATGAAGAGACAGAATCAACAACCTCCTCCCAAGAAGCATAAACTTTTGAGCAGTCCCACATAAAGTGCATAATAAAAGTGTTGATCTTAAAGAACTATTCACTGAAAGGTTCTTTTGGGAACTGAATGTGGTTCTTCTATGCCATCTCTCCAAAGAACTAAAGGTCTGCAACCCATCCTGTGCCCAATGGTGCCAACAAATTCAGGTTTTAGGCTGGGTTCGGGCTGATGTTTTCACATGCAAAGTCAGGCTGAGGTTTGTTTTCTAATTTGTAGTGTAGTTTAGTTGAAGTAATCTGCTTATGTAAATTTCACATATTAATGCATTCTCTCTCTATCTCTCTCTACCATAGTCTGTATGCACGAAGAAGCCCAGCTAATGGTCTTGCTGACTGTTTACGATGGACGAAATAAAAAGAAAGCTTGCAAAAATTCCTTATGAGTCAGAGACGTCTTCATTGTGGAAACCTTGAGGAGCTTGAGACAGTATTTAGAGCTGTGAAAGCAGGAGGACTGGCCAAACGTGATCTTGTCTGGGGAGAACTGGCTTAACTTTTGGTAACACTTTACTTAAAGGGTGTCTGCATAACACTTTCATAACATCTTACACAAACACTTCACAACATGTTTGTCAATGTTTGAATCAACATTTTTAAAACGTTCATGTTTTACAAGATATTCATATGGACTACTGTGTCATCTTTCAGAGAGACATTTTCAAAAATAAAGGCTTTTATTTTGAAAGACTATTTTATTGTCAGTAAAACACCTCATTTCTGGACAGGCAAAATAAAAAAGACCTCACTTTACTCCTTTGGTCATTAAGTGTTTTTTACGGTGGCTGACAAGACCCTATTCATAGTACAATTAAAAACACTTTGCAAACTCATAAACATGCTGCAAACACAGAAAACACTTTCATCAACATGAAGACATCAGAGCTACATTTTACAAACACACTGCAAATAAAGAAAAACACTGGCAACTTCAGAAACGCTGCAAAAGCCAGTGACAACACAGCGGAAATGTTTCTGAAAGACTCAAAGGGCTCAAAGTGGATGGAATATCTGTGATGGAAAAGCACTGACAGAAGTAGATCAGACCACAGACACTCAGACCCTCACGGCCCAAGTTCATGGTTAACCTGGCTGGCTAGTTTGCTATCTGACTGTCGTAGCTGTGCTGTGGTGGTTTATCTGGTGTTGCTAGTAAAACGTTTACAGTTACTCTCTGCAGCTAATTCCCTTTTACGATGCAGTGATATTCACAATCTGCTCAAATAAAACATACTTTTACTGGTGAATGTTTGTGCTGCATAGAATTTAAAGGTCCTAATGGCTCCGTCCTCTTTGAGTCCTCCAGAAACACGCCTGCTGTGTTGTGACTGGCTTATCAGCGTTTCTGAATTTGCATGTGTTTGTGTTTGCAGCGCGTTTATGAAATGTAGCGTCGGTGTTGTCATTTTGTTTAAAGTGCTTTCTGGGTTTGCAGCCCATTTTTTTGTTTGCAGTTTGCTGGGTCTTCTCAGTCACTGTAGCTTTGACACTTGTTTTTAACTTGTTATTTGTTTTGTTTTTTTTCTTAAGCATTTGTTGCTTTGCATGTCACTTTACTATATGGACAGTAAATTACTTTTAAACATGCTGTAAACATGCCAAAATACTCATCCATTCCCTGGAGATGCTGGATAGCCACATTATTGTCAGTAGACTACTTTGCATTGCAATTTAAAGATCCACATAACACTGAAATTGAAAATCTGAGTGAAACGTGTCTAAGTGTCAAGTGAGGTCATTTTTATTTTGGCTGTCCAGACATGAGGTATTTAACTGAAAATGATATGGTTTTACAAAATAAAAAAACGAGGACTTTTAGTTTGAAAATTGTCTCTCAGTATAATATAGTAGTCCATAACAATATCATGTAAAACAAGCTTTATGAATGTTGATTTACACGTTCATGAACATGTTCTGTTTATGTACGTGTTTGTGTGGTAACACTTTCTATGAATGTCACCTTTGTAAGCATCTATAAACACATTTATAACATGTTATAATGTATTCATAAGGCATTATAAACATGGTTATAAATATTTATAAAAATGAATTACACTGAATTACACTTTATAGCCATGTTTATTATACATTATGAATTGTTGATATAATGCATTATAAATAGTGTTAATAACATGTTATAATGTCAGTGCCAAAGAAGTCAGTCCCAGCTTGGAGAGTGTAAAGTAAAGACAAATACCAAGCTAACGGTGGTGAACATTACCTTTCCCACATTGGGTAAAATACTGATGGCAGCTCTAGTTTAAACTCTGACATTTGAAGCCTGTAATGTGCTTTACTGTGTGTTTTAGTGTTTCAGTAAATCCTTCAGTAAATACTTCAACTTGAAGCCTCACTCTGAACACTGGAGGAGGCTTTAGTACAGTACACTTCACTTTACTTAGAGCGGACAAATACGACTTATGAGCTCTTATAATTTGTTATGAACAGTACTTATAATGTATTATGTTAACAATTCATAATGCATAATAAACATGGCTATAATGTATAATGCATTTTTATAAATATTTATAGCTATGTTTATGATGTCTTATGCATGCATTATAACATGTTATGAATGTGTTTATGGATGCTTACAAAGGTGACATTCATAGAAAGTGTTACCATTTGTGTAAGATGTCATGAATGTGTTATGTAGACACCCTTCAAGTAAAGTGTTATTAAACTTTTGGTGTTGGGTCACCCCTCTAAAACCCACCTTAAACTCCTCTATTCTGGAGTACAATTGTTTACACAAGCAAAACAAGCCAGCTAGTGAATCGTTATCGTTAGCTAATGAAAGTGTTTTTTACCTGTAAGAGGTAATATTTGGTTTTACAGCATATAATGTGTTCACATTATAGTCACATCTACATGCTTAATTGTAGTTTTTTTCTTTTCCCCAAGCCAACTTACAGTATATCCATGGACTAACAGCAGGTTTGTTGTCTTTCCCACCCTAAAAAAAAAAACTACGTTCCCACCCACATTTAGCCAAGAGTCCTCATTGTTGTCCCCAGATGTTCTTGTTACAAGATCATGGCCCCACATTACTACCCGTAAATGCATCAGTTCCACAGCAGTGCGAGCAAGGTTCAGGTTTCAAATTAGCCAGTACCAGTTGGGCCTGGTCAGCTTGGGTCTCGATTGGTAGTCAGGTTGGGTTCATGCCTGGGCAGACCTCTTCAAAGAGCCCTTTTTTGGTAGCTTTATTTTTTAGAGTATAGGCCTGCAACTGCAATTCTTAAAGCCTATACTGAAACTCCTTCTGACACAATGCTATAGCAACCTACACACCCTGAAAGTGGGCCAAAGTTATTCCACAAGGCTTCAGTTTTCATATTTGCATACATAACTGATAACCACAACGTCCTCTCCCTCCTAAATTGAAATGTCGCAACTGTGTCAGCATTTCTGCCACTTCAGAATGTAATTCTCATGACTCTATTAAGCTTGGCACTTTCTGATCACCGCAGGGTACACAGCACTCCCACCCTGAAACTATACTACTTTATAGCACTTTAGAATTGTGTGAGATGTTTAAAATCAGCCTAGCTGTCCTTGTGGGATGAACTGTTTACCTCAACACAGCTGCTGATGGCTTTTTTGCTACTGCCAAAGATCATAAACGATGCTCGCTAGTGGGACATTTTAAACTGTTTATTGATTTCTAAACTGGCATGTGGGGATTTATTGCATCAGGTATTGAACTTGATGCTCTCACTTCTGGAGTGACTTAGTGTCCAGACTAGTAGTGAAACTAAGTTCTGTTCAAAAGCATGTTCAAACTGAAGTGCAGGACCAATATTTGTTTTAATACAGGTATGCAATCATCAAATATAATGTGATACTGTAGAGCTGTAAACTAGAGGAAGCCTTAAGGGAGAGTGGAACTATCACTGGGTAAAGTGTAACACGGATGTTTTATGTAGTTAAACAGGTTTCAGCAGAACATGCTTTTGTCATCTTCTCGTGTTCCCATAGCAACGTCATCTGCCAATTTTGACATCAATCAGACAGATACACTATATTGCCATAAGCATTCGCTCGTCTGCCTTCACACGCATATGAATTTAAGTGACATCCCATTCTTAATCCATAGGGTTTAATATGATGTCGGCCCACCCTTTGCAGCTATAACAGCTTCATCTCTTTTGGGAAGGCTTTCCACAAAGTTTAGGAGTGTTTATGGGATTTTCTGACCATTCTTCCAGAAGCGCATTTGTGAGGTCAGACACTGATGTTGGACGAGAAGGCCTGGCTCGCAGTCTCCGCTCTAATTCATCCCAAAGGTGTTCTGTCGGGTTGAGGTCAGGACTCTGTGCAGGCCAGTCAAGTTCTTCCACACCAAACTCGCTCATCCATGTCTTTATGGACCTTGCTTTGTGCACTGGTGCGCAGTCATGTTGGAACAGGAAGGGGCCGTCCCCAAACTGTTCCAACAAATTTGGGAGCATGAAACTGTCCAAAATCTCTTGATCTGCTGAAGCATTAAGAGTTCCTATCACTGGAACTAAGGGGCCGAGCCCAACTCCTGAAAACAACCCCACACCATAATCCCCCCTCCACCAAACTTTACACTCGGCACAATGCAGTCAGACAAGTACTGTTCTCCTGGCAACCGCCAAACCCAGACTCGTCCATCGGATTGCCAGACGGAGAGTCTCTGGAGTCCAGTGGCGGCGCTTTACACCACTGCATTCGACGCTTTGCATTGCGCTTGGTGATGTAAGGCTTGGATGCAGCTGCTCAGCCATGGAAACCCATTCCATGAAGCTCTCTATGCTGTTCTTGAGCTAATCTGAAGGCCACATGAAGTTTGGAGGTCTGTAGCGATTGACTCCGCAGAAAGTCGGCGACCTCTGCACACTATGCACCTCAGCATCCGCTGACCCCACTCTGTCATTTTACGTGGCCGACCACTTTATGGCTAAGTTGCTGTCGTTCCCAATCGCTTCCACTTTGTTATAATACCACTGACAGTTGACTGTGGAATATTTAGTAGTGAGAAAATTTCACGACTGGAGGCAGGTGGCATCCGATCACGGTACCACGCTGGAGTTCACTGAGCTCCTGAGAGCGACCCATTCTTTCACTAATGTTTGTAGAAGCAGTCTGCAGGCCTATAGGCTTGGTTTTATATACCTGTGGCCATGGAAGTGATTGGAACACCTGAATTCAATGATTTGGATGGGTGAGTGAATACTTTTGGTAATATAGTGTATTTTTCCAGATTCACCCTGAAGACTAAAGACCACGAATGTTAATTTTCATCATAAATGTTAAATCACTATATTGTGTGTGTATAAGTCATAGAAGTCACTCCTATATGATTTATTCTCCTTTTGGTGGTTATGATGTAGCACCTTTATGAAGCAGATAAACAACACACAGTAATAGCTAGCCAGGCTAAAGAATAGCCTCCACATGGCAGAGTTAGTTGTACCCATTGTTACAACCAAGACCCCTAATGTAGACAGTGAGAGAACTCTACATTCCCCATATACATTCGAAAGAGTTGTATGCACAAATTTAAAAAGTACAGTAAATTAAATACAGATTTATTATGCTGATATTTGCTTTTCTACTTTGCAGTCAGAATATGCCACATTCAACACGGTCCCTTTCCACCAATCATATTTATCTTGGTGAATGTTTTTATGCATTTAGGTGGCTCACCTGGTTCAAACAACATGGAATTGTACTCAAATAACAGGGTTTTGCATTGATTTGTTACCGCAAATGGACTTTACCACAATCAAACTGCTCCCACACACTGCATGCTGATGAAGCTTAAAAAATCACCTCGATCCAGGCCTAAAAAGGGACGAAATTACACGCTTGGCTTTAATCCCATCCTACAGCACCAGCTGCCTCCTGCTAGTCATAGCAATCTCATGATTAAAACCATATATCACACACTGCCATGACAAGCAGAAATGCTTCACCTGCTGCATACTCAAGATTTCTGTGCCCTAGGTATCAATTCATAAACTCGTAAAGAAGGCAAGACTCAGATGATTGGTTAATGTCAATTTCTGAAGGTCACAAGATCTTCATAAATTGATTGTCAGCATTAATTTGAATGCAGCAGTGCAGTTCGGTGCGCATAGTCAAATGCACTAGTGCTAAATGAGTTCCTGGAGAGTGCATATGAGCTCAGGGTATGGTGGGATCAAATTAAGTCTGCAGGAGTGAATGTAACGCTGGTGATTTCAACACGCAGGAACATGTGCAGAAGCTGCTGTATGATTAATCCGGATTTCATAACTTCTTTTCAGTTTTCTGTTTTGACAGCGTCACTATTTTGACAGCTTCACCGCACACACTGCTCTTCATGCTCTCGGAGTACTAAACTGGGAGCTAAGGTGTCAACTCAACTCTTATATTTGTTTGTTTGTTTATTTATTTATTTATGGGGCGAACAGGTCAAAACTTTGCAATACAAGACGAAGTCTCCTAAGAAAGTGTTTGGGAGTTTTCTCTCTCTCTTCTGCTTTTTTAAAAATAACAGAAACTTAGTTCTGTCAGTCAGGTTTGTCACGTCTGCAGCTGGTCCAAAATGCAACTGAAAGACTCTCGACTGGTACCAAGAAAAGGGAGAGCATTACCCCTGTACTTGCGTCGCTGCACTGGTTGCCAGTAAAATATAGAATTGAATTAAAAGTTTTATTATTCGTTTTTAAAGCTTTGCTCCGAGCTATATCTCTGACCTCCTCCGCTTCCATTCCACCTCACGAGTTCTACGATCTTCTAACCAGTTGCTCTTAGCCATTCCACCACCTCGGATGAGATTCAAAGGCGACCAGGCCTTTTCTGACGCTGCCCCAAGACTCTGGAACCGTCTTCTGCTATTCATAAAGGAGTCCCCCACAATAAAGGTTTTCAGTCAAATCTAAAAACCCATCTATTTTCTCAGGCTGTGGAGTCTTTCTAATGATTATGCACTCAGTATCTGTTCTGTTTTGTTTGGTTCTGTCTTGCCAGTGTAGCTTTTCTGTTTTGTTCTATTTTGTTTTATTGTTTTTATCTGATTTGTTTTGTATGCATGTTGTTTTTTTTTCTTTTCTATGTTCAATGTATGGTGTTTTTTTGATTAAATAGTAGTGGTTATCTTAACTGATACCATCGTGCAGCACTTTGGCCGACACATTGTCTTTTAAATGTGCTATAGAAATAAAGGTGACTTGACTTGACTTGTCATCCACCCAATGAGTGGTGGGATAGACTCCAGTAACCCCCGTGACCCAAGAGGATAAGCGGCTTATATGGTGAGTGAGTGAGAAAATCAGGATGTAATTATGCCTTTCTTGTACCTACATGTGGCCATTTTATCAGAAACACCTATCGCACAGGTACACTTGCAATTACTTCCCCTCTCTACCTCATCCATCAGTGGAAAAGGGCCTTTACCAGGCCACCACTGAGCAGATATGATTTGGGTGATGTTCCACTCTCAGCGCAGCAGTGACGCTGTAATAGTAGTGAAGTGAGTGTATTAGGCATGTCAGTGTTGTTGGGGTTGACAGGCCTTTAGAAGCCTGAACAAAATTTTTGCCCTGTTTTACACTCCTGTCTCCTGTCACTTTACCACTTAAAACAAGCCTTATATCCTGACATCTTTTTGCCTGCAAGACACCCGAATGTTTTTTTGAAAGTGAATCTGAAAATTTTAATTATTAGAAAAACTGAAAGGGTTTTAGAAACTGAATTTCAGATGTTCAATTTTACATCATCAACCTTTAAATTCTTTTTCAGATTTTATAATGTTCACCTATAAACCCTAAAGTTCAGTTTCAGTTTAGAATATCAATTTCAAATGGTACGATAAAGGATTTTTTTACATTTATATTCTAATTTCTAATACTATGAATCTAACTCTTTAAAAACAGTTCTTGTTAAAAAAGTGAAGGGACATCCCAGAATAATACACTCAAAATATAGCATCTACAATGGTTTCTTTTATGTATATATACATGCTGGAGTTTTTAAACACCTCAGTGTCACTGCTGGACTGAGAATAGTCCACCAAACAAAAATATCCAGTCAACAGCGTCCTGTGGGCAGCATCCTGCACTGATGAAGGACTAGAGGATGACCAACACACACTGTGCAGCAGCAGATGAGCTATCGTCTCTGACTTTACATCTACAAGGCGGACTGACAAGGTAGGAGTGTCTAATAGAGTGGACAGTGAGTGGACACAGTGTTTAAAAACTCCAGCAGCAGAGAATGATCCACCACCCAAATAGTACCTGTTCTGTGAGGGTCCATGGGGGTCCTGACCACTGAAGAACAGGGTAAAAGGGGGCTAACAAAGTATCAGAGAAACAGATGGACTACAGTCTGTAACTGTAGAACTACAAAGTGCACCTATATAGTAAGTGGAGCTGATAAAATGGACAATGAGCGCAGAAACAAGGTGGTCATGATGTTATGCCTGATCGGTGTGTATATATAAACTGCCCTGCAATAGACTGGTGGCCTGTCCAGAGTGTTTCCTGTCTTACACCCAATGAGCGCTGGGACAGACTCCAGCACCCCCTGCGACCCAGGAGGATAAGCAGCTTTGATAATGTGTGTGTGATATAAACTTTTGGCCATACCACCCTCTGAAAACAGATCTTTTATATTTCTGCTGGACAGATGTCATTTGTGCTAACAGCTATTTAACTGTTATTTTTCATCTCTCTTGTTATTGCCTATTGTCCTTCTACCTCTTATTTTCTTTTCAGTGTCCTCTAAACTGTCCTCATCCTCCATCTCACATATTTCACTTTATTCAGGGTCATTTTCTCATCTGTCGGACTCTCAACCTTGTTTTGATGGTCGATCTCCCTCCAGTTCCAGTGCTGATTAAATTGCAGTTCTTACTGCTGCTGAACTCTTGTTGTGTTTTCCAGGTAAACCTCACCAGCTCACTTCTGAACTAACAACTTTGTGAACTGACGAGCTGCATTTCCTGCTATTGTTTCATACTAACATCTCCTGTTTTCATATAGAAACATATAATTCTGTCTCAGACATAAATGACATACACTTTACAGGCATGTCTGAGTGTAGCTGCATCGTCCTCACTAACCTTACAAACTCTGTACTGACCTGCTGTTTGCATATTACTACTGTAACTAATGAAATCTGATCTACCTCAGTTGACAGAATCAATTTCTCGTTCCCGTCCAGCCTCCCTCACTCGTAGAATAGGAGTGCCAGGTTGACGCATCCGGTCAGTGTCAATCTCTGACCCCATCCGCACCTCTGTAATGACCAGTTGTATAAAAAACGTTTGCAATGCCAATATTTGCCCTTCCTGAGAGGCAGGATTCGTCCCTGTTGCATCTACATCTTACAATGCACTGAAAGGCTGACAAGCAGTCTGGACGAGGTCTAGACTTCCTTGAAGGGCCAATATCACCGAAAAATAAAATTTTTGTTTTGTTTTTGTGAGATAAAAGAGTTGGATGTAGTATGTCCACTCCCTGCTGCACACATACATGGAAACTAAGCTAAAAACAGTTTTAATTTCATAGTTTTTGTGATGTCACAGAAACAAACACATTTACATATACAGTATCTGCGCATTAACAATGAGGTTATAAGGAGCCTGGACTGCTATTTGAATGAAGCACAATACAGGGCAGCCAATCAGAGCAGAGCTCATTTACACACAGTACTGTGCAAAAGTGTTAGACCCCCTAAGCACATCTTTTTTAAACTATTTGATGTTCTGGTCTCAGTGCAGCAGTGACACTGTAACAGTAGTGATGTGAGTGTATTAGGCACGGTTCACAGGCCTCTAGAAACCTGCACAAAATACATTCATGCCACATTTTACACTCCCGTCTGGTATTAAAAAAACACCACTTTACCACTCGTGTCATAAAACAAGCGTTATAACCTGCCACTGAAGAGATTCTGTGTATCGGCTGCTTTTGCGAGCAAGACACCCGGATGTTGTTTCGAAAGTGAATCTGAAAATGTGAAATAATAGAAAAACTGAAAGCTTTTTTAGAAACTGAATTTCAGCCATTCAGTTGTACATCTTCAACCTTAAAATTCAGATTTAATAATGCTCACTTATAAACTTCAGCTTGGAATTCAATTTCAAATGATCCGAAGTTAAACAAATTTGATCATGATTGAATTGTATATGAATTGAATATGATTGTTTTGCATTCATATTCAAATTTCTAATAGTATGAATCTAACTCTATAAAAACAGTTCTTGTTAAAAAGTGAAGGGACATTTCAGAATAATAAGCTGCTTAAAAATACTGCATCTAGAATAGTTTTGTTAAAAAAATATAAAAATATATTTATATATTTGCATCTTATTATTACATATTATAGATTATTTGTATATATTATTATATATATTTATATATCTGTGATGGATTGGCGGCACGTCCAGGGTGTTTCCTGCCTGCTGCCCAATAAGTGCTAGGATTTACATATATGCGCCCATTAACCATGAGGTTATAATCACATCTTTCAAAACATCTTTCAAATTTAACTTGGCAGTAAGTATGTTTGTGCTTGTACAGGCACCATATACGTACATTAATACAGCACAAATTAACACAAATTTAATGCTTTCAAAATTATAGTTGATATATTGTGAGCTAGTTTGAAGAGCAAAGTTTGGTTATCACAAAGATTTGTCAAATTCCATCAGCAGCACACCTCATTTAATATAGTGAGGTACTGATTAGTCAAAAGGTGCTGAATAAAAACTACAAATAATATCACAAAGAGAGGTTTGGAAAATGAAGTTAAACAAACACTGTGACTTATGTAAATGCACTACTAACTGTAATAATATTATATCTAATTATTGTAATATTAGTGTTTTTCTTAGCATATGAAGTTACTGTCCAGATAAACAGCTTTATAAATATAATTTTCTAAGGTGCCTAAAGTTTTGCCCCAGTACAGTATATCAGTCTCTAAGGCACAGTAACAAAATTAAGTTAATTCTAATGAATAACAGTTAATTCCAATGAATAAAGAGAGGTTAGAAATGGCCCTGCTGTTACCCACACAAACAAAGTGGACATCAGAGGGGGGGCAATGTAGGATACTGGCCCTTTAAAGGAAAAGTTCAATCAAAAAGGCTAATGAAAGAAAGTAAAGAGTCACCAATTGACATTCAGCAAACACAGTTATGCTAATCTGTGGTTACTGGCCTCCATTCACTGTTAGCCATGTTAGTATGTTTAGTCAAACTATCCCTTTAATGACACCTACTGCATATTTATTGCTCTGGTTCATGGCAACATACCATTGCTCTTCTCCTTTAAAGAGGTATTTCACTGATTTCTAAAGATTTCTGCATAATTAAATCGTTAAGATGTAAACAGAGTCATTCAGGGTGGTTTGGTGTGAAATGCTCCATTCTAGAGAAACGTACAGAGCCAGAATTGTTCACAGTGGTGGTGATAGGAACCAGACGTCCACCTCTAAAAACTTCCTTACATTATGTTATAGACATATGGTATGTCTGAGACATTGTTTAATGGTAGTTTTTAGAAGTTTTTTGAATCGAAATGTATTATTTTAAAAACATTCATGGTGGAGGGATGCATGCAGGGCATGGTCAGGCAAAATAGTCCCCAAAGAAAATTTATTTTTTTCAGATTTTTTGACTATTTTATCATCATTATTATTTCGGATAGTAAATAAAATGTCTATATTTGTGTTGTAGTCATGGTGACCCCTGGTTCCTATCACCACCACTGTACAGAAAGTCAGTTATTTTCTCTACAATGAATGATTTCACATCAGACCACTCTGAATGACTCTACATCTCAGCCAGAAGTTTAGAAAAATCAGTAGAGCTGGAGTCAAACTTATTAAACTTCTCTCCAGATGCTCCTCTTACCAAAACTTCTCCCTTCAAATTCAGCACAGTACTGAAGTCACCCAGCCATCGCAGTAATCAATTCTTTATCATTATTGCAGGAGGCGCTGTGAATGCACATTCCTGAGCTGAAAAGAAACGCTCTCGGGTTACCGCCCCGGTAGCAAGGCCTAAATAATCTGCATGCATGTAGCAGAGCAGGGTTCTCACAGACACACCCAGACACCTCAGACATCTGTCTGACAGCAGAGGGTGTGGACAGATAAACTACTGATTGCACAAGTTTCTCTTTCTTTTTTTTGTCTTTGTGTATGTTTAGTGTGTGTATGTTTAGAACATTTTAAGGTGGAACCGTTGCTAGGAAGAGACAATCCCTCCGTCATTGATTCAGAGAGTAGTAGTGTACCTGGCGTCATCACATCAAACCATTTAGGTTCCATTATCCTTAAGCAGGTTTTCACATTGGTATATGAAGCCATTTATTTAGATAAATTCAGTGGATTGTGCATATGGCAGAGTTTCCATACTGATGAGGCTGGTCAGATGTAGTGTTGTGTATTGATTCCTCTCTCACAAGGCTGATGTGGTTATCAGACAAAGCTGCAGTTTACATTGACTAACAATTCAACATGCTATTTTAGGAAAATGAAGCCACTAAAGCTTAACTGTGGCCTGAAATCTTGGCCCAAATTCAAATATTGACAAACATAGCAGGGATGCACTGAAATTTTAGGGTTTTTAGTTTGGATAAACTGCATAATATTCCATGCTGGTTCTGCAATCACAGTAAATGATAGATTACATTATTTTTCCCTTCAGGTCCATTTATGACGTTACTATGTATCTGAAAATAGTCGCACTACATTTTTACATTGCCATTTTCCATCCTCTGTGTATTCCATAGAACTAAACAGGCTGTGCCTTTAAGACTGACGTATGTAAATAAGCTCTATTGTGATTGGCTGTGTCTCTTTCAAAAAGAAGTCCGGGCTGAAACACTCCTTATAACTTCAGTGTGAGTGGGCGGGGCTAAACAGCTGTAGGCCAAAGAAGCAAATATATGTAAATGTGTTGGTTTTCATGACATCACAAAATCAAGTAATTCGAAACAGGTTGTTTTTACAGCTTAATTTCCATTTATGGACTGAATAGACTGAGGAGTGAATGATATGTTTTGAACTTTAACAGTGTTTATATACAAATCCAATTCCAGGAAAAATGCAAATAAAAAGATAAAGCAGTATTACACTTCAAAGTATAAATCTACTTTGAAGTGTAATAAAATGCAAATGGTAAAAAAGACACAATTTTTAGTGTTTTACCTTTTCAACTTCATTGTTTTTGTAAATACATGCTCATTCTGAAATTGTTGCCTGCAGAATGTTCCAAAAAAGCATAAAAAGCAAGGCCAAAAAACAACAACTGAATGCCAGTGACCTTTGACCCCTCCGACAGCAATGCATTAAAAACCAGGATGCTTCTGTGATGGATATCACCACATGGGCTCAGGAAAAACTGTTGTCAATAAACTGTTTGTCGCTGCATCCACAGATTTTAAGTTACGAGTGTACTACGCACAGTGGAAGTCAAATGTCAACAACGTCCAGAAACGCTGCCGACTTCTCTGGGCTCGAGAGAAGTTAGTGTTGTGTGTTACTGTCTGATCAACCTTACAGATTGTTTATGGAAACAATGAACGTCATGTTCTCTGAGCCAAATAAAAAAGGACCATCCAGATTGTTACATTCATTCATTCATTCATCATCTTTAACCACTTATTCCAGATAGGGTCACGGTGGCAGTTGGGAGACCAGAGAATCCCAGACGACTCTGTCCCTCGCAATGTCCTCCAGCTCATCCTGGGGGACCCCAAGTTGCTCCCAGGCCAATTTGGAGATATAATCCCTTCACTGGGCCCAGGATGACCTCAGGGTCTCGGCCCAGTAGGCTGAGCCTGGTAAACCCCCACCAGGAGGAGATGCCCGAACCACCTCAACTGGCTCCTCTCAATGCGGAGGAGTAGCGGCTCTACTCTGAGCTCCTCCCAGATGACTGAGCACCTCACCATATCAAGAAGAGCGTAGCACGCCACCCTGCAAAGAAATCTCATTTCTTTCGGTCATTACCCAAAGCTCATGACCACATGTGAGAATTGGGATGTAGACCAACTGGTAAACAGAGAGCTTTGCCTTATGGCTCAGCTCCCTCTTCACCACTATAGTCCAGTACAGTGACCGCATTGCTGCTGCCGCCTGTCCCAGCCTATGACAGATCTCACAATCACTCTTTCCACCAGTCATAAACAAGACCCCAAGATACTGAAACTCCTCCACCTGGGACAGGTCCCTAGCCCTTACCAGATGGTTACATAAAGTTATAAAGCCAGGGTCTGTTGTGGTATGAGGCGGGGGCATTAGTGGGTAACTTGCACATCTGTGAAAGCACCAATAACACTGAAAGATATACAAATTTTACAACATATGCTTGGACGTCCATGATTTTTTTCAGCATACCACATTCAAGCCACATTCTACATGTGTTAGGCATGTATGCATGCATTTCAAGCATGGCTGTGAAAACAGAGTGTGGATGCTAGACTGGCCAGCCTGTCTCCTATTCAAAAACTGTGTGGTGCATTATGAAGTCCAATTATGAAGTCCAAATGACAATGAGGGCTAAAGGCTTGTAAAACAGAAGGCAAGAAATTACACTTTCAAAAACTGGATCAGCTGGTGTCTCCAGTCCTCAAACGATTATTAAGTGCTGTTAAAAGGAAAGGTGATGTAACACATTGGTGAACATGCTACTGTTCCATTTTTTTAAATACATTTCAAATACAGATATGAGCATATATTTACTATGGCAAAACACCAAAAAAGTTTTTTTTTTTTTTTTACTGTTTTCTATTTAATACCGGCCAACAGATTTTAGTGCTCACTGCTTTCTGGTTTTATTAGCATTTCACATACTTTTTTGGGAATTGAGCTTGTACTACATCTACATACTCATTTATTTAAACCAAAAGTGAGTACATAGGGTTTTCCATAAAAATGGACCTTTAAGACATTACATGTAGGAAGGGAGAAAAAAATTGGGAAAAGCTAAAGCAGAAATAAATGATGGGATCGATACTTTGAGAAACCTGAACATGAAATGAACATGAAATCTGAGCCCGGCCTGAGCCTGACAAATATTTCATGATGTCCAAACCTGACATGAATAGTCTGGTTCCATCAGGTTTGGACAAATATTTCAAGCTCTAGCAGCAGCATACACTCAAAAATATTTAGGTTACCATACACAAGTCTATGTTGCGTACATCAAAGGAATGGATCTGAAAACGCCCATTAAAGCTTTATTTCTGGTCTCTGGCGTGAGTTAAGTGTAGCTGTACTCTTCAGCAGTGAGTGGTATACACTTTAAAAGGAGACAGGGAAAGCATCACTCTTTGACTGCTTTGATATTACAAACTGTACTCCACATTGTGACATGAGGCTTTTTCAGGTTACCATTCCCAAAGCATCACAGCACTGAGACGAGCCTAAATCCGGCAGTTTACTTCAAACAACAAAAGAAGTTCAGCACCACAAGAAGACGCTCTGTGCAGGGACACAGGCAACCATGTGACAAGTCTCACGAGGCTAGGTGTGATGTCCTATTCATCTATTTCAGTCACATGACTTTCTTCCAGGCAACAGTCGTATTAATGACTGTCTCCTGCTGCACCTCACTGGAAGTGGTGCTGACAAGTTAAAGGAAAAGTGAATATTAGTACTTAAAAAATAGAAATATGTTCAAAAAACAAAACTAACTGGTCTTGATCTAAATATGGATCATTCTGTCGAATAGGTTCAAATTTGTTCGACGCATAACGGACTTGGACTTTAGACTAAAATCCTTTTGCTTTGAGTGATCCTATGTTATATTATGTTTATTTCATTAAAACAAATTATTAAACATTCCATTTTGTTGCTACTAAAACAATAATAGCACTACTCAAACTTTACCAAATGTTTCAGTAGTGACAATTTTTTGCTCATTATGAGCTCAAAATGACATGACATGACAGCTGTACATGACACAGCTTTGAACAGCTGTACACACATAAAATCATTATATTTTTCATTAAAACACTAAAAAGTACTCAATTGCAGAAAATCTGTGTTTCAGTGTGACAATTTTTAATGTTTCACACTGATTTTCAGACTTTAAAACAATGGGATCTAACTGCTCACCATGTGGCCATGAGGGACAGGGATGCAGCCTCACTTCCTGCTCTAAAATGCAGAGGCATGGCTAAAATAAGGCTCCGCCTACAGGCTAAAACTCTGTGTTTCAGTTCTGACATGAAAACGTGGGACAGCATTTTTTGAATAAAGTTTGTTTATTTCAAAATTAAACTCATGAATCTAAATCATTCAAAAGATCTTAAAAAATTGTACAAAAAAATGAATATTATTTTTATTATTTAAGTGTAAATTTAGGAGTTAGTGATCTATATAGCTCCCTTTAGTTACTTGATTAGAAGTCTTGAATATCGCAGGACACACAGGCCGAAATTCTTTCCTGTTCACACATGAATGGCAACATTAGTGTTATGCTAATAAAAACACTTTAGCAGGACTCCTAACTCTACACTCCTCTCCCATTTTAAAACTACATGGGTAAGAGCTCCTGCTAGAACCCAAATGGTTTACAGACTCATATGTAGTTATATTTACTACACAGTCTGTTCCTGTGCTCTGTGAAAGCCTCAGTGTTATTAAAGGAGCTACTCACACTGCTGCTTCAGCACGGGGCGAGCTAGCAGTGCAGATTCAAAGAAGATAAAAACTGTCTGCGAACAGGACAGTATGTGACATTATGAACAAAACTGGTCCGGTTACCTTAGTCGTCTAGTGTTAGGCAGCATTAAGACCAACCACTGAGATTAAGATCAAACTGCTGTGTTGTTTTGGCCAAAAGATGTTGTCTTGCTTCGAAATGTCATTTACTTTTCTAATGTACAGCCAGGTTAAGAGTGTTGTGACTCAGTCTTTTTGTTCTGTAGCAGTTAAGCTGAAGTCAAGGCTGAAGAAATTCATCCCGTTTAAAATTCTTTAACTATATATATATATATATATATATATATATATATATATATATATATATATATATATATAAACAAGTGGTAGGTGGGATGGCCAAAAACTAACGTCAATAAAATATCTGATGGTTGTTGGTAATCATCATAGTGTGTGTGTATATATATATATATATATATTAGTATGTATCGCTGCAGTCCTTAATATTGTACGTAAGTTTTATGATGCATGGACCAAAAGAAATGACCCAAAATGACATGGAAAAAAGTCTGGTTCCATTTACTTACATTAAAAAAAAAGTAAAGTAGGTTTTTTCATTCTCCTGTAAAGTTATCATTTTGGAGATACAAGGTTCTGTTTTCCAACAGTAGCGAGATGCTAAACAGTGCCTTGTTATTTTGTCCTTTCACTTTTTTGAAGTAAATCTGAAATATTTTTATTCTGCAACATAATAAAATTACAACTGCGCAGTAAATACATAAACCTATGTCAATATCACTGTCTAACACTAACCCTGTGGGCCTGGCAAAAGTTAAGTAAGTAAGTAAACTTTATTTATATAGCACTTTTCTAAGACAAAGTTAAAAAGTGCTTTATAATAAATAATTAAATAAAAATTTAAATTATAAAAAGAAATTAAATACACACACACAGGTAAACACATTACCTATGATCACAACTCAAAAAAGCTAGAGAATAAAAGTGAGTCTTTAGGCGCTTCTTAAAAGAAGATGTGGAGAGTCTGATTTCGAGAGGAAGACTGTTCCACAGTTTAGGAGCACATACAGCAAATGCACTGTCTCCCCTTCACTTCAGTTCAGTTCTAGGAACAACAAGAGGCCCTTTATTAGAGGATCTCACTGACTTGGTGCTTGTATGAGAAACTAACAGCTCACAAATGTAATCAGGTGCTTCACTGTGTAGAGCCTTATAGGTAAGAACCATTACTTTAAAGTCAATCCTGAATTTCACTGGAAACCTGTGAAGAGAGCTAGCACTGGGCTGATGTGCTCCCTACGTCCAGTTTTCATTAAGAGCCGAGCAGCTGCATTTTGGGCCAACTGAAGTCTTGCCAAAGTTCCTTGACTAAGGCAAGTATATATAGCATTGCAATAGTCCAAATGAGATGAGACAAATGCATGAATCATTTTCTCAAAGTCCTCAAAAGACAAAATCCATCTGATCTTTGCAGTATTTCTTAGTTGAAAAAACATGACTGAACAAGTTTGTTAATATGCACTAAAATTTGTAAATGAGAATCAAAAACAACACCCAGATTTCAAGGAAAAACATTAACTCTGATCTGACTGAACCAAGAGCCACCTGCAAATCTCTAGGAATGCTGTCAAGACCAATGACCAGAACATCTGTTTTATCCGTTCATCCAGTCCTTAATAGCGTCAATGCACTCAATTACATTAGCTACTCTACTAAAATCATTCCGATTCCATTTATGGAAAGATACAACTAAAACTCCAAGAGGAAGCATACAAATTAAAAACAAAATAGGGCCAAGAATGGAACCCTGGGGTATCCCACATGTAAGATCAGCCACAGAAGACCTCATACTTCCAATAGACACTGAAAATTTTCTATTAGATAAATAAGAACCTACCTGATATGCTAAACCATACACTAAGCCTGTTTTTCAAGATATCATGATCCACTGTGTCAAAGATCAAGCAGCACCAATAGACATACCTCCCCAGAGTCAGAATGCATTAAAATATCATTTAAAATTCTAACCAGAGCTTTTTCTGTACTCTGCTTTTGGCAAAATCCAGATTGAATCTTCTTAACAATGCTGTTAGCTTTCAAAAGGCTGGAATTACCTTCTTATTCTCCAGCTATTTGTCCAAATTTCAGTTCCACCTTAAATTGAGCAGCTGTTGCAAACAGCCACCTGCACAGGCACCTGAATGTAAGTGCTGCACCATTTAAGGTAGAACGTGACATTCGAATAAGAAGCCAACTTTAGCCTTATTGTAATTCTGAAATCCTTTGTCTCATTCATACACTCGCCCTCCTGACCCTCAGACGCTGCTGGAAACTGGAAAATATTAGTGACTCATGATTCAGTAACAGCTTGTCTATGGCTTGTTTTGCGTAAAAGGCCTGTAGCATCATCTGATGCAGCTGACCGAGTCGGGCCGCTCCTCAGGCGATACGAGAGCAAACAGAAGTGCTCTGGTGTCCATGTAAGGCTAAGGCAAACCCCAAGAGTCTGGCTGTTCCTTTATATCTGCTGCCTCAAAAAAAAGGACTACTTCAAATGAAAGAGACTAGACAGTGGGAGGTAATCAGGGGTCTACTTCCTTTTTTGTTTTCTTTTGAAACATGACTGAATCATCCTTGACTCAGACACTCAGCTAAACAGGATGACACTGGTGTCGTCTGCGTGTTGCGTTATCTGTGCTTATTTGTGGCATACCGGTATAACGGTTATGACAAAACTCACACTTGAAGAATTTCAACCAGTGTGCCCCCCTTACTAATCCAAATACATCCATATATCAGTGCTGGAGTGCATTTCAGATGGATTTATATCAATCAGCACTTGTTAAATCCTATTTCTATCATCTGGATTGTGACAGCTGGGCAGTAACCTGCTTTAGCCATTTTCACCACAATCTCTTGAGAGAGAACAAAAACTGGACTTTGCAACCCCCCAGTGTGCCCAGTGGAATCTACCTGTGTGCCTGTGGATTTCACAACAACAAAGAGCTGTTCTGCAGTGCTAAAGGACGTGGTGGGGTGCAGGGAGTCATTTGCACAACTCTGAATACTGGACCCAACAACAATGGTATAAAGAACAATTTTAGGGCAATTTGCTGCATTTTTATCACAGTTAGGGTTAAAACATTCGATTTTGGCTCACAGTGGGCTGTTATAGTTGAAAGATTATAAAGTGGCTAAACATGTGAAGAAATATAACCATTTCAGATTAACAGTGCAGCCTGGAAGGAGCTTGAAGTGCCCATATCATTCAAATTGCTGTATTTTCCTCACTTCCTAACTGTTTGATATAGTAAGTAAACATTGCTAGCATTAATTGCTCCCTCCCCAGTCGATATACAGAGCTAAGCTGCAAAAAACTGCTAATTTTAAATGAAAATTTAAAATTAGCAATACATTTAAACACAGAAGTTACAAAGGATGTTTTAGCCTGAACTGCTTTATGTATGAAATGTGTAATACTGAGCAGCCAATCAGGACAGAGCTCATTAACATACAGTCAAATGCAACAGTTCAGCTGCGTTCCAGGCCACTCCAAAGTGAAGAACCCTTCATATACAGCCTAGAAATGCAGGCTACGTTCTGAGTGATTTCAATGATGCCTCAGATGTTTCCTTCCAGGCCTTCAGCTACCAACGGTTCTCTGCGCACGAACGACACGTAGGAGAAAAAAACAGCACCACGAAAATGATGGAAAACGAAGCCGTTGAAGCAGAGCTTGTTTTGAAATGTAAGTTGTTCACATCCTTGAATTTGTCTTTGTTACCTTATAAAGTGTAAGATGACTGATTAGTTAAAGCATTCGTCTGTGTATCATATATTGCCTGCATATCATATTTGCATATATGTAGTTTATTGTACTACATAAGATCATCTCCATTTCCGTGAAGAAATGAAAAAGCAACAAACTCAATGCAGCGGCTCCATTTTCTCTCTCCAGTTCCCTCACGAGTTTCGAGCCTTCATAGGACAGTCCTACCGAGGACCCCCACTACCTCGGCTGCAGCCTAGGCTTTGGAAGGCAGCCCTGGACAGACTATGTACCTGTTGAATTTCTATGTGAAAATAAGTCAACACACATCCTCTACAAACAGCACATTTATATACACAAATGTCATAAAATAAAACATTAAATGTGGTATGTAATATTTTATGCTTCATATTTTTCAACTGTGCACTAAAATGTGAAAAAATTCTACATTAAGCTGTGTTCTCTGTAGAGGACGTGTTAACTTACTCTGAATTAGAATATCAACAAAACACATAATTTGACCAGAGGGGTTTAAACCTTTGCATATACCTTTAAATCAGCCTTAAAGGCACAGTAACAGAAACACCCTGATTAATTGTAAGCGATTATTAGAGGTTGGAATATGTAAAAAATGTCATGTAAAATGATTTAAGGCTGTTTTTTCATCCACGACCCAGAAGGATAAGCGGTTTAGATGATGTATGTGTGTATGTATGTATGTTTTTTCATGTGAATAGTCACATAAACGTCACAAGTGGACTTCAAAATGCAAGACAAATGTAGGATATGAGCTCTTTAAATCAATGATAAACTTCATAGCTTGACTGAAGCTTGACAGCCTGGGGTAAAAGGTGTCCTTAAACAGGTGGACATGTCCTACAATGTTAACATCAACAACAATGACGTCCCAATTTCTGGATGGTGAGTGAACCTTATCAAGCATTCAAAGTGATGTGGAATCTGTTTTGGACAAATCAGCTGGGATCTGTTTCACGCAGACTAAAGCTGCTGGAAACACTGAAAGCCCTTATTGTTGGAGAAGCTCGAGTAAAAGAAACATGACTACCTTTGTTGCTCTTGCCCTTCTGAAGACAAGGTTCATCATCTCATCAGTCATGACCTCACGACAGCTGCTGTTGTTGTTATTACAGTGTGACACACGAATACTCGGCAGCCTTTCCTAACATTTCCCTCACGTTATTAATATTAGAAGTTATGGTTTGTAGGAAGAAAACACTGAAAATGTACTCATGATTGTTGCGCTCAGGTCGGTTGTCTTGCCGCAGCTGAGCAAAGCTAGAGCTGGGGAATAGAAGGAGGAAAGAGTGTTTGCTGCACACAGCGTCCAGCTGAGGACAGCAAGCAGCAGAACCATTTGTTCTTTCTCTGCTCAGCTTGTTTCTGGTCAGTCGCAGATTGTTCTGGCAGTAGGAAAGAAAATAATAAATCCTACAAGTGCCAGTGATTTGTATCCAGATTTAGCACAGCTAGAACACTCAATAAGGAAACGATTTCTCTAGGGAATTTGATAGAGCACCTTTTTTAAATATGTGTAGAATTAGATGCTCATAAATAAACAGAGTCATTCAGAGTGGTTTGGTGTGAAAGGGTCAGTTCTAGAGGATCTCAGACTCAGTCAGCATTGTCAGAATTGTTCACAGTGGTGGTGATAGGAACCAGACGTCCACCTCTAAAAGCTCCTTCACAGAAAGTTATTACATGAGATGGTTATGAATTCACTGCCTGATGTCTAAGACGTTGATTTATGGTAGTTCTGAGAAGATTTTGACCTACAACATATTTTTAGAAAGATGTTCATGGTGGGGTGATAAATGCAAGGTGTTGTTAGGCAAAATAGTCCCCAAAGACAATGCATTATTTCGGATTTCCCACTATTTTACCATCTGCAACATTCCATATAACACTCTTGTAGGTTAACTGGTGGTTTTGAATAGTAAATAAAATGTAAATATATTTGTGTTGTAGTCATGGTGACCCCTGGTTCCTGTCACTATATTATGTATATAATGCTGCCCTGCTGTAGAATGATTACCTGAGCCTCACCACAAGCAGTTCAATGCATGAATGTCCTGACATGTTGTGCAAATGACAAATAAACCTGAAACTTGAACTCGAACCACCACTGTAAAGAAATCTGAGTCTCTACAATCAACCATTTCACACTAAACCACTCTGAATGAGTTTGTTTACATCTCAAACACTCAATTATGCAGGGATGTTGCAGAGAAGTTCTCCTTTTAACTGAAATTATATTCGTTTTTACATGAAGAATCAACAAACACGTCCACCTGAGCAAATAGACAGACTGAGAAACCATTCAAAGTGTTGTTTCACAATATTGTCTTGGTGATCATGTATTTCCAACTGAGTTAGTTGCACATTTTGTCTTTTAAATGAATTACACACTATAATCCATCTACAGATGCACTATGATACTGAAATCATTTCAGTTTCAGCAGATAATTGTTTAAGTGTCGGCAGCAGACAGATAATTAATGATATATTTATCCCACTCTGGAAAAGCAGACATTGAAGGTGACACTGAGTTACTGCACTGAGATACTGCTCTGCATTTTAGTCATTTTACTGCATTTGTAAAACTATGCAAATAGATGTCACATTTCTCTGTGAAGCTATTCCATTAAATTTAGTCCCAAATTCTACATTTCATAAATTCAGCATTGGCAGATATGTACATGAAAAATGTCAAAAACCAGCATCAGCCTATGATTCCCATATCGGAGCATTCCTAAATCCATATGTGACGTGTACTGAGCATAAGGAGGGATAAAACTAAATATGGACCACTGTTAATTATTGTAAACATTTACATATTTTCACAATATCTCATCTAGAGCTATAATAGTAGGTGAATACAACGTTAGGAGTCTAGCCCAAGTACTGTTGTTGGTATAGCCGTTGGGTTTGTGCCTGAACAAAGAATTAAATTTTCGATTTTCCATGTGTTTCCATCCACTATGCTATCCGTTTGAGTGAGCACTGGTGACTACATTCATGGATGAGCTAAAAACAAAGTTAAATGATTGCTTTTAATTATCAGCTGCAATCCCAATATCGGACCCATAGAAATAATTCAGTTTTCCCATTTATCTGTGAATAATATATTAGTCACACTGGTCAAATGCAAGTTTGGGCGATCCTGGTCACATTACAGAATACATTTATGCACATTTTAATGTACGATTGCTGTTTATAAGCTTAATTTAATGCATTGGAAAAAACAAATAAAACATAAATGTGGCCAAAGGAATATTGCATGTGTAAGTTTTTGTCCAATATGTTAAACTCAAATTTGCTGAAATGTATGTTTGTTATATTCGTATATATATATATATATATATATATATATATATATATATATATATATATATATATATATATATATATACGTTTTATCCTATTTTCACTTCAACAAAACATACTTTGGAGGTGCAAAAGTGTTCAAAGTTTTGCATATGACTGTATATCACACACTCTTGTCTTCTGTTGCTTTTCTAGTACCACTTTTCCAGTAACATCAGCTTTTAGAACCAGACATCTGGTATCTAAAAGCTGATGTTACCTCATAGAAAGTAGTTGCTGTCATGCTGTGCTTCCTGGACAAACCTCACCACAAAAACAAACTCAACTCTCCCAGAATCTAAAACTTCATGAACTGTTAGATTGTATTCCTGCTGCCATCCTCTGTTCTCTACCTATGTCTCTTTCTATATGGGAAATAACAGCCTTTGATGACTGCTTTCGCATTTCACATTCATGGCTTGGTGCTGTCATCAGTAACCTTGCAGGCACTGTACTGATCTGTTGTTTACATGTACACTCTAAAAAATAAAGGTGCCCAACAGGTTCTTTGGAGCAACACCATAGAAGTCATCAAAAGCACTCTACAACGGTTGTTATTTGAAGAACCACTTAGGTAAATGATGTGTGAACTCATGTGATGAGTGTGAACAACCTTTTAAGAACCTCCTCATAAAATAAAGGTCCTGTACCAAATTAAATGTGTACAATCAAACCAAAAACCATTTAGCAGCCATTATTTTCAGAAGTGTAGCACTGGGCAGCGACGCAGCATTACCTGTCTAGCATCCTGGATGTGTTTCCTCACCACCTCCTTGATGGTGGGGCTGTTTAGTCTGGGTGGATGGTAGAGCAGGTCTATGTTGGTCTGCAGCCTGTTGTGTATAACCTCCGGCCATCCCAGGTCCAGGTCAGGGGGAGGGGCATCTGAGTGCGTGGGCCAGTAAGTCCCTGTAGAGGCCTCCTCGTCTGCTGGTCGTTCCACTTCCTCCGGCTGGGCGCAAACTGGTAGCTGCTCGGCATTCTGGATGATGAAGTTGATTTCGTCCTCAGAAAGGAAGCTCATTATCTTCTCAGCTTTGATGAATTCCTGATACACATGTTTGCCACCACTGACCAGACAGTCAATGGCTAGACGATAAGACTCTTTGTAATGGGGCTGTATGTAATCTTCAGGCTTGAACTCTTCCTTCAAGGAGGAGAGCAAAGATAGATTGGATTCCATTGTGGCTGGGGCTTGGATCATTACTCTCCCGATATGGATGAAGCTCCAGAGCTCAACACCTAATAAACAAAACACAGTATTATAAAGAGAATTCCATTGATTTATGTGTAATTAAGTGGTTAACAGTCATTTAGAGTGGTTTGGTGTGAAATGGCACTTCTAGAGAAGTTTGTCAGCTCAGAATTGTTCACAGTGGTGATGTTATCTCATAGACAGTTATTACATGAAATGGTTATGAATACGCTACCTGATGCCTGAGACACTGTTTTACAATAGTTTTGTGAGAAGGTTTTGGTCTAAAATGCATTTTAAAATCCGTAGAGGGTGTTGTAAGTCAAAATAGCCCCCAAAGAAAATGTATTTTTTCAGATTTAGCACTAATTTGCCATCATTAACGTTACATAGAAATACTCATGTAGGTTCACTAGTTGGATTCTGATAGTATAAAGGGGTATATTTGTCTAGTAGACATCATGACCACTGGTTCTTATCACCACCATGGTAATTAACTCTATGAGTTTCTCAACAATGCCTTATAGAAAAGTTGTTGCATTGTTTTTGCACATATCACATGTTAAGACTGTGTTATTACTTGTGGAAAAATGTGTGATCACACGAAATTGTGTTTTCTATGGAAAAAAGTGTGATCATGTGAAAGACATAATTACAAGTAAACACATATGGTTTTTGCACACTTCACATGCAAAATACCTGTAAGGCATTTCACACCAAAACACTCTGAGTAACTGTTTACATTTGAATAATTTGGCAATTTCAAAAACTGGGTGGAATTCCCCTTTCAGTATGATACACAGATGCTGTAAAAGCAAATTAGAAAATCGTTTTTCAGTCGAAGCTTGTATGGCTTCATCTTTTTTTGTCTAGGCAACAACTGAAGGTGTTTGCTGCTTTGAAATGGACTGGATCAGTCAAAATATTGACTTACATCAGCTGAGCTGAGAGACAATAAAAAGCAAAGAAAACAAAGACTTGCTGACACCTCGCTGGGCTTTTGATATAGTGCTCAGAACTTGTGTATCCCCTGGATGCCTAAGGCTCTAAGAATAGTTCTACGGAACTTAGAACCGCCTGACAAAATGACAAACGTCCAAAATGAATCACACTTCAAAAGATAAAAAGTTGTATAACGTAGGGTTCCCAAGAAAAAGGGGTGACTCATTCAAACAGCATTAATTAAGTAATATATATATATGTAATATTAATTTACAGCATTAAGTAATTATATATATATATATATATGAATGTGTGTATAATCTACAAAATTTTTGCTGACCATTTCATCAGAAGGAGAAAGAAATTGAAATTTCTTGAAGATACCTCTCACAGGGCAGATTAGCTTCCTGTTGGGTGACATTTGGTAAGCTGTTTAATTTCGATTGGAGCTAACTGAGGTCATTTGGGAAAGTCGCACAGATCCAGTACGAATCAGCCTGTCAAATAACAGAAATGACATTACCGGACCTCCTCTGGTAAAACTAATCCAGGTCCAAAGCCCCTTTTAGATGAGATTAGTTTTACATGAAGAGGTGGGTAGTGTCGTTTTTATTGGCATTTCTGAGTTATATTAGAATATGCCCTGCCAGTCATTTTAAAGGACTGCGTGCTCTCACATCAGTAAAGAATCTGGTGCTCTACAGCACAGTTGAAATAACCTCAGGATATATTAATCCTGTGCAAACTGACATTTTGGTAAAAACGCTATCGAAAAGGAGTTTCTCAAGTAGTGAGGTACTTGAAAAAACATTTACTTGTGTTCTCTGTGACTAACATCAAGCTGATATGGAACCCTACTGTGGTATCTCATGTGTACAACGCATAACATGTAAAATTACAGAAAAACGTTTGATTTTATGTGGTGATGTTGACTGGTGGCTGTGAATTTACAATTTAATGAAAATGCTAATTGCACAATGCTTCAGGCATCAAATTGGCCATTACATTAGTTACACGTAAAACTAATCCCCCAATAGTTTGTAAGAGGGCTTAAAAGGGAACTCAATTATTGAACATTTCTGTCATTCAGAGCGGTTTGGTGTGAAATGCTCTGTTCTGAGAAACTTACAGAGTCAGAATTATTCACAGTGGTGGTGACAGGAACCAGATGTCCAGCTCTAAAAGCTCCCTCACAGAAAGTTACTACACAAAGTGGTTATGAATTCACTGCCTGATGACTGACATATTGTAGCTACGATAAAGTTTTAGTCTAAAAATAATTTTTAGTAATTTATTTTAAACCATGGTGGAGGGATACATATAAGGGTGCTCTAAGATAAAATAGTCCCCAAAGAAAACTATTTTACCATCATCAACGTTGCATAAAAAGTTCAGAAGACGTGTTCACTGGTGGTTTTGGATAGTAAATAAAATGGCTATATTTGCATTGTAGACATTGGAACTCCTGGTTCCTATCAGTAATCAGTAAGTTGTCAGTAAGTCAGTATGTTTCTCTATAATAAACCATTTTACATCAAAACACCCTGAATGATTTTGTTTATATCTCAACCACTGAATTATACAGAAGTTTTCCGTAATTGGTGGAATTTCCCTTAAGACATAACAGTTTAAATTCTTATAATCGCATTACAGTTACTTTAATAGTAATCAGTTACTTGCGTTACTCACATCTCTCTACGTGAACAATATCAATAATGCATGATGCATTTAAAGCGTACATTTCCTCTATGTAGATTATCCGTGTCTGGGCCACAGCGCAGTGCGAGCGCAAGAAGCACCGCAAACTCTGTGAACTGTCAAAGCATCTAATCATGTTAATATGAAACTGATGGATAAAGAAGAGAGAAACCTCACCTACATAGGCCTCAATCGATTTCCATTCACAAACTAAAAAATCTATAAGATTAACATTTTATTCAGAAAAATTTTCTTTCAAAGCAGATATTTTAACCATGTCTACTGCTCACAGCTCCCATATCTTAAAGCTGATAAAGGAGAATGTGAAGGTGGACACTCATGTAATGAATGTCCTGATGTTCCTCTGGTACACAACATTATTGTGTCAAACTGTCTACTTGAGCGGATAGGAGCACAAAAGCTTCGGCGAGTGAGGTCTAAGCTGGCATGCTTGTTAACATACAACTGTTTGCCAACTACTTTCCATTTTAAAGGCTTGATGAACTGAAGCCATAGCTTGAAAGTGGAATTCAATTCCGGAGAAATAGGAATGCTGCAGACAAAAGGTGTTGAAGGAAGTGACATATATAGGTATAAACAGTAGAATTACCATATGGAAGAAGCTAAAGAAGTATCCGAAGGTAACACACTGCAGTTAGATCATCAAACATGGAATTTGCCCCTTTATTTCCCTCTAAAATGTCCCGTCACCCTCTTAGCAATTACATCTAGAGTCAAATATGCCATCAGTTACTCACTGCTTGCCTATTTGCACCTCTAAACATATGTTTTTTACAACTTACTTGAGCTGTCAGTTATGGGGAAATCTCCCGGCGCGTTGGCAGTTCATTCTTATCCGGGGTTTTTCAGAGAGATTAAAAAAGTGTGTTGAAAAGCAAAGTGAAGTTTCTCTACTGGAGAGGGAAGGCAAAAAAAAAGAACTGAAGACATCACAACATGAGAAGTGCTGGGAAGCCAAGCGGGTGGGGATTCAAGTTTTCACATGCAAATGTGAAAACCTGAAACGCTCTCCCTGGCCACAGGCTAGGAACCTGTTTGAGCCACTCTTAGTCACACCTCTCTCTCTCTCTCTCTCTCTCTCTCTCTCTCTCTCTCTCCCCCTCCCTCTGTCCCTCTTCCTTGTTTGAAAGAGTTCAGAGTTCACTCTGATACGGCTGACAACTCTTCTTCGTTTTTATATCTTCTTGTTTTGTGTGATACTGTGGACTTGTAG
The DNA here is from genome assembly GCF_904425465.1 of Colossoma macropomum. Lineage (NCBI taxonomy): Eukaryota > Metazoa > Chordata > Actinopteri > Characiformes > Serrasalmidae > Colossoma > Colossoma macropomum. Next base: position 3,929,166 of record NW_023494791.1, on the reverse strand, counting down.
ATGAAGATGTGATACACGATGCCACTTTTACGTCTGTTCTTGCTGTTTCTTGTCATTGTGCTGGAAGAAAAACACGAGAGTGTGCAGGGAGGACTGTCATATCTTGGGAACCCAACATGTTCTACGTCTTTAAAGAACAACAATCAGCCTGGATACTGCAAAGACTTTCAAATGATGTATTATGTATGTATTATGTTGGGCCAAAGTATGAGAAGAGACATGATTTGCTTCATGTAAGTTTAGACACATACAAAGGCACAAGCAGCTGCCATTACCAGTATCATGCACTTAGCAACAAATCTTACTGCATTCAATTCACATCATCTCTCGACCCCCATATCGAAAAAATAGTATTCAAATGCATATTGTGACAGCCCTAGTGCACATGCTTGTTTACTCTCACATGGTATCATGTATGTAATATGTTGGCCCAAAGGTAGATGATGAGACATGATTTGCTCCATGTAACTTTAAACATGTTTAAAGGCAAAAGCAGCTAGTTATAATTAATGTATAATAATGTGATTTCGCCACATTATTATACACACTGGGCCAGATATGATCTCATCTGGGGAAAACCATAAGAAATTTTGGGCTAAATGTGGGTGGGAATGTAGATGTATTAGTGTGAGAACAAACTAATTGTGAAATGTCTCAACCAATACATCCAATAGAGTAATAGCTGTTTTTCTCTATCAAAGAAATAACTGGCATTTCGAAAATCACCACTGTTTCCTCCTAGCGTTGCCAGATCCTCTGAATTATGAGATCATTAAGGAGTCGAATTATGGCTATTGCTACATCCAAGCTAACACTGCTGTGAATCGGCTCTGACCTTCTGGCTAAAAGGAGTCAGAGGGGATTTTCTAACATGCCTCAATCACTTCCAGCAAACTACAACCAAATAGAGGTGGATGGTACAAGCGAATTAAGGTGGACTCTACAACTGAATAGAGGTGAAATCTCCAACTGAATAGAGGTGGACTCTCCAACCGAATAGTGGAGGACTCTACAACCGAATAGGGGTACGTGGTACAACCGAATTAAGGTGGACTCTACAACTGAATAGAGGTGGACTCTACAACCGAATAGTGGAGGACTCTACAACTGAATAGAGGTGGACTCTACAGCCGAATAGGGGTGCGTGGCACAACTGAATAAAGGTAGACTCTACAACAGAATAGAGGTGGAATCTCCAACCAAATAGAGGTGGACTTTACAATAGAATAGAGGTGGACTCTCCAACTGAACAGAGGGGGAATCTCCTATCGAATAGAGGTGGCCTCTACAACCGAATAGAGGTGGAATCTCCAACTGAACTGAAGTGGACTTAGCAACCTAATAGAGGTGGACTCTCCAACCAAATAGAGGTAGATTTTACAGCCAAATAGAGGTACTAATCTGTAGCTGTTAACATCCTTATAGAGCAAGTTATTTGAGTGGAGAAGTAGCTGCTGCAATTCTCGTCTTCAGGACAGAGCATATATTTAAGTATCTGATCCTTGCATTTAGCAATGTTGACATTCTGTCATCATTTGATCTACCGTGCTTTGTCCATCATTATTATACTGGACTGATAAATCTCGCCATTTCAAACACCTTGGCTATTCAACCATCCAAGGTAGGCTAACCAAACCAGTTTTTTCTCAGTTCCAAGAGCTGTGCAGCAGAGACTTATATGGTTTATTGTCATTACTATTTGGAATATCATGGACTGTGTTATATAGAACTACAGACACCAGTCCTGGTATCATCATCTCCTAAATCTAATATCGAAAAAAAATATATTCAATATGCATATAGTGCGCATGTTTGTTTAGTCTCACTGGGCCAGAGATTATCTCATCTGGGGTAAACCATAAGAAACTTTGGGCTAAATGTGGGTGGGAAAATTTCTCAACTAATACATCCAATAGATAAATAGTTATTTTTTGAAATGATTGACATTTTGAAAATCACCACTGTCCCATAAACGAAAGTGTTCCAAAGCTGATACATTCTGTGGCACAAACATTTTTCTTCCTCTGAATTATGAGATCATTAAAAGGGTGACATATGGTTATTGCTACATCCAAGCTAACACTGCTGTTAACTGAGCTGACATTATAAAGCTAGCAACCTCACCAGAATACCCCACAAAAACCAACAAGCTTGTTTGACTCTGTTGTTTAACGCTAGTCAAGTTGCTTTGGCATTTTTAGACTGCAGTCTGAGTAGCTGATGTCGGAATAGAACAATGTTGAAGTTCAATAGCAGACTTACTTTCACACAACGTCATTTCAGTGCGCAGAAGCGTTAGCTTGCTTGTAGCACGTGTGCAGTATTATACGTGTTTTTTCTGCTAAGTAACCTCGTAATTCAGAGGATCCAGTAAGACTTGAGAAAAAAATGTACACAAAACAAAATGCAGTGGTGTTCAAACATTTTCCTTTCCTACATGACTTTTGAAACTTTTAAAAATACTATTAATTTCGGTCATAAGGAAAAAAGCTCATATGTGGAGTAACTGATATGGGCATGACCCCAACTACAGAACAGCACATGACTTCAGAGGTCTATCCAACTCCTTGTAAAAGGCAGAGCTTCAAGCAGAGGTGGTGGTACGCTTGCCAACATTATCGGTAAGACAACATGCCTGTCGTTAGCTCATGGATGTGACATAAGTTAGCATGACTGAACCATCCAAACACCCAGAAAACTTCCATGTAGATTGTGTACTAATATGTGTGTGTACAAACTCGGTAAAAATAAGTGTTGCTTCTTGCAAAGGAAAAATAGTTCTGTTAGTGTTAGCATTATGCTAGCTTGTTGTGCTTGTGCTGTTGATTGTACTCTGGACTTTAAAATAGTCGGACTAGAGAAATTTGAGAGTTTGAGTCAGATGGACTCTTGTTCCAGCAGCCAATTTCACCACAATCCAGCACCAAAAGTTAAACAAGTCATCTCCAGATGTGCATTCTCATTACGAGATCACATCTGGTCCCGTCAGACAAAGGGTGCTCACATACAAGACGACACAAGATTGGGCCAGTAGACGCAAATACATGCAGATCTTGTCCGTCTGGGATGTGTGTACACGGCTGGAGCAGGGTGGAGTTGATACGGCACGAAATCAATAGAGCAAATTCAGTCTTGGCCTGTGCCTGCATGTTTCCACTAATTGACTTGAATCTTTGTCAGAATTGGAACAAAAGTTGAAATGGTACATCTTGTTTTCTAGTCTGGCAGAGCTAGACACTTGCATTAGCTTCTATTGTGTAGACACCCTAACACTCACTCAGAAACTATTACAGTGCATCCAACAATAAAGGCAGCATGAAACTTCTGTGCAGTGATAGAAAACACAGAAAGCTCCATTTCCACATGATCTACTTTAATATTGCTATAGCTGGTTAGCCTGAAGCCGTAAGTGAAAATATTGTTACCTCTGTGAAAAATGATCTGAAGTAAAAGTACAGCTTGAGTAAAAGTACAAAAGTAGCAGCTCAAAAAATATTTGTCACAGAGAAGCTTGTAGAACTGCAGTGGAATTTCTTAGTTCATCCAGCATCTGTCAGCAGAGGCTCTAAACTTTTTGAGACTCCATATTTTTGGTCTAAAACAACATGATGATGCTGAGAAATCAGAGGTGTGACTGGTCACAAAGCAGTACAGGAGCTGAGCCAACACAGCAGAACACAATAGAGGAATTAGTGACTAAATGTTTGCAATGTTTGGATTTGGAACTGAGTAATTTGTGGATTTCTTTTCTTACAAATGTTCATAGTTACTGCCAACACGAGTCTGGAGACTGAATTGAATGAGTTAAAAGGAGCAAAGCCATAGCAGACCCTCAGAATATATTACAGCCAGTACATTAGGCAATAAAGGATGATTATTTATTATCATTTGTTTGATTTACTGTTTTTGTTGGGATGTGCCTGCTTTGTTCCATTAAAATGTACTGTGTCATTTGTTATTTTGCTTTATAAAGAGTAAAGAAACATTTATTTACAAAGAAAAAAGATATGGTTACCTTACAATAGGTTATCATGTGTTGCTATAAAGCATTATTTTGGCCTCCTTGACAGGTCGCTTTTATTTGAAGGTCCTCCTCGTCAAAAATAAGGACACTGTCAGTCTGTCGTCATCTGTACAAAGGCCAGCAGTGATCAGGCAGGCTGTCAGCTGCACCTCAGACTTTTAAGGGGTGCTGGCATCCATGAGCGTCTGCACTATAGTTGGACGCTATTCTACAGTAGCTCTGCTCTTTTATGTGAATATGCATTTATGCGATTGTCATCTACAGATATATGATTGTACCAGAACTCATTTTTCAGGAGATATTTGTGGGGAGATTAGATATAAAATAATCCACTTGTATAAGGATGGAGAAAGTCAAATGAAAAAAAAAACAGGAGTTTCCGAAACTGGAGTGCAGAAAATGATTTAAAGCTACAGAGAAAATGTCACATTACCACATTTCCTAGCCGCGGTCTCCCTAAAAAATTAAGAGCGATTCGTCACTGTTTTAAAGAAATCTGTGCCAATGAGTGTTTTCAGGGCATGTTAGTAATTCTTTCAACACAGGTTTTTCTCAGGTTACTGAGCTGTCCAACCTTATATTACTGTAATCACCTTCTTGTTTCTTACAACACAGCACCATTTAGAAGCAGCTGACAAGCTCACAGGAATGCTAGCTGGGCTTAAGTACAGCCTCCGTACTGCTGGGATAGTTCTGACACAGCGTTACAGCTCAGATACCTTTAGTAAACAAAGACAAATAAAGTAAATTTTATCTTTTTATTTCTGTTTACACAGATTTCAAGATAAAAAAGAGAAACATATAAAATAGCGATTTTCCTCTACTTTATTAGTATCTTTCAGATGTTAATATTTGGGTTTAAAATAAGTATATAATGAAATTGACAGACATTAACAGTTGGTAAAGCTGTGGTTAGTCAGAAACAATGTTCTGCCAGAAAGACTCAGGAGGCAAGAATGAAGGAGGGCAATTTTTTATATCCTGAATGGAATTTTACAAGTTGAAAGATAACAATTCAGTAGAAAGTAAAGAGTCTTTGGCGTCGGCCCCATCCTCGGGCCAGGTCTTGGAGGGTCGAGACCCTCGCTGATCCTGCTAGATAGAGATGGCGATGGTGGAGCCTACCCCCCGATCAACCAGACGGGGACCCTACTGGTGGTGGGGAGGAAGGAGGGGAACTTCAAATCGTAGGCACCTGAAAGCAGCAGAAAAGGTACGTAAGTCGCATCATTTTAAAGACAGGTGTCGGCCCGTGATTGGTCAGGAGTAATGAATGAATGAATAATGTAGCATTAGAGTCTTCCTGGCAGATTTTTCACTAAAGCCCCCATTTCCATATTTTACTGATGTGTGATGCTTTTATTAACTGTCCTCCACTTGATCTGTCTGCCTGTCTTATAGATGATAATATATAATGCAGTTTGGCTGGAAAATATATTTGTTTCTTACACCATAGAATTATATTGAATTAACTTTGTTTGCACAGATTCATCAGACTTTTCTAGCAGGTGTTAAACTGACCCTCTGTCTGTTACAGTGAACCCACCCATGGGCTAAACTGTAACACTGCTCTTCCCGTCATGTTGGGTGGAATAGTACATGAACAGAAGGTGCTGGAAACAAAGTTCAAGTGTGTGTTTGTAGCAGAGATGTATACGCCGCTTGTGTAATAACATGATTATTACAACTTAAATATTTATTAAATTATTTTGAAAAACACAAAATGTGTTGGGTTGTGTTGCGCTCTCCCCTCATTGAAGGGCATAAAGAAACTGTTCACAGCACATTCACAGGGTTGGCATTTTTTCTGGCAGTGAGCCAGCAGTTCAGCTCTGAAACTTCAAAGACTTGTATCTCACCAAGACCCCAGGGCAGAACACCTGCAGCAGAAAGTAACGATGCAGTATGATCCTGCTCTGACCACTTCATTCCCATCTGCTGTTGTACCTCTGACCCTTGAGGTGACCCTAAGTGCATCTGCGTGCTTTTGACAGCGGGTTTGCAAACATGTTTCCGTGCACTGTCAACGTGCAAACACAGCTTCTGTATTTCACTGTATGTAAATGTATAATTCAGGCAGTTCTACTGCATTTTGATTATGACAACAGAAGTCTTTTTGTGCAGGGGAGGAAAAGGCTTAAGGGAACACAATCTACCAAGAAAAGCAAGAATTTGCGATGATTATACAGACCTGTGCAAAAGTCAGAAAAGGTTAATTTATTTCATTTGCAGCTAAAATTGCCATTAAGTACAAGTTTATTGTAACAGCAGGCAAAACGGCAACATTTTTCCATATTTAGTATATCCACTCTTTACGTTTATTACAGCTTTCATTCTTTTCAGAAGACTCACTTTCAGTTTCTCAAAGAACCCTTACATGAATAATGTCAGTCATTTATTGAGAGAGTTTAAACATTGGTGTCAAATTGAAGCCAAAGATAAAAGGAGGATTAAGTATCGATTGATCTCTCATACCTGGGTTTCTCAAAACTAAACAAAAGCGTCTAATTTTTTTTTTTTTTATGTTGATGAATCAAAATTCCAGTTTCACCAATAACTATGAAGCATTTCATTTGCATTTGACTTCAGAGTGGGACAAGAAAACCTTTTCCAAGACCATCTCCGCTGCACATGGACTGGAAGCATGAACACTACAGTTATCCATCTCTGAACATGGCACTTTAAATCTGAGGCTTAAGAGCCAGAATTACAGGGACAAATCATGAGTATATTAGAGTTATATTGGGCATTATTGCTTCTTTGTGTAAAGTGAGTTTTGTGTTTTTTCTATTATGGGTTCTGTTATGAGTTTTGGGTGTCTCAGTTTCTGTTTTTTTCAGTTTTTTTCTGGTTTTCAGTTTCTGTTTGGTTCTGAGGTTGACGCTTAGCAGACGCCTCATAGCTACAGTTACGTCCACTGGGTAACACCATTGTAAGCTCTTTTAAAGGATGAACAATCACAGGATTAGATTGTGTGATAAACAGCGTGGGTGTTGAAATGAAAGTGAAAATGCGTGCGAGAGTGAAGTGTGAAAGCGCACACATGCGACGGCACAGCATATTACCTTTCAGCTCACCTTTTCCACATTTCATATGTTTTATATATCAAACAGATTATATGAATGTATATAACATATAGATAGATAGATAGATAGATAGATAGCAAAAGTATTGCTGTATGCTATTATACAGAAGCATAAATAGAAGAAGTAAATATAAATAATAAAACATACTAAAACAACTATAAAAATGTAATGTGCAGTATGAGAATAAATAAGTAAAACTGCATAAATATTATCCAGGTGACAGTGCAGTGGTGCATGTGCTGGATTCACACAACAGTTGTCAAATCCAATTTGGGTGATGCTGGATCTGGATCTGGTTTGTTCTGGCACCAATTAAGCCCTGAATATGTCAATAAATCCTTCCTCCACATCTCGGATGTCCAGTTCAGGTGTTCTACAGCAAATGTGTTGTAGAAAGAAAAACAATCCTTTACATTTTTGTTACATTTGCCACAATCATTAGTCCTGCATCAAAACTAATGAAACAAGTCAGACGTTTAGACTTGAATCTGTACAGAATGTAAACTGAACGCGTGTATAATTGCTGAAGTTATTAGCTTTGTAATTAATCATTTTTAAACATAATCAGCTTCTGTTCTTTCAGGAGATTCATTTGTTTGCATTTTCTGCTTCTCATGATCCAAATAATCCCAAACACATTCAGCGATGTTGAGGTCTGGACTCTGGGGTGGTCAGTCCATTGTTCAGCTTCTTTGTTTGATGTGTCCGTCTCCTTTTCTCAGCGAGGTTCTTCTTGACAGCTACACATCCTTTCAGACCCACAGCGCTGAGTCGTCTTGTCACAGTGGAAGGATGGACAGAAACACCTGTGGATGTTTTCAGATCTGAAGCAGCTTGATTTTCTCCTCTCTCTCAAAGATGAAAGCTTTAAGTGCTGTTTATCTGATGGGGGCAGTTTTGGGGTCTACCAGGTTTTTTCCAATCTACACATGCCTTTTTCAGACACCCAGATGAGGTTATATGAGGACTACAATGAGTTTGAATAAACAAACATTTGAATAGCTTTATCCATCCCTATGAAATGATGGCTAGCATGAATTAGGTTATATTAGTCATACATGGACACTTACCCATGAAAAGAACTGACAGAGCTCGTTAAGTGGATATTGTTTCAGAAAAAGGGCTGCATGTATTTATACTGTGGAGAAACGGCACTAATACGGTGAACAAGTGGCTTCACTTTACTGTTTTACAGTGACATCATAAGTGATCTTGTTCTCTATATACAGTCATATGCAAATGTTTGAAAACCCTTGGTCAAATTGCATGTTTTGTCATTTTGTACATGAAACAAAATTAAATATGACACTTTTCACAAAAAATTAGGGCCCAGTTTCTATGCATTTGCTTAGTTTAACATATTGAAAAAATAACAGATGTAATATGCTATAACTTTTGCACATCCCATATTTTATGTTTTTTTTTCCAATAAGTTAAATTCAGCAAACAAACAGCAAAAGTGTATTAAGCCTTTAAAATCACAGGCTTATTGTGTACTAAGGCTTATTATTCATTAACTACAGGCATTTTAATGCAAACTGGTTGAGCTATTTTTAGTTTCTAGAAGTATGTAGTAAAACTTTAGGCCCATTGGTGGGCCCTGGCCATTTAAAATGTGCAGAAGTGTGTTCTCTGTACAGGACGTTTTAATTTATTTTCACTCAGAAAATCAAGAAAAAAACATTTCACCCAAGGTGCCCAAACCTTTGTGTGCAACTGCATATCTATGAGGCTGAGTCACCAGGATTTGAGCTCATGATCTCCTGAAAATGTGCTCCAACATTTGCGTCACTCATCATTTGCGTCGGGAGCTGTGAAATCACATAAAATTCTGCATCCAAAAAAGAATGAAAAGGTAAATTTAATCAGGGCAGTGTTACCTGAGCTCAAATAGCTCCTCACACTCAGACAGACAGCACTGTCTGCGCTTAGATAAACAACAGTTACCTCAGCAGTGTTAAATCATTTTTAAAATAGTGTTAAACATTTTGATATGTTTTCATTCATTCTGTAACCTGACAGCTCTTAAGTGGTACAGCTGTCTAACTGCCTGATCATCAAGAGCCTAGTTACAGTCCAAGAGGAGGAAGCAGTCCCAGCCTGAGGGCATCATTCAGTGGGGGAGTCCTAACCTGCAGGTGGGAATTAGCAATGATTAAAGCTGGAGGCGGAACTGTGTGAAAACCCAAACCAAAAACATTTAAGCAGTTTCATTCACTTTCATTCACTTTTTTGAGTTTGCTCAACCTGAACTGTATTGTTTGTTGAAATGCAGCTCTAATAATTGAGTTAGGAGAATTTTACCTAAACTAAAAAGTTTGAGTTGCCCTTAATATGAATTAACCCCTTTAATGTCCAGGGCCCACCAGCGGGTGCAAAGTTTTATTACACACTTCTTCAATCTAAGAATAGTTCTATTGGTTTGCATTGAAGTCCCTGTAGATACTGAATAATAAGCCTTAGTATGTAACAATCCTGGGTTTTTAAAGGGGTTAACATTATCATTAACGTTAACGACTGGTCTGGTGCTTTTCATCTCAAAATGTGGCCAAGAACCTCCTGTCTTGACAAGAAGAGGCCATTTGACTGACACGCAGAACAACCAATCACAGCTTGCTGTTTTGGTATGGAGTGTAGGGAGGGTGATTGTGAGGTATGTCTTGCTCGGAAAGGCTCATTTTCGGCAGTTGTTTGCTATTGTTGGCCAGGATTTAGCTGGAAAACTAAACAACATAAAAACTAACAATCATTTGTTTGTCCAAATGATAAAAACATGTGTGGATAGCATATGACAGAATCCCCCTAGCTGTGGCCAACTTCCTGTGCAAAAGATATTAGATGCCTCATTTCCATGTGGGTGGAGCCTCTGAGGCTGAGACTTTTAATATTTCCAGTGTTTAATTGTTTAGGTAATAGAACTCTTTTGCAGTAACACATTTCTCACTGTTTCCCACTCTGACATAAAGTTGAACGCTTTCTTTTTACTCTCATAAAGCATGTAGAATGAAAACTGTATCAATTTAGGCATGAAATATTGTTAAATACTGTTCACAGTGGCCAAATAATGCACTTTTATCCTGTTTTGAAGGACACTTAGTTGAACTATGCATTATTTTCTCAGTAACACTGATAAGATGTATTTCGATGGAAATGTGTATGATTTACAAAACTGGTCGTAAGTTAAATATTTGTTTTGCTTCATTGTTTTTGAATGATATTTTTTTTAATGTGGCAGTTGTTCACACTTGTTTGATATGAAGAAAGCTGCAGTTGTCCATTTTATCTCTGTGAAGTGTGAATTGTTTTTATAGCAAGGGGTTCTCACCCCTGGCCTTTCGCCCGTCATTGCTCACTAGCAGCTCAACACAGAGTCACAAACAGTGAGACACAACAGAGTCCTAGTTCATCTGATAACAGTGTTAAGGAGAAAATATTTTATTTATATTCATATCAATTCAAAATATTTGAGTCAATTTCCATTCAGCTGGTGGAGTGGCCACTAGGGGGCCTGGGGTGGAGAAAGGGGTTAATGACAGCTGTATCTTTTGTCATAGGACAGCTAGGTTGTTAGCAGGATGATAGCAAGGTAAGGCATTAGCACAAGCTAACTGTAAATTAGAAATTAGGTCCATGGAATAAATAAATACATTTAGACAAGTGTAATACCAAACAGCATAATTCAGCATAATTTAACATGTACTACTTAAAAATATACTTTTTAATGAAGTAAAAATGTTTTAGTATTCTTTTAAGTGGAGTAACTTCTGTACATCATGTTTTATGATGATGAAGTGTGACATAATTGCACATCAGAACTGTAAAACGTCATTTAATATATATATATATATATATATATATATATATATATATATATATATAAAATATATTAAATATATATTTAATATATTTAATTGCCTAATGAGGTGGTGATTATTTACTCCCAAAATACCCCAAATCCAGCGCTGCAGCACACGTCTACAGAACAACACTGCGGCTGTCGTTTAAATGTGCTATACTGAAAGTGACAGTGATGCTCTGAATTACAGCAGGTATGTTTTGATCTCAAATACCGAAGCTACAGGTAGAGCAGCAAGCCGCTGCCCCGCCGGTAAGTCCGTGAAATCCGCTGAAATACGTGATTATTGTAGCTCTGCTTGTCACTGGCAGCGATTCAACCTCCACAGTCTGTTGGAGCTGCTTCCTGAGTGACCTGACAGCTTTTGCCGCAGGGTAACAGAAAATGACGTGTCTTACATAAAGCTACACCTGATGCTCCAATCAATAACGCTGCGATCATCCCAACCACCTTCCACCCACACGATTTTCCGGCCGTCTGCTCTTATCAAAGCGGATTTTAGAGGATTTGCATATCCTGAAGTTTCTCCCGCTGAGCGCAGAAATGGGTAAAAGTAGATTAAATGATCCACTCAGCAGGTGGGTGAGCAATCGGGTCAGTCAGGTCAAAACAAAAACATGAACTGTGATGTTTGGTTTAAATCAATCATTTTTGTCCAGCACAGTTAAAAGTCCCGAATGTGTTTTTAACTCTGAACCACTTTGGGAGAATGATTCATACACAAACATGCAGAGGTAGCACTTTACTGTACAGCGGCCTTGATTATAACGGTAACACTTTCTATGAATGTCATCTTTGTAAGAATCTATAAAAACATTCATAACATGTTATAATGCATTCAGAAGACATCATAAACATGACTATAAATATTCATAAAAATGCATTATATGTTATAGCCATGTTTTTTTTATATGCATTATAAATTGTTAACATAATACATTATAAGTACTGATCATAACAAATTATAAGAGCTCATAAGTCGTATTTGTCCGCTCTAAGTAAAGTGAAGCGTACTGTACTAAAGCCTCCTCCAGTGTTCAGAGAGGCTTCAAGTTGAAGTATTTACTGAAGGATTTACTGAAACACTAAAACATTCACAGTAAAGCACATTACAGACTTCAAATGTCAGAGTTTAAGCTAGAGCTGCCATCAGTGTTTTACCCAATGTGGGAAAGGTAATGTACACCACCGTTAGCTTGGTATTTGTCTTTACTTTACGCTCTCCAAGCTGGGACTGACTTCTTTGGCACTGACAGTATAACATGTTATTAACACTATTTATAATGCATTATATCAACAATTCATAATATATAATAAACATGGCTATAAAGTGTAATTCAGTGTAATTCTTTTTTAATTTTCTTTTTTTATAATGCCTTATGAATGCATTATAACATGTTATAAATGTGTTTATAGATGCTTACAAAGGTGACATTCCTAGAAAGTGTTACCATTATAACTAACTAAACCAACATAAGCATTTATAAACACCTATTCCAATAAGCAGCATCTGTCATAAAGGCTTCATTTTCCAGGTGACAAGTTGACATAACATCTCTGTGAAGTGATGTTGTTTTTCTGACACTAGGTTGTCATGACACTGTCTGAGGTGAAATGGCAGACATTGCAGCTCAGTGTATGTCATATTGATACGATGGTTATGATACAGTTCCATTCATTTCATGAATATTTGGACGTCAACAAAGTAATTGTTGTTGAAATGAATTAATAAATATGAGCTGCAGACTTTTAGCTTTACTTTGTGGGTATTTACATCCAAATCAGGTAAACTGTAGGAATTACAACCATTTTTCTTCTTAGCCAACACATTTTTAAGGGCTCAGAAATAGTTGGACAATTGGCTGGTCAGCTGTTTCATAGCCAGGTGTGTTATGTGTATGGAAATGGCTGTAATTCCTATACTGGTCACCTGATTTGGAGGTAAATACCCTCTAATTAAAGCTGAAAGCCTGCACTTCAAGTATATATATATATATATATATATATATATATATATATATATATATATATATATTAGTTCTGTTCCAGTATACTGTGGTAGACAGCTAGAATCAAAATAACTTTGTTCTTTGTTGATGTCCAAATATTTATGGACCTAACTGTAGCCAACTCAGGCTGGTTGAACAGACCTTTGCATTTCCTGAGGCCCATTTTATTTTACCATTTTTTACCACCTTATTTTTCACATAATCACTGTATTTCGAGATTAAGGCTGGAATATTCAGTTGGGGAATGAAAGTGTTGGCATTTACTGTTAAGCTAAGTCAAGGAACATGTTTTTACCTGTTAAGTTATCGTTTTATGTCACTTCGGATGTCCCTGAGGCATTTCTGGGACAGCTTGTAGTTTGCAGCTGTGTCACCACAGCTGAGTGAAACTGAAAGTACGCCAAGAACAGCATGGTCACGAGCAATACCCTCTCAACAAAGTGTAGCTTCAAAGGATGTATGAACGCGGTTTTGGGTCATTCTACAGAAACGTCCACTTTTCTGTCTCTCCATAGGAGTCACTGGTGTTACCGATCCTCATTGGTGTTACACATAATAAAGGAAACACCAGAGACATTTTAATGAACAATGCATTTTACAAAATGGCTACTACAGAGCATCAAACCACATGTTGTCAATCATGGAATATCCACTAAAATATGTAATTTAATCCATTTGTATTCTATTTTTTCACAGTTTCCTCAGAATAAAGTCGGTCACACCAGTGACTTCAGCTAAAAGCTTCATATGAAATCATGAGCTAAATGAGAAAATCTCTGATAACTGAAAGACTCAGTGGACTCACCATGTGCTTTTCTTCATAGATCCTCAGAAAACAGGTAAAAGGAAGTCGAGTGACGTCATCAGTGTGACTTTTATTTCAAAATAAGAGACTTTTTGTTACGCAGTAACACCAGTGACACGACTCCTGAGGACCACAACTCTCATTATATATTTTAGAATGTTTGTTCGGCATTTGTTTTCTTTGTCATTTAATTTACATATTTCATAGTCATGTATAGATTATTGCAGTTAAAATTGCAGAATTTGTTTTTTCTTCAAAATATGGCCTCAGTCTTTACACATGACTGTGAGGATGAGCTCTTCTGTGGTGCTTGGAATTCTATATAACTGATTTAAAAACCAATATTGAGGCTCAAAAAGGTGTAATTGTTAAAATAACTTATTGTTTTATTTTAAAATATAAATAACTTGTAACCCTACCATGTTTTTGAAGTGTAACGTATCTGTAAATGCTAGGGACACACAAATGGACGTTTCTACAGAATGATCCTTTTCAATATGTGCCCATAAAATCCGACCAGATGAAGAGCTGGCCGCAGTGCATCACTGGTTGCTGCTAACAGACTTTCTTTAACTGGTTTACTCTTTATTTTCTCTGTACCTGGAAGGGGTTACTTAAAACCTGAGACAAGCGAAGAAGAAAATATGTTGCATGGCTGTTATTTAAACCAGAGCTGACTTCAAAATCCCACTCAGTGCTGAGCTAACCATGCTAGCTTGATGCTAACAATGCTAGCTCGGCGCTAACGTACCTCATGAGTAGCGTTATCTGTTTAATGGACAGATTTCCACATTAAACATTGCTATGTAACGGCACTGCTTTGTGGCTTTATGCCTGTACCTGACAGTGTGAACAAAATTATTAAAAGTTTGAATAAAATGTCTTTATTAGCATGAATAATATTTTCATACAGAATGACAAAGAGCTGTAAGTTGGCTTAACAAAGCCTACACAAATGTTTATGTATGTTTATGTTGGTTGTCATGACAAGCCATGCAGCCTTATGAACACTGCCCTACGGTTCATCAATTTAAAGCTTTTTTAGGCAACCTAAACCGGTTCTTCTGTGTTATTACTCTGTAAAAGGCCCTTTATCACCTTCATTCATACTAGTGTAGCTCTCCGCTGTGGACCTGATGCCCCTGGGGTTTCACGAATGATAAAAATGCTGGCTGTATTGAACAGGGAGGTAAATGCCTCACAGGCAGTGTAGAGTTACGGACAGCGGATGACGGAAGTGTGTGTCTAATTTCAAGCTCTTTTGGGAGTATATTTTGACATTTAGGTCTTACAACAGGTTTCTATCCCCTGAGCGAGTTGCATCATTGAGGCCTCATGTTTTGAAATAGAGCCTCTTTGTCTGCGCCCTCATGGCTTGCTGGGATGCCGTGTAGGCAGTCTCGTGTTACTTCCCAGCTTGTTCAGGCAGGTAGTTTGCTTTTTTTTTTGCTCATTCACAAGAACAATCTACACATTACGTAACAAAAGCCCATCCCTTGACCGTTCCCAGGCAGTTTTTCCAGAGTGTAAATGCAGCGTGGCCGTGCGCTGCTCACAACATGATGAGAAACCCAAGGCAAACCGAAAGGTCAACCAAACTTTTATGAACTAGTCCTGATCCTTGAAATTTCTCCTGAAAACTCACATATTTTTGGTGGCGCCTTAATTTGTGCAAGGTCGGTTAGCATTCTGTGGTATATTGGCAGAAGGTACCAATAAGGGCAGTGCTGTTTGAGCTGTTCTTACTGCTTTATATGTTATATTTAACTTCCCAAACTGCTTCCACCGAGCTCAGCAATGATGCAGAACTTTTTATCACAATCTGAAAAAGCGGTGGAGCACAGAAAACACAGGTTAACACTTCCACGCCTGTTGAAAGGAAAGATGCCGCGAGTCTGAGGTGAGTGAATCGCTTCGCCTTGCAGTGACTGATAAATATGAGGTAGAGGGACAAAGGCAGTCCGGTTGTGTCGGAGCACAAAGTGAGGCAGTGGCAGATTACCTTTCATTTCTCTCTGCTTTCAGAGGAAACGGTTCTGACAGCTCTCCTTACAACCTTGTGAATGTTTGAAATATAAACATGAAAAATGAAACGTCTTGAAAAAAGAGAGAAAGACGTCTGTGCTGAGCTAATTCTACACTCGTGAAAGAGATGGATTGAATTTATTCAATTCAGATGGCTACATAATTTCCTCCTGAATAAAATATATTACACCAGCGCAGATAACTTTCAGTTTCACCTTTAATTTATCTGTCTGTCTATCTATCTTCCGTCTGTCTGTGTATCCGTCTATCTATCAATATATCTGTTTGTCTGTCTGTCTGTCTATCTATCTATCTGTATGTCTGTGTGTCTGTCTATCTGGCTGTCTATCAGTATATCTGTTTGTCTGTCTGTCTGTCTATCTATCTATCTGTATGTCTGTGTGTCTGTCTATCTGGCTGTCTATCAATATATCTGTTTGTCTGTCTGTCTGTCTATCTATCTTCCATCTGTCTGTGTATCTGTCTGTCTGTTTGTCTGTCTATCTATCTGTATGTCTGTGTGTCTGTCTATCTGGCTGTCTATCAATATATCTGTTTATCTGTCTGTCTGACTGTCTGTCTATCTATCTGTCTGTCTGTCTGTCTGACCTCTATCTATTTATCTGTCTGTCTGTCTGTCTATGTGTCTGTCTGACTGACTGACTGACAATCTATCTATCTATCTATCTATCTATCTATCTATCTATCTATCTATCTATCTATCTATCTATCTATCTATCTGTATGCCTGTGTGTCTGTCTGTCTGGCTGTCTATCAATATATCTGTTTATCTGTCTGTTTGTGTGTCTGTCTGTCTGACTGTCTGTCTCTGTCTGTCTGACATCTATCTATTTATCTGTCTGTCTGTCTGTGTCTGTCTGACTGACTGACTGACGATCTATCTATCTATCTATCTATCTATCTATCTATCTATCTGTATGTCTATCAATATATATGTTTATCTGTCTATGGTATGTGTGTGTCTGTCTATCTGACTGTCTGTCTATCTATCTGTCTGTCTGTTGGTCTGTCTATCTATGTATCTGTATGTCTGTGTCTGTCTGTCTGTCTTCTGTCTGTCCATAAAAGAATTTGAGCTCTGATCTGTGACAGTGGCCTCTCCTAGAGAATTATGATGCTGACATATGACACATTATGAGTAAGTGACAAAGTTGACATCATACGTGTCCCGACAGATTTTTTGTCTGACACTCAAAATTTTTCATAATGAAACATTATACAACAGCCAGCACTGCTGTCGTTTAACCCCTTAAAAACCCAGGTTTATTACACACTACGACTTATAATTCAGTAACTACAGGGACTTCAATGCAAACTAGCTGAACTATTCTTAAGTTATATATGTGTATAATCATACTTTGGGCCTGGTCATTTCAGGAGTTAAAGTGTAATCTGATTTTTCAATAGAATAAATAGAATAAGTAAATTGTTAAGATTTAAACTAAGTCATTCAAAATGGCTTGATATGAAAAAGTTCACTGTAAACATTATTTTCAGTGGTGCTGATAGGAACCAGACGTCTGGAGAGTTTAATGTCTCCAAAAGCTCCCTCACAGAAAGTTCAGAAAGTTATTACATGAAATGGTTATGAATTCACCGCCTGATGTCTGAGACCTTTGTTTTTTTTTTTCTTTGTAATGACAATTTCAGGCATTTTTGTAATAAAACATGTTTTTTTAATCTATTTGTGGTGGATGGGTTCAAGGGCAGCATTATAATGCAAAATAATTCCCAAGAAAACTTTTTTTTTTTCAGATTTTCCACTATGTTATCATTATCGATTTAGATTTAGATCATTCTCATTTGATGCCTTGTTTTCTGCACTGTTGATGACAGCACAGGGTCGACTAACCCTTACTGTTGATAGTCATGTCAAACTGTTAGAAATCGGTCTGAACCCATAAAAACACTGCGGTAAGTACGCTGCTGAGTAGATTTATGTTCCGAGGAAAGAAAGACAGATTGGAAAATGATTTTGATGTTCGCCAACATCTACTCTAAAGTGAGTGTGCTAAGCAGGTACCATCGCCTCCCTCATTTCCATTTCTCTTATCCAACAGTCCACACTGAGGCAGTCCACCCACAGGCTTCTAACTCATTACAACACACTGACTCTACAGGCCTCATTCAGCAACCATTCTTAAGAAGAAATCTCTTATTTAAACCCACTTATGCAGTTTTCACAAAGATTCTGACACTTACCAGTGTTTCTTATGTGGGATGTGTTCTTAGGTAAGAACAGAATCTACACACACTCAAGAGCACAAAGGTGAGAACAGTTCTGTGCTTTAAGAACACGTCAAGAATCTGTCGTAGATTTTTTCTTATGATCTGACAAAGATATTGGAGAATAAGGCCCAATGTTTATTTCTGTTATACAGATTTAAAATAGAATGTAAATAGAGCTCTATTGTCTATTTTTATTTTCTATCCTCTTTATATCGCTGCAGTCGGAACAAAACCTCGTATCTCATTAAAGGTGACTTTACAGGACAAGGAAAAAGGTTCTTAACTTTTAATGGAGGTTAATGGAAAAGTCATTTTGGACCATTTCTGTTGGCCCATTCATCGTGAACACTGGATACAACTTAAAGGACTACTGTCTTTTCAAAATATGTCAAAAAATGAAAGAGTGAAAACAGAGATACAAGGTTTTGCCCCGACAGTGATGATGTATGTTAACTGACTTGGAATTTTGAGAAAAAATCCTTTTGCTTTGAGTGACCCTATACCCTAATTATGTTTATTTTATTAACACTAATAATTGAACATCCCATTTTGTCACTACCAAAACAATTTTAGCCATTTTGAGCAGAACTCAAAAATGCAGCCAGTACATGACCAGCAAACACAACTTTGAACAGCTGTTCTCACAGAAAATCATCATATTTTTCAATAAAACATAAAAAATGTATTTAATTGCAGAAAATATGACAATTCTTAATCTTCCGCACTGATTTCCAGACTTTGGGACAATGTGATCTAACTGCTCACCATGTGGCCATGAGGGACAGATGCAGCCTCATGGTTTATGAGGAGTCTGGCCTCTTCCTATTTCCCTCGTTATATCAAACGAGGGACTGCAAAACAGCAGAGGGCGCCCACGAGCGAGTCCTCAATGAATAGGAGCAAATGGAGCTCAACAGCTCAAAACAAAGATTAAATTTATTTCCAATCACTCGCTCAGAACTTTCCTTTCATTTTAGAAAGCGGAAGGACGTACTTCACTAAAAAAAAACAAAGAAAACTCACCTGCATGTTTCCTTTTTTCTACAGCAAACGGGTTTTGGGCAGCAGGACGCTAACATTACTGCTACTGAGTGCTCATTGGTTGGCAAGCTGAGCAGCTCATTGGCTGTTTGTGCTCACAGATGTCATGAATGTACATAAGGCACCTTTTTAAACTCCTATAACTCAAGTTTAAAAGCTCTTAAAAATATAACAGCAGTGTTAAAATGTTTTTTGCTGATCTGTGTTCAGGAAATGCTTGTATTCTTTTACATTAAAGATGTTTTAAAATTTTTATATTATGATTTTGCTCAAATGCTCCATTTTAACTCATTCATTTTGGACTTGCTCGGGAGCGCCCTCTAGCGTTTGAGAAACCCGGAACACATTGCAGAGTGGTAATTCTCCTCTATACAAGTTCTCTGGTCTTACTTCCAGCTCTAAATGCAGGGGCATGGCTAAAATAAGGCTACACCTACAGACTAAAACACTGGGTTTTGGTAGTGACATTAAAGTGTAGGACGGCGCTGTTTGAATAAAGTTTTTTTAAAAACTTTAAAAAACTTTTTAACTCTTTCAACTTGTATGTAAGTATTATTATAAGTGTAAATGTAGGGGTTAGGGTTTGGGACAGACACCATCCAATAGAAAGTACCTATAAATGATGACTTTGTATATATTTAGCTTATTACTATCTCTATTAATACATTGGATCTAAATATAACATAATCTTTAACTAAATATCTAAGGTCAGAACACTTTTTTAGTTTTTAAATGTTATTTTTAACTGTGGATGTGCAGTTTGAACTAATTCCATAGTAGAATGATCCCTACGCTGTGTAGATAGACTGTTAAAGAACATTCTTAATTTAATGTCAGTTGTTTAATGTATAAAAAATGCTCACTAGGTTGGTGTAAATGTATGCAGTGCTTTACTTAAGCTCCTGGCTTTAACACTGCCCTCCATCCATTGATCACATGGACAAAGACTCTTTGAAGGCTGCTGTCATGGACTTTGATGGCAGGAGATCAATAATTATTTCCTTTAAGACCTCTTTTTTCTGGTTTCGGACACAAGTAAGCTTTTTAAATAGGAACATGTTCTAATAATGCGACGTCTAATTAGAGAAGCCATGGCAGTTCAGATAACATCGTCATTCTCTCCCGCTTCAACCACAGCCGGCTGTATGAACAAAGAAACACTGAAGAAAGTGGTACAAACGTGGGAGAAGAACCTTTAGAGCACTGCTGGGTCTGAGGCATTTGTTAGGATACAAACAGGATGAAAGCGAGAGGATGAAGGGCGTAATTGGCCACAAGGCTAATAAACGCTTCCGATAATCAGGCATGGATTATTCGGTAGGGAACCACTTAGCAGTTATTATACTGCTTCCATGTTGAACATCTGCTATCCAAGGAATTGTGGAGAAAACCTTTAACGAATGCACTTGGTGGCCAAACACATACAGTTCTTCAGCGGCTAATATCTCTCACTGTCTGTGCCTCTGTGGGAACTCACTTGGCTGTATCAGCGGTTCACATCACCTACAGGCCAGGACTTTGTACTCTGATGTAAAAACAGAGCTGATTATTCCTGACAGACGACACACGGCTCTTTGAAGCTGTCGTGGAACAATCATTTCTGACCTCTGCAGGCATATATACTATACAATGTGCATGGAGGTTCAAAGCAGTATAGTATTGACTGGTAAAGTATACCAAGACGAGGTAAGATTGCTGACCCCTGACTTCTGAGTCTTTCACACAACAAAAAGTTTTTTTAGCTGAAGTTTGGGGGGAAAGACCCACAGAGGGAGTACAGAACATGGAGAGCGGCATTAGCATCAGTTATTTTCAATGGGATTAGCTCAGGGGCACCCAGAAATATGTGTCGGAGGGGCTTGGCTGGGGGGGGCGCCTAGGGGGCCTCACTTGGAAGCCAGGTCCTCTGATCCTTTGATGCCAATGAAAATGTTAGAAAATGCAGTTTTACCCCCATGTACAGTATGAACCTATACAGCATGCCGAGAGCTTTTACTACACTGGGGGAACCTGCTTTTAGCTGCAGCACCAGTGAGCTGGAATTTCTTACAGGAATCTCTAAAGCTTCGCTCACTGGAGTCACAAGAACATTTTACACTTTTAGTCTCACTCAGCCTGACACTGTTTTACTAGATTTTAGTTCACTTTTAAAGTGATTTTTGGTGTTATTGTTTTGTTTTGGTTTTATTGGTTTTATTGAATGTTTTTAGTTATTGTTTCATTTCTTCTGTCCTTATTTATTATATATATATATATATATACACCCTGCGATGGACTGGCGACCTGTCCAGGGTGTATCCTGCCTTCCGCCCAATGACAGCTGGGATAGGCTCCAGCACCCTACCGCGACCCAGAAGGATAAGCGGTTTAGATGATGTGTATATATATATATATATATATATATATATATATATATATATACATATAAATAAATGTTTCCAAGCTATTGTTTTACAGCTTTTATTTCTTTATTAATTTCAATAATTATATATTCTTATTTATCTTTATTTTATCTTATTTATTAAGTTACTATATTCTTGTAATTTTAATGTCTTATTGATCTAATTTATTTTATTTACTACTATGATTATTATTAACTATTTAACTTCTCAATCCATGATCTCTGTATTGGTTCGGCTACATTGTAAATGAAGGTCTCCCTCAATGTACTCCGAGTTGATTGATTGATTTATTGACTGATTGACTGATTGACTGAACTCAAAGATGCTGAGTTCTTAAAACCTCATGCTTTTATTTCCATCTTAAACAAGTAAAAGTGACTGGCAAAGCTCTCTCTGGTGGCAGCTATCACCACGGCAACGTTCACATGACTGCATGACACCATCAGTCGTGTAAAGTCGTAGTTTTAAACCAACAACTTTACAATAAGGCACAGAAGGATGCTTTTCAGCACCTACATGCCAACTCTTTCTGCAGGTTGTAGGAACTTTGCTGAGCTGTGCTCCTGACATTAGCTACTGCTTACCCAGTAATAGCCAGCTTGGCCATAGCAAAGAAAACAAATGTTATCAGTAAACACAGCATCAATTTCCACTGCTATGCTGATGACACACAGATATATATATCAACAAAACCAGACGATAAACTTCAACTTAATAAGATTGAGGACTCTATAACAGACACAAAAGATTGGAAGGCGAGTAACTTCCTCCTACTCAACTCAGAGTTTCTTCCTCTATTTGAAGAAGGTCCAAAAGCTGCTGATCTGTCCTTCAACACACATATAACTAATATTACTAGAACAGCCTTCCTGCATCTCCACAATATTGCTAAAGAGAAATGCATTCTCTCTACAGGATGCAGAAAAGTTAGTTCATGCATTTATTACCTCAAGGCTGGATTACTGTAATGCCCTGCTGGCTGGATGTCCCAGCAAAAGCCTTAACAAGCTTCAGCTAGTCCAGAACGCTGCAGCCAGATTTCTTACTAGAACCCGAAAGTCAGCCCAGTTTTATCAACCTTACACTGGTTGCCAGTTAAATTCTGCATTAATTACAAAATTATTTTAGAGATATTAAGCTCTAAATGGACTCGCCCCTCAGTACCTGAGTGAACTTCTCTCATACTGCTCACTATTAGTACCTAGAATTAATATAATTACATCAGGGGGGGGCCTTTTCATACAAACCTCACCTGCATGAACTGACCCTCCTGATGATACTGCTGCTGCACAGACTCAACCTATTTAATCAGAGCCATTAATATTTAATTACTTCTCCTACTTTTCCCTTTTTCTGTATTTTAATATTTTATATTAACGTTAAAACCTTATTCTCTGTTCATTTTGCTCTTTTGTTATTGTTTGCTATCCGATGTTGACCAGCGGAGGAAGCGTTCCCCTTTTGAGTCAAGGTTTCTTCCTCTTGCTCTTAGGGAGTTTTTCCTTGCCACTGTTGCCACTGGCGACGCTCATGGGGGCTCGGACCTGGATTTTTCTGTAAAGCTGCTTTGTGACAACACCTGTTGTAAAAAGCGCTATATAAATAAACTTGTTGAATATGATTATAATATAAATAAAACTTTACACATTAATTCTCTCAAAACCGAATGTGCTGCTTTCTCCATAACAAATTGCTTTTAAATTAATTTTCTTGTACACTAAACTGTAAATGCATAGATCACTATTACCCAATGACAAAACATTAACTGACCCCTAAAAGTGATAAATAAATCCCAGGAATACAGGCATAAATTAGGCCACAGACACCCAGTAGATCTGTCAAGCTGATAAGGAGAGAATGGGGGTGGCATCTTTACCTGGGGGGCTTCTTCTTCATTTAATACAACAAAGAAAGACAGACTTAAATGTCATTTGAAACCAGCCAAATTCCACCCCGCCACACCCCCCCAGGGAAGACCATGCCTGAAACTCCTCCTTCCTCCAATCCAATACCTTACATATCATCACTGTTGTAAGACAAACATATATCTGTGTTCATTTTAACAGGAGAGGGAAACTAATTAGCTTCAATGCATGTTAGTGTTTTGAGACTATATTATATATAGATTATACATAGATAATAGATTATATTATTATAAGTTATTCTGGGCCATTTCTATTGGTCCATTTATCATGAAGTGTTTCTATAGTGTAAAGAGCAGCAAGTTTCCACACCCCACCACCGTCCTGTCTCCTCCTATTGGTCTCATCTTTCAGTTCTTTAAGTGGGTGATCCAGTCTGCTAGTGTAAACATGCTCCAGCCCTCTCCCCTTCTCTCTCCTCAGACTACAGCTTTACTGTCACTGTCATATCAAAACAGCGTCACTTTTCAATGGTTTTCTATGTCGTTTGATAATGTCAGCATTACATATTGAACTGTTCACAGTCATGGTGATAGGAACCAGACGTCCACCTCTAAAAGCCCCCCTTACAGAAAGTTATTACATGAAATGGTTATGAATACATTGCCTGCAAGCTTTATTGGCATGACTGGATATATGACCTATGTTAAGTTGAATTATTATTAAAATATAGATTAAAAATTATTCAAATATAAAAATAAATCAATAAAAAGAGATCAATACATTAATTTTAAAACATTCAAAATGATAAATAAAACTAAGCTATGAAGTTTGAAATATAAATACGGTAATACATATAAACATAAAATCAATATGGACATGTGTCAAAAGTAATACAATAAAATAAAATAAAATAAAACTACTACTACTAATAATAAAAATAAAACAAAAAATAAAGTACATGTGAAAAATGAAGTAATACATTATATAATATATAAACTCAGAAGACTCGTGTAGGTTCACTGGTGGTTTTGGATGGTAAATAAAATGTTTGTGTTGTAGTCATGGCGACCCCTGGATCCTATCACCACCACTGTAAAGACATCTGAACCATTTCACTCAAACCACTCTGAATCTCTCTGTTTACACCTTAATCACTGAATTATCCAGATATTTTGAAAATTCTGCAGAATTTCCCATTAACTGTTTATTCCTCCTCTGTAAAGCTACCATTTCAGAGGTATGATATATTGTTACCTTGCTGAAGGTGGTCTGAATTGCAAACTATTGCTCAGCTGCGCTCCTTAGATCTGCCACATGCTGTCTATTGCCAGTGGCACAAATGCCTACAACACTGGAAGAAAAGGATGGCAGGAAGCCTCGCTCCTCGTGCCCACGTGATCACTTAGCATTCTCCTTCATCCTCCACTGAGGCACTCAACAATGCTACATGACTGCTAGTTCAAAAGGAGCAGTGGCAGGTTCATACACATCAGAGGGATATGCTAGCCCTTACCCTCCCACACCAGTGATACTGCTGTGTTGGTTCAGACCTTCCTGCAATTAAACTCTCATAAAGAACTGCAAGGACCCCACTACTCACATAGCCACAGAAACCCTCCAGACTTGTTTACGCTTGGCTAAACTTACAGGTTGTGCTGCCCAGAAATGGATTAAGCATAGTCTTGGAGCACACTGCAGTGCTAAAGGTGAATCACCATTGGAAATTCTTTTTCATGCGTGTAAGTTTAGCCTTAATCTTGGGTCTGGGAAGCCAGCCCATGATGTTCATTTCTGGCCCTAGATGCTCCTTGGCTTTAGTGTACAGTTCAGGAAAATACATTCACTCATGTGGAGTTTCTTTAAACTTTAAAAAGGTTCTCCACACACCTCATTTATAAAAATGGTTCTTTACACAGACCTCAATTCCCAAAAAGTTAAGAGTGTGTGAAATGCAAATGAAACAGAAAGCAGCGATTTGTAAATCCACCCTGACCTGTATTTAAAAAAGTAACAAAGACCAGGTACTTAACGTTTTACCTTACAACTTAAACATTTTTTTTGTAATTATGCATTATTTTTGAAAATGATACCTGTACCTCAGTCTGAAACAGTTGAGATGGAGCAATTTAAAACTAGGAACGCTGTGAAATGTAAGAACCTCTTAAAATCTCTCTTATTACATCTTAAGGCGTTTTATTCAGTACAACAGGGACTCCAATGCAAAATGGTTGAGCTATTCTTAGTTTATTGAGGTGTATAATAAAACTTTGGCCCCTAAGGGTTAGATTAAGGTAAAATAAATAAATAAAAATAAATAAATAAATAATAAATGTTGGCATTAAGTGGTCAATGGCAAACTGGACATTCCACTGTATTCAATCGAGCAGAGACAGAAAATTTTGCTACCCACAGTGGCAGCGTACCACAGAGGTCAGCAGAACGTTCAGTCGTGAGCTCCTTTTTCCCAACTTTTGCCATAAACTGCATCTAGAAGTTGATTTTTTTGGAAGTCATGGGTTCTGAACATCTCATTCCAGGCACATCCAGTATCATACAACCAAAAATAACCGCATACAGGACATTCCTCCTGCCCCTTTCCACCTTAAACAAACAATTAACACCTCCAACTCCTTCATTTTTGCCATTGATGCTGTCGCCATGGCAACGTTTTCATGAATGCATGCTGCCATTGATTGCACATGCCAAGATGGCTGGAGGTCCCTTACCATTTGAAGGGTTAGACAGGCGATGTAATCATGGTTTGTTATAAATGGAGCGTCCAGGAAAAGTGCAGTCAGCAAAATATTCAACAGTTATAAAAATTTGAGTTCATTTGCAAAAACAGATATTTCCATTTTAATCTATTTTCATAAATCATGTTCTTTCATTGTGCATTCCAGGTAATATGACTCAAACTGCAGGTGGGTTGTTTTGATTATGGAAAAATACCTTAATAAAATACATGTAACTTACAAAACTTTATTGATATTTAAATTTTGTTCTTTGATAAAAGCTGATAACTCCAATGGTCATTTAATGTTTCAGAGTTAAACAAGCAGGTAAAGCGCTGAAAACTGCAATAAAAAACAGTCCATTAATGGTCAATATTAAAGATCAGAGCTCGGAAAATCTTAAGGCTGAATCTCAAACCCCACCCCTTCTGCCTATATAGTGCACTCTGTGAGATATGAACATTTTTCTTTCAGTTGCATGGCTTGTTTAATAGACGAACGGCAAAGAATTCTGCTTTTGTAGAGACTCTAATGTAATTCTTCTTACTCAGTACTGACTTCAAATCAGTATTTGGGGCAGTTGTGGGCTGGAGGTTGGGGAGCCAGCCTTGTGACCAGAAGGTTGCCTGTTCAATCCCCTAAGTCAACAATATGTGGCTAAAGTGCCCTTGAGCAGAGCACCTAACCCACAACTGCTCCCCGGGTGCTGTGGATAGGGCTGCCCACCACTCCAGGCAAGTGTGCTCACTGCCCCCTAGTGTGTGTGCATTTACTAGTGGGTAATGCGGAGGTGAAACCTCCCCCTTGTGGGACTAATAAGGGTAAATAACTTAACTTTAAAAAGGTGTCTTCGGTCCCTAAATGATTACTGTTAAAAGCAAATGTGCTTCTGTTTTTATTAGCATTTCACACACTGTCCTAATTTTTTAAACTGAGGTTTGTAGAACCTGAAAGAACATAGAAAGTTCCCCAAGAAAAACATAATAATGAACTTGCTTCTATACCATGATTTCCCAGTGCTCCTAGCTGTGGGATGCCCGCCCTGAGTAAACCTGTCAAAGTCGGTTAGCCTTGGGTATAGCTGAGCGATTAACAGAGCTGCGGCGTTTGGCAGGAACTGCGGTGGGCTTAAACTCCTCTGAGCCTTAAATCTCTGAATTTACAGGTGCTATTAATATCAGGACCATTCCGGTTCGTCGTGCTCACCGCCGGGGACCAGAGGTACTTAATTTGGGCAAGCAGGTTCGCGATCACTCGCCTCTTGAGACCTTTGCGGCATAGCGAGGCAATCAGGAGTCTGATCAGCTGCGAAGTGCTGGAAAACTAAGCGGCTTACAGAGTCTGTCAGCTTTACTCTCGCAGAACACACACTAGGCTCAGGGAATCAACTCCACAGAACAAGCGCTAGTCTGCTTAACAGGCTGGAGAGACAGTTTGGATCCCTCAGTCATCTTTGTTAAGCTCGGATACAAGACGTCACAAAGTCACTGAACAACAATATGCAGTGGTATGAAATGAGATTCCTTTGAAGCTCTTGTTCCTTAAGAGAAAGTGCTCGTCTCTCACAAAACAAAGAGCTGTGCGGTTATCTCGCCTTCATAAATGAAATGCTCATTCAGTTTCACACTTACAGGATTCTTAAGCAGATCAAAATCAATTCATGAGGCTTGCTGAGTGAGATTAGACGGGAATGTTGTCATTATATTCCTGAATGAGCCTCTGAGAGTTACTCATTACATGCACTGAACAAGACGCTGAATGAATCACTGTATTAAAAGTCCTTACAATTCACAGACTTTAATATCGGACTTTGAAGAACAGTGCAAAAAAACTCACTGAATAAAAGTTTCCAAATGTGGACACGTGGCACGAAGGCACGTTAAGCAGACATCCATTAAAACTTGACGGCACTGCAAGGATGAAATGTACTTCGAGTTTCAAAGAAAGCCTCTTGGAATTGGTTTCTGTGGTTGGTGAAGGCATGAAGCTTTTCATGTTATCAAAGCAGGCTGGAAGCAGAAGCGACAGCATCTTTAATTTGTCCCTTCGGAACAGAATTCAGCTTGGTCATTATTTATTTAAGGGCTGGTTTTGAATTTGGTGGTGGTTCTGTTGCATAACGTATACATTTACACTGATCAGGCATAACATCATGACCACCTGCTTGTTTCTACGCTCATTGTCCATTTTATCAGCTCCACTTACTGTATAGGTGCACTTTGTAGTTCTACAGTTACAGACTGTAGTCCATCTGTTTCTCTGCATACTTTGTTAGCCCCCTTTTACCCTGTTCTTCAGTGGTCAGGACCCCCATGGACCCTCACAGAGCAGGTACTATTTGGGTGGTGGATCATTCTCAGCACTGCAGTAACACTGACGTGGTGGTGGTGTGTTAGTGTGTGTTGTGCTGGTACGAGTGGATCAGACACAGCAGTGCTGCTGGAGTTTTTAAACACTGTGTCCACTCACTGTCCACTCTATTAGACGCTCCTACCTTGTCAGTCCACCTTGCAGATGTAAAGACAGAGACGATAGCTCATCTGCTGCTGCACAGTTTGTGTTGGTCATCCTCAAGTCCTTCATCAGTGGTCACAGGACGCTGCCCACAGGACGCTGTTGGCTGGATTTTTTTGGTTGGTGGACTATTCTCAGTCCAGCAGTGACACTGAGGTGTTTAAAAACTCCAGCAGCACTGCTGTGTCTGATCCACTCACACCAGCGCAACACACACTAACACACCACCACCACGTCAGTGTTACTGCAGTGCTGAGAATGATCCACCACCCAAATAGTACCTGCTCTGTGAGGGTCCATGGGGGTCCTGACCACTGAAGAACAGGGTAAAAGGGGGCTAACAAAGTATGCAGACAAACAGATGGACTACAGTCTGTAACTGTAGAACTACAAAGTGCACCTATATAGTAAGTGGAGCTGATAAAATGGACAATGACTGTAGAAACAAGGAGGTGGTGTGTATATATATGGCTTTTGAGGGCTTTAGTAATAGACAGGGAATGTCACTCATAGCCTCTTTAACTGGGAAACAGCTTTTTTCCCCTTGGCAGTTACGATGGACATGATTTCTGCACAGAAAAATCATCAGTGTTAAATCAACAGTGTTAATTTGAGTCCAACAGAGCACCGCATGCTGTTAATTGGACTCAAATTAGCACCGTAAGAGATCATTTAGCACTGATTTTTCACTGTTTCTGCCAGTCGTTTCACACCATAACAGTTTATTTAGACATAGATCTAAAATAAAAGCAGATTTGATAAAAATAATGCTTGTATGCACCTCAATTACTGTATAAGGAGATAAAGAAAATATGTGCATTCTAATAATTATATTACGGTGTGGCATTGAGGGGGTATTAGGAGAGCATTGGGGGAAGACATTTCGCAAACTCTGCTCTGTTCTGGAGTCAAAATTGTTCACAGTGGTGGTGATAGGAACCAGACGTCCACCTCTAAAGCTCCCTTACAGGGAGTTGTAACACAAAATGCTTATAAATACGCTGCCTGATGTCTGAGATATTGATTTACGATAGTTTTCAGATGTGTTTTTGGGCTAAATATATATATTTTTAACCTTTTCATGGTGGAGGGATACTTGCAGTGTGTTGTAAAGCGAAATAGTCCCTAGAGAAAACTTATCGCTGCTGTCGGAACAAAACCTTGTATCTCCATTTTTGTCGTTTTTCAGTTTTTGACGTAATTTGAAAATGCCTGCTGTCCTTTACATTGTGTGTACATTTCATGATGAATGGACCAAAAAAAATGACCCAAAATGACGAAAAATGTCTGGTTCCATTGACTTACATTAAAAGTAGAGTATGTTTTTTCCTTCTCCTGTAAAGTTAGCATGTTGGGGATACGAGGTTTTCTACAGACAACAGAATTTCCACTATTTTCCCATCATCAACATTCCATATAAAACTCACGTGTAGGTTCACTGGTGGTTTTGGACAGTAAACAAAATGTCTATATTTGTGTTGTAGTCATGGCGATCCCCTGGTTCCTATCACCACCACTGTGGAGACATCTGAACCATTTCACACCAAACCAACTCTGAATCACTCTGTTTACACTTCAAGAATTGAGTTAAGAAATTTTGAAAAATCAGTGGACTTCCCCTTTAATAGGGCTGGCCCAAATAATTTGAACACTTGAGCATTCGTTTGTTAAGTTGATATCCATTTCTTTATTATTCCTTCAAAGCACAAACAGTTACAAAAGACAACACATCATCAGTGAAAGAGTTCAGTCTGGTGATCGTTATGAACTCGTCCTTCATGGAGAAATAAGCATTACAACATAACAGCCTTTTAAAAGGGAGATGAATATCACACACCTTTATTGTAGACTGGATCAAACTCTAAAGACAGGTTACATTAAAGATGTCCATTATTAAGATGCAGTGATAAAGCAATGTTAGGGCTACAGCAGAATCATCAGTAGCACTTTATTCAGAAAGCCCACTGTAGATACTCACACTGCAGTTTATTTACATTCAACTGAATATCTGTTAAATTCCCCTTAATGCTTCATAACCCTAACCTCAAAACCTAACCCTGACCTCTGTACTAATCCTAATCCTGACCCTAACACTGTTGATAATCAACAAAGAGCTTGTTAACAGTTTGAGCATCTATTGATGGGGTTATATCTAATGCTTTATTAATGTGATAACATAAATTATTAACAGCACTATTTTTAAAGCCGGTAATGTGTTTTCCTATATTGATGCTTACAACCGATCATAGTTCAAAGCTAAAGTTAACTTCCTGTTCACCAACTTCTTATTCAAACTGGCCATTCTATCTTAAATAGTGCAGCAGTTACATTCTGGCGACTGTTCTGCAATTTAAATGCGAAAAAAATCTTTCTTTGGGGTCAAATTTGACCAAATAAGACAAAATGCAATTATACGTTTTTAACTACACAGAGTAAAATAATTAATCATGATTAATTATTTTAATTGTTTGACAAACCTGACAACTGATCATGATTAATCACAAATAACTACACAAAGTAATGCGATTAATCGCAATTAATTTTTTTAATTGTTTGATAATGCTGATATCTTATCTTTATTAATTACAAATAACTAAACAATGTAATGTGATTAATTGTGACTAATTATTTTAATTGTTTGACAACTGTTATCTAATTATGATTAATTATGAATAACTACACAAAGTAATGCAATTAATCATGAATAATTATTGTACTTGTTTGGCAATGCTGACATCTAATCATGAATAATCACAGTAACTATGCAAAGTAATGCGATTAATTACAATTGATTATTTTAACTGTTTGACAATGCTGATATTTAATCATGATTAATCATGAATAACTAAACAAAGTAGTGCAATTAATCATGATTAATTATTTTAACTGTTTGACAACACTGACACCTAATCATGATTAACCACAAATACATATACAAAGTAATGTGATTAATTATGATTGATTATATTAATGTTTGACAACCCTGACATTTAATCATGATTCATCACAAATAACTACACAAAGTAATGCAATTAATTGTGTTTATTTTTATTGTTTGACAACCTTGACATCTAATGATGATTAATCACATGATGTTTGACAAAGCTGACATTTAGTCATGATTAATCATTAATAACTAAACAAAGTAATGCAATGAATCGTGATTAAGTGTTTTAATTGTTTGACAGTGCCTGATTAATTATTTTACTTGTTTGGCAACACTAACATCCAATTATGAATAATCACAGTAACTACACAAAGTAATGCGATTAATCGCGATTAATTATTTTACTTGTTTGGCAACACTAACATCCAATTATGAATAATCACAGTAACTACACAAAGTAATGTGATTAATCGCGATTAATTATTTTACTTGTTTGGCAACACTAACATCCAATTATGAATAATCACAGTAACTACACAAAGCAATGCGATTAATCGCGATTAATTGTTTTAATTGTTTGACAGGCCTAACATCTAAACTACAGGTAGTTATCCAAATAAAGTGGGACCAGATAAACATACTCATCTTAGCTGCAGCAGGAATAAATTAAAGAGTATTTGAGTAATTTCTTTTCATGTCTGAATAGATCTTAATGATAAACGCAAAGCGGAGCAGAAACGGCCTCATGCTTCCACACCCTCAACATCTCTGAAGATTTCAGCACTCAGTTTCAGAATGTTAGAGGTCACCTTGTTAAATGTTACTTTCACAGCCCCCCCTCTTCTCTCTCGCCCGCTCTGTGTGAACACTTAAATGTGAGTCTCTGGGGTTTCCATTTTCACCTGGATGGGCTTTAAAGAGGTGGGAAGACCTTGCAGAGAGCCTTCTCTCAGTGGTGGAGCGCTGTTCATGGTCGGAGCAATCAAAAATGCTGGGCTTGATGCAGAATGTCTCGGTTTCTCAGAGGGAAACGTCTCTCTCTGGGCTGATTCTCGTCCCGAAGCTGCTCTCCCGTCTGCCTTATCCACAGTGGATGATGTATTGCTGGCAAACTGCAAAACAGAGGTTTAACATTATTGACGAAAAGGCAGATAATCAGCTTCTGTGATGCTGACCCAACATCACACTCATTGATTACCTAATAGAATTATTTCTGAGAACCTGTCGATGGCTCTACTGAAGGATGGCTCGTGATTGGATAGCTAGAGTTGCTGCTGGACGGAACAGTCGGGCTCAGTCAAAGTTGTTTTGAATGTGGGACCAAAAGCTCTTCAAAAAACTTTGCCTCGTTTCATCTGGCCGTAATCAGCTGTCAAGAAAGCCTTGCATAATGTATCACCCTGCCAGTTATATCTGTCACTGCACTGATAAGCAGCATTCAAAATTAATGCAGCAAAACGCTCGTACTGTATCATGTCACAGTTACATTTTCAAAGCATGACAAGAATGATGACTCTCTGAATGGTTTCATTGATTAAAGAAAACCCTATACAGTAAACCTGCTGTGGAGGATGTGCAAACTCACTGGGGATGAATTATGAAGAAACATAATGAGGACTATAAGACAGTAGAAAAGACTGAGTTAACTAGCCGATCTGGAGCTGCACTGTACAAATCCAAACTTTCAGAAGGTGCATTAATAAGTAAGTCAGGCTGCATTCCCACGTAATTTAGACATATAGGCTCAGTTCTTTTCTCTACAAGAGCAAATTTGCATCCAGATAACTAGAAGCAATGTGCAGTGCAAATGCAGTCTTCAGTCTTTTTATAGCTTTGGAAAACAGCATTTTATTTAAAGATTATTGCTAAAACAGAATTTTTACAATAAACACCACCATTCAAAAGTTTGAATTTGCCTTATTAATGATTTCTGTGTGATTTAACCCCAGTTAATTGTTCCCAGCCTGGAAAAGGATGGCATGCCCACTCCAGGTAAGGGGAGAGTACCTGCCCCAGGTGGAGGAGTTGTCTTGTTGTCGAGTTATGGGAAGAGGGATGGTGAGATCATCTGCTGGACTGTAGTGGTGAAGAGGGAGCTGAGCCATAAGGCGAAGCTCTCTGTTTACCAGTGAGCCTACATTTCAACCCTCACCTGTGGTCATGAGCTTTGGGTAATGACCAAAAGAATGAGATTGCGAATATAAGCGGCGGAAATGAGCTTTCTTCGCAGGGTGGTGGCTGCACTCTACTTGACAGGGTGAGGAGCTCCGTCATCTGGGAGGAGCTCAGCGTAGAGCAGCTACTCCTCCTCATTGAGAGGAGCCATTTGAGGTGGTTCGGGCATCTGATCAGGATGCCCCCTGGACACCTCCCGGTGAGGTTTACCAGGCACAGCCTAGTGGGACGAGACCCTGAGGTCGTCCTAGGACTTGCTGGAGGGATTATATCTCCAGGTTGGCCTGGTAGGAGCTCTGGGTCCCCTGGAATGAGCTGGAGGAAGTTGCGGGGGACAGGGTTGTCTGGAATTCTCTGCTCTCCCAACTGCCACCACTACCCTATCTAGATTAAGTGGTTAAAGATGCTGAATGATGTATGACAAATGAACTAATGTACTGAAGTCCCTGTAGGTACTGAATAATAAGACTTAGTATGTTATAAGCCTGGGATATTAAAGGGTTAACCCTCTGTGGTCTGAGGTCATTTCCTCAATTTGTTCATGTCTTCTTAAACCCTCCTTTAAAGGCTCTTCATATAACATGATCCTCATATGTTTCATATCTAAATGCTCCATTTTCTTCATCACTACTTTCCAAAACCGCTGCTGCAACTTCAGCAGCTGTAAACTCTCTGCAGGCCATTTCACATGAGTCTCCGATGTGGACTGAATGAAGAATGAAGGTTTTCCGGCGTGAGGGTCAGTGCTTAGTGATTTCCTGAGTGTCTATTGGTCAGTTTCACACAATGTAGACAGACACATGAAACCACCAGTTCCACATGGTGAGAGGCAGATGACGTGTATCTCAGCCCCTCTTCATAGGCTCATAACTCCGGATGTGAGTCATGTATGATCTCAAGATAAGATGGAATGGAAAGGGCGACTCTACAGATTCAGGAAGTGTTTGAACTGGATTTCTGAGCTGGATTATCTCAAAGAGAGAGACACAGATATAGAAACAGAGAATCTGATATGCAGGAGAGTTCATAGACCCCAGAGGGAAGGAAGAAGGAAGGAGAAAGTCAAATTAAAATAAGTGGGGGAAAAACAGGTGTTTCCAAAACTGGAGTTCAAAAAATTACTAAAAGCTACAGAGAAAATGTGGCTCCTAACAACCACCTGGAAGACCTGGTCGACCCCAAAACTGCCCCCGTCAGATAAACAGCACTTGAAGCTTTCATCTCTGAGAGAGAGGAAAAAATCAAGCTGCTTCAGATCTGAAAACATCCACAGGTGTTTCTGTCCATCCTTCCACTGTGAGAAGACGACTCAGCGCTGTGGGTCTGAAAGGATGTGTAGCTGATCAAGAAGAACCTCACTGAGAAAAGGAGACGGACACATCAAACAAAGAAGCTGAACAATGGACTGACCACCCCAGAGTCCAGACCTCAACACCACTGAATGTGTTTGATTACTTCAGAAAATCAACCAACTTTTAAAAATTGGACACAGTAAGTAGTGGAAATGTGGTTATATTTAGCTGTTGAGGCTTTTGTGTCATTTTAAGTTAAATATATGTTTTAGTTTTTGTTTCCTGAAGTTTCCTGAAGTTGTATTGAATGTTCATTTTAACAGAATTAACAGAATTCATGTTAAAAAGGTTAAACATGGTCTCTGCACTCAAAAATCTCATTTACAATAATAGTTCTTTAAAGAATCCTCTGTTAAAAGGTTCTCTAGGGAACCAAGCTTGAGTCTGAGGCTGTAGCAGCATTGCCAACCAAGACAGCACATTATAAAATGAAAGTAAACAATCCAGCATTATAAGTAAACAAGAGGAACTTTCAGGAGACTCAATGAGAAGCAAGTCTGGCAAATGTTGCAGCACCTCACGCAATTCATCAGACAGAAAACAACAGTTAGGCTGACGAGGAGAGCAGAAACAGGCCAATCGAAGGATGGAGAGCCTCACTGTGTGAGCCTTTCCATCATTGTACACACAGCCAACTAAGGGCCACTTAATCAGCATCAGCCCGCTGAGAGCACGGCCCCCCGCACAGACACAGCACACCCACCCACACGGCTTTGATAGAAAGAGGCTGTTTCATACACTGGTCCATGCATACGCTAAGCTGGAGCCCCCCAGAGGGGTCAGCTGTGGATCATCAGCGCTAATTAAGCATCTCCATTACAGCAGTGAATGAGTGGAAAGTACAAACAGACCCAGGAAACGAGTAATTAAACGACAGAGAGTCCAGATAGCAGCTTTAGACCTGTGAAGAGAATCTGTATAAATGACTCAGAAGGAAATTAATGTGTCCGTAGAGTGAAATTAAAACAATAATTAAGTAAACAAATAGGGAAAGACAGTGGGGGTCCAAATGGGCTTTGGTGCAGTCTGGAAATCTATTTCGGTATTAAAAACGAGTGAAGTGTCCTTTAATAGGTGGACAATTTAAAGGACCAATCAGGATGCATTGAAAATCAGTTCCAGTTGTGCCTAAATGAGCACTTTGCAGCATCTTTGATTGATTCTTGATTTTTTTTTTATTAAAATTAAAATAAGTTGGGGCGGCACGGTGGCGCAGTGGGTAGCACTGTGGCCTCACAGCAAGAATGGCCTGGGTTCGATTCCCGGCTGGGTGACCAGGGTCCTTTCTGTGTGGAGTTTGCCTGTTCTCCCCGTGTCTGCGTGGGTTTCCTCCGGGTACTCCGGTTTCCTCCCACAGTCCAAAAACATGCAGTCAGGCTGATTGGATGTGCTAAATTGCCCCTAGGTGTGTGTGTGACTGTGTATGTCTGTCTGTCTGCCCTGCGATGGACTGGCGACCTGTCCAGGGTGTGTCCTGCCTTCCGCCCAGTGACGGCTGGGATGGGCTCCAGCACCCCACCGCGACCCAGAAGGATGAGCGGTTTAGATGATGGATGGATGGATGGATGGATAAAATAAGTTAACAACATGCTCTACAGGGAAGACACGTCTGCACATTTTAATGCACAACTGTTGTTTTTTTGGTGAACAAACATATTAGGAAAAAACAAAACATAAAATAAGGCCTGTATAAAAGTTATCGCATGTTTTATATTTTACGTTTTTCTAAAATGTTAAACATAGCAAATAATCAGAGATTGATCACTAAAATTTGCATTTAAATTATGTACTTTAAAAACAAAATATTTAACACCAAATTTTTTTGCTTTTTTATGTATATTGTTTAGTTCTGTTTTTACATTTTAATTGACTTTAGTCAATTTAGTAATATATAATAATGACGTTGTCAGGCACACACACGTAAACATAAATATATATATATATATATATATATATATAGTGCTGCTGTTGAAACAAAACCTTGCAATTGATTTTTCAGTTTTTTACATAATTTGAAAATGCCTGTTGACCCTAACATTGTGTGTAAATTTCTTGATGAATGGACCAAAAGAAACAGCCCAAAATTACTTGGAAAAACGTCTGGTTCCATTGACTTACATTAAAAGTATAGTAAGTTTTTTCCTTGTGTATATATATATATATATATATATATATATATATATATATATATATATATATATATATATATATATATATATATATATACACACACACAATCAAGTCCTCAAAAAATTCCTAGAATGATATACTGTGATATGTAAAATATTATATATGTGATGTATTTTTGTGTTTTATTTGAGTTAGAAAGCGTTGCTTATTCGAAAAGTGGAACTGTGCACAAATCAGGAATATATAGGCACCTATCCAGTACGTATGTAAGACAGAGTTAGTTATCGGTATTCACAAAAATCCAAGATTGAGATAGTGATAGGCTAAATATCATCCCTAACCCAAACAAAAACAAGGATATCCAAAATGGCAGCTTCACAGGAGAGGGCAAAAACTTACTTTACTGTTAATGTAAGTCAATGCAAAGACATTTTATTTCAGGCTGTTTCAGAGCATTTCTATTGGTCCATTCATCAGGACATTTTCACATATTGTAAAGGGCAGCTGCTGTTTTCAAAAGATTGAGAAAAATAAAAATCGACAAAAATGGAGATACATATTTTTCTTTAGATAGTGACGATATATTCAGAATCACAGCCTTTTTGAGTTCTGCTCAAAATGAGCTAAAATTGTCACTATAGAAACATTCACTACCGAAACACTTGGTAAAGTTTGAGTAGAGTTATGATTATTTTGGTGGTGACAATGGAATGTTTAATCATTTATTTTAATAAAATAAACATAATTAAAGTATAGGGTCTCAAAAAAAAGGGATTTTAGTCTAAAGTCAGAGTCAATCAAAAGACCAAAATGTGTTTTCAACTGGCTAGAATGATATACTGTAATATATATATGATACATATTTGTATGTTTTATTTGTGACAGAGAGCGCTGCTTATTGAA
Source organism: Colossoma macropomum (assembly GCF_904425465.1). Classification (NCBI taxonomy): domain Eukaryota; kingdom Metazoa; phylum Chordata; class Actinopteri; order Characiformes; family Serrasalmidae; genus Colossoma; species Colossoma macropomum. Next base: position 3,891,110 of record NW_023494791.1, on the reverse strand, counting down.
AAAGTGTAATTCCATACATATCCGGACTTATAGGCACCTGTTGAGCAGATAAGTTAGATAGAGTTAGGTATCAGTATCAGCAGATACTTGTGGATCAGCTATCGGTATCGATATCAGAAGGGAAACGTGGTATCAGTGCATCCCTAATAGTTATCCATGGACATGAGAGAATAAAGAACAAAACAACAGTTTAGACTATATTTGCCAAATATTACATTTGCAGCAAAGATCTGAACAATCTGAAGAGATGAACTGGCATAAAATATTGAGCATAATTGAGGATATCAGGATAATAATTTAGAAGATATGCCTTCCCAAATAGTTTTCCAATTATCATCACTTATATTAATTCCCAGATTGTCCCTCTCCTGTGGAGACTGACATCCCAAATTTGCATTTTACAGATGATGAAATGATTAAACGATAATCAATCAGGCTACCATGCACGAATGTTAACACTACATAGTGGTCCTATCATATGTAGCAAGTCTGACTGTATATGATTCCTATTAAGAGGTGCAACAGAACGGGATCCAGTGTACATTATGAGCCTGATCCTCATTCAGGGGCTGAACTCTCCTGCTCCTGTCCAGACCAGTTGCCAGCTTTAAGATGATATAGCAGCAGATCTGATGAATACTAATCATGGTCCTTCTGGTGACGCCTGCCCATTTGGGACAATGTAAACGTACCATAGAGTTTCATCAGACTATTTTTCTGTGCAGAGACCAGAAATACTTTATAATTGCAGTAACACGCAAGGCCATGTATGACCCTATTAAAATAACTGTCTTGGTAGCTCAGACTGATCTGCATGCAGTGATATTTACTGTATTATTGAAATAAAATTTTAATAATACAGTAAATGAATAATAAAAAAAGATTTGCACAGTATTTTTAGACTGTAATATAAATAATATATTTAAATGATATGCAGTATTTTAGAAAGGAAGAAATAACTGAATTGATCAATGGTAAACCGCAGCTTTACAGCAGTAGGAGTGTACAAAACTTCATCATGTATGAAATATCCAATAAAAAGAGTTTAAAGGACATATAAAAGAGCTATATGCAAATTTAAAAGGATGAAAAAAGGAAAAATAATGTTACGTATTTGTAAATAAGGTTGTTGTCAATGTAGAGAACTGGTAGCTACACATTTTTTAGCGCACAATAATGTTGGGAACATAATTTCTGAGTGTTAACCAAGTTAGATGATAATTTTAAAGAACGAAAAAGTACTATTTAAATTATATTTTGCATATTAGAATTTATATTTATATATATATATATATATATATATATATATATATATATATATATATATCATGTATTATTTATTATTACATCTATTTATTATGTTTACTATGAAAGAACTTATAAATAAAATAATATATATATTTATAATATAAATAAATAAATAAAAGATAATTATCGACACCTATGGATAGGCTAAACTATGGTTAAACTTCTTCTCTAAAGCATCTGCAGCCAATCAGTGGCTTCTGATGAAGTTAATTAGCTGGAGTCGACTGTTGTTGAAACCAAGTGGTTTATTTTATAACTTATCTTCTCAGAAATATCTCCAGAAAAATGTATAATTTGTACATAATGGCTGTTTTGACTGGAAATGACATAAATGAAGAGCGCTCTCTGACTTTTGCACAGTACTGTAAATTCTGACACATGTACTGTTTGCATTAAAGAGCTTTCCAAATTGCTTGGTCTCTCATATTGATGATGATGAAAGCGTCTGTATCCAAGAAAGCAGTAACAGTGCGCCACTGCTATTCAGAAGGAAACCTCAGGCTCACACCTGTGTGGTAATGAAGTAGATTCTAATTATAGTGGCACAATTACTTCTCAGGTGTCAAGGCGAAAAAAAAGGACCTGCACATGAATGATGTGCAGATCATTTTTTAAATTATTGCCACTGATGAACATCCAGATCCCACTGGCCACTCTAATGGACTTGTTCCTTTGATCTCATTTGATGATCTCAAAGCACTGAAAATCATCTCTTAGCCATTTGCACACATAACGGCAATCTTTGTATGTGCCGGAGGAGTAAGGTCAGGTTCAAAGCATTGCGTCAGCTTAAGCCTGAGACATGCACACAAATACATCTCCAATACAGTTACTGTAAGAAGTGTTTCTTGCGCTGAGGCCTAAGGGTCTTCAGATAAAAACCTTTGGATTAAAGTGACCGAAAGAGTCCTGTGCGCTGCGTGAAGTCAGTAATAGAAGGCGTCTCGTTGTGAGGAGGCAGATGCTGGTGGGGGAACGCAGCAGGAGGCTGGTAGAAGAGCTCAAAGACTTGTAAGTGGTCTGAGGAACACCGACATGATTACCCCCCACTGGACTAGCCAACAGATTTGCCCTTTTCATTTATCTTCTCCTGTAATTTTGGGGGGGCGGCACGGTGGCGCAGTGGGTAGCGCTGTCGCCTCACAGCAAGAATGGCCTGGGTTCGATTCCTGGCTGGGTGACCAGGGTCATTTCTGTGTGGAGTTTGCCTGTTCTACCTGTGTCTGCGTGGGTTTCCTCCGGGTACTCCGGTTTCCTCCCACAGTCCAAAAACATGCAGTCAGGCTGATTGGACATGCTAAATTGCCCCTAGGTGTGAGTGTGTGTGAATGTGTATGTCTGTCTGTCTGTCTGCCCTGCGATGGACTGGCGACCTGTCCAGGGTGTATCCTGCCTTCCGCCCAATGACAGCTGGGATAGGCTCCAGCACCCCACCGCGACCCAGAAGGATAAGCGGTTTAGAGGATGGATGGATGGATGGATGGATGGAATTTTGGGTCCAAAAAGTTTCAGAGACTTAAGCACATTATTTAAAACTATTTAACTGAGCAATATATGCTGGTAAAAATAAAATATGTTATTAGAATGAATGCAAATAAACATAAATACAGTAAAAAGTGACAAAAATGTATTTTTTCCTGAAATGTAGTTGATATCTTGTGAGCTAGTTTGAAGAACATAGTTTGGATTCAGATTTCAATGTTTCCAGCCACTGCAAAGGTTTGTTAAATCATATATATATATATATATATATATATATATATATATATATATATATATATATACACACACACACACACATCACTGCTGTCAGAACAAAACCTTGTATCTATCTCCATTTTTGTAATTTTTCAGTTTTTGACATAATTTTACTTTTCATGTAAATTTCATGATGAATGGACCAAAAGAAATGGCTCAAAATTACTTGGAAAAATGTCTGGTTCCATTGACTTACATTAAAAAGTACAGTATGTCTTTTTCTTCCAGTGTAAAGTTATCATTTTGGAGATACGAGGTTTTGCCCTGACAGCAGCATTATTGACACTAATTATTTCATCATTTAAATCATAAAACCAACCAGCTGCAAAATGGATGGTGTATGGATGGATGGATGGATGGATGGATGGATGGATGGATCCCGAAGGGAAATTGCAGCGTTTCAATAGCAAAACATATAATTGCACATAAACTTACATATACTGTGCAGAAAATAAAAGACAGAAATAAAAAAATAGACAAAAAATAGACATAAATTAAAGTATTAGAGATTAGAAATAAAAGTATATCTATTTGCATATTTACATAGCATATAAGACAGATCTGTTGTATTTACATGATGGCAGGCACTGAGTGGTATGATGTCGTCTAAAAGCACAAGGAGTATAAACATAACTAGGAGTTGCAGCAGAACTTCCCACCAGAAGCTGTTCTTAAAGGAGTCTCTGATATTACATGCATCTTTTGTGCATCTAAAATGGCTACAGGAAATATTTCTGGGGAGATTAGATATAAGATAATCTACTTACATAGAGAAGATTCAAAAATGTTCAAAAGATACAGAGAAAACTGGACACCTAACAACCACCTGGAAGACCTGGTAGACACCAAAACTGTCCCCATCAGATAAACAGCATTTAAAGCTTTCATGTGTTTGGGATTAATTGGATGGTAAACAGTAGAAAATGCAACCAACTTCTAAGACTGAACTTTTTGCTGAGTTTAGTAAATTGCAAAAGAATAATAAATAAATAAAACATGAAATCTCAAATGTGCCATAAGGTCACATTGTGTGTTTTATTTTTTCAATCATTTTGTCAAATTCAGGTAATAAAAAGTGATTTTGCTTTAAAATGTGCAGAAGTGTGCTCTCTATAGAGGAGGTGTTAACTTATCTACAGACTTGATAATGTTTGTGTTGACCTCCAACCATGGGCGCCACCTGGCCTGGGATTCTGGAGCTACAGCCCTGAATATTCTTTAATCAGTCCTGAACTTTATAATGTAAACGTATCACGTTTCACCCTGACTGTATTACACTTCAGTCTCAACAGCCACAGTTTCATTCAGGGGCACATTCACCCACTCCTCAAACTCAAAGAGAGAGAAAGAAAGAGGGAGAGAGAGAGAGAGAGAGAGAGAGAGAGAGAACATAAGTGAGAAAATGTGTGCATGTTTGAAATTTCTTTCAAAAAAACCAACTCCACGATAAAACACTAATCATTTACTTATATAAGTAAGTTAACTAGCTGTTTTAAAATTTCAGGTTCATCAAATACTTAACAGAACATTGTGTGTTACGTCCTGTATTAAGATTTTAAGGCAGCCAGATTACTTACACTTTTAGGTTAAAATTAGGTTTTACAGTGCACATAAAAATCACTCATTATACACCAGCCCAACACGAGCCCAATGCTGTATGTGAAAAATGTTAATGCACCATTTTGTCAGGCCTGTCAGGCTCAGTCAGGTTTTTTGGTTTTGTTTTAGGCAAGAAGAGTTTGACAAAAATTACTATTTACCATTTAAAATAAATAAAAAGGACACTGGAGAGGAGAAGAGCTGGTTGTTGTGGAGAGAGGAAATGTGCAGAAGACTTTAAGAACAGCATTATTAGGGAAACATCTTGGTTTTTAACACATTTTTTTGTCACAAACGGTTTTCACTCTTTTTTGGTTTTGTTTTTGAATGATTTTGTTTATGTGACATGTCAATCAACACTGCATGTCTTGTTGAACTGTAAATCCTCATTTTCAATAAAAAGTAGCAACATTTTACAGGTTAATTTAAATAATTCTGGAGGATGATATTCCCAAATGGGCTGAGCTCTGGATCCTAACAGGCCCAGCCAATGCCTCTGCCTACAACATCAACTTTGTGACTGGTGAATTGAACATTTATGCAAGCTTTAGCTGATTCTGGAGAATCGCATGGAGATGTTAGAGTTATTCACACGACATACTTTGTACATGCATATTGTTTGATCATAAGACCAACATTAACCAAATAAAAAAGAAAAAAAACTTGAGTTTAGGTTCTCTGGCCTTATGAATGGCTGAAGAAGAACCCTTTTAGCAAACATAAAATACTTGACCTCATCACTAACTGGACAGGACAAAACTTTCTGCAGTTGAATAAAGATAAAACATATGATTTTATATGGGAATAGCAGTGACAGGCAAAGACTAGCTGCCTATCTGGATCCAAGAGCCCTAAAATCTAAAGAACTAGTACATAACCTTGGTGTACTAATAGACTCCGGTCTCAGTTTTAGCAGTTGTGTAAAAGCAGTTACTAAATCTGTTTATCACCTTAAGAACATCAACAAGATCAGAGATGTTCTGACTAAAGCAGACCTGGAGAAACTCGTCCACACCTTTATTTCTATCAGATTGATCACTGTAATGGTCGCCTAACTGGACTCCCAAAAAGACAATCAAACAGCTTCAGCTGATTCAGAATGCAGCTGCCAGAGTCTCACTAGGAGTAAAAGAAGGGAACACATCACACCCCATTCTTAAATCCTTACACTGGCTACCAGTCTGTTCCAGAACAGACTTCAAGGAGCTGTTACTGCTCTATAAACGTCTTAAAGGTGCAGGAGCAGCTTATTTATTTCATATGTTGCAGCGATATGAGCCGAGCAGAACTCTCAGATCACTAGGAACTGGTCAGTCAGTCCTGCCGAAGGTGAAGACTAAACATGGAGAAGCAGCGTTTAGCTACTATGCTGCTCTTAAATGGACCCAGTGGACAGACAGCATAAGAAGAGCCCCGACACTGGACACTTTAAGTCCAGGGTTAAAACAGTCCTGTTTGAGCAGCTTTCAGCTCAGTTTAAACGCTGTTAGCATTTCTAGCCGCTTTTCCTCTGTAACAGCACTTTTTTATCCTGATTAAACTTTTTATTTTTAATTTGATTTTTAATTGAATGATTTTTAATTGAATTTCTCTTTTAAATCTATTGTTTTAATCATGTTTTAGTCATGTTTTTAATTAATATTCTCATTTACTTTACTTTTTTTCAAACAAGTCTGTGTTTCTCCATTTGTAAAGCACTTTGAATGACAGCAGTGTTTGAAAGGCGCTGTATAAATAATCCTGCCTTGCTTTGTAAAGATGCAGGTGGTATTATGTTTATATGACAACAGCTGCAGGAATTTAATCACGGTCATTAATTCTTGTCACAATAGCTCTTTTTGTTTTTCTAAAACTGAAACGTTTATTATCACAATGATAACAATACCAAGGGATGGTGGGACACTTTTGGGAGGCTTTACTGCTGCCCTCACCTTAAAACGTCACATCAAACGAGAAACCAAAGAAGTTTATCTTTCTCAGACTCCAAATAAATGCAGTTATGGCAGGTTTTTCTGTAATCTCCTCTCTCAGGGGACAATAATTCTTTGACAACTTTCTGATGACTTACTGCCTACAGTTTGTGCAAAAGGCCTATGAAGATAATCACAGTATTTAAGATGTCAAAAGATTTGTGTTCCTCAACAGAGATCGGCTCTTAAAAGCCTGCATTTCAGTGAGTTGAGGTGCACGCATTTATTTTTGTGGATTGCTCATGTTTTCTCTGATTGCTCTTATTGTCATGGCTGTCCCGCTATTTGATTCAGCTCCGTTGATTCAATGTCGATTCAACAAAGTCTTGTAACTTCAGCTACACTCCTGTGCAACAGCACCTAAAGACATTACTTACAGCCATTTCTCTGGGCCACCAGGCTGTTTTTGCTTGAAAATGTAACTTGTATTTTCAGAATAAATGCAAATAAACATAGATACAGTAAATCAGTAACACTTTCTATGAATATCACCTTTGTAAGCATCTATAAACACATTCATAACATGTTATAATGCATTCATAAGGCATTATAAACATGGCTAGAAATAATTATAAAAATGCATTACACATTATAGCCATGTTTATTATGCATTATGAATTGTTAATATAATACGTTATAAGTACTGATCATAACAAATTATAAGAGCTCATAAGTTGTATTTGTCCGCTCTAAGTAAAGTGAAGCGTACTGTACTAAAGTCTCCTCCAGTGTTAAGAGTGAGGCTTCAAGTTGAAGTATTTACTGAAGGATTTACTGAAACACTAAAACATACACAGTAAAGCACATTACAGGCTTCAAATGTCAGATTTTAAACTAGAGCTACCATCAGTGTTTTACCCAATGTGGGAAAGGTAATGTACACCACCGTTAGCTTGGTATTTGTCTTTGCTTTACGTTCTCCAAGCTTGCACTGACTTCGTTGACACTGACAGTATAACATGTTATAACAGTACCAAAGAAGTCAGTCCCAGCTTGGAGAGCGTAAAGTAAAGACAAATACCAAGCTAACGGTGGTGTACATTACCTTTCCCACATTGGGTAAAACACTGATGGCAGCTCTAGTTTAAAATCTGACATTTGAAGCCTGTAATGTGCTTTATTGTGTATGTTTTAGTGTTTCAGTAAATTTGTTACATCTCTCTGACATGATGGTTCACACTCGTTTAGGTAGCTGATTCAAATCTGTCATTAATGTGACGAACCGGCATCCTGAAATGACCCTCATGAGCACATCCTACTCAGTAACGTCACGTGAATGAATCACCTGCACCATCAGCACAAACTAACGAGCAGAACGAGCTTCGCTGAGAAGATAATTAACTCTGATCAGCTCTCAGCTTCATTATTAGAGCGAGACGAAGGAGAAAAAGGTGAGATGAGCTGCTTTTCCACCGTTTACAGGCTTTAACTTCTGTTCGGCGCTGCTGCCTGGTAACACTGAATGATGGCACACGCGCAGTGGAAAAAAAGCACATGAATTCAGATCTGAGTGTCACATTAAGGTCGCATGGCCACGAATCGGATACGTATCTGATCTAGGATGTGCAACCAATGGCAGCGTTAAGTCATGAAAACATTGCCATCATGACCACATTAATGGCAAAAATTGAGGTGTTAATTATTTGAAAAATTAGAGGTGTTAATTGTTTTTTGGTTGTATAACACTGGATGTGCTTGGACTTCAACAGTGAGATGTTTACAACCCATGGGTTCCAAAAAAATCAACATCTGGGTGCAAATTATGGCAAAAGTTGGGAAAACTGAACTCTTGGCTGAACGCTGCGATACACTGCCATTGCCACTAGGGTTGGCAGAGTTTTCTGTCTATGCTCGATTGAATACTTTATTTATTTATTTATTTATTTATTCATTTATTTAACCTTTATCTAACCCCTCAGGGCCCAAAGTTTTATTACGCACTATAACCTAAGAATAGCTCAGCCAGTTTGTACTGAAGGCCCTGTAGTTACTGAATGATAAGACGTAGTATGTAATAAGCCTAAAATTTTACATTGAGTGTATTACATTGAGATTAAAAATGTCTTTTGCAAGTGAACCCCGCCAAGACAGCTGACATCTCAGAGCACCTCTGGCATCAAGGATTTCCACTAGATAAAATAATGAGTGAAGCGGAGGGGTTGGTTAAATGAGCAGAGCAAAGAAAATTATTCCTGGACACACATAGAAGGTAAAACAGTACAAATGTATAAGGTTGTTTTTTTCAAACAATAGGTGTTACACATTGATGGCAGCATTAAGGTTACCTTTGTTTAACCTGTGCATTTACACTGAGATTAAACATCTCTTTTGCAAGTGAGCCCTGGCCAAGAAGGCAGCGCACAACAAAGAAACAAGAGCACATATAATGACACAATGCATTAACCTTTATCTCGAAATCAGTCAAGGGAATAAATTGCTCCAATTTAAATGTTTCTCCAGATCGTTCCACGCAGATGGAGCGCTGTGACTAAAAGCTGCTCTGCCATATTCAGACTGCACTATTAGCATGTCCAGTTGACTATATCTATGAGGATGTAAAATGTACTGAGACTTGTTTATTGTTTTTTCGGGTCCCCATTAGCTTCCAACAAGTGGTTGCTGGTCACGCTTCCCTCCGTTCCTGGTGTCTCTGCCTCCCAACCTCCAAACTCCATTACCCAGAACCCCACTCTGTATCACATGACCTCCGATCTCTCTCACATGACTCTACACTGGTCTGCCTCACCTGACTACCAATTACACACACCTGCTCCTTGTTCCATGTGCTTGTTAGTTTAGTATATAGGCCCAGGCTTTAGCTTAGCTTATTGGTGAAATATTGCCTTTGCATACAGATCCTTACCGACCTAACCGGCCTTATCATGTAAGACCATTGCACTTGTTTGTTTTTTGACCTTGCCTGTTGCCTTTCCCTTTCAGTATTGTTGTATTTTCTGGTTTGACCTTGTTTCTGATTTTGGACTGATTCTCCTAACAACAACTACTACTACTACTACTACTACTACTACTACTACTATTAATATTAGTAGAATAATAATTTTGTAGGTAGTTTGACCAGAGGAGGATGGGTCCCCCCCCATGTGAGCCTTGGTTCCTCCCAAGGTTTCTTCCTCAGCTCTGAGGGAGTTTTTCCTTGCCACTGTCGCCCCTGGCTTGCTCACCTGGAGGATTTACATTTCATGTTAAAACTTTGTCTTTAATGGATTTCTGTGAAGCTGCTTTGTGACATCAGTTGTAAAAAACGCTATACAGATAAATTTGACTTGACTTGACTTGATTTTGGATCCTTCCTTAGTTTACAAACCTATTTTACTTAAGTGTGGTCCAAGCCTGACATTGCTAGTCTTCCTGGTTCCACACAAGAGCAATGGCAATCAAAGAAAAACAATCTTTAAAATCATCCTGTATCATAAACAAAACTATCAGAAACTAACAGAACAGATCTAATACTTCACAAAAAAGAATCAGTAACCAGTAATAACCCACACTTAAAACCAAACATCGACAATACCACAACAACATCTATATGAGGTTCATCAAATATTGTTTTAATAGCTTTTTAAAAGACAACCTACTTTGAAGTCCTATAAAGAACAGTTGTCTTCATACAATTTGATGGTGGGCTTGGCACCACCAGATGACCAGAACTCACTTGATGTATATTTTACTCATGATAACTTGACAACTAGTTTTTCACAAAAAACTGTGGTGTATTATTTCTAATAACATTATGCAAAAGACTTCAGTTTAGCCTCCACAGTCAGCCATGATAATCATTTATGCATTTCACACATACTAACACGGAAAGAACAATGAAGAGCTAATCTGGCTGCTCTGTGCTTAGTGGCACTTGACCATACCACTGGGTACTTCAGATCAGACAAGAAAAGAAAACAGAAAAATATGAAGGAAGCTGACCAGTAATTGCTTTGTAGGCAAAAACAGTCCAATAAAGTTGTCGTCACACTGAAAGTGGAGGTCATTTCATAGAGTTCACAGTGATGCATTGAATATCTAGTGCATGTTCCAAATTTCAATAAACAGATTCTCAAAAACCAGTAAATGCAGCTTTGTCTTTTATGCCTATATGAAATTACAAAAAGGTAGATTCAGCTAATTTTTCCCTGGCCTCTTGAGTAAAACAAGAGCTGTTCCTAACATAAAATAAAATAAAACTGTAGCTTTAGCTTCTTTACCAATTGCTCGACATGCAATTTAAATATAGGTTATCATCTATTATAAAACAGATAGTTCCGGTCCTAAAATCTGACTCGCTGCGCCGCGTTCAGAAGCCATTGTAAAATCCACGATATATGCACACCTATGACCACCTCACAACAGCTGAACTCTGTATCACTGCACCACAGCACGAAAAACCCTTCTGCTGTTAATGGATTTTGACTCTAATGCTGATCGCATGGAGCACCGAGTGCACTGATGAAGTAAGAACATGTTTTTGGTTTAAACTGAAGGGCTGACAACTTATTTTCTTTACTAGAACTAGGCTGGTCAGCTAGTCAACAGGCTAAAAGAGCCAACAGCCTAAACACCTCCATCATTAATATCACAGGCCTGAATTAAAGTACTCACGATATGACGGCGGAAGTGAGCTTTCTTCGCAGGGTGGCGGGCTACACTCTATATGATAAGGTAAGGAGCTTGGCCATCCAGGAGGAGCTCGGAGTAGAGCCGGTACTCCTCCGCAATGAAAGGAGCCAGCTGAGGTGGTTCGGGCATCTGATCCTGGACGCCTCCCGGTGGGGGTGTACCAGGCCCAGCCTACCGGGACAAGACCCCGGGGTCATCCTAGGACGCGCTGGAGGGATTATATCTCCAGGTTGGCCTGGGAGCGGCTTGGGGTCCCCGGAAATGAGCTGGAGGAAGTTGCGGGGGACAGGGCCGTCTGGGATTCTCTGCTCTCCCAACTGCTACCGCGTCCCTAGCTGGATTGAGCGGTTAACAACGATGATGAATAAAAGTATAAAAGTTTAAAGAATGTCACCTGAATGGATTTCATGAATGGATTTTGCACTGTTGGGCTGCAGGATCCAGTATTTAAATTCCTACATAGTGCACTATGTAGGGAGCAGGGAGCTGTAAATGGGCACTGTACATGCAATAAAATCACAGTAACCCACAGCCTCTCAGGGCGTATTGCTTTAATATAAACCCAAATATTTATCATATTTCTATAAACACAGCATTAGACTCGGTCTTGACCCAAACTCAACTATTCATAGTCTTGGACACTGTTTGAAAAATCACTGCACTGACAAAGTTAGCAAAAAAAAATTGTTTGCATATTTATGTTTTTTGCCATATTCATGTATCAGGCTATTCAGAGAGGTAACCAAACATCCACGTCTTTTCCAGGAAGCAGAAGATTAAAGCCCAAAATGATAAGCCTCTGAAAGCTGACCCTAAGCCTGACCCCTACCTGCCTAAACTCAATTTCTGAAAGTTTACTGTTTCAAGTTTTATCATAGGTTGGAGTTAAGAGAAACATTAGCATCTCACCTTTTTCTCTGTAGTGACCTGCTGGGATTTAAAGCTCTTATCTGTGAGATATCTACCGCCATGAAACGCTCTCACCCATGACCAACCTGCCAACATCACTTATGGTAATGACAGTCCGACTGCAGAGATGGCTGAGAGTTTCAGCACTGTTTCATTGTATTGCAGTGTTTTTCTCAGTATAGGTGAATCCACAAATGAATTTCTTTTTTCTTTAGGTCCCGGCCCAACATTCCTGGAAAAGTTGTTTAAAAAAAAAAACCTTCTTATTTCCAGGCAGATGCTCAAAGCATGGAGCCTGACCCTTTCAACTGTCTCACTGAATGAAGAACAAAGGTTTCTGATGTGAAAACACCATGAGGGATGGGTCCTTGAGCAATGCACTTTAAAAGGCAGAGAGATACATTAGTATCCAGCTCAAACTGTCACGGGAAATGAGCTGGCAGACAGTGTAATGTGAAGGCTCGGACTACTTAGGCTGAGACCTCGGAGCACCTCTGGCATCAGTGATTTCCGCTGGATAATGAGTGAAGCAGAGGGGCTAGTTAAATGAGCAGACCAAGGAAAGATATTCCTGGACATCAGGTTATTTTTTCAAACGAGAGCTGTCACACACACTGACAGCCGCATTGTGGGTACCTTAATTTAACCAGTGTATTTACACTGAGATTAAACACCTCTTTTGCAAATGAGCCCTGGCCAAGAAGGGGCAGCAGGACAATCAACAAGAACAACAACAACTTTACCAGCACCGGACAAACTAACACTAACTATGAGTTTCTTTCATAATGAAGACGTGGAATGCATTACAGCCGTGGTGACTTAATAAGAAATGTATTAACTGCATTGCTTAAGTGCTTAAGGTGATAAATTTTCTTCATTTTTTTATATTCACCAATAAAGAAGATATAACGTTTTGACATGACACTGACTACAATTTTAATTCTACAATTTAAATATTAAATAACCTTATATACTTGATCACAGTTAAACGTTCATAAACGTTTGACTCAAGTATATTTTCGGCTCCATACTTCCACTTATAATTGAGTAAGATTTTAATACAGTATTCATTCCATCACTTAAGCAACACTTCTCTGTACTTTTCCACCAATGTTAGGACTGTATGCCCATAAACATGCTATGATCAAAGATTATGCCTAAGAAAAGGCCTGGTGGCAAACATTCAAAATGTAATGTTATATTGATAAATTTTTGTGCAATGTCATTACAAAGATGTGCTGCAGAAAGCAACAGAAAGCACTGCTTCGAATACTCCCTTCTCAGTGTTTAGTATTTACAAAACTCAGCCGCTAGAATTCTCTCTCACTCTAAAAAATCGGCTCATATCACCCCAATTCTATGTCAGTTACACTGGTTATCTGTCCTGCTTTGCATCCGGATTAAAGTCCTCCTGCTCACCTACAAATCTCTACATGGTCCAGCCCCGGCCTATTTAGCCGATCTCCTGTATCCATACTGCCCTGCCCGGACACTTAGGTCTTCTCACACAGGTCATCTAGCTGCAGGGGTGGTGCCTCACCTCCAGTGGTAGGGCAAAACATATTGTTTCAAAAATAAAAAAAAGCACCTGGCTGAGTGATGAAATCCAATTAGGCCACTGAGTAAAACTGCCTTTCACGTTATGCTAATGTCATGTCTTTATAAACCTATTCAGAGGTGGGTAGTAACCAGTTATATTTACTCAGGTACGTATACTGAAGTAAAATATTGATGGATTTTTACTCTCCTGAGTATTTTCATATTAAATCATAATCCTTTTACTTCTACTGAAGTATATTAGTGAGTCAAGGAATCTTTTTTAGCAATTTTACTCAGTTACATTTTCATATTTAGTTACTAATTCCTTTTTTGTGTTTAATTTCAATATGTTGCTTTGTGATTGGTTACATCTCTGACTTTGAAGCTTTATATTTTAGACCAAAAAAATCCTAAAAAGAGAAGAGCAGAGCAGTTCCTATGCTGATCAATGCTGGATGTAGTACGAAGTTCGTCTGCAGGACTCAGTACTTATGTAGATTTTTGACCTGCTACTGTGTATTTCTACTCAGGTTGTTTTGGGGAAAGTACTTCTACTTGTGTAATTATTTTATTCAAGTATCAACACTTTTACTTGAGTACTGATTTAGGCTCCCCTCCTCTGAACTTGATCAACTGTGTCAGTGTTAGTTTTGATGCTGCTTCAGTAGCTGCAGCCTCAGATAGTAGTATTTGTTCTCTAACATCTCTGAGGAACATCAGACAGGTTTTCATACCCAGTTCACTTTCCAAAGATCACAGTTTGCTTTTTGTGATTTTATCTCTTTCATTTGGTTCAGATGATGGACTGCAAGGGCTAAAGTGAACTAAATTACACATGTGGGTGTTTGTTTATTGATCAGGCGTTTTGCAGGGAAGGTGGTGTTACTCACCACCATGAAAACAGAGAATCAGAATATAGAGACGCGTATCGTCTTTGTGTTTGCCACTTTAAACTGAACCATTCGGGTCAAACGCATAGCATTATTTATTGCTTGTCTCTCGTTATTTACAGCAGCCTGCAATGCAGGAATGATAAGAGCGTTTGTAAAGAGTAACATGTTAAGCAGCAGATTTTGCAGACACAAAAAAGTACAGCAAAAATGTGCTCTGGTGCCGAATTTCCTCGTGAATTAGCACTGTTCAGTTGTTTGGTGCTGCCTGAATTCGGATGGAGCCGCAGGTCAAAACCAGACTAAAGAAACGGTTCGACAGGTCTGAAAGCTCCTCCCAGGTGGAATGGATAGTCTGATTATCTCTGCCCCTGATTTTTACTCTGCCTGTTCGTGCTGATTAGTGCTTCATGCAGTTTAGTGAAAGCAGAGGTTTTATGTGCATCTTGACCTCAAAAGGTAGTGGGGCGTCACCCCCGGTACTTTCAAACGTGGTGGGTCAAATGCCCTATTCTGGTGGCCCTGTCTAACTGTCCCAAAACTTTGACTGGTCACTGTTGGAGATCTTTCAGCGTCATGACCCCAAACTATGGAAGTCATTACTACAACTCTGAGACTGTCCCTCACTTTTCTCCTTCAAAGCTTAGCTTAAAACCTGCCTCTCTTCTCAGCACTTTCATTCCTCTCCTCACTGATGTATTTTTTTTCCTGCCTCTGTAAGTAAATAACCTTGGGTTTGAGAAAGGCACTATATAAATTGTACATATTGTTGTTAATATTATTATTATTATATAATAATAATAATAATAATAATAATAATAATAATAATACTTTTCACAGAAGAAAGCAACAGTGACAAGAAGCTGATGTGCAGTAAACTGAACCAAACACAGAGAAGATGGTTGGAGGATGTTTAATACGCTGAGGGGATGACATCGCTTTGCCAAAAACAGCAGAGGATTATGGATCCGGGCCATCAAAACAGAACTAATTTATTGAGGTAATCAGTGCAGCTACCTGAGCTCCCATTGTAATCTGTGCCAGCTATTTCCTCACTGCCCCAGACCTAACAAGCTGTCATGTGTCTCATGTTTTCTGCACTATGTTTACAGTAGCCGTCAAATTCAATTATGGTGGGTTGTAAAGTAACGCCACCACCACAGTCCTGATAGTGTCAAATAAGGAGAGAACACACAGGCTCAACAAACAACTAAACCAGGTAATTTGGGCGAAATTCATAGGACATGTCAGGTAGCTATAAAGGTTTTGGGGACCACTTTAAAATAAGACTACCCTGTTAAATGGTTCATGAATGGCTTAAAATTGGTTTATTAATGGTTATTCATTAAGTCTTACAGACCTTAAAATCATTAATAAGCATTTACAACAGCCATCAAAAATAGTCTATTAAAAAAATTAAAGAATTAAAAACCTTTTTAGATACCTGACATGTCCCATGAAATTCGCTCAAATTTCTTTCTTTTTTTTAAGTTGGGGGAAGCAGTCGGAGAGTTAGGGTGGGGTGGTGGGTTTGGAGGTAAGGTGGGGGGATGGGTTTGGGGGTTGTTGGGTACTCAGGGATCTAGCTGATGGGGGGGAGATAGTTTTAAGGTATCAGGGAATCGTTACTGTTGTGATATTTAAAGCAGATGAATAAAAAGAACAAAAAATAGTCTATTAAACAAACAGATTATAAGAGCTGTTACTAACATTGTAAATGTAACTGACATTTTACATTTGGCTTTGCAAATGAGCATCCTCTACTCTGCTGATGTCTGGAGCTTCAAATTTGAAGTACATTCAAAAGAACTCACATTAGCTCACTGCTAAAACCTGAAGGCTCGACCACAAAGGCAGATAAGGTGTTAAATAACAACACTTACCTTTTTACCAATTCTAACACATTTTGTGAGATATTGATTTTCTCTTTTTACACATTCTGTTTGCTGTCTAATGACGTTGCGTTGGCAGCGGTTTGAAAAGATGTGGTGGTGTTTCACAGGTCTTGGAGGACACCTGTGTTGGCTTTCACCCTCCTAGTGCTGGTAGTGTTCTGTGACTGGGGGAGTCCTGACTAGTGGGTGGAATTGGATACGACTAAATTGGGAAAAAACTAGGGGAAAAACCCTTTCATCATGCAAAGAGTTCTTTGAGTGTTTATGGTTGTATATAGAACCATTTATTTACCAAAGAACCCTTGAAGAACCATCTTTTTTACCAGTAAACACTAAACTGAACACACTAATATGTGTAGTTAAGGACAAAACATGTCAATTTTAATTTTAATTTTTATTTTTTTCCACAGTGCTGCTAGTAAATTTTCTGCCGAGAGTCAATATTTGTTAGGGATTTCTCATAATTGCTCGCGGGGCCCCCTAGTGGCTTGGGCCCCTGGGAATGCACCCATAGACCCACTGGATGGTCCAGGCCTGGCTGTTAGAGACAATATTAAAAAAGCCCTTCTTCCCCCAAAGATGAGGTTGAGGGTGTACTTAGAAAAAGCACTGTGGTGGCTGCTGCTTAAGTGCTTTAGTAGAGCTCCACAGTGGGAGATCTGGTTGAGTTTTACTGCAAAGGTTGGAAGCTGTCGTGCAGCAAAAGAGACCCAGAAATCAAGTGTAAACTGTTTACAATGCTACTCACATTGAGAGAAAAGTAAGTAAAAGTTAAGGGAAAAAAATCAATGTTATTAGGTGACTTTATAATTCTGTTGCAGTAGAATTAAATGACACAGTAGATCACACATTAAAGACTCTGAAGCTTATAGACAGAAGAGGATGAGCCAGTGTTTTGATCAGTGGGTGCTCTTATTCTCAGTCTATAGCACAGTCAGTCCAAGCAACAAGTCGAGCAAGTCACTGATGATTCTAATAATGAACAGCAGCTATTAGCCAGTATGTCGCTGTTGTCCAAATGGTAACTTTACAGGAGAAGGTAAAAACATACTTTACTTCTAATGTAAGTCAATGGAACCAGACTTTTTTCCAAGTAATTTTGGGCCATTTATTTTGGTTCATTCATTATAAAGTTTACACATCTTGTAAAGGGCAACAGGTATTTTCAAATTATGTCAGAAACTGAAAAATGACAAAAATGGAAATACAAGGTTTTCTTCCAACAGCAGCGAAATATTGTGCCAATGACATCATTACATTACTGACTAATTTCAAGTAGTAGCGCTTTAGATAAGTTTCCTTTAAGGATGAGTCTTGCTGATGTTCAGCCAGTTTGGAAAAGATGTGGCACTGAAAGATTTGTATTGGATGCATTTACTATACACTAAACTTTGAATGGCATTAAACAAATTTGTTTATTTTTGAGACAAAAGCAATGCATTTCCACTCAGGCAACAGTTTATAATGACTTCTGTTAGGCCAGGGGTGTCCAAACTTTTTTCAAAGAGGGCCAGATTGTACCACGTGAAAATACCTGAGGGCCGAAATATTCAAATCATCACTAGGGTTCTGCTGCAGTACTTGGGTTCTGCTGCAGTACAATGATCCAAAACACACCAGCAAGTCCTTTGAATGGCTTAAGAAAAACAAAATTAAGATTTTGGAGTGGTCTAGTCAAAGTCCTGACCTGAATCCGATTGAGATGCCGTGGCATGACCTTAAAAAGGCGGTTCATGGTCAGAAACCCTCCAATGTGGCTGAATTACAACAATTCTGCAAAGATGAGTGGCCAAAAGCTCCTCCACAGCGCTGTAAAAGACTCATTGCCAGTTATCACAAATGGTTGATTGCAGTTGTTGGATTTCTTTTTCCCTTAATAATAAAGACCTTCATTTATATTTTTCACACCACTGTGTGTGTGTGGTGTGTGTATATATATATATATATATATATATATATATATATATATATAGAGAGAGAGAGAGAGAGAGAGATAAATATATTTTAAATTAACATTGATATATATTTCCCATGACCCAAGAGGATCAGCGATTGTATAATTATTCAAAATATGAAGTTTTCAAAAAATCAGCAAATAGAATCACAGCTTTCAGTGAGCTACCGTGTTTCCTTTCACTGTATAAAAGATGCACAAGGCCTCTTTTGGCTCAGAGCAATTTGGGTAACTGCATATGCTAAATTATTAACAATAAAGTAACAATAAAACGTGTCTAATTCTGATTGGATAATTAGGCACTTTTGTTTCCAGCCAAAACTTAATGAAATAAGAGTATTATTACAAAAAGTGTTGAGTTTAAAGACAACAAGCCTGATCATTATATTGAGTAGAAACATGCTAAAATTACATTTGTAGTTTTTAATAAGCCTCCTCTGAGGGCCTAGAAGGCCCCAAGGTTTTCCCTCTGTATTATAATATATTAATAGCTAATATTCTTAGAGAATTTATTAAATTAGATTGCACCGAAATGTGGTGCATAATAAACATCCACTATTACAAATAAGCATAAAGACAATTTTTGCAAATGCTCTGCAGAGCAGCTTTACAGTTCTGACACCAACAACACACACTGTGTCTGGGAATGTGTTCCCTGCTTTTATATGAGGCTCTCGTAAAGTAAGGTGAATATTAAAGGCTCACCTTGTACTGGTAGCGATTTGAGACACTGTCTTGGTGTCTCTGGAAGGGATTTGGTAAGTTTTCTTCTCCTCTGACATCATCCAGTCTTGACGTGACAGTGGCGGGTCTTATAACTCCAGGCTTTGTCTGAAGTAAAGATAAAGCAGTATTAGTGTAGCATCCTGCGCCCAAAATGGACTGACCTTTCTATAACTTCATGTCTCTGACATTTTTCCCACTGTGGTTTACAGTGTACTGTTTTCTCATCTGTGGATACTCCGACTATAACTGTTGATCAATAACACATCACATAGATTTCAATATCAAAGGCAAGAAATTGAAATTTTTAGCATAGGGTTCCATCTGCAGTCATTAGATGGCATGGTTTGGCTTGATGTCGGCATCTATCGCCTGAGGAGACATTTCTTTTAATGTTTGAGGAGTTTTCTTTAGACATGTCAGATAACTTTTGATTAGCAGTGCTTTGCAGAAATTAGCCCTGAATGCAAATCAGCTCTCCATATTTGAATTAATGTCAGTCAAAGTATATATATATATATATATATACACACACACATACACACACACACACAGTGGTGTATGCCCCTTCCTGATTTCTTATTCTTTTGCATGTTTGTCACACTTAAATGTTTCAGATCACCAAATTTAAACATTACACAAAGATAACACAAGTAAACACAAAATGCAGTTTATAAAAACCTACAGGGCCCTGTGTGAAAAAGTGATTGCCACCCTGGCCATCTTTTCGTGACCTCAAGCTGAAGCGCACTTGGGTTCTGCTGCAGTACAATGATCCAAAACACACCAGCAAGTCCACCTCTGAATGGCTTATGAAAAACAAAATTAAGCCTTTGGAGTGGCCTAGTCAAAGTCCTGACCTGTATCCGATTGAGATGCCGTGGCATGACCTTAAAAAGGCGGTTTATGGTCAGAAACCCTCCAATGTGGCTGAATTACAACAATTCTGCAAAGATGAGTGGCCAAAGCTCCTCCACAGCGCTGTAAAAGACTCACTGCCAGTTTTCACAAACGCTTGATTGCAGTTGTTGCTGCTAAGGGTGGCCCAACCAGTTACTAGGTTTAGGGGGCAATCACTTTTTCACACAGGGCCCTGTAGGTTTGGATTTCTTTTTCCCTTAATAATAAAGACCTTAATTTATAAACTGCATTTTGTGTTTACTTGTATTTATCTTTGTCTAATATTTAAATTTGTTTGGTGATCTGAAACATTTAAGTGTGACAAACATGCAAAAGAATATTTAATACATTAAACTTTAATACATTTTAAATTAACATTGATATATATATTTCCTGTGACCCAAGAGGATCAGCAACTTAGATAATGTATGTTTGCGTGTGATTTATACAGAATAAGCTCATACATGTTGAATAAACGTTAACTTTTAGAACCTTAGGGTAATTTTGCTTGACATTTTGGTATTTTGGTCAATTACAATGTGGCCAATTTGAATAATCTTGATAAAAGTTTAATCAGCACCAGCAAAACATTGTAAATCTTTGCCTATACAGATGTTGAAAATAAGTGTCACCTCAGACACCGAAATTCTTAGTCTAGAGT
This sequence comes from Colossoma macropomum, assembly GCF_904425465.1. Classification (NCBI taxonomy): domain Eukaryota; kingdom Metazoa; phylum Chordata; class Actinopteri; order Characiformes; family Serrasalmidae; genus Colossoma; species Colossoma macropomum. The sequence continues at coordinate 3,870,375 of NW_023494791.1, read as the reverse complement.
GTCTATGAGCTGAAAACACTGGAATAAATAATTAGCATGAGGCGAACATGTTTTTTATTGATTTTTCTGTCCTCTTGGATTCATCCTGAGTGCTAAAACTTATACACGGCAGGACAGACTTTATTTGTTATTTCAAATTAAGCAGCATGTTTATTATCAGCTGTTTTTAATACTCAAAACCAATCTAAATTGAAAGACGGCTAAGTATTATTAATTTTATTTATTCTATTTATTGTTATTTATCTGTATTGTATTATATATATTTATCTATATAACTATATTAATGTTCATTCAATATAAACTTTGAAGTTTGATATATATTGAATGAACATCGATATATATTGAATGAAGTTAGTTACAGTAGGTGTGTGTGTTTGGTAACCGTCAGGAGAAAGAGCAGTGACCAGTGTTGATTTTAGCTGTTTTTCAAGTGGCATTTCTGCCTTGTTCCTAATTACAAAGGAGGAATCACTGTACTGTTCTGATAAAAAAAAAACACCCATTCAGCTCCACCTGGTGTTTGTTGATGCCCATTTGTTGATTTGAACAGTTCATATTAGTGTTGTTTTTAGAATTGTTACATTTTATTGCCAATATGTCAATGTTCATTCAATTAAAATCAATGTTTATTCCATATCAAGTTAATTGAATGCATTACGTATAATATATATATATATATATATATATATATATATACCCCTCTTACTACAGCACTTAGAAAATCATAACCCATTCAAAGAAAGTGAAGATTCTTACCAGTGTTCTTTCTGAAGGTCCAGGAACTTGATGGTGAGCCTGGAAGAACAAAAGAATGAGCTATAAGAGAAACCTCCATTATTTGGTTGGGCAGCTATAAAGGACTATAAAAGTGTCCTAGACAGCCATGATATTTATAGATATAAGATAATCTATCTGCATGGGGAGTGTCACAGGAAAACAAGTGAAAACACAGGAGCTCCAGAGAAAATGGGACCACCTGGAAGACCTGGTAGACACCAAAACTGCCCCATCAGATAAACAGCACTTAAAGCTTTCATCTCTGAAAGAGAGGAGAAAATCAAGCTGCTTCAGATCTGAAAACATCCTCAGGTGTTTCTGTCCATCCTTCCACTGTGAGAAGACGACTCAGCGCTGTGGGTCTGAAAGGATGTGTAGCTGTCGAGAAGAACCTCACTGAGAAAAGGAGACGGACACCTCAAACAAAGAAGCTGAACGATGGACTGACCACCCCAGAGTCCAGATCTCAACACCACTGAATGTGTTTGATTACTTCAGAAAATGATCAACCAGCTTCTAAGACTGAACTTTGGAGGTGTGTCTGCAGATTCTTTGAGGGACTGAAAGTGAGTCTCCTGAAAAGAATGGAAGCTGGAATGACGGTAAACAGTGGACACACTAAACACTAATAAAAAACATCCTGAAAAATGAATACCTTGCACTCAAAAGGCTTTTTTGACTGGTAATTAAATTAATGAAGGGTGGTTTTTGCACAGAGCCTTCTACAGTCATAAAACAGTGTACAGCATCAAGTCATGTTGTTTATTCTGCTAAAAGCCTGACAGCAAATGACAAACTTAATCTATCAGGTGCATTCACAAAAACCTAATTGCTACTTCAGTTCAGATTTAGCTCCCTCCGGAAACAGTAAGTCTGGAAACTGAAGTAAATGAATGAAGGGCTCTCAGCTTGATTGCAGTCACTCAAAAAGAAATATTTTTATACAACAAGTATGCAATGTTCTGATTCACTGGCAGTAATCAGGCTTACCTTCAGCTTTAGTCGTAGGAGTCATGATTCAGCTTCTATACATAACTTTGCAGGTTTAGGATTGTGTGAATGTATAAGCTCCTTAAACTCCTCTATTTCTAAGCACAAACCAGAGACATATGTCTGTGTATGTAATAGGTATATGTATTTTGTATGCATTACAAAACACAGACAAAAAACTATGAATTTTTCAGTTTTTGACTACTTAAAAATGCCTGTTGACCTTCACATTGTGTGTAAAAGGACCAAAAGAAAAGGCCCAAAATGACTGGTTACATTGACTTAGATCAGTGGTCGGCAACCCAAATGTTAAGAAGAGCCATTTTGTCCTTTCAACAAAAATCAAACCACCTTGGGAGCCACAACACTTTATGTCCATTTTATTGAAGTAACATTTATCATCAAATACATCTTAATATGTGCTGATGTCCTGGTATAGACTAAGAAAATATAAATGAAAATGCAGACTTACTTTGCTCTGCTTTAAGCTTTAGTTCATCTATGGCTGCTTTTCTCGCATCTCCAGCAGGAAACTTTTGCAAAAGTAGAACAGTTTCTTGTACAATGTTTCTCAATGTTTGATGTTTTATGATGCTGAAGTCAGTAATTTTCCTGTTCCACCTTAAATGATGCCTGAGGTTGGCAGAATGTAACTGCTGCACCATTTAAGGTGGAACAAGAACATTTGAATGAGAAGCTGGCTTATGAGAAACAGACTTCTGCAAATAAGTCGATTCGTCTCCAAATTATCGATGTTTGCCTTAAATCCTTCTCTTTCCCTTTTCGTTAGCTACTAGCTAGGTGATTTGTTGTCTGCGTTGCTATGGGGACCAGTAGTCTGCGCACCAACCTTCAGGGTTAAAGGGTGAATTAGCAGTTCTACATTAACTCCAGAGTTTAGGACCATTTATTGTTAAAACTGTGTTGAACGATCAGCAGAGCTTTATTTTACTGCAAAGGAGGATTTTCCTTCTCATGTTAAGTTACCATTTTGGAGATACAAGCTTTTGTACGGACAGTAGCGACTTTTGTATCATTGTACACTAAATATAAGATAATGCAAATAAATCCATTTTATTTACTATCCAAAACTACTCATGAACCTACCTGTGTCTATAAAAACTCCTGTACGTTTTTATAGGTAATATTGATGATGGTAAAATAGTGGAAAATCTGAAAAAACTAAATTTTCTTAGTGGACTATTTTGCATCACAACACCCTGCAAGTATCCCTCCGCCACAAAAGTGTCTTAAAATACATTTTAGGCCAAAATCTTCTTAAAACTATCACAAAACAATGTCTTAGACACCAGACAATGTATTCATAACCATTTAATGTAATAACTTTCTGCGACGCAGCTTTTAGAGGTGGACGTCTGGTTCCTATCACCACCACTGTTAACAATTCTGACTCTAAGTTTCTCTGTAATGGAGCATTTCACCCCAAACCACTCTGAATGACTCTGTTTACATCTTAACCACTTAATAATTATACAGATGTTTCGAAAGGCTGGTGAAATTCCCTGTCAATGCCAGGTGTGAATGGGACCTGAGTAATAAAAGAAGAACACTGTTTTCGTTCTTTGGGTTCTGTATCTAGTAAATTAAATTTCACATGAAACAAAGAAAGTTAGTGCAGACTGTCAACTTTAATACAAGAGTAGTATGTGGGAATACAGCCATCTTTACTCATTTTAGGGAACCAAAACTAACAGGGCTGTTTGCTGCTCTGTTAATTCTGGGACCAGTTGTGTAGTGCTGCATCAGTAGTGCACACATTAGAGAGCTAACAAAAGATTTAGAGCTCTAGACGTGGTATAGATGTCTAGGTTCTGATGCGATGCATCTCAACAAGAGGACATTGTCAATCGGAAGTCAATGCTTGTAAATTAGGCCATCAATTGGAAACCAAAACACGCATCTCAAAATTGCATGCTAATGAGCAAGAATGTACTGGTAACCATAGAAATAGCAATGGACTTGGCAGACCACAGTGGTAGAAGACCATAAAGTGAAAAATATAACGTATTATGCTGGCAAGGTTCACCATAAGATGCAAAAAAAGGGGTAAGTCTCCAGAACAGAAAGGCCAGGGTGCTGTTACCTAGGTAATAAGTAGCCTTGTGGCTTTGGAACAAAGATCTAGGAATAATAAATGAATGAATTCGTAATGGAACAGAAGCATCTTAGCTGCTCAGGTCCAACCGAGGGCCTCATAATCCACCTTGCAGTAAAACAACCACTGAAACAACCAAATGGAGTTTTTTTAGGGTCAAAAAGTGGAAATTTCAGGTGTGAATCACTCAACCTGAACCCCAAAGAGAATGAATTTCACTAACTAAAGACAAGACCAAAGGCAAGATCTCCCAAAACAAGCAAGAACCGAGAACTGATGCAATACGAGCCCAACAGAGAATCCCTGATGAGGGTATCCAGCTTCTGCTGAGGTATAAGGTTGCAGACTTCTGGGATTGACTGCAAAGGATCTGCACCAAACTCCTGTGTGTTTATGTGTAAAGAGCTAAAAAAATTTTGTTGACATTCTGTACTTTAACACTGTCAGTGTTTGACAGTAAGAAAGTGCATGTACTTCAGTAGGGAAGCACGGGGAACAACCTAACGCTGGGCACAATTTAACACAGACGTTTTACATTATTATACAAAGCCAAGCAGCGTGAGCTTCTGGACACATTATCACCATTCCTAGCCGCAGCCTCCCACCAAAATTCAGAGCGATTTGTTATCATTTTAAAGAAATCTATGCCAAAAAGTGAGCTGTTTGTGTAAATCACAAATTCCAACCTTATATCACTTTAATCACCATCTTGTTTCTTACAATGCAGCACTGTTTTGAAGCAGCTGACAAGCTCACAGCAAGTTCTAGTTAGGGTTACGTACTGTAATAAAATAAAATATTAATATGTGCTGATGTCCTGGTATAGACTAAGAAAATATAAATGAAAATGCAGACTTACTTTGCTCTGCTTTAAGCTTTAGTTCATCTATAGCTGCTTTTTTCGCATCTCCAGCAAGAAACTTTTCCAAAAGTAGAACAGTTTCTTATACAATGTTGCTGAATGTTTGATGTTGTTTTACGATGCTGAAGTCAGTAATTTTCCTGTTCCACCTTAAATGGTGCTTGGGGTGGCAGAATGTACCTGCGGCACCATTTAAGGTGAAACAAGAACATTTGAACGAGAAGATGGCTTATGAGAAACAGACTTCAGCTTTGTGGCTTTTTAGTGTTTGACAGTTTCTCATTCCAGATTAAACGTATCAGGAAACCAGCTGGAGTGATTATAAATGCAAATAAGTCGATTCGTCTCCAATTTATCGATGTTTGCCTTAAATCCTTCTCTTTGCCTTTTCGTTTGCTACTAGCTAGGTGATTTGTTGTCTGTGTTGCTATGGTGACCAGCAGTCTGCGCTGATCTTCAGGGTTAAAGGGTGAATTAGCAGTTCTACATTAACTCCAGAGTTTAGGACCATTTACTGTTAAAACTGTGTTGAACGATCAGCAGAGCTTTATTTTACTGTAAAGCAGGTTTATTTTATTTTTTATTATTTATCTAATTCTGCTGTGGAGGTGCAACAGGGCAGTAAAAGAGCCGCTAGTTGCCAAACCCGACCCTGAAAACAGCTTTTACGCTTGACCAAATGTACCGAACTTGCAGAGCAAGCAGAGGTGGGTCCAAAGCAAAGTATGTCATCATTTTAAAGAAATCTATGCCAAAAAGTCAGCTGTTTGTGTAAATCACAAAATCCAACCTTATATCACTTTAATCACCATCTTGTTTCTTACAGTGCAGCACTGTTCTGAAGCAGCTGACAAGCTCACAGCAAGTGCTAGTTAGGGTTACGTACTGCCTCTGTACTGCGGGGTTCGTTCTTACACAGCGCTACAGCTCAGACACCTTTAGTAAATAAAGACAAATTAAGTAAATTTGGTCTTTTTGTTTCACATGTTTACGTAGATTTTAATATCAAAAAGAGAAACATCTGAAATCAGGGATTTTCCTCTGCTTTATTAGTGTCTTTCAGTATATTAATGAAGTTGACATTAACAGTTGGTAAAGCTGTAGTTATTCAGAAACAATGTTCATATTTTACTGATGTGATGTTTTTTATTTGCTGTCATGTCAGTCTTTTGTCAGTTTACATATATAATTTGGTGTGTGTGTGTGTGTGTGTGTGTGTGTGTGTGTGTGTGTGTATCAGTCAGTTGAGCTGTCTTATAGATGATAACATGTAATGCAGTTTGGTTAGAAAACATATTTGTCTCTTACAAAGAGAATTATATTGAATAAACTTTGCGTTCATTCGTCAGACGTTTCTAGCAGGTGTTAAACTGACCCTCTGTCTGTTACAGTGAACCCACCCATGGGCTTAATTGTAACACTACACCTCCCATCGTTTTTGGTGGAATTGTACATGAACAGTAGGAGCTAGAAACAAAGTTCAAGTGTTTGTTTGTAGTAGTGATGTATATGTTGCTTGTATAAAAACATGATTACGTCATGATAACGTCAATTTTTTTAATTATTCCGCAAAAATCTAAAATTATCTGTACTTTCATTCCACTACATTTCAATATATATATATATATATATATATATATATATATATATATATATATATATTACTCCACTACATCCTGCAGCATACATGATTTACTTTACTTTGGTGGAAATTGATTGAAAAATATTGATACGAAAAATAATGATATGAAAAATAAAAAAGGTTGATTTTAGTCCTCAGGCATGAACATTGATTGACAGGCTGTCATTTGGTCACACACAGTAGGCGATACATTGATTATGAACTGCAAAAGGTCAAAGCAATCCGGCGCTTATTTTAGAAAGAAAGAATACGATTGAAAAGAGAACTAATATGTCATGTCATCATGAATATTTTTTTTTTTTCTTATTTACTGGCAATACATGTGCTAAGAGGACATCAATGGGGGGCACAGTGTTATTTTACATATTAGAGCAGAAATATTACTCTGCTATGTGGGCTTACAACTGACTAGTGAGGTTAGTTAATGTTACATAGCCAGCTGCCTACAATCCAGCTAATCTATGTCTTAATAACACAGTAGGAACCCAAAAATACAAGCTACACACAGCAACTCAACAGCAATCAATTCTGAGAATTGGGCAACAGCCTTCTAAACCTGTTTAAATGTGCTGCCAGAGGCATTACAGAGCATTGATGTATACATTGGACATAGAAAGATGTATCAGCAGGGCGCAGGAAGTGTGCCGAGGGTGCTGCAGCACACCGAATTCAGGGTTGCAACTGTTAAAAATAATAATATCACTAAAACGTTCTGAACTTCACGATCATTTTCATCTTTAAAATCTGCAGTAGTCATGCTCTGTTTAAGGAACGCCGTATTTTCATTACAGAAATGATTACGTTGAACATGGAGAATGAAATGTCAGCCTCACTTGTCCAGACTAATCTTCTCAGGAGTGTGCAGCACAACTGATTTTACAAAAGTGTTCTTCTGGAAGTTGCTTGCAATTACACATTTCCACCAGAGAGGTCTCCAAATCCCTGAACTTGCGTCAAGCTGCTTTAAATACTGTTTCTGAGGGCTCCCACCTTTGGCCCAAAGAATAAGGGGCCACAATGACATTAGGCCTCCAGAATCTCCACTGAGAAACTGACTCATGCTTCTGTTTATGGCCCATGCTTCAGTGGACCGACTGCGACCTGCTCAGAACGCTGCAGCTGGAGCACTAACACGTCCAAGAAGGAGAGAACATATTACACCTGTTGTGGCATCACTGCACTGTTTCTACCAGAGCTGTTAATCGATCAGCACCTTCATACATCTCAGTCAAAGAGCTTCTGTCACTGTGTACCAAAGCTCTGGAACACTTTACCGATGTTTATCAGACCACCTACCGTTAACGGTTTTAAAAAGCAATTAAAAAATATTCATTTCGATTATTAGTAATGCTAACTTCATCTTATATTTGTTGTGTTTCATTTATAATAACTTTGTCTATTAAACATAATATATTATAAAAATATATATTTTAAATTACTTTTTCTTTTTTTTCTTTTGTCATTGTATTTAGTGTTTTACTATTTTATTGTCTTATTTTGCGAAGCACTTTTGGCTACATTTTACATATAAAAGGTGCTGTATAAAAATATTATTATTATTATTATTATTATTATTATTAATATTATTATTATTATTACAGGCTGTTATATCGTTATCTATACCCATCCTTATGAGCCACATCTATTCTGCTAATCAGAAGTACAACAGGCTCTGTGATTGTGGAAGAGAAAACCATGTTGCATTCACTGCACCAGTGTGTGGAGTTTGTCTTTATATGTTTTATGCATATTTTTTCAAAATCTACAGTAGTCGTTAACCGTTTAGGTTCATTACAGTGAGCCACGTCACTTCCCTCTCCAACTGTTGGCCTTTTTATGAGCAATTTGCTAAAACACAGCAACTTTAGAAGCCCAGACTTAAGTGCTGTAGGTTAGTTCTGACCTGTGATCTAATACTGTTTCTAATACTTACTTAACCTATAAACATCAACAGATGTTATGATGTCTCATGTTTTTAGTATGTTACTTTTCTCCCAACCGTTATAATTATCTCCCGCTCAGTCTGCACTCGAGTACTGAATATCATTGTGACTGTGGACGTGACACTGGATTACCACAAATGTGCTACATATGAGCATTCTGATTGGCCACCACTCAGCTCATTTGCATAAAGAGAGAGCAGAGTGAGTAGGGAAATGCAGGTCGATGTGTCAGTTGTACGTGTATATTGTCGTCTCTTGTCACATTGTAGTGTTTTATGACACATTCTATTTAATGTAAATTGGCCAAAAAAAATGAAATGAAACAAAGGTTTCTCATTTTGCATGACAGCAATGTATACATCACATGTATGCGGCTTAAAGTTTCAGCACCCCAAACTTAAAGCAGCTTCTCACATCCCTGTTTATAATCTCTCTTGTTATTCAGTGATTTCTGTTACAGACACACTTGTTGGTCCCAGGGTGCAGCATTCAAACATCTTCTGACATTAAATAAAGCTTTCACAATCAATAATGTGTTTGAGAAGCATCATTAACTGTACATGCTTTAGAATAAATAGTTGTATTGCTGATAATAAATGTAAACTTACATATTTTGTTTCTCGTCCTAATAATCTTGGCGATGGAGATGATGTTAATTTCTGTGGGTGTAAAGAAAACAGACGGGTGTAATTATGTAAAGTCGAATGCAGAAGTTTGAATACCTTTTGTTAATTTTCTAAATGAAAAGTGAGCTGGGATTTTTCTGCACAATTTCTATTTATTTGTGGAGTTTAACACTTTGGGACAACATAAAATACAATATACCCCACGTTTAATGTTTTATTTTTTCCCAGTGTGTTAAACTCTGCAAATGCACAATAACATTGCATTAAGACGTGCAGATGTGTGTTCTTTGTAGAGCCCATGTGTCAAACATAAGGCCCGTGGGCCAAGTCGGGTCTGTGGCGCAACCCTATTTGGCCCGCAAACTTATTTTAATTTTCTATTAATATTAGCCCGTTTCACTGTGAACTGCACTACAGTTCCCAGCATGCACTGCAATGTAATGTGTGCTCCCACCCACTCCCTAACAACAATCTATGGGACAGCACCACAAAAAAAGATGAAAAGTCATGTGAAGCTAATGTAGTCTATTGTTTTATATAAAACAATTAGTATTTATTCGTTCAGGTATTCAGTGCCTATTTTTTGATGTTGTAGTTTTGGCATAATTTTAACAAACAATGGCCAGCTGAGGTCAAATGTTCAGTAAAAATAAAATAAAAACACAGCTGGCCCACAGATTTGTTGAGATTTTTAATACAGCCCTTTTAAGCTGGGCCTACACTACATTCACCCCTTGCAATAAATTGTCACAATCTGAAGCAATTTTCCAGGTCGGGAGCTCAATTGGAAGTGACTGATGGCACAGATGATCTAATAGTGTGAGAGAAGAAACGAGTAAATCTTCAGCCCTCCGATCGAACTCTGAAGTGATCAGAAACTCTCCAATATTGTCAGACGTGTTTGATATTTACGACTCCAAACGCTCACGAGTCCTGCAGCGTGAGATGGTCAGAGATTTACTTAACGAGTGACTCAAACAACAGCCAATCAGAGAGCTAGAAGAGCAGAGAAACAGGCGAAGAGATGCACGTGAACACTGCCCGAACGGCTAAGCACGGACACAGAAGAGCTGCGTATAAAAGACAGGCAGATAAGTGTGTGGATAATGTATGGATCCAGACATCAGGTCACTCATTATGTGTGTTATTCTCTCTCTTTGCCTGGTCGTCTAGCCTGAGCGCCCTCACAACAAAAAGACAGGAAATTCTGACGTTAAACTGCCGTTAAGTTTGTGATGCTCTCCGTTTCAGAAATCTGTTCAGGTTTTAAAAGTCGTGCAGTGAAGGCCCAGCCTTAGTGGTTGAGTTTGACACCCCTGTTTTGTGAGGAGGCGTGAACTTATTTTCACTTAGAACATGCCATTTTGACCAGGGGTGCCAAAACTTTTGCATACAGCTGTATTTTCTCGGACAAAGTGATCTCGGCCTCTAACGTAATGAGGCTTGTATCACAAAGATCTTTCTGATGTTTTAAATAAACATGGTAATATTTGAAGCCCTTTTTGGAGCTCAGTGTATGCAGTAATTTAAAATGATATATTCAGTTGTACTAGTCAGGCATAATTACACTGAACAGAGCTCAGGGGTGCACATAATTGTTAGTGCTCTAGCATGCTAATTACACACCCTTGGTGCCTCTGAAGCAGCAGACTTCACAGCAGGTTTGTCAGCAGGGCTTGATTGATGCTGAAAAAAATTGAGAAGCATTTTTTCAGTGTTAAAATATTTATATTGTGTTCATAATATATTTATATTATAATGTTTATATCAAATACTCTCACATTAGGCCTGTGAGACTGAATGATAACTCACTGTGGGGTTTGTGTTCTCTAATACTTCATCAATCGCTGCGTACAGCTCTGCGGACTGCTGTCTGAGCTGGGCAGGAGTGCACATCTACACACAGTAAACACAGCTCAGCAGCTCTACAACATTAATCTAGCCTCTTAAGCATTCAGACGGTATTTTCCTGAAATACCTCAGAATGAGGGTCCTCCCATGCAAAGTTGTCACCAGGGTCCAGAGACTCATTCTTCTCAACCTCATCATCAATTGCCTGCAGTGGAAAGAATGAACACTAGGATTAAACCTGAAGCTCATGCACAGCAGAATAGTGCATCCAAAAAATGCTGATATTGCTAACAATGATTAGGACCATCGCTATAAACTAGACATGTTGCCACATGCAAGTCTAAGTCGAGTCTCGAGTTTCTGAGGTGTGAGTCTAAGTCGAGAGTCTCTGTGGTGTGAGTCTGAGTCGAGAGTCTTTAAGGTGTGAGTCCAAGTCGAGAGTCTCTGATGTCCAAGTCCAAGTCAGAAGTCTCTGAAGTACGAGTTTGAGCCAAGAGTCTCTGAGATGTGAGACCAAGTCAAGAGTCTCTGAGGTATGATTCCAAGTCGAGAGTCTCTGAGGTATAAGTCTGAGTCGAGAGTCTCTGAGGTATGATTCCAAGTCGAGAGTCTTTGAGATGTGAGTCCAAGTCAAGAGTCTCTGAGGTATGATTCCAAGTCGAGAGTCTCTGAGATGTGAGACCAAGTCAAGAGTCTCTGAGGTATGATTCCAAGTCGAGAGTCTCTGAGATGTGAGACCAAGTCAGAGTCTCTGAGGTATGATTCCAAGTCGAGAGTCTCTGAGATGTGAGACCAAGTCAAGAGTCTCTGAGGTATGATTCCAAGTCGAGAGTCTCTGAGATGTGAGACCAAGTCAAGAGTCTCTGAGGTATGATTCCAAGTCGAGAGTCTCTGAGGTATAAGTCTGAGTCGAGAGTCTCTGAGGTACGATTCCAAGTCGAGAGTCTTTGAGATGTGAGTCCAAGTCAAGAGTCTCTGAGGTATGATTCCAAGTCGAGAGTCTTTGAGATGTGAGTCCAAGTCAAGAGTCTCTGAGGTATGATTCCAAGTCGAGAGTCTTTGAGGTATAAGTCTGAATTGACAGGCTTTGAGATGTGAGTCTGAGTCGAGAGTCTCTGAGGTACAACTTAAGAGTCTCTGAGGTATAAGTCTGAATTGACAGCCTTTGAGATGTGAGTCTGAGTCGAGAGTCTCTGAGGTAGAGGTCCAAGTTGAGAGTCTGTGAAGTATGGGTCCAACACAAGAGTCTCTCAGGTACGGGTCCAAGTCGAGTGTCTCTGAGATGTGAATCCAAGGTGAGAGTCTCTGATGTACGAGTTTGAGTCAAGAGTCTCTGAGGTGTAAGTCTGAATTGAGTGCCTTTGAGGAGTGAGTCTGAGTTGAGAGTCTCTAATGTACAAGTCAAGAGTCTCTGAGGTACAAGTCAGGAGTCTCGGAAGTGTGAGTCTGAACTGAGAGCCTTTGAGGTACAAGTCTAAGCTGAGAGTCTCTGAGGTGTGAGTCTGAGTCAAGAGTCTCGGAGGTGTGAGTCTGAGTCAAGAGTGTCTGAGGGGCGAGTCCATGTTGAGAGTCTCTAAGGTACGAGTCCGAGTCGACAGTCTCTAAGGTACGAGTCCGAGTCGACAGTCTCTGAGGCTCCAAGTCAAGGGTTTTTTCTGATTTATGAACTCAATTCTTGAACTCAATATGAGTCTGAGCTGAGTCTCTGGGGTGCCAGTCCGAATCGAGTCTCGATATTTCTGGTTGAGAGTCTCAGTCGAGTCTTGAGGCTCTGAGGTGTTAGTACAAGTGTTGAGTCGAGTGTCAAGGCTGATTTGGCAGCTACCAAGTGCTGGATCCCAGGCTGAAGAGAGGAAAGCTGCAAACGGAGTTCTGGCTGAATCTGACAGCTTTAGATAGATATTTACTGTGTTTGGTCTTCGAGTTACAGTGTAAGACCCCTGAGCAAACAGCCCAGAGCTGCAGTTACTCATTTTCTGCTCCCACTTAGGTGAAGTTCAGAGCTACATATTCACTACTGTATTTCCTTCATTGCGATTATGCTTGCTCTAAAAATCTAAACAAAACATAGCTAACATATTGCTGTCACATTTAAATTTACCTTTCTTAAACATGTACTGTAACTAATTTTTGCATTTAAAAAAAATGCAGTACTGTCACAGCCCACTGGGGGCTGCAGCCTACAGGCTGAAAACCACCTCTGTACATGTTTAAATAAAATCAGTTGGTTGAGGATTTAAATAATCTTTCCAGGCTTAACTGAGTATTACTTGTTTGTTTATCTTCCTTGATTCCAGAATTCAAATATCCCTGAAGGCAGATCATTAGTAATAAAAATGGATGTAGTTAGTTTATGTTCGTTTAACTTTGAGGAAGAAAAGAACAGACAACCCTAACTTCACCATCAGCTTCCAGTTTCAATGCAAAGTTTGACTAAGACTGTAATAAAAATAATAATGAACAATGTTTTAGGTAATGTATTATTCAATGTTATGTTTTATAATACTCTGAAAATAATCTTAATCTGATCTCAGTCTCGGCTACTCCTGTTCTCAGTCTTGAATACTAAAAGTCTTGGTCTTATTCCAGTAAAATCATGGGTGTGTACACTCTGTCACTGGGGTGGGACCCTCAAGGGTCCATCTCAGTACCTTTAGTCAGGGAACATAACTGAACCATAATCCACTGAAATGATATGTTCTAAGCTGTACTGACTCCACACACCCCGTCTCGACTCCAGGCTTTTATTTTACTGTTCTGTTTAAAACATTCGGTTATGAAAAGGTACAAATACGAACTTTTCACCTGGAGAAACTTATTTAAGGTTCACAATCAGACCTTAAAACCACTGTTGTACCTTTGAGGGAACATTTACACTGTTTGTACCTTGATGCATGATGAATGTACCTGCACAGAACCTTTATTTCTAACAGCGTATATCAGGCTCTTGTTCTTACTCTTAGAGAACCCAGTAGGAAAATAAAATATTCATTATCATCATGCAAATTCAGCAAGGAGGTAAATTTGAATCTTTTTTTTATGTAATAGCCCAATTCTTAATAATTATCATTATCATTATGCAAATGAGATCACTCTAACTGATCTCATGGGCGTGTAACTATCATAGGCCATGTGAGCATTTCTGGGAAAAGGGTTACTTTTACATGTACTTCAACACCTTGTTACTGTAGCTCTGCTTCAGGTGTTGCTGTAGGTTTGCAGTAAAAGGTTCACACAAATGAGATGGACTAATGAACCCCATCCCTTCTCTCACAGCGCCACACCGCAGATCTCTCACTGTCTCCTATATATAATACATGCTGACTTATCCATCCTGCAATGAATGACTTCAAAGAACTTTTTCAGAGACGTCTATATTTTAATTACAGTGTTCTTGGTGTGATGATGATGACGGTGACACCCTTGTTCTGTCAAAGCTTGAAGACCTTTAAGAAGCCTATCTTTTTAAAAGTATTCAAAGCACTGGAGACAGAGCTGGTGCCAAATTTAAGCTGGTATTTCTATTTACAGGCTGAATAAAGGGTTTCATGGTGTTCTTGAGATTGTTGATAGTGATAGGATGAAGCATAAGACATTTTGCAACAACGTGTTTTCATGCACTTTCATTTGTTTTGAAAGCAGTGTTGTAGTGATATTATAAGTCAAAAAGTTGTAAATCATAAATGAGAGTTGATGCTGTAGGCCAGCGGTCAGCAACCCAAGTGTTAAGACATTTTGTCCTTTAACAAAAATCAAACCACCCTGGGAGCCACAACATTTTATGTCCATTTTATTGAAGTAATGTTTTACCATCTTGGCTAAAATATGTCTGAATATGTGCTAGCTAATGTGCTAGTATAGGCTAAAAAATATAATGTAAACGGAAACACAGACTTACTTTGCTCTGCTTTAAGTTTTAGCTCAGCTTTAGCTGCTTTTCTCGCATCTCCGGCAGGAAACTTTTCCACAAAATTGGAACAGTTTCTTGTAAAATGTCTCAACGTTCGCTTTTTTACGAGGCTGAAGTCGCTTCTCATTCGCCAGCTTCTCACTCAAATGTTCTTGTTCCACCTTAAATGATGCCTGAGACACCCAGAATGTAACTGCTGCACCATTTAAAATGGAACGGGAGAATTCAAACAAGAAGCTGGCGAATGAGAAACTGACTTCAGCTTTGCAACTCTTTAGTGTTTGACAGTTTCTCACTGCAGATTAAACGTATCAGTAAACCAGCTGGAGTGATTATAAACGCAAATAAGTCCATTTTGTCCCCAAATTATCGATGTTCGTCTTAAATCTCTCTCTTTGCCGTTTCATTAGCTACTACCTAGATAAGATTCTTGTCTACATTGCTATGGTAACCAACAGTCTGCATGCCAATCTTCAAACTTAAAGGGTGAATTAGCAGTTCTACATTAACTCCATTGTTTAAGATGATTTACTGTTAAACTGTGTTGAACGATCAGCAGAGCTTTATTTTACTGTAAAGGAGGATTATTTTATTTTTACCTACAAATCTGATTCTGCTGTGGAGCCGCAACAAGACAGTAAAAGAGCTGCAAGTTGCCGACCCCTGCTGCAGGCTGACACACCGGCTTCAGAATGACTGAGGCTTCTGATTAGGGATGTTCACTCCGACTAATATTCAGGTCTCCATAAGAGTTAATGAACAAGGAAGGAATAAGCACAAAAAAAAACTTTAAAACTGAACTGAAATTATTTAAAACTGAAATTATATGTGAGCCTCCAGGCTTCCTATTTCCTTTTTAGGTGACAGCTCAGGTGCTGGGAGGCTAAAAGATTCAGTTGCATGAAAATTATCAGCACATAGAGGAATACATGTGAAAATGTTTTATTATTCAAAAATAGCCGAGGGAAATCAGTAACCTTGTAAGAAGACCAAACGAGGCTGCCTCAGACGAGCTCTCTCGCCTGATGACTACAGTCTCATTGACTTTCACTGCCTAAAGTCAATAAATGGCTGGATGAAAGAAAGCTGTCTCATTAATAAAGAAAGGCAGACGTTATTTGGTAGTAAGTAGCAAAGACCTGAGGTCAGTGCTCATCTTGGCACCAGAGCTTTGAGGGCTAAAGATCAGGTCGGAAGTCTCGGCACAATAATTGTTTCACAACTGAATTTCAGCAGGCAGGTAATAGCAATAATGAAAGCCTTTTACCGTGTCAAGAATATATCATAGTTAAACAATTTCATGTCACAACAAGACCTCGAAAATACAGGCAGATTCATTTGAAAGAGGCCCTGAATATTCTGTAATAACTTAGCTACGACGAAGCAATCTGAACGAAACAACACACAATGTGCTCCTCAGTATATGGAGCTTTGAATAAGCCGGGATGCCCCTGCGTCGGAGCGATGAGGTAGGCGCTGGACAGCCGTCGCGACATTTAACCTCCATTTGCAACGTCCAGGTGCAGACCCCCGTACCCGTTCATGTGTCTGGCAGAAAATGGAGATCACTTCCAGGATCGCATGTGATGCAATCGATTACACATACGTCAAAGTATGTAGCGTATTTTTTGGGTTCAGATTGCTTCATCCTAACGGGAGTTACAACAGAATATTCGGGGCCTCTTTCGAGTGAATCTCCCTGTATAATCCATGCATATATACTACTGTCTTTTTACTGGCCTACCCAAAACCACAGTCAAAAACAGCTTATTCAAAACACAGCTGCTAGAACGCTTACGAGAAACGGAAGCTTTAGGGAAAGTTCTGCCAGTAAGACTCATTATTCCTTACCAGTCATGGCCCTGTCTTTAAAATGACTCGACTTATCTACCTCTTCTGCTGCTTTCAGGTGCCTACATTTTGACATTCCCCTCCTTCCTCCTCCTCACCACCAGTCTGGTTGTCTGGGGGCTAGACTCTGCCCCACCATCTCTATCTGGCAGGATAAGTGAGGGTCTCGACGCTCCAAGATCTAGACCCAGGACGGGGCCGACGCCAAAGACTGTAATTTCTACTGAATTGTTATCTTTCAACTTGTAAAATTCCATTGAGGATAAAAATATTCTCCTTCTTCACTCTTACCTCCTGAGTCTTTCTGGCAGGACTAAGAGATCTGAGCACATTACTAGTCACTGCAGTGGCTGCCAATCAGCCTTAGTATCGACTTTGAAGTGTTTCTAATTCTGTATAAATCACTGACTAAAATACACAACCCAATAGGCCTCCGGTCAGTCAGTAGAGCCCAGAATCAGAACCAAACAGGTTTAGGCAGCATTCAGTCATTATGCTGCTGGCTGCTGGAACAACACGAGGTCAGATAAGTCCATTTTTAAATCCAGTTTAAAGATGTTCTTGTTTTCTTGTGCTTTTGTTTAACACTTTATCTTACTTCTTTTAATCTCTTATTTTATTTTCTATTTTATTGCCTTTAATCTCTTCAGTGCACTTCAGTTTTAATTTTTGTAGCTCTTCTAAACGCCTTTCTGAGGTGCTAAATCTCAGGAGATCATCAGCTTTATTTTTTATTCCTTTTATTTTTCCATGTTTGAGTGAAGCGCTTTGAATTGCCACTGTGTATCAAACATGCCATACAATTAATTTGCCTTGCTTTGTCTAATGAGCTAATACTAACCGCATAGGTGTCAAACCATATGATTTACCCAGTTTTGTCTCAGTCGTGGAGGTTTGCGACTGTATGAGGCTGGGATATTGGAAATCTAGTCTAACATGAATAATTCTCACTGAACAATAATCTGATGGTTGTGTGGTGGATGCACAGGTACACTGACTTACATGAAATTCTTTTGTTGCTGTGCATACACACACATATTCATCGCCTTGCATGTCATCAGAGCATCACTCACCAGCATGTGAAAAGTGATACGCTGTAATAATCAGATCGCTTAAAGGTTAGTTTAGTTTCTGTGTCACTAGTATAAAAAACTAGTAGCTGTTGCACGTTTGGAGTGAAACTTATTTAAAAACCCTCAATCTCATCTCACCTTGTACAAGGAATATATACAACAGCACATTTCATAGTTTTATTTTATAACTTATTACTGTACAATTGTACATTTGGAATAGTGCAACACTAGTGTATATTGTGTATATGTGTATATTCAGAGTTGGTATATATATATATATCTTTTTCTTCTTAGATATTTATATCTTTATTTTATATATTTTTTTGTATTTAAATTCTATAAGGGGGCTACGCACCTAAGATTTTCACTCACTTTCCACCTGTGTAAATTGATGTGACAATAAACATGATTTGATTTGATTTGATTTGATTTGATTTGATCATCTTGCAGACGAGCCTACAGTGTCAGCTCATCATGGAACGCAGTCTGACTCTATGAATGTGTTTGTATGCTTTTTTTAACTGCAAGACCCTGTTTAGCTGTTTAACTGTCACATAAGGTAAAAAGTGATTAGTATGATTCTCAGAGGGTTTTATCACAGTAAAGATCAAAACTGGATACACTGCAGTTGTTGCGAGTGATTTTCAGACTAGGAATATTCTATATAGTGTATTTGTACGGTTTGGAGGCTGTGAATATAAGGGTTATTGTCTCCAGAAGTTGACACGTATGTAACTGATACAATGTTGGATGCTGATGAGAAATCATCATCTTCTACACGAGGACCATCAGGCCCCTGCAACTCATCCAGAATGCAGCAGCACGGCTCGTCTTCAATCTTCCTAAGTTCAATCACGTCACTCCACTGCTGCGCTCCCTTCACTGGCTTCCTGTAGCTGCACACATCTGATTTAAAACCCTGATGCCTACAAAGCCAAAAATGGACCAGCCCCTCCCACCTAGTCGAAACTGGAACTGTACCTCGAGCCCTTCAAGCTTCAAGTACAGCTCAGCTTGACCACCTTCCTTCAAGACATGTGGAAGACAAGCATCAGGACTTTTCTCTGTCCTGGAGCCCAGGTGGTGGAACGAACTCCCACTGGCTGTCTGAACAGCAGAGTCTCTCACGGTCTTTAAACACAGACTGAAGACACGTCTCTTTATACAGCACTTAAGTGAGCACTAATAAGTACTTATTGAAATGTATTATGTGTCTAATTATCAAAACAGGCTTTTGTTTCTAGCAGTATCTGAGCTCAGGAGCAGCTTTCTCTCTAACCTATTTGTAACAAACAAAGATATTTCTCTGAGTTGACAACAAACCACTTTAGTAAGTCGCTCTGGATACGAGCCTCTGTTAAATGCTGTACATGTAAAAGTACATTATGTATTATTGTTACATCCACTAGAGTAAGTTAGCTTAGTCAGCAAAAATCACTGCCTTTTCAGTCACATCCTTGGCAATGTGACCATGGCAACGTTTGCACGTTCAGCCACTCATGTTTCGGAGTAGAAAAGTGTAAAACAATATACATACATATTCTCAAAACTGTCACATTTTACAGCACTGTCAAAATACAGAAATGCTGTTTTATTGAATTCTTAGCCTCTTGGCCGTCTGCCCAATGCAGTGAAGACGAAGATGTCTGCCCAATGCAGTGAAGACCTTAAACAGTTAACTGAGCACCTTCCCTACTGCCTACAGAACTGTGCTGCATCATGAATCAAAAGCAAGGAGTTTATCACAGTTTCCGCTCTTGTACATTGTTGCTACACTGTAACTGAGAATTATGTTGACCTTTTCTCTGATTAGAAGAGTGGAAGTGCC
Source organism: Colossoma macropomum (assembly GCF_904425465.1). Taxonomy (NCBI): domain Eukaryota; kingdom Metazoa; phylum Chordata; class Actinopteri; order Characiformes; family Serrasalmidae; genus Colossoma; species Colossoma macropomum. The sequence continues at coordinate 3,850,906 of NW_023494791.1, read as the reverse complement.
ATGTAGTTTAACTAATGCTGCCTACCTGCTTCTCCATGCTGAAAGATTCATGAATCATGCTGATAAAAACATTTACATTTCAAATGTTGAAATAGAGCAGTATTGCATTCCTTAGGCCTTTGTTATGCGGACAGACTGATGCAAGGAATACACTGATATTAGCGTCCAGGGGTGGGCAGAATATTTTGACTGAATACTGAATACATTGTCCTAAATGTATTCAGTAATGCATTCCCATTACAATACATTAAGAAGTAATGTATTCAGAATACATTTAGAATAGACTTACTGGTTGGCAGTTTTCTTCCCAATAATTCTTCTCTTAATAATCTTGAATTTAAGTGAAGTTCTCTTTCATTGTTTTCTGCAGTTCACTGCTGCTTCCGTAAACCCCTGAGCAGTTTGATCATTCCTCAAAAGAGCGTATTAACTGAGATTAATAACTGATCACATTGATTTATCGGTCTACTCAGGCTTTAGCAGAGCTCAGTAACACTGAGATTAATAACTGATCATCACATTGATTTATCAGTCTACTCAGGCTTTAGCAGAGCTCAGTAACACAGATTAATAACTGATCATCACATTGATTTATCAGTCTACTCAGGCTTTAGAAGAGCTCAGTAACGCTGAGATTAATAACTGATCATCACATTGATTTATCAGTCTACTCAGGCTTTAGCAGAGCTCAGTAACACTGAGATTAATAACCGATCACATTGATTTATCAGTCTACTCAGGGCTTTAGCAGAGCTCAGTGACACTGAGATTAATAACTGATCACATTGATTTATCAGTCTACTCAGGCTTTAGCAGAGAATGTGCTGTAGATGGTTCTGTATAGAACCTTTTGATAAAGCACCAAAAACAGTGCTGCTAATATTTCGATGTCAAGCATGTAACAATAGAAGAACCCCTCTTGGTGCTATATAGAACCTGTCTACAGAACATTCTCCATCAATCTGAAGAACGCTTTCATGATGCAATGAAGCTTTTAATTATGCAAAGGCTTCTTTAAGTGTTCATGGTTCCATATAGAGCCATTTTCTTTGCTGAAGAACCCTTGAAGAACCATCTTTTTTAAGTGTGTACAGTACGAAGTGATGCATGAAAACCCTCCTATTAATAGACGTAGCTTTTTATACCAGGCGCATATAGCATGCTGCTACAGGAGCATGAACAAAACAGTGGGTTTAGAGCATGATGATTGTTTGGTGGGGCATTGCCTCTTTAAATGACCACTTTTTTTCTACAGATGTTCATATTATCATATAATATTCTGTATATGCTAGTTATTATATTGTATTCTATTGTATTATGCGACCCAGAAGGATAAGCTTAGAGAATGTGAGTGTATTATATTATATTATATTATCATATTATATCATAGTGTATGTCTCCTCAGACCAGCATTTGCATAGACATTCACATCTGTATATGTACAGATATTTGCGCATCTCTTTAAGCTTCTATCTTTATTCTATTTATTCTATTTTTATGTCATTTGTCTCTTAACTAAATAGTTGTTAACAGTCTGCCTGTCTGGTTTGTTTGCTGTGTGATATGTCATACGTGTGTGCACTCGCAAGTTATTTGGCAGAATAAAGTGATTCTTATTCTGATTCTGATACAGGGCCTGTTTTAAAGCCCTGCTAATAGGGATTACGATGAAAGTTCAACTATAGAGATGTTATTAAATACTATAATATAAATTCATGTCAAAACAATATAGTTAGTGACTGTTCATTGTATTGCCCTGCGATGGACTGACGACCTGTCCAGGGTGTATCCTGCCTTCCGCCCAATGACAGCTGGGATAGGCTCCAGCACCCCACCGTGACCCAGAAAGATAAGTGGTTTAGATGATGTATGTATGTATGTATGTTCATTGTATGTTAGTCCTGTGTGTTTACATGCTGTGCCTGCTATTTCTGTTCCTGCTATACATGGATTTCATCGTTCACCTCCTTGCAGTTCTGCCCACAACTAACTGCTGTCTAACTGCTGATGGAAATGACCTCTTAGCCACAGGGGCGGCCTCTGCCAGTCTTAATCTTTGTAATGATTCAAGTCTAATAAATCATTCATCGATCTGCATCCATGGCTGTGAGGCTCCCTTGTTTTAACTGGTTTCCTATAGGAGTTTAGGTAAGAAGTCTAAGGATAAGTGGTTGGTATAGTGTAGTGGGTAGCACCTCTGCCTCCTACGCTGTAGACTGGGGTTCAATCCTGGCCTTGGGCAAGACTCATAACACTACCTTTGCCTAAGTGATCAAATTTTAAGTCGATCTGGATAAGAGCGTCTGCCCAATGCTGTAAATGTAAACGACAGAATTAAATTAGGTTATATTATATTAGTTCCTGACCAGGTTTCAGCTTCACAAAACAAATGCATGCAAACAAATGTGAACGGATCAGATGCTTAAGCTATGATCTTTGACATGATTGACACTATGAATGTCACAATGAAAGAAACTGACCTGAAAAAAAACAGAGAGGTCCCCCTCTGTCACACTGCTTGGTCAGAAGCTCAGCCCTGATTAGCCTAAGATCTGTTTACAATCTGCAAACCCAAACTTAACCTGCACTGGAGCAGGTTAGACATGCAGCACTGGTTGCCATGGTGATGTAGTCCAGTAAAATATGATCGAAACTTTGTGAGACCCAGAATTAGACTGAACTTTGAGCTTCTTCCATCTTCCACCTTTACTTACAGTAAAGGAACTGTACATTTAATGCACAGTATATATTTTATGCATGGAAGGCATTAACTTTGTTTGCGAATGCTCTGTTGGTAAACCAATTTATAAACATCTTTGGGTCAGTTTTCCAGAAGGAGGTTAAGTCTAATAAATGAAACTACCGATAGTATGTCTAACCCACCCAGAAAGCTTTCTAATCTATCACTATATTCTAATATAGTGTAAGGTAATATATCGCCGCTGTCGGGACAAAACCTTGTGTCCCCAAAACGGTAACTTTACAGGAGAAGGGAAAAACATATTTTACTTTTAATATAAGTCAATGGAACCAGACTTTTTTCCAAGTCATTTTGGGCCGGTTCATTTTTAAATTATGTCAAAAAATTAAAAACGACAAAAACTGAGATAGAAGATTTTGTTCCAACAGCAACGATATATTATTACTGGGGGGTTGTTGAGAAAGCAGTATATTTGGCTTTGAGAGGATTAAACTGTATTAAACTGTCACTAGAGTGGTACCTCGCTTGTCTCTGGGTAGTTTGGGAACATAATTGTACCATATTCCATTGAAAATATATTTTACTTAAGTTGTATTGACTCCATGCATCATATCCTGACTCATTGCTTTCTAGTGTACTGTTCTGTTTTAAAATATTTGGTCATGAAAGGTATAAATATGCACCTTTTCCCTGGGACAAACCTGCCCAGGTACCAAGTTGGACCTTAGGACCACTGTTGGGGTAAAAAGTCCCAGATACGGACCAAAAGGCCTCTTAAAAGGCACATTAGGCAATTAATTTCTTTTATATCTAGTTTAAATATCCTGGAATAATAAAAATATGATGGTTTTAGCATTGGTATCAGCCCAAGTATATTTACCTGATACACCCTATTTGGAAAACTGCAGAGGGCTTGTCTGTTTATACTGACTGACTCATGTCAGTCATTTTATAAGACCCTCCCTTATACCACATAACTCCACCCCATCTTCATCTCTTTTTAGCTGTAAAATGTTCACTCAGTGTGTTTTATTGAGATGAAGAGTAGATTGAGTGTTTTGCACTCAGTTTTGACTTTAATGTTGCCTCAGAAATATTATTTACTAGCTAGCTATAGTGATAGAATTAGCTAACATTTTTAGCCCTCTTGCTGCTGCTTCATTGTTGTAGTTTAAATAATAATGCATTTATTAATCAAAAATGCAAAGACTAGAAATTATTTGACATATAAATGATACATTCTGTAACACATAGATGACACATTGATGCAAGATTCGCCAGGGGGCGCTTCTTACCCCAGGTAATGGGGCTTCTTTCCCTGATAGTAGAACTTTTAAAGATTTTCTTTTTTTTTGTGCTATAAAAACAGAACAGTGTGCAGAAAAACAGATACGATTTGGCTTTGTATTAAATGGACACTCTTCTTTTTCCCCATATTAATTCTTCCAAAGTCCATTTCAGGACTCCACTTCCACTTCATTAGGTGTACCACAATTACAATAAGATTGAACAAAGGAAATGTCTAAATGTCAAAAATAATAAAGATGTCTGGTGGTACTGACCAAACTATCAGTCAGCATAATAATTGTACAGTAATCATGAGCACAAGTCATTGGCTGTCAGTCACTGTAATGATGATTGAAATGTAATGATAATCTACTGGTGGAAGTGGCTCACCTGCTGTTCCTGAAGGAGAATATTTGTGGGAATAGCAGCCAGTGCCTTGTAGGTGGACTTGATCTTGTATGGCTATTAGAAGAAATGGTTGAAATTAATGTATTTTAGAAAAGAGTAAAAACTTCAAAAGCTCTGCATCTGCACCATATCTGTTTTAGCTCCCATGCCACTGAAAGCGTGATGATCTGCACACCAAACATGCACTTCAAAAAGGATATAGTGCATAACCCTGCCTGCCTGTTAGTAAGCTGGTGAGGATCATGTTTCCCAGCGATGTGTGCGGCCTTGGTCAAGAAACATGTCTAGTCGTAAAACGAATGCCTCTCTGCTCCCGTGGCCGTTAAGGCATGCAGGTAGCGTGCAGCAATGACACTCGAGAGCATGCATGGTACCTTTCTGCTTTTGCCGCCCCTGTCTGTACTGTCTGGTGTACCGTCACGTAGGGATGGGGAGGGTGAGGAACAGAGTGAGTAAGAGGGAGATGGAGAGAGCTGGCGGCTGGGGATCACTGGAGAGGGAGATAGGGTGTAGTGGTCTGGTGTTGGGGAGCGCAAGCTTGGTCTGGGAGAGGCGTCGGAGATATCAGGCGTGCAGGCCAGGCGCGTGAGGCCCACTGGCCCGGGAGAAGGAGACAGTTTGAGGGCTGGGGATGCTGAGAGGACTCGTTCTAGATCAAGGATTGCTTTTTTGCCGTTTTGCAAGTAGGAACGTGGGTTGTCTTCTGCTTGCTTCAGAATTGCAGAGGCTAAGATGTCTTTGGACTGTTGAGCAGGTTTGAGGTCAGGGATGGGAGAGGGATCGCGTGGCATGGACTGTTGTCCAGATATGAAGTCAGGGATGGGAGAGGGATCATGTGGCATGGACTGTTGTGCAGATTTGAGATCAGGGATGGGAGAGGGATCATGTGGCATCCATCTGGGCTTGAAATCTGAGGACAGTTCTGCTTTCTTCAGAACGGGAGAGGGTTCCTTTGATTTCTGTCCATGTCCTCGACTGGGGGGATCTAAAATGTTATATGACCCTTTTAAATGCTCTGCAGCTGGGGCTGCGGGGTGAGCACATGACTCTGATGAGGGTGTCTGACTCTCTGATCTGCAGCAGGACAGATGGCTTGATTTAGGAGACAGGGACCTTGATGAGGAGAAAGATGAAAAGAGCAAAGAGCTAGGGACTCTGGGCGCAAGAATCTCTTTAGAGACTGGCTTTGACAGGTGTCCCGGAGCATGTTCAGAAGGAGAGGAACTTGGCAAGGTCATTGAGCTGCTATCCTCGGGTGATGGAGTAACTCTACTGAGTGCAGAACTTCTTGAGTCCGGTGCTGAAGAGATGCTCACCTTGTTATGTTTCTTGAATGACATGGAAGGAGTGTTATAGATTATCCTTGGGGACTTTGGTCTTGCATTATGACTGGGCTCTGTACAAGCCATGCCTTTTGAAGCACAGTCCTTTGTAGACTCCATGGGGGCTATGGTAGAGGCTGCCGAACAGGCCTTGCAGGAGGACATGCTGGTGGGACTAATGGGCCAGCAAGGAGAGTAGGGTCTCTGTAAGGCAGGGGAAAGGATTGGAAGCCGACCCTTCCTCAGGATGGCCGTTAGCAAGGACAAATGGGTGGGTGGGGGCCTGTGGCGGACACGGGAAGACAGTGGACATGGTGAGGGGGCTTGCCTGTCACAACAGACTGTCTGCCCAGAGGAGCCCGGCATCTGTGCCAGGCTGGAACCCGGGGCAAGCGTGTGGCGCTTGATTCTCAGCACGGATGGAGTGAAGGCTCCTGATCTTACAGAGGAGCATGGTGAGACAGTCCCACTGAAGGGGACAGGGGAATCATAGGGAGATAACATTTGGAGGGCGGACCAGCTCCTGTCCTGATCCCAGCCCTCAGAGAGGATGGACTCCTTAGACGAGGCAATAGATGGGAAAAGGTCTACAGAGCTGGCTTGGCTCAGGACCTCCTCCTCTCTCTGGGGCTCACTGTTTAAAAACTGGCCGGAGCTGACCTCGGCACCCTCAAAAGTGTTGTGACAGCCTAGCCGAGAGATGTCGGACTGTTTGTTATCAGTTGGCTCCACAGCGATAAGCCTTGGGCTTGGGCACCTTATTTCAACCTGAGCCATGGCAGGGATAGGGGATGGGGTAAGAGCTGAATTATCAGTAGATTTGAGCTGAGAAGAAAAGACACAGGTGAAAAAGATGAAAAACGTTTCCTGCATTAGAATACATATTACAATATAAAAGTCCTTTGATGACGACTGCATGTGATATCAAGACATCAAACCATAAAGGGTTTGTTTAAAATGTATTGTCTCTGCTACTTTTCAGTTCACTATGCCAATTATTACCATGGGACACCATCTATCCTTTCTCTCTTTGTTATCCATTTCGAGGCTATTCTCATTCTCTTCATCATCATAAAGATATTTTTCAAAAATGTGTATATATAAGGAGACAACAGATACATCTCTAAGAAACAGGCAAAACTGTGGTGTCATCCTACATAAGAAATTTGTAAAAACCTCACTTTCCTTCTTCTGCAATAATTAGCTGATTGCCAAAAGCAGAAGTTCTGACTCTGAAACTCATTTGTCCTTCATAATTTGAGTAATCGGCATCTTTCCATTTCAGACTTCTCAGCAAATGCCATTTGGGGACAAGCAATGTCTGGGGTTTGTGCATCCCCTAAGGGTACAAAAACAAAGCGAAATCCAGACTGACCTGAATTTGAGGGTCCTTGCTCGTCTCTTGGGGCTCTGTGTCTTCCGAGTCTGTAACATATACAATCTCGGCCTTGTAAACAGCTTGGTCTGTCATGCTCCCTTCAGATGCCTCAGCGTCTCCTGAAGCCTGTCATGGGGACAGGAAACGTTTCTAAGCAACGTAGAATCTGACACGTCAGCCATTCCAGAGTGGACCTCAGTCACGAATGGCTATTTTCAGCACCTCAGCATCGCGAGGAGGGGAGTGCATGCGTGCCTCCCCCCCGCCTACACAACTTTTTTTTACCAGGAGGCCTGTCCCTCATGTACTGCTCACATGCAAGCGCACATGACACCCTGGATTGTGTAAGAGCTGGATGCTTTTTGCGTGTGAACGGTGCAGACTTAAGCCCCCTGCCCTGCCCTGGGACTTTATTCTCTATCACAATAAACAGCACTTAGGCTGATAAAGATAGAACTTCTAACAGGAAGCAATTTAGACAGTTACAACTTAAGCCTAAACTGTATTTTGTCTTATTCGAAATGTACTTGCACCATTATATTTTGGTATCAACAAGTGAAGAACAAGTTTTCTTCAAAAGTTACAATAACTTTTAATAAATTGTGATGAATATCTCAAGTACAAATGTGATATGGATTGAAAGTTTACAATATGAACTTTCTGTGTTTCAGAAGTTAAAGTCCCAGGAAACACAGTGTAAAATACTAAAAATCATGGTATGCTATTAAGACACATCGAAAGAAATACAGAAATATAATAAAGCATAGCTTAGAAATTGTTTATCAGACCTATCGGAGAACTGTCTGCACATGGCCTAATATTCTAATAAGCGCCCCTGATTGACACCCCATAATCCAACACTTCCAGCCTGCTACACACTTAAAAATGATGGTTCTTCAAGGGTTCTTTGGTAAAGAAAATGGTTCTATATAGCACCATGAACACCCAAAGAACTCTTTACATGATTAAAGTGTTCTTTGCATCATGAAAGGGTTCTTCAGATTGATGGAAAATGTGTGGAACGTGGTTCTACATAGCACCAAAAAGGGTTCTTCTATCGTTACAATGTCAAGCTTGTAATAATAGAAGATCCCTTTTTGGTGTTATGTGGAGCCCTTTTCAAAAAGGTTCTATATAGAACCATGTTCAACATATTCTCCATCAATCTGAAGAACCCTTACATGATGCAAAGAACCCTTTAATCATGCAAAGAGTGTTCATGGTTCATGGTTCTATATAGAACTTGCATGATTAAAGTTCTACATAGAACCATGAACAGTCACAGAACACTTTACATGATTAAAGGGTTCTTTGCATTGTGAAAGGGTTCTTCCTTTTTGAAAAGGGTTCTATATAACACTAAAAAGGGTTCTTCTATTGTTGTGATGTCAAGCTTGTAAACTTTTTTGGTGTTAAATAGAACCCTTTTTGAAAAATCTATATAGAATATTTTTTATTAAAGAACCCTTGAAGAACCATTATTTTTAAGTGTGTACTGAAGCACTGAAATGGGCTCTACATTTACAAGTGGTGTTGCAGACCACAGTGTGTCCTTTCATAAGGCAACATCTATAAGGTATGAATAACGTTCTTATTCACTTTGCGGCTGGATGTGCATCCAGGGGAAGCTGGAGTGGCCAGCAGAAAACAAGAACACTGAAATGGATGGACAGGTGAGCTAGCTTGATAGCTCAGTTATGCTGTCTAGGTCAGTGTTGGCTTGGTTGTTAGCTTTCTCTCAGTAAGTTTCTCTGACTTGACCTGAGGGGAGTTCAGTTTTATTAAAGCTGGGTGGGCAGGAGGAGCCACACCAGCCTTGTGATTGGTGAAGACACTGCTTGTATACCTATAAACTAAGATTAGGACCAGTTTACATGAAAAGAGGATCATTTTGGTAAAATTCATCAGCCATTTAGTCGTTGGAATGTTGAAAAGTTACTCACAACATACTTGACACATGTAAATTGTGTGCCCACAAGAGCAAGATTAACCTACATAGACCAAAAATAAAGATTTCGTAGTAACACTTTATTTGGAGTGGTCCTTTGTAGATGATTAATAAACTCTTAGTAGATTATCAGTAACACATCAACAACATATCAGTGAAGTAGCTGTAGTGAAGCATCTGAATACACTGAAGTAAATATCTTGTAGATGTTCTGTTGATACATTACTTACATTAAATAGATGTGTTGTTAATATGTTACTTCCATTACACAAACCTAACCTTACCAACCTTACACAACACCTAACCCTAACCCTGGCCTTAATCCTAATCCTAACCTTAACCTCAACCCAACACCTAACCCTAACCCTAACCCTGGCCCTAATCCTAACCTTAACCTCAACCCAACACCTAACCCTAACCCTCACCCTCACCCTGGCCCTAATTCTCACCCTGACCTTAACCTCAACCCAAAACCTAATCCTAACCCTAACCCTGGGCCTAATCCTAACCTTAACCTCAACCCAACACCTAACCCTAACCCTCACCCTGGCCCTAATTCTCACCCTGACCTTAACCTCAACCCAAAACCTAATCCTAACCCTCACCCTGGCCCTAATCCTAACCCTAACCTCAACCCAAAACCTAATCCTAATCCTCACCCTGGCCTTAATCCTAACCCTAACCGTAACTTTAACCCAAAACCTAATCCTAACCCTCACCTTCAGCCTAATCCTAACCCTAACCGTAACCTAAACCCAAAACCTAATCCTCACCCTGGCCTTAATCCTAACCCTAACCGTAACCTTAACGCAAAACCTAATCCTAACCCTCGCCCTCGGCCTAATCCTAACCCTATCCTTAACCTCAACCCAAAACCTAATCCTAACCCTCATATGTTTTTAACATGTTACTGAGAGTCTGTTGATTGGTTGTTTCATTTAAAAAGGACTCATCCTTAAAGTGTCACGAGTTTAGCTCCCCTTGGGGCTTTAAGAGTGAAAAATAATTGATTTGAAATGACAGCATGTGACTTCTAAAGGTTAAAGAGCATCAAAGTCACTGACCAACTGCAGTACTTCAGTGTGCAAAGCATGATATTTGTGAGGGGAAAAAAATAAATACATGACAACGAAAAAATCTGCTTCAGAATGGTGGTGAGTAAAGCTTAATCACAAAGCTTGGTTATGCTACATAAGTGCCCCTTACCTGTGGTCTAACTGACCCCTTTTCCCACGCTGATATTACCCTTCTCTCCGCAGGCAGCTTTTTCAGAATGGGCAGGAAGGTGAATGACTTCAGTTTGGTTGCAAAAACAGTGGAGACCTGAGCATAAAAACATGTTAGAACATTATCATGGCAAATTTTTCAAAGCAGATTAGTGCAGAGAAAAATAACACCTTTTCAACGGCCTCTAAATTAGATGCAAACGCTGTCAAATGAATCACCCCAGAGCACAGGAAATGTGTTTTCCTCAATGAAATTCAAGCATGTAAAAACAAAGGACACTAGATGTGCTGTTGCACTGGAATTGAGAAAGATAACGGTTCTCCCTGAACACTTTCCCATTAAGAGTCTCTAAATGAAAAGATTCAGTAACCTCAATTTCTACTAGTGTAGCCTTCCACACTTCCACACTCGCTGACATACTAATCAAAGAGTTGTGATTATGAGGTGATGCCACAGCCATACTTCACTACACATGATTTCAGAGTGAGAAGTGGATCCTAGCATGGCTCAATATTTAAGAATTAGATGATGGAACATATCGCTGCTGTCAGAACAAAACCTCATATCTCCATTTTTCAGTTTTTGACATAGTTTGAGAATGCCTGCTTTCCTTTACACTGTCTGTAAAAAAGGGATTTGTGAGTGTGAAGAACTGGTAACACTTTACTGCTGTTCATAAGGCTACATGACACATACATATCACTGCTGTCAGTACAAAACCTCATATCTCCAGTTTTTTAGTTTTTTACATAATTTGACATAAATTGTTGCCCTTTATATTGTGTGTAAATTTCATGATGAATGGACCAAAAGAAACAGCCCAAAATTATTTGGAAAGACGTCTGGTTCCATTGACTTACATTAAAAGTAAGGCATGTTTTTTCCTTCTCCTGTAAAGTTACCATTTTGGAGATACGAGATTTTGTTCTGACAACAACAATATCATATCTCATTTACAAAATCTGTTCTTTAAAGAACCATCAATAAAAAGGTTGGAGCCACATGTGGTTCTCCTATGGCACTAAAATATCTACAACTATATACTGTTAGAAATAAAGGTTCTGTTCAGGTACATTTTTCATTCATCAAGGTACAAACAGTGTTAATGTGCCCTCAAAGGTACAACAGTGGTTTTAAGGTCTGATTGTGAACGTTAAATAAGTTTCTCCAGGTGAAAAGTTCGTATTTGTACCTTTTCATAACCGAATGTTTTAAAACAGAACAGTAAAATAAAGGCCTGGAGACGAGACGGGAGTCAGTACAGCTTAGAACATATCATTTCAGTGGATTATGGTTCAGTTATGTTCCCTGACTAAAGGTACTGAGATGGACCCTTGAAGGAACCACCCCAGTGAGAGTTTAGTACCTTCATTTCTGAGAGTTTATCTAAAACTGTATCTAAAAAGGTTCTTTAGCTTATAACAATAACCGAATCTTTTTTGGTGTTATGGTTGGTGTTGTAGTTTAATGTTCTTTGAAGAACCATAATGGCAGGTTTTCCATCATAGAGAAGAAACGTTTAACCATGCAAAGGACTTTTTATTCTTTCAAACGATTCCTCATTCTCACACATTTACAAAATCAGTTCTTTAAAGAACCATTAATGAATTGTTTGCAGCCAAATGTGGTTCTCCTATGGCACTGATACAAAGAACTCTTTTTGGCACCTGTAGTTTTAAGACAGTGCCAAAAAGATGCCTATAGTCTTAGCAAAAGGGTCCTACATAGAACCAACTCTTTTAGAAATAAAGGTTCTGTGCTGGTATGTTTTTCATTCATAAAGGTACAAACAGTGTAAATGTTCCCTCAAAGCTCCAACAGTGGTTTTAAGGTCTGATTGTGAACCTTAAATAAGTTTCTCCAGGTGAAAAGTTCGTATTTGTACCTTTTCATAACCGAATGTTTTAAAACAGAACAGTAAAATAAAGCCTGGAGACGAGACGGGGTGTGTGGAGTCAGTACAGCTTAGAACATATCATTTCAGTGGATTATGGTTCAGTTATGTTCCCTGACTAAAGGTACTGAGATGTACCCTTGAGGGTCCCACCCCAGTGACAAAAGGGGAACTGCCCCAGTGACAGTTTAGGACCTTTTTTCTGAGAGTGTACACATAAAAAGGGTCTTTGGCTTGTAGCAACCTTTTTTCCATCTATTTAAAACTATCTTTAAAGAACCATATTTTCCATCTCAGAGTAGAACCATTAAACCATGGAAAGAGGAATAAATGTGTTCCAATGGTTATATAGTTAATAACCACTGCCTTTACTAACGAACCATTGACGTTCCCCCTTTTAAGGCTGTGGTGAAACATAACACCAGACTCAAACTTCAAGCTTGTTTTCTTGTCAAATACAGTCAATATCATAAGTTCTCTTCCAGAAAGTGTATGAAAAATAGCAAAGCTTCCCAAACCACAGCAGTTCCCTGCACTTTAAGTTGCTTTTTTATAAATACAGCTCCATCTCATCTCCTACAAGCCAGCCAATATCACCATTAGAATTTCAAGTTTCGCTTCAATAACCAACACCACAGAAACGCATACAGCAGCAAAATATGAGTTCACAGATAAATAATCAGACTGATACAGTAGTAAGGTCCCAGACAGTTTTTACCTGACTTCAGCACTGTTGTTCACGGCACCGTGACACGAATCACTCAAGCGAATATAGAATAGTTTACCTCGATTTATCTGTAAGCTCTTGTGCTTTAGGCTTGAGTGGAATGCAGGCAAAACAGAGACTCCATTCAATATGTATGAACGTGGGAAGCAAAGGCCCTGCCCAGTCCCGGGTCGCATCTACAAAAATGAGGCTGATTGTTGTTGGTCTGGCCTTGAGAAACAAGCATTTTTATGGTTATGTGAGCTTCTGCTGTTTATGGAAATGCAAACTCTTGTACATCTAAATGACCACTGTAATCAGAAAAGTCTGAAAGACTTATTTTATAACAATTCTCTTTAACCCTTTTTCACAGTAGCCATAAAATGCCATTTCCACCTGTTTGGAGGTGACTTAGTGCATTTTTTCTTCAGTATTGTTGGAATATATTCGGATAGAAATGTTTTTTTTATAATTAGATAGAAAGGATTTGATGCACAACATGGGTCAAAAGTGACCCCTGTGACTGGGGTGTTATTTTCTATATCTTTGCAATAAATTCATTTCATCATTCAGGATTCCATGAGTTATATACATGCATTAAAGGGTTAAATGCTGTTTATTCATTGTGTCAGTTGTGCAGGATTGTTTGATAAAGACCATCCCTCATTGCTCACTAGCAGCTCAACACAGTCACATTTCACATACAGAGAGAGAGAAAAGAGCCCCAGTTCATCTGATAACAGATTTATGGAGAAACATGTTTTATTTTATTATATTCATTTAAAATATCTGAGTTGATTTCCCCCAGAGGGTCATCAGTCAGAGATTAAACTGGACACAATCTTAACACCTTAAGACATCCATCCATCCACTCATCCATCATCTAAACCGCTTATCCTTCTGGGTCGCGGTGGGGTGCTGGAGCCTATCCCAGCTGTCATTGGGCGGGAGGCAGGATACACCCTGGACAGGTCGCCAGTCCATCACAGGGCAGACAGACAGACATACACAGTCACTCACACACTCACACCTAGGGGCAATGTAGCACGTCCAAATGGCCTGACTGCATGTTTTTGGACTGTGGGAGGAAACCAGAGTACCCGGAGGAAACCCACGCAGACACGGGGAGAACAGGCAAACTCCACACAGAAATGACCCTGGTCAACCTTAAGACATGATTCATTTCATTCATTTTGATTTTGCATGTTATCCACAGCACTTTCCAAGACTCGTCTCTTCTCTGCTGCCCCTTCATCCAGTCTAACTTAAATTATCTTGTTAGTTGACGTTACCTGTACCTGTAAATGTCAGCAAATGCTGTCAGACTGTTATCTTCATGTACAGTACTGTGCAAAAGTCAGGGACCACTATTCATTTATCTACTTCCAGACAGAACAGCCATTAAGCACAACATTACACAGAAGCCTCAACAACTAAATCTAATATCAGATGTTTGAGTGTTAAGCGTGCCCACTCATTTCCTTTATCACAGCTTCTGTTCTTTTCAGGAGACTCACTTTCAGTTCCACACTCAGACCATCCATATAATCACAGTTACAATTTAACCAGTCTATTAACCTTCCTCCACATCTCAGGTGTTCCATTTAAATGTTATAGTGCAAATGTCCTTCTAGTCTATCTCCTTTTCTCAGTGAGGTTCTTCTTGATCAGCTACACATCCTTTCAGACCCACAGCGCTGAGTCGTCTTCTCACAGTGGAAGGATGGACAGAAACACCTGTGGATGTTTTCAGATCTGAAGCAGCTTGATTTTCTCCTCTCTCTCAAAGATGAAAGTTTTAAGTGCTGTTTATCTGATGGGGGCAGTTTTGGGGTCTACCAGCTCTTCCAGGTGGTTATTAGGAGCCCCATTTTTTCTGGGGCTTTCTGAATTCCAGTTTTTGAAACCCCTGTTTTTGTTTTTTTCACTTACCCAAATGGGTTATCTTATAACTAATCACCTCAGAACTAATTCATGAAAAACAAATAACTTGTACTTAAAGGCCATTTCAGCTGGAAATTAAATAAACGAAGGGTGATCTCTGACTTTTGCACAGTACTGTAAAACCATCACCTTTCCTTTATGATTGATAGGAGTCTTAAACACTCAAATTATTTATCAATGCTAGTGTTTCCCCATTAAGGAGAGCTGTAAAGTCAGTGTGAATCGGAAATCACAACTCTTTCTCTTCTAAATAAGAAAGTGAAGCGTGGTCTCTGACTTTTACACATGTACGTTTTGTTGATTTTATCAATTTGATGAATTTAATACTTATGTGTAGCAGTTTTTACTGGAAATTAAACCAGTGAAAGTGGTCTATGACTTTTGCACAGTACTGTATATACTAAGGGTGGGAATCTCTAGGCACCTCACGATTCGATTACGATTCAGAGGGCTGCGATGTGGTTATAAAACGATTATCAATGCATCTCGATGCATATTTTGTTTTCTATATAGCATTTATATTTTCTCACTGTGTGAGCTCAAGTTTCGAGTTCAAGTTTCAAGTTTATTTGTCATTTGCACGACATGTCAGGACATGTATGCATTGAAATGCTTGTGGTGAGGCTCAGCTAATCACTCTACAGAAAGGAAATAAGTAAAAATTAAAATACAAGAAAAACCAACTGAAATATATTAAATATACACAAAATATACACAAAATATACACAGAATGTAGAGACAATATACATTTTAAAGTGACTAAGTGACTAAGTGTTATTGTTATTTAAAGTGACTTTTTTAAGCAAAGTATTTGTAATGATCCATAATGAATTTACTTCCAATATCTTTTTTAATAAAACAGATGGAAGTGATGTGAGTAAACTAGACAGCTCTCATTTAGTGCTCTTGTTCGGATGTGCAGTTACGGTGAAATAAGATCCAGTGTCAGTGGACATCCACGCAGCACATGTTACAGCTATTCTACCTGTTTTCTTTAGTGAATTTATAACTTCGGTTTTGGTCTCGTTGTAGAGACGGGGGGGTCGCTGTGTCAGTAAAGGATCCCTGATACCGGACGTGTGCAACATAGTGCGAAAGCCCTGTTACACAACGACTGAGAACCGGCGTGCAGACTGCAGGTCACATAGCAGCAATGTGTTATTCGCATTTATAAGCAGCGCAGTTGGTTTTGTGGTCTATTAAATCTGCAACGAGAGACTGTCACACACTAAAAAGTGGTGAAGCTGAAGTCGCTTCTCTTTCAAATTCTCCCGTTCCACCTTAAATGGTGCCGCATTTACATTCGGTGCCTCAGTCAGAATTTAAGGTGGAACGGGTAAATTTGAACAAAAAGCTGGAGAATAAGAAGCGACTTCAGCCTCGTAAAACAGTCGAACGCTGAGAGACATTTAACTGATCTACTTCTGAGGAAGAGTTTTCTGGCGGAGATGGGAGGAAAGCGGCTGTAGGCGAAGCTTAAAGCAGAGCAGAGTAAATCTGCGTTTTCGTTTATATTGTTTAGTCTATACTAGGACATTCACACATACTGAGACATACTGGACATTAAATGTTGCGGCTCCCAAGGTGGTTTGATTTTTGTTGAAAGGACAAAATGGCTCTTCTTATCATTTGTGTTGTGACTCCTGACCTAACCTGGCTTTAATGCAGAGGGAGCCAGTCGGATTTCTCACTCATCCAGCTGTGTCTTTGTTATGTGCCGCCACAGACTGTCCGGGCGCTGCACTTCCGCACTTCCAAGTTCCGCCTTTTGCGTTCCGTCAACATTACGCTATAAATTAAATATTTAGGAAAACGAATTTTGACATTTGTGAATCGATTCAGAATCGTTCACGTCCGAATCGATTTTTTCCCGCACCCCTAGTATACACATCCCTGACCTCATAATTACATTCCAGGCTCGTTTCCCAGAAATTGATTAAGCTTAAGTCAAGACTAAAAGGTTTTTTGAAGGACCACTGACCACTGACACTTCAGTTCAGTCCAAGAGGATAGAAATATTATAAATAAGATCTCCTCTTAATCTCATTTGCTTCTCCTAGATGTGAAGTCCTGAAAAACAGCCCTCAGATTTAGTCCCTTTGATCAGAACATTGTCTGACAGACAGCTTAAACTATTCTGTGTCTGACTCGGGTCTTAGTTCCATTTACTTCTTCTGTTTCTCATTTATCCCCAGAACTTCTTCAAATGTTTATGTTAATCTCCTCTTTTCTCGTAAGAGGAAATCACTGATGCTCATTAACGAGGCAGCTGAACACTGAGATATGGCTTGTTGTCTCACGGGGCCGTGCAGACTCCCTCAGCGGGGCGGGTGCTCAAAGTTAAACAGGGTCACGTTGATCATGGATCACTTCATCATCATACCTACAGACAAACCTACAGCATGACCTGATTAACAATCAGTCTTTCAACAAACCGCATCATTTTCAGTGATTCATTTTATCAGCTCCACTTACTATATAGGTGCTCTTTGTAGTTCTACAGTTACAGACTGTAGTCCATCTGTTTCTCTGATACTTTGTTAGCCCCCTTTTACCCTGTTCTTCAGTGCTCAGGACCCCCATGGACCCCCACAGAGCAGGGACTATTTGGGTGGTGGATCATTCTCAGCACTGCAGTAACACTGACGTGGTGGTGGTGTGTTAGTGTGTGTTGCGCTGGTCTGAGTGGATCAGACACAGCAGTGCTGCTGGAGTTTTAAACACTGTGTCCACTCACCGTCCACTCTATTAGACACTCCTACCTTGTCAGTCCACCTTGTAGATGTAAAGTCAGAGACGATAGCTCATCTGCTGCTGCACAGTTTGTGTTGGTCATCCTCTAGTCCTTCATCAGTGGTCACAGGACGCTGCCCACAGGACACTGTTGGCTGGATATTTTTGGTTGGTGGACTATTCTCAGTCCAGCAGTGACACTGAGGTGTTTAAAAACTCCAGCAGCACTGCTGTGTCTGATCCACTCAGACCAGCACAACACACACTAACACACCACCACCACGCCAGTGTTACTGCAGTGCTGAGAATGATCCACCACCCAAATAGTACGTATCACATGTATCATAATCTCCTAAAATAATCTATAATATTTTTCATAATAATTTTTTATTTTTCCATAATACTCATGTATCTTATTACTTTAACTCATTTTCATGAGGGACACTCCCACTCCCACTTCTAAAATGACTGGAGCCTTTCAAACAACATACATATCTGACTAGTTCATCTTCAGTCTCATCAAAACTGCCAGAGGCCAAAACAAAACGATTAAACAAGCTAACGGGCACAAAGAGCACACGGGTTAATAGAGTTAAACCCACTTCTACAACACCTAATCAATCAGTTCTGGAGATCAGGAGAAGTTTGAGTAGAAACTCACAGGAAGGCTTTCAGTGTGCATTAGATGATCACAGAGATGACTTCAAATTACTTCAACAAACAGATAACAAAGAGAGAAAATGCTCCCAATCTCAGCCTAAAATACAGCAAAATGAACAAAGATCTGGATGATTAAGTTTAAACACAGTAACATCACTTTTCTAAATATTGACCTGTTCGCTCTCCTCTGAAGGCATAAATCCAGCTCGCCTTTAGGTTTGTACGTCATACATCAACATTATTGCAGTTTTATAGCTGCTACCAAATAAGATAAGGACTCAGTGGCCTTTTATGGGATATTTTACTGCAATTTTTCAGGTAAATTATTACCAAAATAACAAGAATTGGACCAGAATTTGAAGCACAGAAAGGGACTTCAGACATCAAAAAGCAAAAGAGCAGCACCCCCCACCACACCCCCACACATGAGGGTAACACTGCTGCCCTCTACCAAACTGAGGTTCGGATCTCTGCTTGGGACAAACCTTCTTTGGTTAAGACTCCCAATGCTGCCCCAATGTAGGTGCCTCAGAATCATTTTGTTCATTTTCATAGCTCACAGTGAGTCATACTGAGCCCTAAACCACATCTACACCCACCTGGATGTGCTTTGAGCAGGTTGAGAGAAGTTTAGGATGTATTTTTACAGAAGCTATTTGGGTGACTATTGAGTTCTAGTGCTTGTTAGCAACGTTATCCTTCCTGGTCCAGTTTTTTAAATGTAGTTATAATATAACTGAAGTTTGGGGGGAGGAACATACCTGAAACCCCTCCTTCTTCCAGTCTAACGCCCTATAAATTCACATCCTCACCTTCTCTTCCCGTGACGAAGAGTTCACAGTCCTCACCACCACCCCGTCTCCTCCCTGTTCCTCAGTCCTACATCAGTGCTACCACAGCTATGAGGGGGTTCTGGCCTTCATTCTTCTTATTACTACTACTACTACGATTAATATTAGTAGTATAATAATTTTGTAGGAAGTTTGACCAGAGGAGGATGGGTCCCCCCTTGTGAGCCTTGGTTCCTCCCAAGGTTTCTTCCTCAGCTCTGAGGGAGTTTTTCCTTGCCACTGTCGCCCCTGGCTTGCTCACCTGGAGGATTTACATTTCATCTTAAAACTTTGTCCTTAATGGATTTCTGTGAAGCTGCTTTGTGACAATCTGCCCAGAACTCCAGCCCGAGTTCTCAGAGTTCTCCCTCCTCCCTCAATCAGTCTTCCCTCATACTACCACCACCATGTTGAAGGCATGGACTGAACTTACAAATTAAAGATATTAAAATTTGGACCTCCAACATTTCTTGGCTGATTGACTTCATCTGGGGTCACTGGAAAAGTGGGAAAATTGGATTTTTGGCAAAACTCTTCCTCTCAGCAAACAGCTTGAATGCATGCCAATCTGTTTTGAATCGTGTTCATCTGTTCTGTGTGCTGTGGCCACAGTATTTGTACAGTAGTGATAAATGAATAACAGGAAGTCTTTAGGACTGGCTGATTATCATTCCCCTCAGAATCCATCCTCTCAGAGCAAGCTTTTAAAGGTGACAGCTCACATGAGTCACTTCATTTTCCCAGTCCCCATCAGGGACACCAGAGCTAAATGGAAGGCCCTGAGGTTCTGTTCTGCAGACCCTGAATTCTCTTTGTTTTTTACCACCTTGAGCTCTTCTTTTTGGAATTATCTGTAGAGCCATTCGTTCTTCTATTGACTATATGACTAATGTCTGTATAGAGATGTACTGCCATCTCACTGAAGTGAAAAAACGTCATCTGCACTTGTCTATATAAGATAAAACAGTTTTATGTGCAGTGTACACAGCAAATAGAACTAAGTGAGTAAAATTACATTTATCACCACCAGCGACTACTTTCTGCTTTAACTAGGGAGGCTTTAACATTTTACCATAACGAGGCTAAATATCGCTCAGCCTGTAATAGACATTAACATGCCAGTCAGATTAAATTTCCTCCATGAAATCCGGATGTTGGAATTGAGTCATAATCTTTAATTTTGCGATTTTTGTTTTGCCCCGAAGGCAGAAAAGTCACTCATGAATATGCGATGATGCGCCACCAATTCGCCAGTGCTCCTTGCCACATGTAAAGTCAGTTGGCTGGTGTTTCTTTGTAATGGAGATTTGTTAATGAGGCTCAATAAGTGATTTTCCATTCTGACATGCTGAATTATTCAGGGCAAATAAAGCGAACCTCCTGAGAGGGAGTTAATGCAGCAGAGCAATGGGTTAGAAAAGCACAGCAGTTCACATAAAACCTTGATCCAGCCTCTGGAGTAGGGCTTTTTAAACTGCGGTCCTTTAGGCCCAGCTTCCAGCACAGAGTGCTAATTGACCTTATCGAAATACATCTACTAAACCTGGCCCTTAACAGATGGGTTGAATCAGGTTTGCCTGAGCAGGGGCATCACCACACTGTACTGGACACCCCAGGACTGAAGCTGAAGACTCCTTCTTTAAGATAATATAAGATAATATAATATTCTTTAATTGCCATTTGCACAATGTGCATAGAAATTCTTGTGTGTAAAATAATAAGAAAAAATAAAAAGTTACATCTGGCTTGATGTTGCAACTTGACAGTTACACAAAGCAATTCAAATACAAAGTTGCATGCAACAAATTAAATTACTCCACTAGTTAAACCAATACGCTGTATTGTTCTTGATAAAAAATCGTTATCATTTACATAATTGCAGCAATTGTATCATCTTTATGCATTCTTTCCAGCTGTCATTGTCATTCTTTTCTTTTATTTATATATTTATATATCTGTCATTTATCTATCTATCTAGGGTTCTTTACTATATATTTAAGCTTTTATCTTTTATTAAGCCTTTAAAAGTTCATGTTAAAGTAGCTGAGTTGATGTTTCACTCATCCTGTCGTAGAAGCACTGCGAGTTCATAGAAAAACGCATCTCAGTCTCGCCTTCTATAATAATTTCCATCCTTTGGATCCCAAATGAATCTGAGGGTCTTATTTTCAACCACCCAATAAACTTCTTCTTCTGCTATATTTTCTTATTCATTGAACCACTGAAATCAATGGTTTGAAAGTATGTTGTTTGACATGATCACGTGATGCACGATGTCTGTTTCATGGAGGTTTTATGTTTCACAAAGTTTAGGTGCTTGCAGCTGTCGCTGCTGAGTTTCAAGTGAGTTGCAGGAAGCTCAAGTGCAATTTAGTTTCATGTTGGTTTCATGCTACTGAAGTCACAGTTTCATTGTGTAAAGCCAGCCTAGGAAGATACATACGTCAAATGTAAAAACAGTCTGAAATAAAAGGTTTTTTTACCAGAGGCCCTTCACAATATCACATTTCACTCCAAGTTTGAAGAGAAAATGAGTTGTGATTTCCAATTCACACTGACTTTACAACTCTTATCAATGAGGAAAAGCTCCTATTAACAAATTAATAGGTTTTTAAGACTATAACCCATACTGTAGACCCTTAAAAGGGGCTGTTTAGGAAAGGTAATGGTTACACAGTTCTGTGCAAAACTCAGAGACCACCTTTGTTTATTTAATTTCCAGCTAGCATGTGCACTAAGTACATGTTATTCTTCTATTCATTGTTCAATATGAGGAGATTAGATATACGATTATCCACTTGCATGAGGCAGGAGAAAGTCAAAGGAAAATAAGTGAAGTTACCAAAACTGGAGTTCAAAAAAATGATTAGAAGCTTCAGAGAAAAATGAGACTCCTAACAACCACCTGGAAGACCTGGCCCAAAACTCCCCCCATCAGATAAACAGCACTTAAAGCGTTCATCTCTGAGAGAGAGAAGAAAATCAAGCTGCTTCAGATCTGAAAACACAAAAAAATCCACTGGTGTTTCTGTCCATCCTTCCACTGTGAGAAGATGACTCAGCGCTGTGGGTCTGAAAGGACCATCTACCTAGATGTCACAGGTGAATGCAGTGTGCCATTAGCATTTTCATTAACTTCGCAATCAATTTCAAAGCCTCTCAAAATCAGATGCTTTTGTCATTTTACATGTTTTAACATATGGAGCACACTTGAGGTTAGATAGTACGTCAACTTGATTTGAGGTCAAAGAGAGCACATGCAATTGCTTCTCCTAGTGCCTTCATACTTATGAAATAAAATGCAAAAACCTCTTTTTCTATAGAATATGATGGAATATATTCTGTATACTCTATATAAATACACCCCAAGTGTGTGAAGGAACGCTATTACAAGTCCTTCCTTCCTGCTGCTGTTAGACTGAACAACCAGCACCGCTCCCAATAGAACTGCCCCCACACCCCCGTTAGACCTCACACACCTACAGCACATAAAGTGCGAATTTATAACCACTTTCTGTGTGCAATATAATCAATACTCCATGTGCAATATGTGTGAAATATCCTTACAGTGTTATTTATTAATTTTTATTTTTGCTTTTTTATTTATAATGTTTTCATATTGCTAATTCATCACCATTTCTATGTGCAAAATAATCAATACTTCATGTGCAGTTCAGGTAAAATATCCTTACAGTGTTATTTATTTATTTATTTATTTATTCATTTATTTATTTTGCTTTTTTATTTATAATATTTAAATTGTTAATTTTTGTGAATAGAGTTTATGTGAAGGATAGAACTTACATTTTTCTCTCTCCTATTTTGTATTTTTTTTATCTTTAGTATTTTATATATATTGTCTATACAGCAATAAGTAACAAACTGTAACCGTTTTAAGTAATTTACAAAGTTAATTACTTTGTTTGTGAATTCTCTTCTTGTTACTTCTTTTCTTGAATGCCTTGCTATCATTTTGCTTCTGTAGCACTGTCTGTTTCCCCGTTGTGGGACTAATAAAGGATTATCTTATCTTAATATTTACTGACATGGCAATTTGCATGAAATTAACAGCTTTTTTACCATAGGTAAATCTTTCTGACACTGTCCGTAGAAATGACTGACACGGTGGTTTTGGATGAAACTAAAATCACCAAAAAACACTAGTAGCGGTTGCATTACCCCAATCCCTGTGTGAACCTAATCACGTCCCTATAGTGCCTAAGAACAGAAAGCAACAGAAGTTAACAGGAAAGAGAGATATCAAAGATGTTCCGGTGAGCACCTAGTTAGCCTAATTGTTACCAATCATTTCAGCAGACTTGCTTGAAGCTGGCTTTACTCAGTAAAACTTTCATGCAACTACATTGCATTTGAGTTGCATAATGTAAAGCATCCTGCAACTCATTCAAAAGACATAGAGGGCTAAGATGCTTTAGTGAGAGATAGGAACCATATATCACTGTTTAAAATACCCCTTTTGAGTGAGTTCAATGTATTGGTGATGGTTTGAACGAAATCATATGAAACATGTATGAAACATAAGAATAAGGCACAGGAAAAACTCAGCATTGATAATTAGGCTTTTTTGTTGTGTGAGTCACTTTTTTAGTTGTACCTGTCCTTGGAAAAGACTTCAGACATTCCAAATAGTTTTTCATCATTTTAAAACATTCTGCCGTTCAGTGACATGAAATTACAGCCACTGATAAATGCTTCCTTTTATCTGTCAGATGGAAAAAGGTCTTTGCTGTTGATATTAACACAGCTGCCTTGAACACTGATGTCAGGGATGATAATACACTCAAGACCAATCAAAGGCCTATTGTCACTGAACACAAAAGCCAGGAAACAAAACAGGGCTGAGAAATTACTGCACACTGTTACATTTTAAAACCGAAAAAATAGAACGTATTGAAAACTGGTGGACGGATAACATCCAGCGTCCGATAAGCTGGACTGTTCAGTGATATCTTGGTGGTGGACTTGGTGGAGTCAGACGATTATTGTGTCTGCTGTTAATATTAATAATAATAATGATAATCAGTCAGCTCATATCACCAAAACAATGTAGATTACACAATGCACCAACTCATCAGGACTCACAGACAAATAATGCTTATAATCATGACTACAATAAATAACAAAGAGCCATGGAAATACAAACTATTTGCAAAGTAAACTAATACAGTTTCACGACAATAAATTAAACATGTACAGTATTGAAGCTTATCGTTCTCCAGAAATCGCAAGATGCCTGAGAGATCATTAGATTTACACAAGCATTCAAGTTTGGATTACTTTTTTTTCAGTAATTTACAAACTTGGTTGTAGATACATGTATAATTTGATTCTAATGTATTTTCAAAGCTGCACAACTTCACAGTTTTCATGTAACTAGTAGGAAACTAATGTTCGAAATGGTCCAGAATGATGCTCAAAAATCATTCTTTGTATAAATACAAAAGTGCAAAAAGCCTTTTTTGAGCAATGCCATAGAAGAACCATTTTGGTTCCCTAAAGAACTTGTCCTTCAATAGTTCGGAGTGTGAAGGACTTCTACATAATGTAAAGGTCCTAAGAAGAAACCCTAAATAGGAAAAGATTTTTTAAAGCTTTTAAAACATTCTTCAGTAAGACTTTAGGGTGCTGTTCATAAAGCGACATGAAACCTACATAAGCTTGTCATGACGACTGACATTACCGTACATATATGTTTAGAAATGCTTATTCCAATAGACATCATTCTCTATAAAGGTTACATGTACCAGTTTTGAAGTTAGCTAAAGTAGCCTTTATGACAGATGATGCCTACTAGCATAAACATTTATAAACATTTATGTAAGGTTATATCAGTTGTTGTGACAAGCTTATCGCTGTTGTCAGAACAAAACCTTGTATCTCCAAAATGGTAACTTTACAGAAGAAGGTAAAAAACATACTTTACTTTTAATGTAAGTCAATGGAACCAGACATCTTTCCAAATAATTTTGGGCCGTTTCTTTTGGTCCATTCATCATGAAATTTACACACAATGTAAAGGACAACAATTTATGTCAAATTATGTCAAAAACTGAAAAATGGAGATTTGAGGTTTTGTTTTGACAGCAGCGATATGTAGGTGCCATGTAGCCTTACAAACAGCAGTAAAGTGTTACCAGTTCTTCACACTCACAAATCCCTTTTTTACATATGGTTCTTCACGGTACCAAAAGTGGTTCTTCTATGGCATCACACAGAGAACCCTTAGTGGCACCTTTTTAAGAATGTAGATGATTCTACGCTGTATAGCATAGAGAATTAAGTTATTATAAATTTTAATATTCATAATTCATATTTTAAAAGTGGTTATAAAATCTCAAAGAAGATAGCTTGATAAAAGAAAGAAAATCAATAATTATAATATTTATTATTTTAATAACTTCTTACTGTAAACAAAATACCGTACATATTGACTTAAACATCTAAAATACATTTTGGTGTCTTAGATTATAATATTGCTTTATACACAACTCCAAACGTATTAATACCAAGTGATTGGCAGTGTATTTTAATGTGTAAGCACGAATAATTGCTTTCTAGTATATTTAAAGGTGTGTTTTCTGCAGGTATGTGGACAGACAGACCCCACAGGGGGCTTCAGCCGCTGCTCTCGGACTGTACAAACGCCATGTTGGTTGTTGTGTATCATAACTTTATGTTATATTGCCTCTGCCTTTCTTCGAGACCTGTTTCAGTAAGATAAGGGAACAGAGCTAATGGGTCGGCTCAGGTTCTAGGGGATTCATCGCTCTCTAGGGGATCTGCGTGGTACCGACCCCCTGTGGAGAACTCACCTCAGTAACTCCAACCTCTCACTCATCACCACAGAGCTAGAAATCCCACCAATAAAACACTGACAATCTCTTTAAGAAAGCATCACATTCCATTATGTGGTTATTTTAACAACAACCAATCATAATGTCAGCAATAAGGAGTGTTTAATACTTCAAACGTTTTTTCTTATTGTAAAACCAGGGATTTATATGAGACTCTGTGGAGCTCTTGAATAGAGTCATGACTAACTATTACATGGTGATTAAACAGTGTAGTGAGTAATGCCTTGGCTTTGCACGCTGCTGACTGGGATTCAAACCCCCATATAGACAGTCACGTTAGTGTGTATGGCTTCCTCAGACGCTCCACCTCTAACGCTACATTAGAAACATGATTACAGTGTCTCTCTGAATCAGTTATTGCATTATACCATAAATATATTCAAGATCAATTCATGTACGTCACCCTTTTTTCCCCTCGAGCTCCTGACCCCAGGCATAGGCCAGGTTCTCTGCGTAGGACCTTGAAAGCCTCCCTCCAATTACACCACTGTAGCGACCCCCACCCCCAGTGCTCTTCTTTTACAGGGTAACCACAGAGACAGAGCCAACCACAAACAAACACAGGCTAGGAAAGGTTGCAGAAGGCATTCCCTACTTGTTGGCAGAGCGCTTGCTATCTCTATCTCTCTCTCTCTCCCCCTCTCTCTCTCTCCGAGATTTAATAACTGTAATTATGGAGGGGTCATGCCGTTCCCCTGGCTCACATTCCGAGCAGCCCAACCGCCAAAGGCCTTGTTTTTCCCTGTCTGCTGTTTGTCTGCAGTCTCATCGTGGCCTTTCCCCTACAGCTCCACACCCACATCCAATATATACAGCATGAGTGATACACATGACTTCTGACCTTTCACTATAACAGCAGTGCCATTTTCACGGGTCAGTGTTGTACACACAGAACGATAACACTTCGGCCCCAGCGAAACCAGAAAAACTAGTACCGTTTCTCACAATACGCCCCACGAGCACGTTTATTTCACTGACACTTCCTACTGTACATATTGCCCACTGTACTCTCACTGCTTTCAAATGATTCTGATCTTCCAAATTTTGTGCATAATTCAGTGGTTGACAAAGTAAACAGAGTGATTCAGAGTGGTTTGGTGTGAAATGGTTAATTGTGGAGACTCAGATGTCTTTACAGTGGTGGTGATAGGAACCAGGGGTCGCCATGACTACAACACAAATATAGACACTTTATTTACTATCCAAAACCACCAGTGAACCTACACGAGTCTTCTGAGTTTATATGGAATGTTGATGATGGAAAATCAGAAATAATACGCTTCTATTTTGCCTCACAACAGCCTGCCTGTATCCCTCCACCATGAATGGATTTTAAAATTATGTTGTAGACCAAAATCTTCTCAAAATTATCGTAAAACAAAGTTTGAGACATAAGGCAGCATATTCATAACCATGACCATGTGGCACATATTAAACGCCACAAGCTTTGGACAATTCTTATGTATTTTCATTCACCTTAGATTTCCATTTGGATGGTTTGCTGATTTATTTTTTCTCTACTGTTTATCATAGTTATTATTTTTTTTGTATCCCCATTTATTGCCATTATCATTTTATTGTACCTTCTCTGTTTTGTACTTTTGAATAAGCTTCATGCTTAAATTCTAATATATGCATTTTTAATACTTACAAACGGAAACAAAGAACGTGAACTTAAACTATAGTGGACTGTATAGTTTATTGCTGGTGTTTATTGGGATCAGAGATGTCCACTTTTTCTTTTCCGATACAGAAACTGATATTGAAAGATTCTAATTCAATAAAGAAATTGAATCCAACATTTCTTCTTTAAAAAGTACAAAGCCTGAATTAATTACATTTACCGTTTCACATTTGGAATCTCAGAGATATGCAAGTCGATGTGCTCTTTTTCACAGTTTATCTTTAAAAGCTTCATTAAAGTTGATTTATTGAAATCCTTGCTGGTTGCGCATTCCTGGAATAGAGGACAGTGAGGGGTCAGTACCGATTCTGGCATCTGTATTAATGCAACACCAGTATCTAGTGTATTTATTGACTTTTGTCCCGTTGTATCTTCTTGCCACATGGCAGTGATGAAGAGGAATGATAAAAGTTTTCCTTAATTTGGCTGTTTAATTTTTTCAGGGTGGTAAATGCAAACAACCGCTGTCAAAGTCTTAACACAGTGAGATTTAGTGTTACGCCGCTGAGATTTGACTGAGCTCTGCGACGAAGGCGACTAATTAGACCACCGCGAGCAGAGAAAGCGGAAGAAACACATGGCTGCTTCACACCTGCCACTGCAACTTCCCACAGGCCAAATCTGAGCCCAAATATGTCCCGCGGTCGCATTATCGCTACTCCTCAGTGCTCTGCAGATGCCCAGCGCTGAGGTCCAGCAGGATCTTTTTCCCCTCAGGCCTCGCTGCCACTACTAAGCTATAGCAATTAACCACATGCACTCAGTAAAATGCCTTGAGATAACAGCAAAGAGTTGCTACCACTATAATGGGCTACTTGTGAAATCAAAGCAACATGATGAAACTTTGAAGAAACACTTGAGATATTCTTATCAGCCAGATACAGAGAGATCATTGAGACCGCAAGTGGACGCTTATATTTGCATGTTGATTCTAGTGAGAGTGTGACCCAATGAATAGGTCACCACAGCGTTAATTGGGCATTACAGTGCTCATCGCTCTTCACACGTCTCGTGATTATTCTAGACAGAGATATCAGGTGCAATCACAGTATGATGTACGGACTGACCCTTTTAAATGTGCCCTCACAGTGTAGCACATCTGTGCTAATAAGCAGAGAAGTCACAGGGCAAATCTATTAAATCTGGTCAAAAAGGTCCTCATTATGAGACTGCTGTAAAACACTATGAGATTATTTCACTTATTTCTAAACATTTTTGTTTGTTTTAAGTAAGTTCACTTGTTTTAAGCATTATTTCTAGAAATATGTAAAAGTATCTTCATTTATCTTTCTCAAAAAAAGGGAAAATAATCAGTGAATAGAATAGGACATTATTACATTCATTAGGCAATAGAAATATGAGAGACATTGACTACATTTAGGATGTTTCCACTTGCTAAGATGTCATCTTTTGCAGTGCAGGGCTTTGTTTCCACAGAGAATGCCATTATGACTTATTCTAATATCAGTTTCCAGTAGTTTGGCAGCTCAAAATGTAAAAAAATGTAAATATGTGAGCATCAGACATGCACAATTTTAATGTCCCTTTGTCTCATAGCTTCTTGTGTCTGTGATGGTAATGGCAAACACGTTTAGGAGCTAATATCCCATTCATATCACATCCTCTTAACTGAAAATGACTTCAATGAAATTATTCAAAAGGTTGGACTGACATTTGTATATTTTTGTGGAGACTTTCACCGTCACAGATTGGTTTATGTATTCTGGGGATAAATGACAGCTATGCCCAGGTTTGGCATCATGGACCTATATAATGAAATTTTAATTGATTTCTTAGCTGGTTTAACCCAATTTTGACATTGTGTAATATGTTTTCATTTGGGTGTAACTGAGCCTGCTTCCTCGTGTTGGGTGTGTGAGTGTTTGCTATATGAAACTCGGTGAGCTCTTCTTGGCCGTATGTTACACTGAGTTCTTGGCAGCAATTCGTGATCATTCACAGCTCCCTCACAACCGTCTGAGGCCAGAAGACCAAAATGTATAACATGCTAATCCTAGCATGGGCCGTTGAATGAGAATGCTTGGTCGCTAACGAACGTTTGATTAGGTTAGATTAAGTGACCCTTATTAGTCCCACAACAAAGAAATTTCACATCCGCATTTGACCCATCCGTGCAGGGAAACACCATATACACACTAGAGGGCAATGAGCACACTTGCCCGGAGAGGTGGGCAGCCCTATCCACGGTGCCCGGGGAGCAGTTGGGGGTTAGGTGCCTTGCTCAAGGGCATTTCAGTCACACTTCAGTCAAACCGGCGAAAACACGCGGGGCCCATATGGGGCTTGTAATCCATTGACCAAGTGACATTTTTAGACTTTTATACTGTCGTTTTATAGTGAATCACACCGTAAGTACTTTAATCCAAGCCTGTGATATTAATGATGGAGCTGTTTAGGCTGTTGGCTCTTTTATCCTGTTAGCTAGCTGACCAGTCTAGTTCTAGTAAAGAACATAAGTTGCCAGCCCCTCAGTTTAAACAAAAAACGGGTTCTTTTTTTTCGTGCCGTGGCACAGTAATATACAATTCAGTTGTCGTGAGGTGTCATAGCTGTGCGTATATCGTGGAATTTACATGGGCTTTGAACGCGGCTCAGCCAATCAATATTAGCACCAGACTTATCCGTTTTATAATGAGCCTTAGAGTTTTCCTGCTCTGATAACTTCAGGTAAGGTTTAATTAATGGCTTATTAGTACGAATGCAAACATTTAGAACCAAAAATGGCTAGATTAATCGATAGATTAAATAAGACTACAACAAAGTGTCAAATTCCAAGACTTTACCAATAATCATAATGGTAATGAAAATGAGAAATAGTGGTTAAAAATGCAGTTTGTTCAGCAGCAGCAGGTTAACAGTGGACATATCAGCTGTGTGGGACTATTTCACAGTTTCTACAGGAGATATTAGCCATAAATTATGTCTCTTCATGCTGAGTCACAGCAGGGGTACAACCACTACCTCTTAAAAAAGATTACATCCCGCTTGACACGCAGCAAAACAGCAGAAGCAGAAAGAACAGTCCCAGCGAGCATATCACTCCATCTGTTCACTCAGTTTATTAAGTGATGAAAAAGTTCACGAACGACAGCCAAAATGCAGAGAATGACTAAAAATAATGGAATTTTTGCCTTCGATGGCCATCCTCTGTTCTCAAGGACGCTGGATTACTATAACCTTTTTAGTGCATTCATTTTTTTTTAACTATTTGTCTGTTTTCAGTTTTCGGTTCACTGTGTCCTGAATGTCATTTTCAGGAAAGAATGTTCATTTCAATCACTATTTTTGAGTGGAGTCAGCTGTGTTAGAACCGGAAAAGCTCTAAATCCTTTAGAGAACGTTAGGCTATCCTTGAGGCTAAATGGCAAAAGACAAATCTTGCATGTATTATTATTTATAACATCATGATTATTCTGTGCTGTATGTGCTCTTTGCCACATTTTGTTGTTCCCTGATATTTTTACAGGCACAGACTCTCTCACACATGCATATATGCCCAAATACTGACCACTGCTGTGCTGCTGTCTATGTGTTTAACCCTTGTGTGGTGTTGGGGTCTGTGGGACTGGGTTTACCGATACAGAAAATGATGTGATTTATTACTATTTCAACTTCAGATTTCTTGGTCTTTGCTCATTTTCTGTGAAGAACATATAAAATAACCCATTTTCAGTGTCTTCACTCTGTTCACCCCCCACACATTTATATTACACATGTGGTGTTGGGTGAACCCGCGAGGAGTAAAAGTGTGGAGGTGCTGTGTCCTTCACTCTGTTCTCCTCCTACATGGCCTGCTGTTAGTGTGTGTGTGTCTGTGTGTGTGTATGTGTTTGTATATGTGTGTGTCTGTGCGACGGTGGACAACATGGACAGGCTGCTGACTGGCTACAGCTGCTAAAGGTAAACCCCACGCTGGACAGTTGATATTTTAAACATCTGGTATTTTTACATAAATTGTTCTGGCTTTATTGATATGAAAAAACAATAATGCGGTGGGTCCACCAGACCACTGAGTAACAAACAAGGGTTAAAAGAGCAGAAAGTTTAGCCCTCTGCCTCTCTGTGCTCTGACCAGCACCTCAGAGTGAACCACACCTGTAATATACCTCTCAAAAACTCCCTCAGCAATGTTAACATATTTGTTATTCTCTTTAAACAATAACCATAAAAATTTTGGGCAAGCAATTGGGCTAAGACTGTGTATGTATGTACCATTAAGCTAATGAGGCTATCACCTATGCAAAGTGTTCATGCAGATAGTGATGCAGCTAATGGCAGAACGTTAGACAGACAGATGTGCACACTATGGTACAGTTATGTTCCCTGACTAAAGGTACTGAGATGTACCCTTGAAGGTCCCACCCCAGTGACAAGAGGGGGACTGCCCCCGGTGACAGTTCACTACCTTCATTTCTAAGAGTGTAGGTCATAAATATTAACATGAAATAGTCAGGAGGGCCTCCCAAAGCCTACATGAGTAATGTGATACTTCCTAAAGTGTGGTCTGCGGGGTCATTAGCTTTGCCCTGGCCACACATGTAGAGTTATTTGTTAACATGCTCAAAAATAAGAGTGTGCGAGAGGAAGAGAGAGGAATTCTCAAGCAACTGAGAGAGAGAGAGAGAGAGATTCTTGTGCAGCTGTAAACAAGGCCGCAGTTCTCCAATTAAAGCAGGACTGTATTTTGAGCTGACATACACACGAAATTAGCTGCTAAGTTTCCTCTGTCAGTGGGGAAAGCACGTCCGATAATAACTGAAGGCAATTTTTAAAGCACTAGTTTGGAACATCCAGCACCTTCCACTGTGTTAACTTTAAGGAGGGAAAAAAACTATTGAATAACGCCTGTTTACCTGGAAAAGTGCTGTTTATAGGTTGAAGAGTTCCCTTATTTGTGTGCACAATCCATAAGTTGGAAAACACTAACGGTGCTAAAAGCTACCAGGGCCCAAAATCCAGTTCCTGCTAGAACACCATTCCCCGCTGTTTCCCTTTCACTCATATAAAAGTTAACATTTCTGGCTTATCGGCCTCTTCAATGTCTCTAGCGATCATTCATAGAGTTTCCTGACCATGAATGACTCTCGCATCTATGGCTGTGCGGTAACTGATTGATGGGTAGAAAAACACTAATGATAGTTAATGATCTGCAGTGCTTTTTGATGCTGCACAGCTGACAGACAGGTCTGTTATCTCAAATGACCACTTTCCACACTCTGAGGGTTTAAAAAGTCTTATTTAGCCTCAGGCATGGATGTAGTAGTTCTTCTAAAGGAAAGAGAAAAGTAGGATGAAGCCATTCCTAGCGGAGCTGCTCATATGAAAAATAACAGCTTCTGTTCATTTGCTATGTGTGAATAACACTGTGACCGTGAGCTTCTACACTTTATATACTTCATATTTTGATAGATCGCCTTTACTTGTGTACTGTCCTATTTTTATATGGCTCTCTTAATTCACGTTCTGATCCAACGAGCCATCAGTTTGTAGATAGATGTATGACAATTAATATCTCTTAATATTTCAATTATGCATGTTTTAAAGTCCATATATACTTTTCATATATATATATATATATATATATATATATATATATATATATATATATATATATATATATAAAGAGAGAGAGGGAAACAAACATACTTTACTTTTAATGTAAGCCAATGGAACCAGACGTTTTTCCAAGTAATTGTGGATCATTTATTTTATATATATATAAAACACACACACACACACACACACATACATATAGCCCACACAAGACACATACACAAACAAAGTGCTCTTCATTTATTTAATGTCCAGTCAAAATGGCCATTAAGTTCAGGTTATTAATTTCCAGCGTCAGGAAAAAAACCAGAACACATACGATGCGATGTCTAATCTTTCAATATTTAGTGTGTCCACTTTTAACTTTTATTCCAGCTTCCATTCTTTTCAGGAGACTCACTTTCAGTTTCTCAAAGAATCTCCAGACACACCTCCAAAGTTCAGTCTTAGAAGTTGGTTGCATTTTCTGCGTCTCAACACATTCAGTGATGTTGACATCTGCGCATCTCAGTTCCAGTTTTTAAATGTTTTTCACTTATTTTCACTTTAACCTTCTTCCTTTTGCAAGTGGATTATCTTAAATCTAATATCTTCAGAAATATCTCCTGAAAAAATGAATAACTTGTACTTTAAGGCTGTTTTGACTGAAAATGTAATAAATGAAGGGTGGTCTCTGACTTTTGCACAGTACTGTATATACATAACAAGAAACAAGATTTATCACAAAGATGCAAATTATAAACAAACTGTATTTATAGTATGTATGTGCTATAAATATGCTATACCTATAAATCATACCTATAAAGGTACTCCCTAATCATCTTGTGTTCACTGCATGGTGAAGAAAACAACAATTCACAGCACTACATTGTCACAGCATATACTGTGATTATCTTGTCTAGTTTGCCATTGTCAATTTGTTAATAAACTCACCACTCTCAAAATTTACAACCTAATTTATAAGAATATGCACACAGAGGATAATTATGAAGAGGAGTAAGTATTGCTAATTTCATAGAACCATGGTGCACCAGTGTAAAACCTCTTAGGCAAAGTTTAGCTTACTACATGCATTACACACCTCGGACAGCTATAATGAAGCTACTGACATTTAGAGAATTAGAAATAATATTCTGAATATACTGACCATAATAATGTTTGGCCTTGGGAACAATGTTAGAACATCGAACATCTGACACGCCCATTGTTCCTATAAAAGCTGATTAAAAAGGTTCTGTACTCTAAGCTTTGTTCTTTAGGTTGCTGTATCTAATACAAGGAAGATGAATTGTGTTTTGTGTGGTAAGTTCAACCCTATTTCTAAACTTTGGCACGTATTTTAAGTTTAGTATGGGTCAGTTGACCTGACGTCGACCTGAAACCGGCCCACACAGTTTTCTTTAGATAAACAACATAAAGTCATTCTATGTCAGATAAGGTTGTTGCTGCATATCTCAGATTTTGTTCGTTTTTTGTGACCTGAAACGAAAGTCAGCAGAGTATTACGGCTCAATTCTAACACTATCATATTTGAATACCCTCCTGGAAACTTAAATATTTGCTAATTACAAAGCATCTTATCTGTGAAGTCATGTTTCAGGTTTAATATCTATAGAAATAGAATTCCCAGCCACATGAAATTTGGTAGAGATAAAGACAAACATGTTTTCTCTCTGTCTAAATCACCACAGAAGGCTAATTTTGTTCTTAACATGAGAAAAACTCAAAAATGTCCAAACTTGAGTCATATTAGGAGCTTCCAGACACCACTGCCATAGACACATATGCTAAAACCCACAGTACATGCATTAAACTACAATATATTTCATTGACTTTGCATCAAAACCTGAGGTCTGTACAACCAATAGATCTTAAGATAATGACAATAAGACAGATAACATTACATGTTTGGATATTTCGATGTGCCCAGATGAGTAAAGTCAGAATGGGTCAGTTGCTAGTTTAACACTGAAGATCAGGCTTCCATAAGCTACTGTCCAAGAGACAGTCCAACACAGCTTCAGCCAATATGTTGACCTGAAACTTATCCATACAGCTTGCTTCAGATAAACCACAGAGATTCAGATAGGGTTGCTGCTGCATGTCTCAGATTTTGTTCATTCTTTTTTTTATTTGTTGCATGTGACCTAAAACTAAAGTCAGCAGATTATTATAACTGAATTCTAACATTTTCACATTTGTTCTCCCTCCTGAAAACTTTAATACTTACTAATTACAAAACATCTCATCCCTGAAGTCATGTTTCAGGTTTAATATCTATAGAAATAAAATTGGCAGCCACATTAAATTTGCCAGAGATAAGAAAAAACATGTTTTCTCTCTGTCTAAATCACCACAGAAGGCTAATCTTGTTCTTATGGGGTCCTTAATTTGAGAAACCCTCAAAAATGTCCAAACTTGAGTGATATTAGGAGCTTATAGACACCACTGCAATGGGCACCGATGCCAAAAGCCACAGTTGATACCCTAAACTACTAAACATTTCATTAACTTTGCATCAAAACCTGAGGTCTGTACAATCAATTGATCTTAAGATAATGACAATAAGTCATTGTAAGGTTACATTTTTGAAAATTTTGATGCGCCCAAGTGAATAAAGCCAGTCTTCCATAAGCTACTGTCCAAGAGACAGTCCAACACAGCTTCAGCCAACATGACCTGAAACTGATCCATAGAGTTTTCTTTAGATAAACAACACAGAGATTCAGATAGGGTTGTTGTCTCAGAATTTGACCTAAAACTAAAGTCAACAGAGTATTTCAGCTGAATTCTAACATTATCACATTTGTTCACTCTCCTGAAAACTTTAATATCTATAGAAATAGAACCTCCCGCCACATAAAATTTGGCAGAGATAAAGACAAACATGTTTTCTCTCTGTCTAAATCACTACAGAAGGCTAATTTTGTACGTAAGGGGTCCTTAACTTGGGAAAAACTCAAAAATGTCCAAACTTGAGTCATATTAACAGCCTATAAAGACAGATGCCAAAAGCCACAGCATTAAACTACAAAACATTTCACTGACTTTGCATCAAAACCTGAGGTCTATACAACCAACAGATCATAAGATGATGACAATAAGACATGAAAAGGTACAATTTTTTGAACATTTTGATGTGCCAAGATGAATAAAGCCAGTTTGGGTCAGTTGCTAGTTTAACATTGAGGATCAGTCTTCCATAAGCTACTGTCCAAGAGACAGTCCAACACAGCTTCAGCCAACATGACCTGAAACGGATCCATACAGTTTTCCTTAGATAAACAACACAGAGATTCAGATAGGGTTGTTGCTGCATGTCTCAGATTTTGTTCATTCTTTTTTTATTTGTTGCATCTGACCTAAAACGTCAGCAGTTTATTTCAGCTGATTTCTAACATTATCACATTTCTACACCCTCCTGAAAACATTAATATCTATATAAATATAATTCTCAGAAACATAAAATTTGGCAGGGATAAAGACAAACATGTTTGCTCCCTTTCTAAATCACTAAAGAAGGCTAATTCTGTTATTATGGGGTCCTTAACTTGAGTCCTTAACTCAAAAGTATCCAAACTTGAGTGATATTAGGAGCCTTAAGACACAGACACTAAAAGCCAAAGCATTAAACTACAATATATTTCACTGACTTTGCAAACCCTGAGGTCTGTACAAGCATTAGATCTCAAGATAATGACAACAAGACATGATAAGTTACATTTTGGGGCTATTTTGATGTGCCTGGATGGTGATGTTGACTCATTAATAAAAGCATGAAATATGTTTAAAGCATGGTCACCTTTTGCACAGTCATAAGCTCATTCCATGTTGTCATCATGTTCAAACTTAACAAGACATGAGCCACTTGTTTTGCCTATTCAACTGATCCAATCTACATGAAAAGGGACATTAAAATGCATATAAACTGAAAATAAAAACAAATTGAAATGTGTGAAGTGTCAGCAAGCCTCGTTTGTTTTAATTACAAAGGAAACAGTTTGATCTATAGAACAACAACAACTGGTTTTAGGTCACAAGCAACAAATAAACAGCAGAAAGAAGTAAATCTGACTCTTCAAACTGATTCCTCTGATATTTGGTCCAGTGCTGCTTTCCAAAATGTCAGCGCTCTCTGTGACCACTCACCTTTCCCAAGGCCCCGCGTGGCTGCTCCAAGGCCATGCTGTTGCTTGTGGTGAAAGTTTGTTTGGACATCGAGTGCTGTACTGCGCATTCCTTTGCCCTCTGCTCTCGACTTCTTCAAATGAGCTGGAGCCTGTAGCAGCACAGATAAGTACAGAGAGCCACAGGCTTCCATTTATAGGTTCACAAAAGCCACAAATAGCTTGCAGACGGCAGGCAGCCCAGTGGGCACCCATAACAACAATGATTGCTGGATCGCTGGCTTGGCTATCCTCCCCTCTCTGAGAGGATTACATGCTTGAATATAATCTTCGACAAATTTAACAGTATAAAGGAGATATCGATGGTACTGCATCTATGTCCATATGGAGCATCCTTACCATCTTTCAACAGAGTGTGAAATAAACTCTTGGAAGTCCGTAATACGTCTTCTTAGCCTGATCTTTTCAGTGTCTGAAAACTGATAAAGTGTTGTGCATATTTCTTGGTAATGTTTCGCAGCAACGTGAAGTTAGTGAAGTGGTTTGAAGCCCTGCTTGGACTCAAAGCCCTGATGGCCCAAAGTTTTATTACACACTTCTATAACCTAAGAATAGCTCAACGAGTTTGCATTGAAGTCCCTGTAGTTACTGAAGAATAAGCCTTAGTAAGTAAAAAGCCAAGAATTTTAAGGACTTAATGCTACAGCATACAAAGATATTTTAGATAATTGTGTTTATATGCTTCCAACTTCTAGCATGACTGAGCCCCTGTGCAGAAAGCGAGGTCCATCAAGACATGATGTGATGAGTTTGGTGTGGAGGAACTCCAGTGGCCTGCACAGAGCCCTGACCTCAACTCCACTGCATACCTTTGGGGCGAATTGGTCGATTGCGATCGTGAGCCAGGCCCTCTCGTCTGACATCAGTGTCTGACCTCACAAATGCTCTTTTGACTGAATGAGCACAAATTCCCAGACACTACTCCCAAATCTTGCAGAAAGCTTTCCAGAAGAGTGGCCAACTCCATATTAAAGCCCATGGTTTTGGAATGGGATGCCCAACAAGCTCATATAGGTGTGATGGTCAGGTGTCCACATACTTTTGGCCATATATTGTATGGTTGGAAAATGTTCGTTTGCACAACTTGGAATCACTTGTGCTTTGGCTTCTGAGGTTGAATTTTCCTGTTTTCATGAATAATAAGCAGACAGATATCACAGTCATTGGATTACCACACAATTCACATCTGTCCCTGTTTGGCTTCTTCTCCTAAGAGAGATGAGCTAAGCTAAATAGTGAAAGGTCTCTAAGGTACTTTGGATGCATGCTGTTGCAGAACGTTAGAAACTGTGTGGGGAAAATGTCAGTTTATAAGATAAGCATAGCCCGTCTCACTGGCTGAGTGACTGAGCCACTGAACTGCATGTTTCATTCAAAGGCTAGAAGCCCACTGTGTTCTTGAGAGGTCTTGAAAAGTTTCTTACTACTGTAGACTGCATATATATATATATATATATATATATATATATATATATATATATGGTTATTCAACAGGGTCTGCTGCTTTCTCTCTTTCCCTACTCTCCCCCTGTCAGTGTCCTTCTCATCCGATGACAGTAAGACACACACACACCTCCCAACCAGTACTGTGAAAAGTCATGTTTAACAATCTGCAACACACTGTCAATATTACAGCATTACTTTGCCATCTTAAATGATGTAAACAAGCAAGCTAGCTTGCAAATTGCACTATATTAGGCTAACAATATTTCTTATATATTAATTATATCTGTGTTACATTAACTCAGTTCACAATTTCAACTTTCCACATCCATTTCAGCTCATTTACTTTAGCAAAGGGGTTAAAAGCACCGTCTTTCCCTTGTGAAACCAGGCAGACAGAGTGAGGAGGGGATAAAAAACAAGCGGGATAAAAAACATTGTGTTGCTGTCGATTTGCGGTCTCTTGAAATTAATTACATTAAGCATTTGCTATCCCTGGGGAATGAACCCAGTGTTTTGATTGGTTGAACTTTTCTTCTTCTTTTGTTTTTAGAAGGCTAGATGCTGCTGCTTCTTGCTGGTATACTTGAGTACTGCACATGCAGAACCAAACTCAAAAGGATTACTAGCTTTTTGCATAGTTTAGAATGACAAATTGTGTCAGCATACTTTGATATTAAAATGCATACCTGCTGCACAAAATATGTAAATATAATAATAATAATAATAATAATAATAATAATAATATAACACACACATACTTTATTAACCGCTTATCTTTCTGGGTCGCTGGGGGAGCTGGAGCCTATCCCAGCTGTCATTGGGCGGAAGGCACAATAATAACAACAGTAATGATGTAATAAAAGCATATATATATATATATATATATATATATATATATATATATATATATATATATATATATATATGATTTTACGTCGCTAACGTGCTGCAGACATGACTGAGAAGTCTGAAGTGACTTGCTTGGCTAGGCTAACCATGAAAGCTGAAGAGTAGAAAAGATACTTCTCAGTGTAGCCTCGACAATATCGGCGCTGTACGACTCCTGATTTTCTGAAGTGGGTCTCGACTCCACATGGGTAGCTTCTGAGGTTGACTTTTCCTGTTTTCATGAATAATAAGTAAAGTTGGCAGACAAATATTATAGCTATTGGATTACCACACAATTCACATCGGTCCTTGTTTGGCTTCCTCTCCTAAGAAAGACGAGCTAAGCTAAATAGTCAAAGGTCTCTAAGGTACTTTGGATGCATGCTGTGGCAGAACATTAGAAACTGTGGGGAAATGTCAGTTTAGAAGATAAACATAGCCCGTCTCACTGGCTGAGTGACTGAATTGAGCACGATGGAGATAATGGAAGTAGCGTATGTTTCGTCTCCAAACCTGAAATAAGCCTGCAGGCTCATTCAGAAGCTAGAAGCCTTTTGTGTTCTTGAGAGGTCTTGAGAGGCTTTGTGTGGTCCAAACGTACGCTGAGCTAACAGCAGGAACAAAATACATAGCAAATGAACAAAGTACTGCCAATTAGTGCAGCTGGAGAAGAGCTCTTCAACACTGAACTGTTAGCTCAGCATTAACCGCCCTGTTTGGAGGTGGATTAGTTTTATTTGGGGTGGTGCTGTAACTTGAATGATTACCGACAAGATCTGTGATTTTAATCCAGTATGAGTCAGCATTGTCCATAGTTTTTATGTATTAATTCCAGAGCAAATTACCGTCTATAAATTCTTGTGGTGTAACGAAGCTAGTCGATGCTGTCAGTCGCTGACTCTGTCAAAAACTGACCAAAGATTCTCACA
The DNA here is from genome assembly GCF_904425465.1 of Colossoma macropomum. Taxonomy (NCBI): domain Eukaryota; kingdom Metazoa; phylum Chordata; class Actinopteri; order Characiformes; family Serrasalmidae; genus Colossoma; species Colossoma macropomum. The sequence continues at coordinate 3,810,285 of NW_023494791.1, read as the reverse complement.
GGGTCAGTTTGTCACACGCAGGACTGCAAATGTTAAAAGCTGACACTGAAAAAAAAATTTATGCAATACAAGTGTTTATTCCATGGTCTAACATCTCCATGTTTAGCCTAGCGTCTGATACTAAAGTCAGTAGCTGTGTTTACATGCAAAGATTTTTGCCAATCCGATTAAATGCAATCCAATTACAGATTCAGACTGAGGTGTTTATATGCACATTCTACTCAACAATCTGATGGAAAATCTTCGTTTACATGCTCACTACAAGTAATCCATGCAAAATGACGCGCATGCGTGGAGTAGCGCTTAGAGTAAACGTTACCATGACAGCGAACATCACGTGAGGTCCAGTCTGCGTGAGATGAGTTTCCAGTTGACGCGCTTGTGTTTTAATTGCTTTAAAATGAGGTCAGACTCAGGAAAACGTGCTTTCCATGTATTTATAAAGGAAGCGGCGAGAGGAAGACGTCGTGTTCTGAGACTCATAAGCTGGACGTCCGTCCCACCGCCGCCTGTTAAAGATCAGAGCATAAACTTCGTCTCCTCTGCAGACCAGTTTCTGCTCCGCCATGTTGAACGGTATAAACTTTTGCCATGACGCGACGCACATAGTCGGATTCAGGCGTTTACATGGCTATTATTCTTCTATTTAATGGATTATTTAGAGGTTTACACATCTCGTTCAATCGGATAGAAATTGTATTCCGAATGGCCTCAATCGGACTAGACTATTCCGATTGAGGTGTTTACATGGACGTGTTCTATTCTGATTGAGCTATTAGTTGGATTATTAGCGGATTATCAGGCTGCATGTAAACGTGGCTACTGTTAAGGTGTCTTAAGGTTTCTAATGTATACTGTATATTGTATATTAATTTACTTTGCTAACTTTTCTAACATGCTGCAGATAAGAATGTGAAGTCTGAAATAGCTCAGTGTGGCAAGTCCAGGGGTCGGCAGCGTGGGCTCCGGAGCCACATGCGGCTCTTTTACTGCCCTGTTGTGGCTCCACAGCAGAATTAGATTTGTAGGTAAAAATAAAATAATCCTCCTTTACAGTAAAATAAAGCTCTGCTGATCGTTCAACACAGTTTTAACAATAAATGGTCTTAAACGCTGGAGTTAATGTAGAACTGCTAATTCACCAACTTTTGACCCTGAAGGTTGGCGTGCAGGCTGCTGGTCACCATAGCAACACAGACAACAAGCTCGCCCAGCTAGTAGCTAACCAAAAAGAGAAAGATTTAAGACGGACATCAATAATTTGCAGACGAATTGACTTATTTGCATGTATATTCACTCCAGCTGGTTTCCTGATATGTTTAATCTGCAACGAGAAACCCAAACACTAAAAAGTCACAAAGCTGAAAGCTGAGTTTCCCGTTTGAATTTTGCTGTTCCACTTTAAATGGTGCAGCAGTTACATTCTGGCGCCTCAGGCACCACTTAAGGTGGAACGGGAGAATTCGAACAAGAAGCTGGCAAAGGAGAAGCGACTTCAGCCTTGTAAAAAGTCAAACGTTGAGAAACATTTTACAAGAAACTGTTCTACTTTTCTGGAAAAATATCCTGCCAGAGATGCGAGAAAAGCAGATATAGCTGAGCTAAGGCTTAAAGCAGAGCAAAGTAAGTCTATTAGCCTATACTAGTACATCAGCACATGCTGAGACATATTTACAGCCAAGATGGTAAAATGGACATGTAAACAGCACACTTTGATTTCTTAGATCTGGGTAAGGTCTAGAAATCCGATTAAGAAATCCGATAAAGAGGCTGGATTTTAGCTCACTAATCAGATTTCTCAGTGCATGTAAACTCTTACTCTGATTTCTTTCACATTTCTCGGTCTGCACATGCGAGAAACAGATGGCAGCGCCAGAAATAAGCGAGCAGCGTCGCCGCAAGAGGCAGCAAAGCACTTTTGGAGCGGATACATGAAACCAAATACATGCTTGACAAAATCAAGGATTTAAATATTCTTCATCTTCTAGATGATGTATGTTCATATATTCAGTTAAATGTTTTAAAAAAGCTGCAGCATGAAGTTTTACATTACGTTTACGTCACGCCATCTTCTGTGAGTTTATTGGCTGGTTGTAAAGCAGAAATCCGATTACTGTCTGACTCATGTAGACCTGGAGTTTCCCCATTATCTGATTACTCAAGTGCATGTAAACACGCTGATTAGATTACTGACAAAATCTGATTTTCTGCAGTTATCAGATTATTAATGTAAACGCACTCAGTGTTTTGATAGGCCAGATATACTTATATATTTTTGTCTCTCACCTCTACAGCTCTTATTGTACTGATATGTTCTGATGTTCTGTCTCATTAGCAATGAAAAAAGGCTAATCATTTTGTATGATGTCATCATTCACATCACATACTTAAAATTCAGCACCTCCAACTTAAAAAACCTTCCCACGTCCCCGAAGACAGGGTAACGTTTTTGACCGGAGTTTGCTGTAACAGCAGCTGGTGATCAGCGCAGGTATGGAATGGACACAATGCTACACAATGATACATGACACTCCACATAGCGCCACATAGCCTCTGAATCGTAATCGAATCGAATCGTGAGGTGCCTAGAGATTCACACCCCTAATGACAACTGTCTCTCATCTAACCTAAAACTGCTAGCTCTAGCAGTAGCTCGCTAGCATTAGCATTAGCTTTAACCCACAATGGCTTAAAGACTTCCCTTCCCTTTTGAATGACTGATGCTGTTTGCCTGATAAAATCAATCATTCAATCAAGCCATCAATCAAACAATGTTTATAAATGTGCTCTGTCTGCTTTTTTGCGAGCTGAATTTGTTGAGAAGCCCTGTTGGACGGCTGACAAAATAATTTACAGCAGCCCTCTGACTAAAAAATGATTCATGTTATGTTGCCAAAAGAACATAAAGAGGGCTTAAAGGACTTAACTGAGTGGGTTTAAACTTTAAAGGTCTGTGACTAACAAGGATTTCTATAATCAATTAATTGTTTCATTACGGCTTTGATTTATTTATTAATCTGAAGAAGAAAAAGTGCACGTAATAGATGTGTTTTTAGGCCATCAATATGCTGGCTCAAGTGGTTGCTAAGGTGTTTCTAAGGCATTGCTATGGTGTCTCAGGTGGTTGCTAAGGTGTTTCTAGGGCATTGCTATGGTGTCTCGGGTGGTTGCTAAGGTGTTGCTAGAGCATTGCAATGGTGTCCCAGGTGGTTGCTAAGGTGTTTCTAGGGCATCGCTATGGTGTTTCTGGTGGTTGCTAAGGTGTTTCTAGGGTATTGCTGTGGTGTCTCAGATGGTTGCTAAGGTGTTTCTAGGGCATTGCTATGGTGTTTCCGGTGGTTGCTAAGGTGTTTCTAGGGCATTGCTATGGTGTTTCCAGTGGTTGCTAAGGTGTTTCTAGGGTATTGCTGTGGTGTCTCAGGTCGTTGCTAAGGTGTTTCTAGGGCATTGCTATGGTGTTTCCGGGGGTTGCTAAGGTGTTTCTAGGGTATTGCTATGGTGTTTCCGGTGGTTGCTAAGGTGTTTCTAGGGCATTGCTATGGTGTCTCGGCTGGCTGCTAAGGTGTTTCTAGGGCATTGCTATGGTGTCCCAGGTGGTTGCTAAGGTGTTTCTAGGGCATTGATATGGTGTCTCGGGTGGTTGCTAAGGTGTTTCTAGGGCATTGCTGTGGTATCCCAAGTGGTTGCTAAGGTGTTGATAGGCTATTGCTATGTTATCCCAGTTGGTTGCTAATATTTGTGTGTATATATCGAAACTAATATGTAAGTGAGCCTGTATGTAATTCCTATGAGGGGCAGTGTGAGTGTTGTCATTTGTGACCTAATTTTTGGCAAGTAGATTTGAATTTTCTCAACATTTTGCTGTTTATTTCTAATGGAAAAAAATAATAATGCATGCTGTATGAAAACTGTACATGTGATCAGCCCCTAAACCACAAACACACTATTGGTTCTAGCTTGAAAACTGCAACCTGCAAAAGGTAGAACAATGAAACAATGAACAGTAACTTGACTTTGTCAAGCCAACTTAATTAATGTGTAATTAGTGTGTTTGGCAGTTAACTTGTATTCAAACCTGATATTACCAAGCACACAGGAACAACTGGTCATCAGTTATATCAGCCATGTTCAATAATGTTGATTAGTTGCTAAAACTTTGAAAAGATTGTGGTAACACTTTCTATGAATGTCACCTTTGTAAGCATCTATAAACACATTTATAACATGTTATAATGCCTTCATATGGCATTATAAACATGATTATAAACATTTATAAAAATGAATTACACTAGATTACACTTTATAGCCATGTTTATTATGAATTGTTAATAAAATGCATTATAAATAGTGTTAATAACATGTTATAATGTCAGTGCCAAAGAAGTCAGTCCCAGCTTGGAGAGCGTAAAGTAAAGACAAATACCAAGCTAACGGTGGTGTACATTACCTTTCCCACATTGGGTAAAACACTGATGGCAGCTCTAGTTTAAACTCTGACATTTGAAGCCTGTAATGTGCTTTACTGTGAATGTTTTAGTGTTTCAGTAAATCCTTCAGTAAATACTTCAACTTGAAGCCTCACTCTGAACACTGGAGGAGGCTTTAGTACAGTACGCTTCACTTTACTTAGAGTGGACAAATACGACTTATGAGCTTATATAATTTGTTATGATCAGTACTTATAATGTATTATGTTAACAATTCATAATGCATAATAAGCATGGCTATAATGTATAATGCATTTTTATAAATATTTCTAGCCATGTTTATAATGCCTTATGAATGCATTATAACATGTTATGAATGCGTTTATAGATGCTTACAAAGGTGACATTCATAGAGAGTGTTACCAAGATTCTTTATACTCACACATCTCACTCACAAAGTGAATGCGTTTTTGTGGCTTCATTTATTTTTAAGAGTGCGGCCTGATGTTCTAACTTCTCCACTACCAAGACCCACTCATGGATCAATGGAATGAAGAATGGAGTCTACTGAATGGAGTCTTCTTCTCTTCATATTACACAATACTGCTCATGTCAATACCCTTAGCTTATGTTACAGTGAGTTTCTTCAGACCCAAATGTTAGGATAACGTTAAGAAAAACAACCGGAGAAGAAAGAAGAAAGAGTTGACCGTCCATACTGGGCTTATTTGAATCTTCATTTGAATGAACGTTGTGAGAGGAACCTTCTGAAAAGACAGCGAGGGAATATGAAGACAGGCCCCGTGGCTCTGGAAACAGTATCTAATCAGCAAACATAGGCAGCACTCCTCCTCCAGTTCAGCTTTTTGAGAGCTCAGCTCGAAAATAATGAATCATCAAGTGTTCCCAAACAAATCGATTTACCATTCCAGCGCTTGTCAGTTCCAGCAATAACACCACCCCCCACCTCCTCCTTCACACTCATGCCCACCCCCATCCCCCCTTAGTGAAAGCTCTCGCGCTGGCATGCGCCACATTCTGCATTCTGCTTGCAGTTGTCGCTGTCCGTCTCTCGTGCACCACCATCAGCGTCCTCTGGGGTGCGCGCATACCAGTTGGTGTGGCAGCGTATTTAGCTGTTTGTGGGGACCCAGGATGGCAGAAAAAACATGCAGTTTAGTGTGTGGCTGGTTCTTGTTTTAAAAAGATGGTTATGTTTAAGGGGATTCCGTGGAAATTTCTGTATAATTCAGTGGTGGTGATAGGAACCAGGGGTCACCATGACTACAACACAAATATAGACATTTTATTTACTATCCAAAACCACCAGTGAACCTACACGAGTCTTCTGAGTTTATATGTAATGTTGATGATGGAAATCAGAAATAATGTGTTTTCTTTGGGGACTATTTTGCCTCACAACGGCCTGCATGTGTCCCTCTGCTATAAAGGAATTTTAACAAGTGCAATTTGGCCAGAAGCTTATGTCAAAACAGACGTAAAACAATGTCTCAGGCATCAGGCAGTGAATTCATAACCATTCTATGTAGTAACTTTCTGTGATGGAGCTTTTAGAGGTGGATGTCTGGTTCCCATCACCACCACTGTGAACAATCCTGACTCTCTAGAACAGAGCCTTTTTGGCACCAAACCACTCTGAATGACTTTGTATACATCTTAACCACTTAATGATGCAGATATTTAAAACAAACAGTGGAATTCCCCTTTAAAGAGCCCTTTTTGGCACCTTTATTGTTAAGAGTGTAGCTTCTCCACTACCAAGTGCACTCATGCCTTAATGAAATGAAGGAGTCCACTGAACTGGAACATGCTTCTCTGATGGCTTATGTAATACTGTCAATATCAATACTACCTCTAGACTTGTGTAACAGTATGTATCTTTTGACCCAAATGCTGTTTGTGGGAACCAACTGTCTCCAGGATGAAGGTGAAAAATGCATAGCTGGTTCTTCTGAGGAGATTTTTTAATGCAGTATTATTTGAAGGTTTTCTTTGAGGGCTATTTTGCCTTGCAGCGCCCTGCATGAACCAGCACCCTCCACTATGAAGATTTAAAAATACGTTTTAGACCAAAATCTTCTCAGAACTATCCTAAAACAGCATCAGGCAGTGTATTCATAACCATTTAATGTAAAAAACTTTCTGTGAGGGAGATTTTAAAGACATTAACCTCTTTAGATTCTATCACCACCACTGTGAAAATCTTTATCATAACAGTTTATTTATGTAGAAATGTTGGTGCAATTGGTTGCAGTTGCCCCAACAGTGTTAACTTTACAGCTTGTTAGGCCCGTTAGGCCTAAATCTGAGTCAGGTGTTGGCAATTCCAGAGCATAAATTCTGTGACTCTTTCTGCTGATAATCAACAGTGACGGGCTCATTAAGCAGCTGACTAAAGATCTGAAATTAAAGATAACTCACTCTTACAAAGAGAGAAAAGGCTATAAAATAGATCAATAATTTATGTAAACACCTCCTGTTCACAGTTTTCACTATCTAAAATGTCTTTAATAAACAAAAATACAACATCACTGCCAAGGACCTACAAATTTGGCTGGCAAGGGAATAGTGATGCACTCCACAAACATGGATCACAAGAGTCATTAAAAGGAAACCTTAAAAGTGACACAGAGACAAACTCAAGTGCAAAGCAGTAGAGACTCAAGAATGGAGAAGATAGAAAGGGAAAAGTAGGTTGCATTAAGCAGGACTGTCGCAATATCAGGTTCAGCTCAGGATATCACTCCTGTGTTAGTCGCTCTTCACTGTAAATCAGAGATGTAAAATAATGCACTACATTTAGTCTTGTTATTGTACTTGGCTACATTTTTCTCTGTACTTTTTGGAGTATAATTAAATCATAGTGGGTTTAACCCTTACTTGAGTTGGTTTTTGATTAAATACGTTTGCTAAATCATGTGAATTTCAGCATATAAACCAATTAGAAGAAAGTGTGGTTAAATTTAAAAGACTCGGTTCTGAAAAGTGATGAAAAACAGAGCAATATATAGCAGATCCCAGCTGCAAAAGGCTCTGATGAATTGATAGACGGCGAGTTTAGAAACGTTAACAGCACACACAAAGAACATACTTTATCAAACAGTCATCTTCATTCACTTTCCAGATGTTTAGGTGGACTCAATGTGTTACAAGAATGCCTGGACCCAGGGTTTCCCAGCAGAACATCACCACGAGCATCACACTCCCTCCACCTGCTTGCCTTCTTCCTACATTGCATCCTGATGCCATCAATTCCCCAGGTAAGAAGACACATACCTGGGCATCCACACATTGTAAAAGGGAATGGGACTCATATGACCTTCCATCGCTCCAACGTCCAGTTTGGGCACTCGTGTAACCATTGTAGGCTCTTTCAATGGTGGACAGGGGTCAGCATGGGCACTCTGACCAGTCTGCAGCTACACAGCCCCATATGCAGCACAGTATGATATGCTGTGTGTTGGGACACATTCCTCCCACAACATCATCATCATTATTAAACCAATATCATTAAACATTTCAGTGACTTGTGCCACAGTAGCCCTTCTGTCAGTTCAGACCAGACGGGAGAGCCTTTGCTGCCCTCACACATCGATGAGCCTCAGGCGCACAAGAACCTGTCACCAATTTATGGTTTGTCCATCCTCAGTCCACAGTTAGTAGGTACCCACCACTGTCGACCACCACTTCTGACCAGGAGAACGCCACAAGCCTTGTCACTTTCTTTTTTAGAGTCTGACCAAACAGGTGCAGGTCAAATATAATTTTTTAGAAGTGACTGAAGTTCATTTTCTGTTCATTTTCTGTTTTTGTATGTGCTCAGGAAGAAAATCAGTAGCAATTATTTGGTGCTACTACATGCATATCTGCATATCGTTGCCATTCAACGAAAAACAAGTATCTCCCAAATGATAACTTTACAGAGGAGGGCAAAAACCTTCCTTACATACATTTATTATTAATTTTTCACACTATATAAAGGACAGCTGCTGAGCTCAAATGATGTAGAAAAATAAAAATTGCAAAAAAGTGATGATATGCAGAAACAAAACTATATTCTGAAGTGGCTGCAGTTTTTTTGCTTGAAAACTGGTCCCAAAATGAAAAAGCAATTTGTGTTTGTCTTATTTGCCTAAATTAAACAGCACAGACTGATTTGAGACTTTTTCCACTGAGCAGCACACCTTGAGCATTCACTCTCAAGCTTAGACCAACAGGATGTAATTAAACGGCTCATTTTTAGCAGCACTGAGAGAATTCTTTCAATGTTGGTTAATTATTTATTTACTAAATAATTCTACTCTACATAACACATGCCTGGTTTTCCAAATTAGCACTTCATGCTTCAGGGATTGTGGTTTGGCAGCATTATCTGCATCTTTTCAATTTACAGGATTTACGCATTCTTACACTCCTGCACCTCAGGAAAAATATTAGTGTTTAATTAGATATAATTTACATAATTTGTAACAGATTTTAAGTCAAATCTCTACAATACTATCAATAAATTATTGCATTATGGCAGTTCAGTCATAAAATCAAATATGAATGTACGAATTGAATGTAAAAACTTCTGCTTTGTTTGTTTCTTTGTAGAATTTTTGTTTGTTAATACAAGATAGACAGACTGATGATTCTGATTTTTGAATAAATTGTATCTAACATGTTCTTTTAAACTGTAGCCATAAAAATGTTGATTGTACATGTTATTGTTGATTTTCTAAGTGAAAATAAGTTAGAGTGAACACATCCTCTTCAACACATCTGCACATTTTAATACATAGTTAATGTGGTAACACTTTCTATGAATGTCACCTTTGTAAGCATCTATAAACGCATTCATAACGTTATAATGCATTCATAAGACATAAATATAAATTTATAGCTATAAACATAGCTATAAATATTTATAAAAATGCACCATACGTTATAGCCATGTTTATTATGCATTATGAATTGTTAACATAATACATTATAAGTACTGATCATAACAAATTATAAGTGCTCATAAGTTGTATTAGTCCGCTCTAAGTAAAGTGAAGCGTACTGTACTAAAGCCTCCTCCAGTGTTAAGAGTGAGGCTTCAAGTTGAAGTATTTACTGAAGGATTTACTGAAACACTAAAACATTCACAGTAAAGCACATTACAGGCTTCAAATGTCAGAGTTTAAACTAGAGCTGCCATCAGTGTTTTACTCAATGTGGGAAAGGTAATGTACACCACCGTTAGCTTGGTATTTGTCTTTACTTTACGCTCTCCAAGCTGGGACTGACTTCTTTGGCACTGACATTATAACATGTTATTAACACTATTTATAATGCATTATATCAACAATTCATAATGTATAATAAACATGGCTATAAAGTGTAATTCAGTGTAATTCATTTTTATAAATATTTATAACCATGTTTATAATGCCTTATGAATACAATATAACATGTTAAAAATGTGTTTATAGATGCTTACAAAGGCAACATTCATAGAAAGTGTTACCGTTAATGTTAACGTTTATGGGGTTTTTCTTCCCCAATATGTCAAACCCAGCAAATGAATAAAAAATTGTGCAATAAAATTTGCAGAAAATTCACATATTTAAGTGTGTTCTCTGTAGAAGATGTGTCGACTTATTTAATATATATTTATATTTACAACTTAGAAAATCAACAGAACATTTAATTTGACCCAACATTTGTTCAAACTGTTCAAACTTTTGCATTATACAGAAATTCTGAAAGATCGGCAGAATTCCCCTTTAAACTTCAGTCAGCAAAAAGTATATAAAATAATCCTAAAATACTTGAGTATCCACATGCAGAATGTTTACTCTTTATTATAGGAGAAGTCCACCAAGTTTTTACATTTTTGTACAATTAAATGGTTAAGATGTAAACAGAGTCGTCTGAGTGGTTTGGTGTGAAACGTTCTGTTCTAGAGAAACTTACCGAGTTAGAACTGTTCACAGTGGTGGTGATAGGAACCAGACGTCCACCTCTAAAAGCTCCCTCACAGAAAGTTACTACATGAAATGGTTATAAATACACTGCCTGATGTCTGAGACACTGTTTTAATGATACTTTTGAGAAGATTTTGGCTTTGGCCTTTGTTCATGGTGGAGAGATACTTGCAGGGTATTGTGAGGCAAAATAGTCCCCAAAGAAAACACATTATTTCAGATTTTTCACTATTTTACCATCATCAACATTCCATATAAACTCAGAAGACTCGTGTAGGTTCACTGGTGGTTTTGGATAGTGAATAAAATGTCTATATCTGTGTTGTAACCATGGCAACCCCTGGTTCCTATCACCACCACTGTACAGAAATCTGAACCATTTCACATCAAACCACTCTGAATCTCTCTGTTTACATCTCAACCACTGACTTATGCAGAAACTTTGAAATGAGCTAGACACCCCAACCGCTGTTGGATGCTGTGAATGAAAAAAAAAAAAAATGAAAAAGCAATTTGTGTTTGTCTTATTTGTCTAAATTAAACAGCACAGACTGATTTGAGACTTTTTCCACTGAGCAGCACACCTTAAGCATTCACTCTCAAGCTTAGACCAACAGGATGTAATTAAACGGCTCATTTTTAGCAGCACTGAGAGAATTCTTTCAATGTTGGTTAATTATTTATTTACTAAATAATTCTACTCTACATAACACATGCCTGGTTTTCCAATTTAGCACTTCATGCTTCAGGGATTGTGGTTTGGCAGCATTATCTGCATCTTTTCAATTTACAGGATTTACGCATTCTTACACTCCTGCACCTCAGGAAAAATATTAGTGTTTAATTAGATATAATTTACATAATTTGTAGCAGATTTTAAGTCAAATCTCTACAGTACTATCAATAAATTATTGCATTATGGCAGTTCAGTCATGAAATCAAATATGAATGTATGAATTGAATGTAAAACTTCTGCTTTGTTTGTTTCTTTGTAGAATTTTTGTTTGTTAATACAAGTCATAAGTCAGTGCCTTTTGGGTGTTTATTTACAGGTTGACTAAACTCTAAACCTGTTCTGCACCTTGTGTAAAAGATCTTTCACAGACAAAACATCCTCTTACTAAATCTGGAGTTATCTGAGTTCACTAAGTGAGCGAAAACAAGAAAATGCACGCTCAGAGTGTGGACCTTCCTCTGTGTCATTTGCCTGGAGCACTCAAAAAGTCTTCAGGCAGAAGGAATAAGGAAGTGCCTTTGGGGATCCCCACGAACCCGAGGTTCACAAGCCACCGTGACAGCTTTCCATCACAATCACAGCACTCTTAAAGCCGAGCAGTACGCTATTATATCGCTGCGGCTCATCTTCATCTTTTTTTCGGCTGACTGTATTCGACGTTTTGGAAAACATTTTTTGATCTTATCTTCTGAACGGGGCTGGTGTCACACTTCCTGGTTCTCATTCGGAATCTCATTCCATTATGGACTCCACTTCCTAGAATCCTTCCGTCAGTCATACAACTCCACCCACCAGTAATTAGCCACCCAGCGGATTACAGTTACATGAATACTGATTACCATCACCTGTACTGCCCTGTATATAAACCTGTCTGTTTGAACCCTGTCTTTACGAAGTATAGCCCCTGACTGTCAGTGCATACCAAGCCGTTCTCTTCTCCGATTGCTGTTCCGTTTATGGCCTTGCTTTGTTTCCTCATTACTGATTCTCATCTTTGTCCTTTTGGCTTTGTCTACTTGTTTGTTTACTTTTTGGTTACAACCCTTGCTTGTAAATCCTACTCTGTTATCATCTTCGCCCATATATGTGTTTGGTTTATCTGGTTGCTGACCTGGTCTGGTGTTAACCCTGCTACTTCAGTTCATTTTCCTCTTAATAAACCAATTGGTTTATCTTTTATCCTCGAGTGTCTAATTCATGAATGGATGAATGGATGAATCATGGACGTATACAAGAGACATGTTTTCACCCGTAAAGCCTTTGTACACTTCTGAGTTCATGATCCCATCAACAAACACAAGCTTAGCGACAGCATTGTAAGAAAAGCAGCCCCAGGCCCTGTGCTTTACAGTAACATTACTGTAGTCTGGTTGGAGTTCTTCTCCAGAAACCTCTTAACTCAGTCAGTGTTCGGGACTCAGACACAGCCTCAGTCTTGAAGTCTAGGCTAAAAACTCACTTGTTTAGTGGAGCCTTTGGTAATTAGTTTTCCCTGTTAGACAAAAGGTGCAGATCTGGGGGTTCATGGTCATAGAGTATTACAGTAAACTGGGAGTGTTGGTGCCGTCGTCCCGCTGCCTCACTCACTCACTCAGGTTTGTTGACGGTGGAGCGGAGGGGCGCCGACATCTCAGGGAGCCTCATGACTCTGTTAGCTTTCTGGTTTCTCCCTCTTAGTTAGGCTGTAATAACTAGACCTGCTGGAGTCTCTGCTGCTCTGTTACACTGTAATCTGTGATCAGTCACTCTTTACAGAACTGACTCTCTGTGTGTTTCTCTGCTGAGCTGAACAGCTGCCCACCCTATGAGTCTGGTGCTGTTGGTTCATCTGCCTTGATTGGGTGCCCACTGCTCGCCAGCTCTCTGGACTTGCTTGGCCACCATTTAAGCCATTGCTTAACCTGATTTTTTCCCTTTTCTGTATTTTAATATGTTAAAACCTTATTCTCCGTTCATTTTGCTTGTGTTATTGTTTGCTATCCAGTGTCGACCAGAGGAGGATGGGTTTCCCTTTTGTGTCTTGGTTCCTCTCAAAATTTCTTGCTCTTAGGGAGTTTTTTCTTGCCACTGTCGTCGTTGGCAATGTCCATGGGGATCCGGATTTTTCTGTAAAGCTGCTTTGTGACAGACGCTGCAGACACACCTTCATGTTTTAATGTTGATGATAAAATATTAGTGATGGTGGTGAATAATGAGGAGACGGAGCTGAACGTGTGTGTTAGTTAGGAAGAATAACGTTAGCGTGCTCAGCTAAAGCATTTGGGAAATGGAGACTGAAACTGGGGAGCGGCGGCGCTGTGATAAACAGCAGGGGGCACTGACACATTCAACTGTATCGCACTTTAATTTTGTTTGACCTTTTTTTTACATCAGTAACGTTGTCTTGATTATTTTGATTTGTTTACATTTCAGCTGTGCACATATGGTCAGTTGCTAGGTAACAGACAGGACAGTCGACTTTGATTGAGTAAGTTAATATTTTCTAACTTGAGATAAGATGCTGTAAGATAAGATTCCTAAATTAAGATGAGATTTGTTTCTGTAATACGAATTTGTGAAAAATCATATCTTGACCTGCACTCTTAGCAAAAAGTGTTCTATATATTACCAAAAAAAAAGTGTTCTTTGGGTTGTAACAATAATGGAACCCTTTTTGATGCTATATAGAACCCTTTTCCAAAAGCGTGAAATAATTCATATGAAATTACAACAATATGAAATTTTCTATCAAAGACTCAACATCTAATAAAATGTGTAAACGTTCATGTAACTATGCCACACTTTTTCCATGCAATCAAAACGGAGTAGAGTCAGCATGTACAAAATTTGTTACTTATACAGGAAATGTGAGTTAATTTGTTAAATGTATTTGTTAACGTAAGTAAAATGTGCAATTAATGCTGAAATATTTTCAAGTTTGTCAAACAATTCATTTGTTCTATTTTTTGAGCGAGGATTAATTGCAGCTTTAGGTAAATACATATAGGAACAATAAACAAAAAAGATTTACTACAATAAATAAATAAAAATAAATAAATAAATAAAGGAAAATCTGTTTAATGTAGGCAAATAGAAATGCTATAGAACTTGCTGGGAAAGCTGGAATCACCAGTGAGGGTGAAGAATAGGTCAGGACTAAAAAAGGAGTTTAGTAAGGTTTAGATTTTAGAGTAGATGAGGTGACATGAGCACTTACGATTGGCCTTATATGTGCCTCAAGATTGACAGATATAACTAATCCAGCTATGGGAGGACATAACAAAGCAGAGGTCTGGAAACGCAGGACAGGGCTGTGGGAGCCGACGATGATAATGACCGCAGATGTGCTCCGCATTAATGAGAAAACTTTCAGTGACTGACAACCTCACAAGTCATCACAACAGGGACATCATGCTGTGAGAGCAAGAACGGCCCTTATTAATGATAAAAATGGCAGTTTTATTGTCACAGCGCTCAGAGGATCTTTTATATGCTCAGGACGAGCATCAAATTAAATCAACAACTATGGCAGGACATAATCTGTGAAGGACAGCGGAGCCATTATCCAAAATGGAAAATCTAAATGACCAGAAATTGGACAGCCATTGAGAAGTTAAATACAGGATGATGAAATCATCTAAAATACAGAGCCAGACAGGAAATCATGAAGCCTATGGCCAAAAGTATGTGGACGCCTGCCCACAAGAATAAATTGTTGGACGTCCCATTCCAAAACCATAGGCATTAATATGAAGTTGGCCTCCTTTGTGGCTATTACAGCTTCCACTCTTCTGGGAAGCTTTCTACAAGAGTGTCTGTGGGAATTGTGGTCCATTCATCCAGAAGAGCATTTGTGAGGACAGGCACTGATGTTGGACAAGAGGGCCTGGCTCACAATCACTCACTGGCTCTGTTTATTTCATTTCGGAAGACAAGAGAAGCTTTTAGAGCTCAAGTCTGACTCCATAAGCTGGAAACAGCATTGATGCGCCCTCACTCAGCACTTACACTCCAGTTTTACTGGAGAAACTCACCAGGCGAACTGACCATTTTGCATTTGGTGGCCCTCTGGCCAATACAAAAGGGTGGTCAGTGGTCCATAACAGACCAATAAAGACACTCTGAATATAAAAATCAGTGAAAAAAGAATTGACTTAATAAAAAAACTAAACTAAATGTTTTTAAATGGTGAACAAAATTAAGACAACACCAAACAAAAGCAGCTTCATTCAGTTTTTGCTCCTGACCTCTAGAAACAAAATACACTCCCACTGGCCCTCAGTTGTCCACTTGTGAGCGACTAGTGTTAAAAATTGTGCTCCAGAAACATTCCACTTGATTTGCCACCGTTATTTTGATATTTTTTAGTTTACTGATACATGCTTATAGCAATAGGACTCTGTATTGACACCAAGCAATACATTTCTACACCACTGTTATTTGTAATAGGCAAAGATGTATATTTTATATAAACATTTTAAACATATAGTGCAAATAACCGCTTATTCTATCAAGTTATAGAGGCTGAAGCTGGGAATACACAACATGACTTTTAAAATCTTGACAGTTTTCCAAAACGGAGAGCATCACAAACTCAACATCATCCTTTCATAGAATCTTCTTGTCTTTTTGGTGTGAGGACGCACACACTACACTGTAAGGCAAAGAGAGATTGTACCACACGTGTGAAGGAGCGAGGACACTGGGAGCAGAGTGTGCAGACACAGAGTTACCTTTTATTCAGAGCACAATGCAAAAATCGCTCTGCTTTTCAGCCAGCATACAAAATCAAAGAGCACACTTTCAAGAACTTTGATTTTATTTTATTTTCCTGTCTTTTATTTTTGTTTCGTTTCTTTTCGCGTGGCTCCTTCTCTCTGGGCTCTGCCACCTACTGAGAAGAGAGATGGCTATAAGTAGGCTGACAGAAACAAGGCACAGGTGAACATTATCAGCCACTCAGCCTGCTAGTTCAGCATGACTGGTTCTCTATCCTGCACCTGACACTCAGCCACGCCCCCTCCTCCACAACACCTAACAAGTTACAGCTACAGAACAACTCAAACTCTCAGAGGCGGTACCTCCCCTGGTATCACATGATACAAACAAAGCAAAACTGCACCTGTTTGTGCTTTTATGCATAACAAAAACCAAACTGAGGATGAGTGGGGTTGAGAAACACTGATATTACAGTCAGAGAGAGAGAATATTTCATTACAAACTGGCTTATTTGTGTGTTCATCAAGCAGCTCCTCTGTCTCCTCTGCACTCACGTTGTGCACACACATTTTCTCAACTCGTCCAGCTCTTACATTGGCAGTTAGTTGAATCACTGGCCGTGTTTACATGCAAAGATTTTTATCAATCTGATTGAATACATTCCTGTTATAGATTAAGACTGATGTGTTTATTCTCACTCTACTCAACAATCTGATGGAAAATCTCCATTTACATCCTCACTACAAGTAATCTGATCCAAAATTACACACATGTGTAGAGAACCACTGAGTGTAGACGTTACCATGACAACCAGTGAGTCCAGTCAGAGTGAGATGAGCAGCAGTGAGCAGTGCTTGTGTTTTTAATCGCTTTAAAATGATGTCAGACTCAGGAAAACGTCCTTCACGTGTCCTTATTAAAGAAGGCCGAGAGGAAGACGTCGTGTTCTGAGACACATAAGCTGGACGTCCATCCCACCGCCGTCTTTTAAAGAGTCTCCTCTGCAGACCAGTTTCTGCTCCGCCATGTTGAACGGTATAAACTTTCACTATGACGTGACGAACAGGATCAGAACATACTTAAACTTTCCGATAGGGAATGTAATCAGATACAGGTGTTTACACGGATATTATTCTTCTATTTAATGGATTATTTACAGGATTACCCACCTCGATCAATCGGATAGAAATTGTTTTCCGAATGGCCTCAACTGGACTAGACTATTCCGATTGAAGTGATTATATGGGCGTCTTCTATTCCGATTGAGCTATTAGTCGGATTATTAACGGATTATTAGGCTGCATGTAAACGTGGCTACTCATTCAGTTACATCACTGACCATCTCACATTATTGGAACATTATACTTCACACTATAGTTAACATTATAAGTGAACATTTTGAGTCATAAACATTAAACATGTTTGAAAACATGTTCTTGTCTCACACTACAAGATCATCCAGGCCATCAAGTTGCCTCCAATTGAGCTCCTGACCTGGAGAATCGCGTCAGATTGTGAAAATTTGTCAGAAAAAAATCATGTAATGTAGGTTTATACAACTCTCCTCAGCCTCCTCCACTCCAGGGTCAGAGTTGGGAACTGCATTAACGGCTCTGAGCCCTCGGTAAATAAACAAGTTTGTCGGTGCTTACATATGATAAAAGTAAATGACATCTGTTTAGATCTCAGCGAGACACAGTCTCCACAAATCTGTCCTATTTCGAGCTTCTGAAACACCTCCAGACGTCCTGCTGAGAACACTGACTTTGATGATGATGAAAGATGTTGCCGGAACATTAACCTCCCCAAGATCCTCCTGAGGGCCATTTACGCAAAGAGGAAACCAAGAAAAACCAAACGATCTCTGTGGATAAGCGAATCCTTTCATGGCTACCATGAATCTAGAAGAGTGAAGGATCTGTGAAGGAAGAAAAAGATGTGTCTTTAGTTTAGTGAGGCTCCCTGGTGCAGTTCTGTCAGCTCAGGTCTTTACAGCAAACTGTATTAAACAGAGTTGGGCAGAGTGAAGTAAAGTGAAAAATAAACCACTGTATAATCGCTATAATATGCCTTTTCTGGTGCCAAAGGTGTTTGAGATATTTAAGCGATAGACCCGAGACTACAGAGCTACACATCATGTCAGAAAGAGAATAATTTCAGATGTTTTCATTGATTTTTTATTGTATTTGCCATTTCTGGTCTGACTTGGGAATACGGCTTGTTAAAAAAGGAAACAAGATCATGAAACAAGTTTAAAAATGAATGAAAAGAGAACTTGGCATTTTTATTTCCATTTCAAGTTAAAAGCCAATGAGCCTCATCTGTTTAGAAACTGTGGTGCTTGTCAAAAGTGGGAATGTAAGTGCCATAAGAAATCATATCAATTAAGCTACTGACAAAATCCAGTTTTGAGGATAAATAAAATCCCATAGCTCAACACGAAAGATCCACCAGAGCACTTCTAACAAATAGGTTTAAAGTCAGAGGACTTTTAACTGACTTGGACTTTAGACTAAAATCATTTTGCTTTGAGTGACCCTAAATCTTAATTATGTTTATTTTATTAAAACAAATGATTGAACATTCCCTGCGATGGACTGACGACCTGTCCAGGGTGTAGCCTGCCTTCCGCCCAATGACAGCTGGGATAGGCTCCAGCACCCCACCACGACCCAGAAGGATAAGTGGTTTAGATGATGGATGGATGGATGGATTGAACATTCCAATTCAACACTACCAAAACAATCATAACACTACCAAATGTTTCAGTAGTGACTGTTTCGGTGGTGACAATTTTAGCTCATTTTGAACTCAAAAACAAAGCTAGTACATGACCAGCAAACACAGCTTTGAACAGCTGTTCACACAGAAAAAAATCATCATATTTTTTCTTGAAAACACAAGTTTACTTCATTCCAGACAATGTGTTTCGGTAGTGACAATTCATTGATTTTCAGACACATTTACTTCAAAACAATGGGATCTAACTGCTCACCATGTGGCCATGAGGGACAGGGATGCAGCCTCGCTGCTCTAGAATGCAGGGGCTTGGCTAAAATAAGGTCCCACCTACAGACTAAAACTCAGTAGTGACATGAAAATGGGGGTGGCATTTGTTTTCAGCACGTTTTTCTTGATGAATCTAAATCTCACAGCTTCGCTTTTAAAAAAATCAAAAAGATCTGAAGATATTAAAAAGATTAAAAATACAAAAATATTAAAAAGGTATCATTTGCAGTGTAAAAGTGTAAATTTAGGGTTAGGGTTTGGAACAGACACCTCCCAATAGAAAGTACCCTATAAATGATGATTTTGTGTGTATTTAGCTTATTACTACCTCAATTAATGCCTTGGGTCTAAATAGATCAGAACATAATCCTCGTAAATATCTAAGATCTGAATACATTGTCTTTTAAATAGTAGGACTGCAGTTTAAACTCATTTGGTAGAGTGGGATATATCAGTCTTAATGGCACAGTAACAAAAACAGCCTGTTTAATTATAAGGGATAAAGAGAGGACCCTCCTCCTTTTGCAGCACTTAAGAGAGCACTGGTCTAAGTACTTATTGACATGTATTGCATTTATACTGTGTCTAATTGTGTATCTTTGTTCTTCTAGGTATCAGCACTGGCTTTTTTTTCTGGCATTGTCTGAGCTCAAGGGTAGTTTGGGCTCTAACCTAGTTGTACTAGCTAAGATACATTCTCTGAGTGGACAACAAAGCACCTTTGTAAGTCACTCTGGATAAGAGCATCTGCTAAATGCTGTAAATGTAAAATGCAAATAAGAAAAAAAAACATAATAAAATGAAGAATATGACCCTTTTATGAAGAACATAACCATAAGACTAGACTCCGTTCCAGAGGTTCCAGTCGTTGCTGTGGAACTGAATGTTCCCCAGACCAATCCCAAGTATCTGAAGCATCAGGTGCATTATACGTTATAGCCATGTTTATTATGCATTAGGAATTGTTAACATAATACATTATAAGTACTGATCATAACAAATTATAAGAGCTCATAAGTTGTATTAGTCCGCTCTAAGTAAAGTGAAGCGTACTGTACTAAAGCCTCCTCCAGTGTTCAGAGTGAGGCTTCAAGTTGAAGTATTTACTGAAGGATTTACTGAAACACTAAAACATTCACAGTAAAGCACATTACAGGCTTCAAATGTCAGAGTTTAAACTAGAGCTGCCATCAGTGTTTTACCCAATGAGGGAAAGGTAATGTTCACCACCGTTAGCTTGGTATTTGTCTTTACTTTACGCTCTCCAAGCTGGGACTGACTTCTTTGGCACTGACAGTATAACATGTTATTACCACTATTTATAATGCATTATATTAACAATTCATAATGTATAATAAACATGGCTATAAAGTGTAATTCAGTGTAATTATTTTTATAAATATTTAAAACCATGTTTATAATGCCTTATGAATACATTATAACATGTTATAAATGTGTTTATAGATGCTTACAAATGCGACATTCATAGAAAGTGTTACCAAACATTTTATGCTTAAATGGTTCTTTGCATGGTGAAATGGTTCTTCAGATTGGTGGAGAATGTGTTGAATATGGTTCTACATAAAGAACCTTTTTTGAAAGTCTTTCTATAGAACACCAAAAACCGGTTCTGCTATTTTGCCTTGCGATTAACTATTTGAGCATGCAAATGGTTTTATATAGAAGTCATGGTTCTACATAGAACCATTGCCTTTAGTAAAGAACCCTTGAAGAACCTTCTTTTTTAAGTGTGTAGTTAATCACAAAGTCGGTTCTTTATTCCTTCACATGGTCACACAATCCCACAAGTTTCTCATAAGGTTGTTGCCACCTTCTCCATGAAAACGCACCACCCGACGCCCACAGAGAGCGTCATCTTCTTCAGTCACCATCTTCAGTGCGATAACACCACTTTCTCAGCGGATATTATAGTTTTGAAAGTTGCCTGAAATCTGCGGAAATGTGTCATGTTTGTGTTCATAAATTCATGTAATAGTGCGACAGCCTGGTACAAATAATATGCTAATAATGTCAGTGATTTATGACACATAAAAACAGTTCACTGACATGAAATCAGGAAGTTCAGCATCATCTGTAGACGATCACAGATGGCTGGCGAGAAAACATCACATTATGAACAGGCCTGTGTGAACAGTGTTTACTCAATAAATCTCAGCATTCTGTTCAGTTCTGCTGCAGAGGGACATCCACAGACATGCAATCCACTGTGTCAAAAATAGAACAAAACTTTAGATTTTTCAAAGATATTATACCTTCTGATGAATACATCAAACAAAAATGGGTCCATATATCACACAAACCTTTCACTGATGGAGTCTCATTAGGAGGATGCATTAATTGTCATTTATTGTTTTGCTATTGCGGGCGGCACGGTGGTGCAGTGGGTAGCGCTATCGCCTCACAGCAAGAATGGCCTGGGTTCGATTCCCGGCCGGGTGACCAGGGTCCTTTCTGTGTGGAGTTTGCCTGTTCTCCCCGTGTCTGCGTGGGTTTCCTCCCACAGTCCAAAAACATGCAGTCAGGCTGATTGGACATGCTAAATTGCCCCTAGGTGTGAGTGAATGTGTATGTCTGTCTGTCTGCCCTGTGATGGACTGGTGACCTGTCCAGGGTGTATCCTGCCTTCCGCCCAATGACAGCTGGGATAGGCTCCAGCACCCCTCCGTGACCCAGAAGGATAAGCGGTTTAGATGATGTATGTTTTGCTATTGCTTAAAGTGCCTATTTCCTACATTTGACTTGTACACTGCATGGCCAGGTATCTGGACACACCTCCTAATTACTGAATTCAGGTGTTTCAGCCACACCCATTGCTGACAGATGTATAAAATCAAGCACATAGCCATGCAATCTCCACAAACACAGTAGAATGGGTCGCACTGAAGAGTTCAGTGACTTTAAACATGAGACTGTCATAGGATGACAGTAAATTCATGAAATTTCTGTCCTGCTAGATCTGCCCCTGTCAACTGTAAGTGCTATTACTGTGAACTGGAAGCAACATCAGCTCAGCCATGCAAACTCACAGAGCCACTGAGTGATGAACAGTGTAGCATGTAAAATTTGCCTCACTCACTACAGAGTTCCAAACCACCTCCCTGCACTGGGAGCTTCATGAAGTGAGTTTCCATAGCCAAGCAGCTGCACACAAGCTTAATGCCTGTTTCACACCAGATGTGATGCAACACGCGTGTTAATCCAGAAACGTTCCGGATGCTTGTTATTTCACACCAGACGCAATACATGCATCACAAAGCAAGAGCCTTGCTGTTTGTGTTGGGTTTTCACATATTATAAATATCTGTATTGTAATTATTGCTCATATAAGCTTTGTATAGATGACATAAAGAGATCAACAATAAAATCTTGACGAGCTGCCCTGACTGTAGCTGGCTTTCTCACCAGGTGATGTAGCTCTATATAAAGAGGAGGAGATGACTGTGTTCACAACAGTAACCGACTCAGTGGATTTCAGTCAACCTGTCAAAGAGTTAAAACTAGATCTACTGGATTTGTTTATTAGCCTAGATTGTATATCATAGCATAGACATTGCATTTCTTTACTGTTTTTGCATCGAAACTGCTGACATACCGCACGTTGGCACACATTAGAAATAGACCTAAAGCACATTTTTTGCACTTCACGCATACGTTTTCATCACTGCGCCACATGACATGCGCGACCGGTGTGAAAGGCTACATTGAGTGCGTTTACATGCACTTGAGTAATCAGGTAATGTGGAAACTCCAGGTCTACAGGTCTAGTCAGACAGTAATCAGATTTCTGTTTTACAACCAGCCAATAAACTCACAGAAGAAGACAAGACATAAACGTAACGTAAAGCTCAAACTTCAAGCCCCGGCTTTTACATCACACAACTTTACCTGAAAATATGAACATACATCATCGTCGAGAATGTAGTCGGTTTCAGCGTCACTCCAAAAGTGTTTTGCTGCATCTCGCGGCAACACTGCTCACTTATTTCCAGTACTGCAGTCTGTTTCATACATGTGCAGACGGAGAAACCCGAAAGAAATCAGAGTAAGAGTTTACATGCACTGAGAAATCTGATTACCAAGCTAAAATCCAGCTCTCTTTATTGGATTTCTTAATCAGATTTCTAGATCGGAGTATGGTGTTTACATGACCATTTGAATAATCAGTTAACTGCAGAAATCTGATTATGATCAGATTATTGAGAGTATGTAAACACGCTCATTGATTAATATAGGAGTAATATCCTATTTTACGCCATTGCGTGCCGTGTCATATGGCGCAGTTACTGCTTCTGGTGTGAAAAGGGCTTAAGATCACTAAGCGCAATGCCAAGTGTCGTCTGGAGTGGCGTGAAGTATGTCACCAC
The DNA here is from genome assembly GCF_904425465.1 of Colossoma macropomum. Taxonomy (NCBI): domain Eukaryota; kingdom Metazoa; phylum Chordata; class Actinopteri; order Characiformes; family Serrasalmidae; genus Colossoma; species Colossoma macropomum. The sequence continues at coordinate 3,787,055 of NW_023494791.1, read as the reverse complement.
TGAACTCTGGAGCAGTGAAACTGTGTTCCCTGGACTGATGAATCATGCTTCACTGTTTGGCAGTCTAATGGGTGAATCTGGGTTTGGTGGATGCCATGATAACGCTACTTTATACGTAGAAGAGGAGATATTTTATTATGATTTGAATTTGATGAAAACTTTTTTGATGTTTGCACAGCTTGTTTGGCTGAAAGAAAATAATATTCTTTAGATTTTTGTTGTTTTTTTGACATCAAAACGAATGTAAAACATCAGACGTTCAGACTCAAACCTGTACATACAGAATGTATATTGAATGTGAGCATCATTTTTAATTGTGAGCATCATCATTAATTGTGTAATTGATTGTGTAATTGCCACAATGATGACTAAACAAAGGGTTCAATGAAGGTACTGCGGGAAAGGGGTGACGTTATATAAAGCCCAGAAAACTAAGCCTCTTTAAGTCCTGAGGGGGCTGAGGGAGGCTGAGGGAGTAGAGCTGTGCAAATTGTCAGGTAGACAAAAAACAATGCTCTTATTTCCTTGGAGACTCAGGCTACCTTTGTGTCTGTCATCATGTCAGTCCGACTCGATATCTGCGCTTCATAAAGAACCAGCCACCACACAATCCTCTGATCCACCCAAATTGGAGAAAAGCACCTCAGTGTATTCTGAGAATTGATGCTGGGATAATATTGTCTGTGAAATTAAGACAGGCGCATACACCACACCACCGCGCTGACTCCCTCATTGTGTTTCTGGCGAAGCATTGAAAGACAGAGAAAGAACACCTGAAAGAACACCTGAGGTCAAATTACAAAAACTTCCTGTCTACAAAAGCTAAAGGGGAATTCCAATCTCTGTATAATTAAGTGGTTAAGATGTAAACCGAGTCGTTCTGAGTGGTTTGGTGTGAAACGCTCTGTTCTAGAGAAACTTACTGAGTCAGAACTGTTCACAGTGGTGGTGATAGGAACCAGACGTCCACCTCTAAAAGCTCCCTCACAGAAAGTTACTACAAGAGATGGTTATGAATATAGAATAGAAAATTGCTTTGCATGGTGAAATGGTTCTTCAGATTGATGGAGAATTGTATAGCACTTTTTTGACAAGGGTTCTATTTAGCACCAAAAAGCGTCTATTCTATTCTATACAAGCTTGACATCATAACAATAGAAGAACCCTTTTTGGTGCTGTACAGAACCAAATACAACACATTCTCCATCATTCTGAAGCACCATTTCACCATGCAAAGAACCCTTTAATCGTGCAAATGGTTCTTTTAGTGTTCATGGTTCTATATATAACCATTTTCTTAACTAAAGAACCCTTGAAGAATCTTTTTAAGATTCTTAAGAGTGGTCTTGGATACAATGCAAACTGGCTGACCCTTCATTTATTTCATTTCCAATCAAAATATCCATGAAGCACAAGTTATTACATATTCAGGAAAGATTTTTTAGGAGATTAGATAGTAAATAATTCAATTGAATAAGGAAGGAGAAAGTCAAAGGAAATAAGTGAAAAAAAGGAGATAAAAAATTGATTAAAGCTACAGAGAAAATGGGGCTCCTAACAACCACCTGGAAGACCTGGTAGACACCAAAACTGCCCCTGTCAGATAAACAGCACTTAAAGCTTTCATCTTTGAGAGAGAGGAGAAAATCAAGCTGCTTCAGATCTGAAAACATCCACAGGTGTTTCTGTCCATCCTTCCACTGTGAGAAGACGACTCAGCGCTGTGGGTCTGCAAGGATGTGTAGCTGATCAAGAAGAACCTCACTGAGAAAAGGAGACGGACACATCAAACAAAGAAGCTGAACAATGGACTGACCACCCCAGAGTCCAGACCTCAACACCACTGAATGTGTTTGATTACTTCAGAAAATGATCAACCAGGAAAAAACAAGCACTGCAGAGGTCACAAAAATGATGCATAAAATGGTCGTGGGTGCAGCAAACTCAAAGTAACAATTCTGGCAAAAAACAGAAAATCCATCTGCATCCACAAGGCATGTGCAAAACAAATCCCAGAGTAAAGAAATTCCTGGGAACACCGTTTTAGGAGAAAAATAAAAATCCTTTATTAAAACATGACGATATGTATAAAAATGTGCCGACGCGTTCCGGCCTTCTCAGGCCTTCATCAGGACACAAAAAATGGCATAACAATAGAAACCACCCGAGAACACCCATTCATATACAAAAGCTTCTGCCACCTGTTGGTCAGGAAGAAAAAGAAAAGGGGGAAGGGAAAAAAATTAAATAAAATTCTTAAAGAAAAGGAGTGAAATCACTATCCTCATTCAAGCCGGGATACTCTGTGGCTTTAAGAGTAAAATTCCAAATCGTCTCCCTCTGAACTAAACGCCCGGCCACAACACGTCGGCACATTTTTATACATATCGCCATGTTTCAATAAAGGCTTTTTACATTTCTCTTAAGGCAGTGTGCCCAGGAATTTCTTTGCTCTGGGATTTATTCTGCACATGCCTTGTGGATGCAGATGGATTTTCTGTTTTTTTGCCATTCCCAGCATGGAATTGTTAGTTTGAATGCTAAACAAACTTCTAAGACTGAACTTTGGAGGTGTGTCTGCAGATTCTTTGAGGAACTGAAAGTGAGTCTCCTGAAAAGAATGGAAGCTGGAATAAATACTGAAACACTGAGTGCATTTACATGCACTCAATAATCTGATCATAATCGGATTTCTGCAGTTATCTGATTATTCAAATGGTCATTTAAACACCGTACTCCAATCTAGAAATCCGATAAAGAGGCTGGATTTGAGCTCAGTAATCAGATTTCTCAGTGCATGTGAACTCTTACTCTGATTTCTTTCAGATTTCTCAGTCTGAGCATGTGCAGAACAGATGGCAGTACCGGAAATAAGCAAGCAGCGTTGCCGCAGCGAAACACTTTTGGTGTGACGCTGAAACCGACTACATGCTTGACGAAATAAAGGACTTAAATATTCTTCATCTTCTAGATGATGTATGTTCATATTTTCAGGTAAAGCGGTGTGATGATTTAAAAAAAAAAAACCCGCGGTATGACGTTTGAGTTTTACGTTACGTTTACGTCGCGTCTTCTTCTGTGAGTTTATTGGCTGGTTGCAAAGCAGAAATCTGATTACTGTCTGACTCATGTAGACCCGGAGTTTCCCCATTATCTGATTACTCAAGTGCATGTAAACATTTTGTTTGGATTACTGACAAAATCTGATTTTCTGCAGTTATGTAAAGCACTCAGTGATATATTCTCCCTTGTTAAATGTATGTTTTCTACTGCTTTTGTTTTCTGATGCTGAACTAGTATTTAATGGCAGTTTTGACTGGAAATGAAGTAAAACTCTGACTTTTGCACAGTATTGTTCCTGTAGTGAACAACTCTAAACCAGACAGAGGAGGTCTGAGCTACAGTGAAATCATCAGTTTCTTCAAGTTTTTACTTGTTACGACAAATTGAATAAACTCTTCAAGAGAGCAGTCAGTCACTGGAGCATTTCTCAGAATTCATTTGCATATAGAACGGGATGTTGAAGATTCTACCTCATACATTTTGTTTCACATAACCAATTAAACACTTCAGTGACACCAGCATGAAGACGTCTTACCTAACCGCTGTTAACGCTCCTCCCCGCCACAGCGCTCAGAAGACCAAAGACGAAACTTCTCAGCTTGTGGAGTAAAAAGGAGGAGAGAGACAGAGAGAGAGAGAGAGAGAGAGAGAGAGAGAGAGAGAGAGAGAGAATAGTGTATAATTCAACAAAAGAACATGAAAGTCTGGCCATTAATGAGCAGAGTGTCCACGCTGTAGAGACGCAGCAGAATTTCCTTTTGAACCTTTCAGGATATATTCAGCACTGCTGCTCTGACTTCTCAGAAGTGTGTTGAGATTTCTTTGAGTTTTGGCAACAAAACAGTGTTAAAAATACAAAACACTCCAAACCAGAAACACAACACAAGGCAGGCAAGCTCTTCAGCATCACCCGCTCTGATGGGTTTACAGCTCAAAGAGCTTTTAACCTGATTTCACATGCTTGTATGTTTGTTTCTGACATCGAGAGATCAGTCGGCCTGTGACTCATTTCATACCTTTGACAGATATTATTATCATTAAGTGCTTTTAAGTTGATTCCGACTCCTGGTGACCATTTGGACAGTGTTTCTCCAGAGTATCCCATCTTCTGTTTGGGTCTTCAGGCCTCTGAATGGCTGGTTCATGATTCCTCTGATCGTCTCCATCCATCTCGTAGTTGGTCGTCCTCGTTTATCTTCATTTCTTCCCAGCATAATGATCTTTTCCAATGAACTGGTTCTTCTCAGAATCTGTCCAAAATACGATTTGGTTATTTAAGTTATTATACGTTTGGGTATCTGGGCTTCGAATGAGAGATGAGGCTTGATTTGGAAGAAGACTCATTTGTTTGTTTTCTTTGCTGTCCAAGGTTCTCTCAAAAGTTCAAAAGCATCAGTATTTTTCTTGTTCTGCTTTATCATTGATGTCCAGCTTTCACATTTATAAAGAACCACAAAGACCACGTCCTGGACAATGCTCATCTTTGTCTGTAGAGACCAGAGGTGTGGATTCGAGTCATATGACTTGGACTTGAGGCCGACTTGAGTCACGAGTTTGATGACTTTAGATTTGACCCAAGAAAATCGAGAAAGACTTGGGACTCGACTCTGACGCGAACTTGAGCTTCATGACTCGAAAAGACTCGACATCCAAATGGGGAGAATCATGGAGAATCTGGCTGCAGACACAGTCGATTATTTATCATGTGAATTAATTCATTTGCTGTCGTAAATTGAATAAACAGCAACGTCGTCAGATGTATGTCACTGTGCTCATACTCGTTTATTTGATTTCGTAAAATAAGAGAAGCGTTTAGAGCTCAAGTTGCCCTCCATAACTCCTCAATAATAATCCTCAATAATAATTTTGTCACATTTGTTTCATTTGGTACTCTTTATCTACTATGAGGGCTTGTGTGAATATCTGATGAAGTTTTAGGTCAAATTTATGGAGAAATATAGAAAATTCTAAAGGGTTCACAAATATTCAAGCACCATGTATGTGGAGGGAAATATTGTAAGAAGCAGCACTGCAATCATTCATCCCTTTCTGAATTGGGGAACCATGTTAATCCAGAACTCACTCACGCTATCATGCTTGTGCTGCTCTTTGAGCAAATCTGATTCTGACATTTCCAAGATCTCCAGTTGAGGAGATGCTTCATCCAGAGATGGAAGTAAGCATTTTGGCCTCTGTAGTCCACTGGCCATCTGTAGAAACGGTTAACGGCTGTTGTAAAAGCTGGAGGATTTCACTTGAGAGCTAGAAGCACTGTAATTGCTACCCTGCAATTCTCTCGCTGTCTCGTCATGAACGCATGTCTTTGTGCATTTTGTTTTTCTCGCTGTGTTGCCGCAGTTTTGGAAAGTGCCCTTTTCCTCTCTGTAGATCTCATTCAAACAGTGCCAGATTTAAGCAGAAAGCTTGCAGTTGCAAATTCAGCAGATTTAGGTGAGACATGATGTCACATAAAAAATGCACATACACTGATCAGGCATAACATTATGACCACCTCCATGTTTCTACGCTCATTGTCCATTTTATCAGCTCCACTTACTATATAGGTGCACTTTGTAGTTCTACAGTTACAGACTGTAGTCCATCTGTTTCTCTGATACTTTGTTAGCCCCCTTTTACCCTGTTCTTCAGTGCTCAGGACCCCCACGGACCCTCACAGAGCAGGTACTATTTGGGTGGTGGATCATTCTCAGCACTGCAGTAACACTGATGTGGTGGTGGTGTGTTAGTGTGTGTTGTGCTGGTACGAGTGGATCAGACACAGCAGTGCTGCTGGAGTTTTTAAACACTGTGTCCACTCACTGTCCACTCTATTAGACACTCCTACCTTGTCAGTCCACCTTGTAGGTGTAAAGTCAGAGACGATAGCTCATCTACTGCTGCACAGTTTGTGTTGTTCATCCTCTAGTCCTTCATCAGTGGTCACAGGACGCTGCCCACAGGACGCTGTTGGCCGGATATTTGTGGTTGGTGGACTATTCTCAGTCCAGCAGTGACACTGAGGTGTTTAAAACTCCAGCAGCACTGCTGTGTCTGATCCACTCAGACCTGTGCTAAGGTTATGGCACTAGTTATATTTTGTGTGTTAGACTCTCACTACTCTAGAATATTCTCACACACACACACACACACAACATGGAAGGTGTTAGCTCATGTGGTGGTTTTCCTGATGAAACACTGCATCACCTGCAACAGAGCTCATCTCCAGAACATAATTGAAATCTGCTGTGAACTTGTCAAAGTATACTTCAAAATTACATTTGTCCTTTAATCTGTTTATTTTTTCCTTGATTTTATCCTTGATTCCAGCCTTTCAGTTGCTTATTTGACATAACAAATAGAAGTGATTAATAAACAGTGGGGAACCCTCAAAACCTTCAGAGAAGATCTGTTGATTTCTGTAAAATAACTAAAATACACACCTGTAATTTATAATAATAAAGCTCATTTCTCTGTAACAGAACCATCAAACCTGCTGTGTTTAAACTCTCCAAGTATTGTAGCAATACTCAGTTTTGGTTGGAAACAAAAGGGTTAAATTCTTGAAATGCCCAACAGAAAATTGTCCAATCAGGATTATTTTCTCCACGGTATTTGGGTAGATACAGCTGAGCAAGCTCTCCCATTGTCTAGGACTTCAGGAGCTGGACTGAACAGCTTACATGTTAGATTAACTACCAGCATAATTAGAAAGTAGCTGTGTCCCAATTCAGGGTCTGCATCTTTCGGCCGATTGTGTCACAGCGGCGCGACTAGGCTGTCCGATTTCGAAGACCTTCATATGCGGCCAAGAAATGTGTCCCTCTTTTCCACGGCAACGAATGATCCAGTGGGTGGTTCCTTCGCCAGCCAACATATCCTGAGGTTCACTGCGTGCCTGTGAGGATTCGAGAACATGGCGGCGCCAGCAGAGGAGCAAACGGCGGCTGAGGAGACACTTTAGATGCAAGAATTGGGTTTAAACTGAGTCGAATAGCTAATTATACAAATGTTAAAAAAAGCCAATGTGGTCTGAAGCAAGACTTATGCTAACGTGCAGGCGCTGGCAGTGAAGCATCTCCAGCTCTAATAAATGAAAAAATTAAAAAACTAAAATCGAAGTTTCTGGCTCCATCTTTAAAGAACCTTAAAAGAAGTTGACAGGAGCAGCATTTCGTGACGTACCGGTAAGGGCAGGAAGAGCGGTGCTGTGACACAAACGTCAGCCTTCGTAGGTCTATGCAGCTTTCGAAGGACATGCCTTCATAGGGGATACACCCAGTGACAGAAGACTCAACCAGTCATGTTTTGTTTTGGTGGGACCAACTTTGGGTAAAAAAGAAATTTCACACTAGACTTCAAGGAGTTCTAGATATAACTGTGTGGTCTATTTTTATTTTCTTTAGTTTTAGTTATTTCTTTCAGACTTATAACAGAATGTCTACTGTATGTGTTCCCTAACTAGCAGATGCACAAATAGCTGCAGGGGAAATACAAGGTATAAAGCCTGTTTTCTAGAACTGTTGTCAGACTGGGCCTGGATCAGACTGATCTCGAGCATGTTCTTCAGTAAAGACATCAAATCTGCATCTCCTAATTTTTGAACTTTGCACAGAAAAAGTTTTACAACAAATGTGAATACGAGCCGTAGTCTAAGCAGGTTTGGGTTAGTTGTTAGGAATGTAAAACGGTGGTGGAAGCTCTATGGCAGGAGTCTTTACTGAAAGAGTCACTGTAAAACTGATGCATACAAGCTCAAATACATGTTAATGTCTGTTACAAGCTCGAAAATTGACATATAGAATGTCTTTTAGGAGCTTTAAATGTCCGTGTTTAATCTAAAACAAGCAAAAAAGGTTCGTGTGAGTCACTGTTAGTGATCATATAGGGGCAATCGCAGAAATTAGCGTTATCATTATGTTTTTTTCCTTGTTTTTTTTTCAGTTTTGACATGTATAGCCTGAACTGAAGGCCTAGCTCTAAAAGTCACAGTTTGCTAATGTTGATAAACAACAGGAATGGCCTGGTTTTTGGTATTCAGTTATGATACAACATCACATCATGCACGGTTTTCTGCAGTGAAGGAATCTGATAGAGGTGGCCATACGCTGCAGTACTAACAGTCCACCTGTGTTCCTGCCGTCTCCAGCCCCTATGACCCGTGTTAGTACCTTCTTGGTTTATTTAAGGCCTCTGCTGTAGTTTGGGCTCTGTGCATGCCATAGGGCACGGAGCGGTCATGAAAGTTTCAGCCTGTCTTTTTATCCCCCACAACTTTCCCCTGTAGCAAAGCCCCCCAAACTGACAAACACAAGCAGATGCACTCAAACCACACACAGCGCACTCACTCTTAAAAATAAAGGTGTCTAAAAGAGAGAGATGCCATATGAGAACCACTTTTTTTCATAAAGAACCTTTCATTTCCTTTTGTGAATGAGATGTGCAAGTGTAAAGAACCTTTTTAAAGTCCAGCCTCTACATAATGTAAAGGCTCTATATCAATTCAAGAGTTTTCTATAACCATAAATCCAAGACAAAACATGCTTAGGATGGTCAGTGTATTCATTCCTCTATTCACTATAATTATAGTTACAGGCTCAGTAGCTCTTATATTGCTGCTTGGGATGAACGGATCAATTCTGAGGTATCAATACTTCTGATTATGATGTTTCCTTTTGAGAATCAAGCCTTGAATTAAATATTGATGCCTCAGTCCTTTAACTAGTAATTTGTTTTCTAGAGAAGCACAATAATAATCAGCACATATAAGCCTAGATTGGAGAGTTTAAGACTAATACAAAGACAAATATATTTTATTGATTTCTAAAAGTTTGTATTCAAGTATGTTAGTGAGAATACATTTGTGCATAAATTCTTATTCCTAACATTAAGTCCTTAATTAACACTAGTTTCAACCTACCATGTAACCTAATTCGCTTGCACCACAAATCCTTAAGCCATGTCTCAGCTTGTAACAAATGCATATGCCACTTGAACACAACAATAACACGTTCAGAACCGATCAATAAACCCGCTGCCATGGTCATAGCCAGTTTCAAGGTCTCTCTGAACTACTAAGCTCAAATTAAACAGTAGCTCAGAGGTCAGTAACACAAATGTTAAGAAGAGCCATTTTGTCCTTTCAACAAAAATCAATCCACAGTGGCCACAATATTTTATGTCCATATTACTATCTTGGCTCAGTACATGCTGAGGTACCAGTATAGGCTAACTAACTTCATATAAACAAAAATGCAGACTTACTTTGCTCTGATTTAAGTTTAAGTTTAGCTATAGCCGCTTTTCTCGCATCTCAGGCAGGAAACTTTTTCAAAAGTGGAATAATTCCTTGTAAAATGTCTCTCAACATTCAATGTTTTATGAGGCTGAAGTCGCTTCTTATTCAGCTTCTTGTTTGAATTTTTCCCATTCCACCTTAAATGATGCCTGAGGTGCCAGAATGTAACTGCAGCACCATTTAAGGTGGAACGGGAAAATTTGAACAAGAAGCTGGCGAATGAGAAGCGACTTCAGCTTCACAACTTTTTAGTGTTTGAGTGTCTCATTGCACAATAAACATATCAGGAAACCAGCTGGAGTGATTATAAATGCAAATAAGTCCATTCGTCTCCAAATTATCGATGTTCGCCTTAAATTTTTCTCTTTGCATTTTCGTTAGCTACTAGCTGGGCGAGATTGTTGTCTGTGTTGCTATGGTGACCAGCAGTCTGCGCGCCGACCTTCAGGGTTAAAGGGTGAATTAGTAGCTATATTTTAACTCCAGCGTTTAAGACCATTTATAATTGAACTCTGTTGAACAATCAGCAGAGCTTTATTTTACTGTAAAGGAGGATTATTTTATTTTTACCTACTAATCTAATTCAACTGTGGAGTCACAACAGGACAGTAAAACAGCCGTGAACTAGTTTTAGTGGTGAAGCCCATTTTGATTGAGGTACATGTAAACCTAAACAAAGAAAACACATTATAATTAGCCTACACTCTTAAAAAAGGTGGTTATTCAAGGGTTCTTTAGTAAAGAAAATGGTTCTATATAGAACCATGAACACTCAAAGAACCCTCCGCATGATTAAAGGGTTCTTTGTATCATAACGTGGTTCTTCATATTGGTGCAGAATGTGTTGCATAGGGTTATATATAGAACCTTTTTGAAAAGGAGTCCACATAGTACCAAAAAGGGCTCTGCTATTATTGCAACGTCTAGCCTATAATGGTACAAGAACCCTCGAGGAACCTTCTTTTTTAAGTGCATATCAAGTCTGCTCAATAGTACTGAAGGCCTGAATGTGGTTTAAGTGGGTTGGGAGCAGTTTTGGGGCTGTACTTACAGAAAGAGATTTGGGTGACTATTGACTTCTAGTGTTTGTTAGCATAGTTAGCCTTGTAGCTCCAGTTCTAAACTAAAGAAAGTACCAAACATGGCTCAGCTGATCAACTACAACTGTATCTTCAGTCGTTGTGTCTCTGTGAGGTCTGTGGTGTGTCTGTGTCATGTCTAGTCTCGTTCTGAGCACTAAGGCTGATTGTTCTTTGAGAGGCTTGTTGTGACTGAGATAAGGACCACAAGGCAGCTTGTGGAGATAATCCTACATCGTTGCTGGATGAATGTAGCCAGTGACGCTGTGCCTGTACGCAAGAATGAATGTTTGTGACTCAGTCTTGTCTCCCATTAAAACTTTTATCTGCCACAGTGTTTAATAACATTTTGTCTGATTTGCACATGATTTGCATAGAAGTAGAACCGCTTTCTGTCAGCATGTTAGTGTGGAGAGACCTCTCTCTTCTCTCGTCGCTCATCTTTCTTTCTCTTTGCCTATTATTTTCCTTATTTGTCTTTGTTAAGCCTTTTTTGTCTAATGCAGTTTGCTTAAGTAGTTTATTATGGCTCCTTTGTTATTAATACCTCATTGGTTTTCCTATTTGTTTACCTTTAAATGTTAAAAGGTGCTTTTGCATCAAATACTTTGAATTTTAACTCAAAATTTTGGTCTTCCAAATGTACCTTTTGGGCTCCCATCATAGAGGTTTTGAAAAAGTCAAATTTTCATCTTAGCCATTTTCATGTAAATGTGGTAGAGCTGTGTGAATTTATCCAACCAACCAACCAACCATGCTGATGCTGTAACTGAAGCTACTGTAAGAGTAGCTTTTTCCTTGCCTTCCAAATAATCTGTTGGCATGGAGGTGGCATCTGTTGATAGTTTTGGAGACTTAGTGACCCTAAGATGCTACTTTTTTCCGTGATCCTTGGAGATTTTTTCGCCTCTCTTACCATCATCCTTGTTGTGCATGGAGCCAAAATAAACGTAGGTCCTCGTCCAGGCAGGTTTGTCACAGTTTGATTGGAACTGTTTAATTATTGCTCTAGCTGTAGATGTGGGCACGTTTCTGAAGGAGAATTATTTTTTCTCTGAATAAACTTACTTTAATTAAAAGTTTGATTTCTCTCATTTTTCCAGTGTGAGCTTAAGCTTATTCACTAAAAGTTTCACTAAAAAACATTTTTACTCATCTTTACCAGGGGTGCCAACAATTGTGAAGGGCACTGTAAATAAACACTGAGAGAATTTAGGATTGAAAATTTAGGACATGAAGTTAAAATAACTGTAAAGGCAAAGGAGCCATATTAAACTGGAAGAACTCTGCTATCTTAAAGTGAGAGTGAGTAATGCACAGAAACTCAGATGATGCAAGTGAACACAAATCAGCCTGTAATTCAACACTATAATAATTTAGCTCATCTGAACCACCAGGAGACCTAAGCTGTATGGAAAATACTGCAAATTTTCTCAGACAGTAAACCACACTCTGGGAAATCCGCAGCAGAAACAGAGGGGAATTTAGTCTATTGCAGCCTAAAGGCCCCATAATAACTCAGCGTTTTAACAGTGAAGTGAATAAAGCACTGCATGTACATATTATTTAATATTATTTGCTACCTTTTTCTGATCATATTTCCTGGCCTTACATGGTGATCAGAGGAACCTTCTCTACGTCTAACAGTTTCAGGGTTAGAGTTAGCTGCTCTAGTTTAGCTTGGCTGTTTTATTACAGCATGTCACACTGAAGCAAACTGAAGTTCCAAAGCACTTCAGCATTTATTTTCAGTTCCATCCACTCAAGCTAAACCTAAAGGAAAGTAAAAGTAGGAGGAGAAGAGCTGTGCAGTGGGAAAAGCTACCATCACAGTGCGTAACAGAGCAGCTAACTAACAGGCAGCTTCTTAGTAAGCATCTCTCTCTCGCTCTCTTTCTCTCTCTATATTTACACCGATCAGGCATAACATTATGTTTCTACGCTCATTGTCCATTTTATCAGCTCCACTTACTATATAGGTGCACTTTGTAGTTCTACAGTTACAGACTGTAGTCCATCTGTTTCTCTGATACTTTCTCTGCCCCCTTTTACCCTGTTCTTCAGTGATCAGGACCCCCATGGACCCTCACAGAGCAGGTACTATTTGGGTGGTGGATCATTCTCAGCACTGCAGTAACACTGATGTGGTGGTGGTGTGTTAGTGTGTGTTGTGCTGGTCTGAGTGGATCAGACACAGCAGTGCTGCTGGAGTTTTTAAACACCTCAGTGTCACTGCTGGACTGAGAATAGTCCACCAACCACAAATATCCAGCCAACAGCATCCTGTGGGCAGCGACCTATGACCACTGATGAAGGACTAGAGGATGACCAACACAAACTGTGCAGCAGCAGATGAGCTATCGTCTCTGACTTTACATCTACAAGGTGGACTGACAAGGTAGGAGTGTCTAATAGAGTGGACAGTGAGTGGACACAGTGTTTAAAAACTCCAGCAGCACTGCTGTGTCTGATCCACTCGTACCAGCACAACACACACCAACACACCACCTCTATATAACACCAAAAAGTGTTCTTCTATTGTTACGCTTTTAAAAATTATGGTTCTTCAAGGGTTCTCTAGTAAAGAAAATGGTTCCATACAGAACCATGAACACTCAAAGAACCCTTTGCATGATTAAAGGGTTCTTTGCCTCATGACAAAGTGTCTAAGAATGTGATGTAGAAACCCTTTTGAAAAGGGTTCTATATAGCACCAAAAAGGGAACCTTTTTGGTGCTAAATCGAACACTTTTCAAAAAGCTTCTATGTAGAACCATCTACAGCACATTCTCCATCAATCTGAAGAACCATTTCACAATGCAAAGAGCTCCTTCATCATGCAAAGGGTTTTTGAGTGTTCATGGTTCTATATAGAACCCTTTCAAAAAGCTTCTATATAGAACCATCTACAGCACATTCTCCATCAATCTGAACACTTTCACAATGCAAAGGACACTTTGCATCATGCAAATGGTTCTTTGAATGTTTTATGGTTCTGTATAGAACAATTTTCTTTACTAAACAACCCTTGAAGAACCATCTTTTTTGAATGTTTAATAGACCCCATTTGATCCATCTAATTCTTACCTTTAGAAGTCCTCAATTAGCTGAATGAGGTGTTAGATTTGAGTTCTAGGTGAAGGTAGAACTCCAGGAGGAAGGTTAGTGACCACTGGTGTCGAGAGATGGATGACTCAAAGTTCTAAATTAGAAAAATGCATAAATCATTCAGTAACACTCTATGAATGTCACGTTTGTAAGCATCTATAAACACATTCATATTTTAATGCATTCATAAGGCATCATAAACATGGTTATAAATATTTATAAAAATGCATTACACATTATAGCCATGCTTACTATGCATTATGAATTGTTAACATAATACATTATAAGTACTGATCATAACAAATTATAAGAGCTCATAAGTCGTATTTGTCCACTCTAAGTAAAGTGAAGCGTACTGTACTAAAGCCTCCTCCAGTGTTCAGAGAGGCTTCAAGTTGAAGTATTTACTGAAGGATTTACTGAAACACTAAAACATTCACAGTAAAGCACATTACAGGCTTCAAATGTCAGAGTTTAAACTAGAGCTGCATCAGTGTTTTACCCAATGTGGGAAAGGTAATGTACACCACTGTTAGCTCAGCGCTAACTTAACACTGCATATCTAATAGAATGCTAGCAGAAAATATCATTACTGTACTGTAGTGTAGTGTAGTGTTACAGAGTGAAGGGTTCTAGTGCTTGACGTTAGAACCAGTGAGGGAACAAATTACAATGACAGCGCTCTACTATCTCACCTCTCCCTCTCCAGACCTTCACTCCACAGTGACTTCATGCTCAGTGTGATGTCAGAGGGGGGTCAGGGGAGGGGCTCACGAGTACTTGGTTTGCTGTGATGTAATGTAACATTTAAAGTGAGAGCTCTGGGTAAGAAAAGCTCACTGTAGCAGTAATTCTAGGCTGGACAGCCTGTTTGGAGCATCTGAATATTCAGGACTGAAGCCCTGAAGATGCAGCTCTAACAGCACCAGCGCTCAGAAATAAAATACTGGAAATCTCAGGGTGTGAATGAACTTTGTATTTGTCTTTATACTCTCCAAACTGGGACTGGCTTCTTTGACACTGACAGTATAACATGTTATTAACACTACTTATTATGCATTATATTAACAATTCATTATGTATAATAGACATGGCTATAAAGTGTAATTCAGCGTAATTCATATATTTATAAATATGTATAACCATGTTTTTAATGCCTTATAAATGTGTTTATAGATGCTTACAAACGTGACATTCATAGAAAGTGTTACCAATCATTCTTCTGAAGAACATGTGACATGTTAGGACTGGGAAGCCCTTTTCCAGAGTGGCTACAAATGAGCCTTTGTAGACGAAAATATTTTTGCAAATAAGGAAGCGATTTGAGGACAGTGTTTAATGTACAGATTTAATATATATTTAATACATTGGAAATAGTTCATATATAAACAGTATATGTGAAATATATAATAGACTTTAGATTGTAAGGCTCAAGTTAAAATAGATAATAGTTAAAATAAAATAAATCTGCTCTATATTTTTAATTCATGTCTCTGTACAGCCTAGTCGCTATGAAACATAGAAAACCACATAGCGTATACATACAGTTACTGATGGGTGGTTATGTAGGAATTCAAGTGCAGCCTCGACTGGATACATCGTAAAAGACCTTAAGAGCATGAGGAGGGGGGCTCAGATGTGCCTCTGTCATCGCCCCCGTAGAGCTGTTTCTTGCGCCCCTGCTGCCAGATTATAACCCAATTATCAAATGTATTAGATCATTTGTAGAAAATGCAACACTTTGCTTGATTCCTGCTACATAACTTAGACATAACCAAGCCATAGACACGCCACAGCAGATGTCATATGCCGTCATGATTTGATTTTGTTTAGGGACTGGACCATAGAATCATCCTAACTCTGAGATTTTATCTCATCAGTTATGCCACCATGACTCCTTTAGACAGAACTGACTTTAGGACCAGAACTGAAAGCCCTTATAAAGAACAGAGTGAAAAGATGGGACTTCAGCTCAAAGGTTATGACAACAGGAAAGACCACTAACTTCACCACTGATGGAGAAGATGTGGAAATGGAGGACTGCCTTTACCTGTGTGTGCGCGTGCGTGTGTGTATTCCATTGTAGGTATGGTGGCACAAAATGACTGCCACTTTACATTGGTTTTTAATCTGTTTTCATTTGTTAGGAGTTTGCCATCATCCCACCAAGACAGCGACCAAGAGCAATTTTCCACCCGAGGCTCGGAGGCTTCTTGGGCTGGCTGTTTGGGTAACACTACATCACAGCTATGATGCAGCCTGGACCGGCCGCGTGGGTGACACTGTATTGCAGCTATGAGGCTACCTGAAACGGAGACCTGATCGACTCTACGTCGCAGCTGTGGGCTGCCTGGACTGGCAGTGTTCGCTGGGCAGCGCTACTCCACAGCTACAAGGCCTCTCGGGCCAGCTGCCTAAGTGACACAACATCGCAGTCACTCAGCTGCCTGGGCCGCCACTTGGGTGACTCTGCATTCCAGCTGTGAGGCTGCCTGGACTGCTGGTGTTCGGCTGCAGGGACATTTTCGGCCTTCAAGGTTTCCTGGGCTGGCCGCCTGTGTGACGCACCATAGTTGTGGAGTGAGACTTTCCCCAAGACTAGGGACTCTTGCCAGGCTAGCTAAGTGACTCTATACTGTGGTCATTGTAAACCCCCTCGCTAGCTGTTGGAACTGTGGAGTTGTGTGTGTTGTTTCTGTGTTGTTTCATTTATTGTTGATTATGTATTTTGCTATTTTCTGATCTCTTTGTAAAGCGAACTTATTATTATTATTATTATTATTATTACCTACTAAGATCAACAACAAGGATCCAGCACTTTAGAAATACGACACAGATCAGCACTCGGCAGAACCAGGATGAAGGAGCTTGAAAAGATCTTCAAATGTTATGCTACGCCTCTGCAGACAAAGATCAGAATTGTGGTTCTTTATCGATGTAAAAGCTGGACAATAAACAAGCAAGACAGGAACAATCTGAACTTTGGTGTTGGCCAAGACTTTTGAGAGAAACTTGGACGGCAAAAAAAACAAACAAATGGATCCTCGACCAAATCAAGCTTCTCCTCTCACTCAGAGAACCAAACTGAAGCTCTTACTTTGGACACATTCTGAGAAGAACAAGGTCACTGGAAGTGAGTTTTATATTACTGAAAACATCTGTCTTGACAGCTCATACCATCTTATGACATCTTCCATGACATGTTTATGGCATGGTTATGTCAATGTTATGTAGCAGGCTTTAAGTAAAGGGTTACTGAAAATGCATTATGCGTGAGTGACAAGCAAGACCAACTCTTGGAGCACGGGTCACCAATCTCAGGCTGTTTTCACACCTAATTGGTTTGTTCACACCAGAGTTTGGGTTTTTGTGACATGGTATCACTTTCATTTGGCTCAGCTGGTTTCACACTGCAGTGGTTGTAGAGCACCAAATTACACACATCGGTAGTTCAATACCTGCTTTAATCGGTCAGAAGTTTGGCAGGGATATAAAAGAACTGTTACTTTTGTGTTCGCATGCATTAAGCAACCTATTTTCTATTTTAAATTTCACTAGGTTATAGTATAAGATCTATCTTTTACTTAAGTTCCTATTAAAATGACTCATAACTTCATGATGAACGAAAAGAAAGCTAATGCTAAGAGTAAAAAAAAATAAATCTTACTAGAAATGGTTTAATTATGCATCAGTTTCAGTATAAAGTTGCATTATGTAAGATTTTTGGTTAAATTTTTAAGAGGTTTCTGAGTCTGAAATAATCAATTAAAAATTTGGGTACATCTTAATGTATTAACGTCACACACAGACTCAAAAAGAAGGTGCGGTTCGACGTTTATGTCTCAAATGATCTCAATATCAACATTATACTGATGAAGATGTGATGACTATAGTAGATAATTCACTCACATCCTCAGAAGACGCTCCTTCACCAAGTTTTGACTGAGTTCTCTTAGAATTCTCTTTCAATCGTCAGATTCATCCACTTGGGGAAGGGGTCCGAAGAACAATCCACATACAAAATGTTCCTCTTCACACTGTGTGCAATTACACATTTCCACCAGAGAGGTCTCCAAATCCCCAAATCTTACATAATGCAGCTTTAACCAATCGTGTGGTGTTAATAGCAGCAGCTTGTGCTGCAAGAATCATATTAATGTCTGCACCCAGCCAAAAAATAGATGTGGCCCACTGCAGCTTTGACCTACATTCAATTCTATTTTTAGTTTGTTTGCTTCCTTAAGCCTTAACTGTTTTGAAATCTTTAATAAAAGTCACATATTAAATAATAGTACAGTGTAACCCAACAATTTTTCAAAAATACATCTGTTGTTTTAATAGTTATTACTGCAAACATGCATTCAGGCTCTTTCTGGTGTGATTTGCATGCTCATAGCGCCCCTTGCTGGAGAAACTGCAACACCTGCCCGAAATAATTGGCTTCTTGGTATAGTGGAGCCACTCTGGAATTCAGCTATAAATCAATAAATCACTCTGGGGGAAACCAGCAGAAATGGCTTGTTAAGGCCCCATAACCCAATGTTTTAACAGTAAAAGTTAATAAAACATTATATGTACATATTATTTATTTTGTTTAATGGTAAATTGGTTCTAGTTCTCTATCTGTTCTCTTTCCCAACACAGTGATTATCGCTTTTTAAGCATTGTCATTGGCTTACTTGTCAATATTCAATTACATGGCCCTGTCGCACAGGCCTAGTTCCCAAAGGCTCATTAGGCTCGTTATTTTTGCCAGACTAGTTTCGTTTTGCTGGATGTGGACCCAAGTACTGGTGGAGCGTTCACACCTGTTAAAACAAACTGGTAGGTGTGAAAGGCCTTTATTCACAATGTGCTCAAGTGGCTGCAGATTTTCATTCCAAACAAGCTGGAGAACCAGAAGCTGAAACCAGCCACTGAAACAGGTGGAATCAGGAGTGCATTTGCTTAATAGGAATGAAAACCGCGGTTCTTCATAATATGACTGGTGACTCCTGCTTTAGAGTTTCCTCATTTCATGTCACAATTTTCTAATGGAAAACTGACTTTTTGGCTGTGTTTTGTTTTCAAGCATCCCTGAATGCCTTCAATGTTAGTTAATTGGATTAATGCATCAGTAAATAAATAAATAAATAAATAAATAACTATGTTAACGCTACACAAATGAAATAAACTAGGCATGAGAATTAATCCTGCCAACCCCCTGCCTCACCACATAAAAGGCTGACCACTTAAGGCATACGGACACATGCACAGCATTCTGGGAAATAACACAGGAACCCAGTCCACTTCCACTGAAATTGCCTGCGAAAGTGAATTTGAACAGTAATTGGAGACGAGTCGCCCTCTGACACAAACAAGACTAAGATAATATAATCTGCATGGCTGTGAGGGCGATTCATACTCCTCCACCTATATTAAAACAATACCAATTCGCAGAGAATTTACCCATTATAGGCCTCAGAGCAGCGCTCGGCCAGAAAGTGCAGAGCAGCATGAGTGGGTGAGTTGAGTTCACTTGCTTTTTACTGGTAAAGTATGTACTGGATAACTGACAGCCAGGCTTGATAACTACCAGCCCTGTAATCTGTTCTTTTCCAAAACATAGGACGTTTTAATGTGATTGAATCTGTGCTCATTTTAGGGGCTGAGGGTAAATTACTGCAGGTTTTTGCAAGAGAATGTCTTCAACTCCATGAATCAATCACACAATTCAATATAGTACTGAGCAAAGGTCAGAGACCACCCTTCATTTACCTAATTACTAGTCAGAAAGGCCAGTTAGTACAAGTTTTTCATTTTTTAGGAGATTAAATATAAAATAATCTACTTGCAAAAGAAAGGAGAAGGTCCAGTTTCCAAAATTGGAAGGAGAAAATGTGACTCCTAGCAACCACCTGGAAGACCTGGTCGACACCAAAGCTGCCCCCATCAGATAAACAGCACTTGAAGCTTTCATCTCTGAGAGAGAGGAGAAAATCAAGCTGCTTCAGATCTGAAAACATCCACAGGTGTTTCTGTCCATCCTTCCACTGTGAGAAGACGACTCAGCGCTGTGGGTCTGAAAGGATGTGTAGCTGTCAAGAAGAACCTCACTGAGAAAAGGAGACGGACACATCAAACAAAGAAGCTGAACGATGGACTGACCACCCCAGAGTCCAGACCTCACTTTTGCACAGTGCTGTATGTCACCTTCGGACACAGTTTTTGCAAAGTGGTCGGCGATAAAAGCTCAAAAGAACAGCAGGTACTGTTGAGTATGTGGCACGTCATCATGCAGGAGCACCAGTGAATGACATGCCTGCCTCTCTCTGTTCTAAGACCCTCAACACTCCACATTTCCTTAAAAACTGTAGTCTATTGGGATATTACTGATTTACAGAAGAAGAAAATGAATGGTAATCAATTCTTTGTTATTTTGATCACCCTTGAAACTTGACAAGATGAACCAATCAGGTTATTTGACGGCCAACGCCAGCACTGGATAGCTTTCTCAACTGATGTGGACCACTTCCGAGGACCAGGAATCACGTCTCCCGGGTCCAAAAACAGCTTTCACACCCGACCAAATGCACCAAACTGAAAAAACAGCTTCAGGTCTGGAAAAACCCTAAAGGCTGCTGTCGGGAACTTGATCACCAGGTGTTTTCCATCTTTGACTCCCTTGTAGGAATAATCCTGCAACTTTTTTTGCATGTGAATAAAACCATGTCCTTGCAATGCTAATAAATTAGCATATATTGCCTATTAGCTTTACGCTACTTGTCAGAAAAAAAGGAAAATATCCATACAATCAATCTGCTCTTAATTACAATTACAGTATAAAATGTTCCTAATGACATCATTGAAAGTAATACAAATGCAGACAGTACATCCTCTCCAGAGGACTAAGTCACTACGACCAGATAGAAAACTCGCTGTAGTTTGCAGACTTTCTCACGGCGGGTAGAAAGCACTGTTCACATCTGAGTAGACGTGGTCATCGGGGTCGTCGGAGTCATCAAAGTCGCCTCCGTCCGCATCGTGGGTCAGGGGCTCCACGTCTTCGTCCGAGGTAGAGGGATGAGTCAGAATGATCCGAGGTATCTGAAAAGGCAGAACAATTGAAGGAGAGTGGCAAAAAAAATCAATCAAGGACGCTTTTTGTGGTCACGCTGATTGAAATGGTGCTCGTATGACACTGACCGAGACTTCAGTGTGAGCGCTACTGTTGGCCCATTGAAGTTTTGGGTTCAAACAGCCTTATTACCACTGAAAAGACATTGAATTAGTTCAGATCCCTCGTCATGACATGACCTTGAGTGCGGCCAGTGTTTTTATTAGGGACACACCAGAAGGACACGTGTTCGCCAACAGAGAAATGAAAGGCCTTGTTTCAGATATGTAGCATAAATGCATGAGAATGTAGGTCTATAGCAGGGGTCAGCAACATGCAGCCCTTTTACTGCCCCATTGTGGCTCCACAGCAGAATTAGATTTGTAGGTAAAAAATAAAATTACGGAGCCCCTGAAGGGACATGGTGTGTTTTTTTTTAGGTAAAAGGAACATGGTGTATTTTTTTCTTAAGGTAAATATCGGTGCGCACCAGATACTATCAGGTGAGCACCCTGTACTATCAAGTGAGCACCAGATACTATGTGGTGAGCACCTGATACTATCAGGTGAGCACCAGATACTATGTGGTGAGCACCTGATACTATCAGGTGAGCACAGGATACAATCAGGTGAGCACCAGATACTATGTGGTGAGCACCAGATACTATGGTGAGAAAAAAAAGTGTGTGTGTGTGTGTGTGTGTGTGTGGTGTGTGTGTGTGTGTGTGCTCATCTGCATATCCATAAACTGTGTCAGTGTTCATTGGGCTCCATAGTATCATGACTTCACAGACCACTACTCTGTACACCGGCTGTGCTTGTTATCCTTCATCATTCCGTCATGGAAGAAGACATTCATGACTTTTCACAGTCGAGACGGGTGGCACAAGAACAAATAAAGCAACTTAAAGATGATAACGTAAGCTTGTTCAGACAGCTATAAAAACCTTAATAATTTACCAATTTGTCCCTTTCAAAGAGATATAGCTAAATGTAGGCTGCCTTTGCTATAAACAGTTAGCTAGCTAACCTAGCTAGCTGTAAGGCTTGCATTGTTCTCTACGCAATGCATGTTTTTGCATTAAAACTATACACACCCACGACAAAAATGAGCCAGTGGGCTCAAATGTCTTCAAGTTTAAGTGACAAAGAGAACTTCTGCTCCTTGCAAAACGGATAAATGATTCCATTGGCTGGGTTACTTTTCCATTTTGGAAAAGTGAAAGGAGCACAGACAGTTTCACCACCTCATTCAGCAGCTGGGACTTTTTACATAATTTATAGCTAACTGTATATAGCAAAGGTAGCCTACATTTAGCTATATCTCTTTGAAAGGGACAAATCTGTAAATTATTAAGGTTTTTATAGCTGTCTGACCAAATAAACTTACCTTATCATCTTTAAGTAGCTTTATTTGTTCTTGTGCTACCTGTTGCCAGTGAACACCGACACTGTTTATGCATATATGTATTTTTTTTCTTACCACATAGTATCTGGTGCTCACTTGATAGTATTGGGTGCTCACCTGATAGTATCAAGTGCTCACCACATAGTATCAGGTGCTCACTAGATGGTATTGGTTGCTCACCACATAGTATCTGGTGCTCACTTAGTATCTGGTGCTCACGTGATAGTATCCGGTGCACACCAGATTTTTACCTAAAAAAAAAATAAATACACCACGTCCCTTTCACCTAAAAAAAAATACACCACGTCCCCTCAGGGGCTGCGTATAAAATAATCCTCCTTTACAGTAAAATAAAGCTTTGCCTGTCAACTTAACAATAAATGGTCTTAAACGCTGGAGTTAATGCAGAACTGCTAATTCAACCTTTAATCCTGAAGGTTGGCGCACAGACAGCTGGTCACCATAGCAATGCAGTCAGAAGTCTCGACTAGCTAGTAGCTAACGAAACAGCAAAGAGAAAGATTTAAGACGAACATCGATAATTTGAAGACGAACGGACTGATTTGCATTCATAATCACTCCAGCTGGTTTCCTGATACGTTTAATCTGCAAAGAGAAAGTCAAACAATAAAAAAGCTGAAGTCAGTCTTTTACGGAGTGCCTAAGAGGCCGTGGTTAAAGAAAAAAAAGTTAATGACATTGCGTTCCCTCGCAAAATATACGCTCTTCAGACAGCAGGCAAACGTAGGACCAGAGGTGCCCAACAACAGAGCTTTGTTTTTGGCATATTTAATTTTAAAAGCTGTTTTATTTGTAAAGTTTATTCAGCAGTTGTTCTCTGCAGGTCTCTATACATGTAGCTTTTACTGTACGAGGACACTCGACCTCAGTTTCAGTTTGAGTCATGTTTGATTTTGAGAAGCGACACGTCTTTATATTTCAATCCAAGATCAACGTAAAATTCACTGAGCTGCTTCATGTCTGAGCTTAGCAAAGCTTTTGCAAGCGAATGCAAACCGTTGCATTGTAATGCAAAACATTTGCGAGGGAACACAATGTCATTACCTTTTCTTACCACGCCCCCTTAGGGGCTCCGTAGTTTTTCTCATTTGAATTTTCACGTTCCACCTTAAATGATGCAGCATTTGCATTTTGGCGCCTCCATTTAAGGTGAAACTGGACATTTTGAAGTCCGCGTTTTCATTTATAATATTTTTTTAGCCTATACTATTACATCAGAACATACTGAGACATATTTGCAGCCAAGATGGTAAAATGGACATTAAATGTTTTGGATCCAAGGTGTCTTTTTTGTGTAATGGACAGAATGGCTCTTTTTAACATTTAGGTTGCCGACCCCTGGTCAATGGCAAGGATTTCATCAGACCCAAACATCAAATAGCATAAAAATGCAAATGGACATCTTCACTTACCGTCATGGTGTGTTTCCCAGCCTGCAGGGTGCTGGTTTTGAGCGTGCTCTCCCTGTCTTTCCCCAGCCTTATTTCCTGAGCCAGGTCACTCTAATGACAGAATAACATCACAGTTGTGAAAGCAGAGTTATATCAAGCACAGCCTCTTCATTCAAATAAAACAATTAACCCCTTAAACTCTAAGGGTTCTAAGGGTACAGTACTGTGACAGAGAACATCCTTCATTTAGTTCATTTCCAGCCAAAACAGCCTTTAAGTATAAATTATTCTGCCAAAACTAAATATAACCTAAAATCTTTAGTATTTACAGTGTCCACTCTTTCCCTTTATTACAGCTTGGGCTTAGCATATACTGCTTCTCACAATCCAAGTAATCCCAAACAAATTCAGTGGTGCTGAGGTCTGGACTCTGGGGTGGTCAGTCCATCGTTCAGCTTCTTTGTCTGATGTGTCCGTCTCCTTTTCTCAGTGAGGCTCTTCTTGACAGCTACACATCCTTTCAGACCCACAGCGCTGAGTCGTCTTCTCACAGTGGAAGGATGGACAGAAACACCTGTGGATGTTTTCAGATCTGAAGCAGCTTGATTTTCTCCTCTCTCTCAGAGATGAAAGCTTTAAGTGCTGTTTATCTGATGGGGGCAGTTTTGGTGTCGACCAGCTCTTCCAGGTGGTTGTTAGGAGCCCCATTTTCTCTGTAGCTTTTAATCATATTTTGACTTTCTCCTTCCTTATGCAAGTTGATTATCTTATATCGAATCTCCTCAGATATATTACCTGAAATATGAACTTGTACTTTTGACTGGAAATAAAAAAGAAGGGTCTCTGACTTGTGCATAATGTTTGTGCACCTACAATTCAATTCCTTAACCCTCTATCACTCTCATAACTACATAATATTAGTTTTATAGTAGTTACTGCATAATAAGCTGGTAACTTGCTAGTGGAGTGTTTTCCTCATGATAGGTGGGATTGGGGGTTGAAAGGGAAGGTAATTGCATGATATTATTGGTTCATGTTATTTTTCCCACTCACTGGTGCAGGACGTTGCATTCAAAACTCAGAGGATGTTTCCAAGAGGAGGAAACGTCATTACATTTTGATGAAAGACTACAGAGAAACAGGGATTTTATCTGTTAAATGAGATGATGTGATGAGTCGTGTTTAATGTGGTCAGGGAGGTGAGCTAGCTAAGGCATAAAAGGTCAAATTTGATTTCAGGTTGATTAATTACTGAATAACAAGCCTGAAAACAGCCCAATGAACCCTTGAGAACTATTTATTCTGGAACAGTAACTATAATAACTGTTATGAAAGTGAGTTGTACAGAGAGTGAAGAACTGAAGTGTGGGTATACACAGTCGTATGCCAAAGTTTGGGCACCTCTGGTGTTTTGCTGATTGAAAATAAGTGAACATATCCTCTAGAGAGAACACACGTCCACACAATTACTGTTAGCATGCATATATATGTCACTGTTGTCAGAAGAATCTCCACTTTTGACGTTTTTTCAGTTTTTGACTTAATTTGGAAATGCATGTTACCCTTTACATTGTATGTAAATTTCATGATGAATACTA
This sequence comes from Colossoma macropomum, assembly GCF_904425465.1. Lineage (NCBI taxonomy): Eukaryota > Metazoa > Chordata > Actinopteri > Characiformes > Serrasalmidae > Colossoma > Colossoma macropomum. The sequence goes on along the minus strand of NW_023494791.1, from coordinate 3,761,996 downwards.
AAAGTTACTAAAAGAAATGACCTAAAATGACTTGGAAAAAAATCTGGTTCCACTGACTTTACATACATTAAAAGTAAAGTGTGTTTTTTCCTTCTTCTGTAAAGTTACCATTTATGAGATACAAGGTTTTCTTCCAACATCAGCGTCATGTATATTTATTTATAAATAAATATACATGTATAAAGCAATACCACTTTGATTAAAATAGGTAAATTAGCTATTAGTGATACATGTATTTGCTTAAAAAGTATATTTAGAGTTTTTCAACCTAAACTCTATGTACTGCAGTTACATGTACTGGTCAGTTACCATGGACAATAATTTTCTTGTGCTTGACACATAGAAAAATAAAAAAAACAAAGAAAATGCCCAATGGCTTGTATGAGTTGGTTATGAGTCAATAGGTTTTATGTTCTTTAGCAAGTACAGGCAAAAATGTCAATATTTCTGTCAGTGGTAATTGACTGCATGCTCCAGGATCAGCAGATAGAGAAGAGGAGGAAAAACAATGGAGTATTCCTTTAAGGCCTTGTTAGGAAGTAGGTTGGAGAAAAACTGATAAACAATCACTGACTGAACTGTTTTTCTCAGATGGATTTATTGCAGATTTAGTTTCACAGCTCCTGGGTTTGCACTCACCAGCCCTTTGCCATTGCAGACCACAGCTTCAATCCTGCTACCTAAAGGACTGCGGTCCAGGGCGGACTCCGGGCAGGAGTCAATCCACTGGCGGCTAATCATTAGAGGCTCAGAATCAGTCATGTCCTGCTCCTGAGACGTTCGACTGTCAGGCGGTGAGGGTCTCTCCCGGAGCACCTTCATCTTAATGCAGCTCCCGGCACTGCGCAGGGCGCTGACCGCCTCGTGGTGACTGACTTCACGCATGTCCTGACCGTTGACCTAAGGGCAGGCAGAAGAAATGAGACAGAGCAGCAGGTCCAAAACAGCCCTGAACCCATTATGTGAGGAGAGTGACAGTGTGGGCAGTGAAGATTCATGCTGACCTCACCTCAAATGATCACTTTTTACCAGCACCTGCATATCAAAGGCCTTCTAGAGTTCCCTCGGTTGATACCTGCTGGCATTGTTCTTTCAAGTTGAGCTTGTTTGTGGTTACTTTTCAGAGGCCAGTTGCAGAAAAAAGGCTACAATCGTGCCAGAGGACTTCTTGGGGCAGAGGGGTTGACTGTGGGTCACCTTATAGTCACAGACTCCCCACCAAGAAGGCCTCTGCCACAATTCTAACCTTTTTTCTACATATCCCTCTCTGTCTCTGTCTCTGTCTCTCTCTCTCTCTCTCTCTCTCTAAATATATATATATATATATATATATAGATATATATATATATATATATATATATATATATATATATATATAGATAGATAGATCTATATAGATATATATCGCTGTTGTCGGAACAAAACCTCGTATCTCCAAATTGGTAACTTTACAGGAGAAGGAAAAAACCTACTTTACTTTTAATGTAAGTCAATGGAACCAGAACTTTTTCCAATTAATTTTGGGTCGTTTCTTTTGGTCCATTCTTTATGAAATTTACACACAATGTAAAGGGTAACATGCATTTTCACATTGTGTCAAAAACTGAAAAATGTCCAAAAATAGAGATGCGAGGTTTTCTTCTGACACCAGCAATATATATATATTTATATATATATATATATATATATATATATATATATATATACACACACATATATATGCATATATATATATATATATATATATATATATATATCATATATATACACACATATATATGTGTGTATATATATATATGCATATATATGCATATATATGTGTGTATATATATATAGATAGATAGATATATAGATATATATAATCTTTTTAGTTTGAACTTATTCATTGATATTATTTACTTAAATTGCGACGTGTGAAACTCTTATAAACCCATGTTTCTAGAAAACCCATAACTGTAATCATTTACATTTTCCTGCTATCATGCTTTAGAATGAACAGTTCTATCCTTTACGTCTGGGTTGCCTCAGATGGGCTCCAAAAGCCTTTTGTAGCATTTTGAGGCAAAACTTTTACGGCACAATGGAGTTTTTGAGGATCATCCTGATGCAGCTAAATCTGAAGTACATCCGCTTCCAGTAGAAGCACATTCACTCATGAGGGTGGCAGCCTTCTGCTGATAAAGTCTACACAGCGTTCAGCATCTGGGTGATGATGACCTCCAATGGCCAACCGTGAAACAGCTCCACAGACTGGTCAAATATGAGCTAAAAACAGTGCACACAGTCCCAGGTCAACAACCAGCCATTTTTGGTTTAGTGAATGCTCCTAAAGTATTGGTTTATGGTATTTATACTACATTTAAAGTATTTGTTTGAGTTGAGTAAGCTCAGCTCGCTGGGTCACTCGGTCATTTTAAACTTTTACTCTCTAACCACCTCCACTCTGTCTGCACCTGTTTCACCTGATTTTTTACCTTTATTATCTTATTTCCACTATTTTACTATTTATTTGTTAGTTTATTTATTATGATTCATATTCTTATTCTTAATTTAGTTATGATTATTATTATTTTAGTCATTTTAATACATTTTTGTTTACTTTTTGATCTTATTTTCCTCTTATTTTATTTTGATTTGATTTGATTTTATTAACCTTTACATCTTAGCCATGTTTTAATTATTGTTTTATATTTTTATTGTATTTTTATGATATTATTAATGCTTACCTGATTTGAGTCTTTTTTTATTTATTAAATTTACTTTTATTATTTGATATGTTTTTACACATTATCAGTCCTTTGCTCTGTATCTACTCGGCAACACTGTAAATGAGGGTCACCGTCAATGTTCTCCGAGATTAAATGAAGGTTGATTGATGATTGATTGATTGATTGAAGATCCTGCATTAAAGTAATACCTCAGCTAAAAATGTTGCTCATTGCTAATGATGTATGAAATTAAATCATGCTGATGGGTCTATATCAGCTTTCACTGACTGCATTTCTGGGTTACTTATTCTACATTTATCAATATTCTAAAATCCTAAAATCAGTCATTTCTATGGAAGCCCTCAGATGCACACCATATTTTGCATTCTGCAGTTCTTTTAACAACAAACTCCATCTGGATGTGCTGAAAGCAACACAGCCCATACCAAAAAGAACTGTAGTAATATTATAAGAGGCTATACATTTTCTATAGTGCTGTACAATGCTTCTATAATAATTCATAATATTTTTGAACCTGGATAGTGCTTTCTTATAGTAATCTATAATACATATGTAGTATCCCATAGAAACTACAGTAATCATCCTTCTTTACTATAAGATTCTTCTAGGAATCCTGTAGAAATGACTGCAGCGTTGAAGGGGAACTCCACCAATTTTGCGAAGTTAATTAATCATTTAATGGTTTAGATGTAAACAAAATCCTTCAGTGGTTCGGTGTGAAATGCACCCTTCTAGAGAAATTTAGTCAAAATTGTTCACGATTATAGTACTAGGAACCAGACGTCGTTATGTCTAGACTACAGATATCTCCATTTTATCTGCTATCCAAAATGACCAGTGAAAATGACCAGGTATCTTATCATTTTTTTTTTTTTAACCCAATTTTCTCCTCAATTTAGTCGTTTCCAATCCCACCCAATAGTCAGGACTCCCCCAATCACACAATACTACCAACGCTAGGAGGGTGAAGGCAAACACAGGCTTCCTCACAGACCTGTGAAGCATCACCGCTTCTTTTCGAACTGCCGCTCATGCAACATCATTGGACAGCTGAACGCGCTCGGAGGAGAACACTAAACGCCAGGTCTGTTATGTCAGCTAACAAACGCCTGCACTGACAAGCATCGTGCTGAGTGATGGGGGAGAAGGAGGGGCTATCCTACCCACCCAGAGAGAGCGAGGCCTGTTGTGCTCTCTTGGACTCCTGGCTACGGACGGCTGTAGCATCACCAGGGATCGAACCCGTGATCTCCTGATGATAGGGCCAACGCTTAGACGGTTTTTATGTCTCACTGATAATGCTAAAATAGTGCTAAATTGAAAAAAAAACACGTTTTCTTTGGGTACTATTTTTTCCTTACAGCGCCCTGCTTTTGGAGAAAAGGCCACAGATTTACACACTCCAGCAGAAAGTTGAATCAAGGTAAGAAACATTCGTGAGTGAACTAAATTAGTCGTCCGTGCAAATATCACTGTCACAGCCGTTAGCTTAGAACAGACCGTCTGAAGTGGGCCACGCCATAAAATAACTACATGCCTCGCTATCCCACCTCATAAACTGGTAATCCAAACAGCAAGTAGTTTGTTGTTGACACCACTAATTTCCATTCACCCTGGGTTGCTTTGCATCGACGCTGGCAGGTTCAGTCTCTCTCTCTCTCTCTCTCTCTCTCTCTCTCTCTCTCTGTCTCTCTCTCTCTCTCTCTCTCTCTCCCTTTTGTCTCTCTCTCTTCTTTAAAACCGCTGCACCTCCTTTGTGTATTCTGGTTCAAACTGATATGGATCTACGACAGTTTGGAAACAGAGCTCCTCAGTCCTCCCCACACTCTGCCATCTTCCAAAATAGGTAAGAAAACCATAAAAATAAACTGTAAACAAAAGCTGTTGGTGGCGTTGGCCATGTTGAATGGCTATAGCTACAGGCTAGTAACAACAAAAGCATGTGTGCATTGATTTTAGTTGAGATGCGGTTTTGAGAGGAAACACAGAAATAATCCTGGAGAAACAGTTTATACTAAAAACATGTTTTAGGCCAAAAATCTGTAACAAAACTATCACAAAAACAGTGTCTCAGGTATCAAGCTACGCATTCATAACCATTTTGTGTAATAACATAAAAATGCTGCGGACGTCTGGTTCCTAGTACTATAATGGTGAGCAATTTCTCTGGAAAGGCACATTTCACACCAAACCACTCTAAACCACACAATTTTGCAAAATCGGTGGAGTTTTCCTTTCAATATAGATCTGCCTCTCCACTCTGCCAGCACAAATGGCACATGTTAATGCACTGCTTATACAATACTGAAAAGAATATTAATAATTCCTCAAGCTCACCTCCAGCACTCTGTCTCCTATATGAACTCCTGCCTTCTCCGCTGGGCCTCCTTTACTCACCCTGGAAATGAAGATGCCCTTGGAAGGTAAAGGACAAATCAAGGTCAGGACAGGACGCTCTTACATTTCAAGCACGTCCAGCAGTTACGCACCACTGTTTGACCTTTTCAACCCTCGACTTACTCCAGATATTAATCCTAAAGGAGCACTCCAGCATTCCTCAACCTAATCTCCATCTGCTGTATCTGTAACATACAGTCAACCACCATGGACAGTAATCTCCACATGTTTCCCTGCAATTAGTCACAGAAAGGAAGCATGTTGACTCAAAGCTGTTATAAGCCAGCAAGCAGATGATAAAACACCTCCTCATTGCTTCTTGTTCTCACTTTATTTCAAGCCAACAGGATTTTCTGTTCTCATTAGATATTAGGTTGAAAAACAGTGGAGTATTCCTTTGAAGGGGAAGTCCACCAAATAACCAGCCTATAGTAGCGTTTTGAGGCAAGACTTCTTATGGCGCAATGGAATTTTTGAGGATCATCCTGATGCAGCTAAATTGGAATTATGTCCACTTCCAGTGGCAGCCTGTAGCTGATGGTTGAAAAATAGTGGAGTATAGTGGAGATAGTGGAGAAGGAGAAATCCACCAATTTTTCAAAATTTCCTGTCTTGTTTTTTCTTTTACAGTGTTGGTGAGCTGGAACCAGGGGTCCTGACGTCTATCCATTTTATTTACTATCTCAAACCACATATGTCTTTTGAGTTTTTATAAGTAATAATTAGGCCTCTCTGGGGACTATTTTACCATCCTGCATCTACTCTATGTTTTAGGCCAAAATGCTCTCAATATTATCAAAAATGTCTAAGATATCAGGCAGCATGTTCATAACCATAATGTTTTATAACTTCCTGTGAGGAAGCTTTTAGAGGTGGACACCTGGTTCCTATCACCACCATTGTGAACAGTTCTGACTCTGGAATGGAGCGTTTCACATCAAACCACTCGGAATGACACTGTTTACCTCTTAACCATTTAATGATGCAGAAATTTTGAAAAAATCAGTGGAGTTCCCCTTTAAGACATTCTAGTCTGTAACTACTACAAAGCTAATATATAGTTATGAGAGAGAAGAACTGCGACACAGGCTCACAGAGATCAAAGGCTTAAATGTGCAGCGTTTAATAACTGATGCACTGAAACAAAGTTAAAGTAAGAAAGGTTCAGACTACCTTTGCTTTCAAATGCACTGTCAAAGATGCGGAGGATGTTTGCTCACAGTCTCGCATGCAAATGCCGTCTTCCAGAATTTATTAACGAAGCCAGCTCACTGGCAGCTCATTAGCCTGATTAACCTCAGCAGCTACACTGACTCACTACTTGTTTGGCAATGAGAAGAACTTGCACACAACAAATTGGGCAATTAGTAATATGTGTATGTACAGTCTTGTGAAAATGTTTGGGTGCCCCAGGTCAAACTGTATGTTTTGTTGATATGTGTATATATATATATATATATATATATATATATATATATATATATATACACACACACCAATCAGGCATAACATTATGACCACCTCCTTGTTTCTATGCTCATTGTCCATTTTATCAGCTCCACTTACTATATAGGTGCACTTTGTAGTTCTACAGTTACAGACTGTAGTCCATCTGTTTCTCTGATACTTTGTTAGCCCCCTTTCACCCTGTTCTTCAGTGGTCAGGACCCCCATGGACCCTCACAGAGCAGGTACTATTTGGGTGGTGGATCATTCTCAGCACTGCAGTAACACTGATGTGGTGGTGCTGTGTTAGTGTGTGTTGTGCTGGTCTGAGTGGATCAGACACAGCAGTGCTGCTGGAGTTTTTAAACACCTCAGTGTCACTGCTGGACTGAGAATAGTCCACCAACCAAAAACATCCAGCCAACAGCGTCCTGTGGGCAGCGTCCTGTGACCACTGATGAAGGACTAGAGGATGACCAACACAAACTGTGCAGCAGCAGATGAGCTATCGTCTCTGACTTTACATCTACAAGGTGGACTGACAAGACAGGAGTGTCTAATAGAGTGGACAGTGAGTGGAGACAGTATTTAAAAACTCCAGCAGCACTGCTGTGTCTGATCCACTCAAACCAGCGCAACACACACTAACACACCACCACCACATCAGTGTTACTGCAGTGCTGAGAATGATCCACCACACAAATAGTACCTGCTCTGTGAGGGTCCATGGGGGTCCTGAGCACTGAAGAACAGGGTAAATACAACAGATCTGTCTTATATGCTGTGTAAATATGCAAATAGATATACTTCCATTACTGCTCTCTCATATTTTACTCTAACTCATGTCTATTTTTTTATTTCTGTGTAATTTAAGTCTGTTTTTATTTCTATTATATTTTTATATTCCTAAAATGTTTGTGTGCAATCATATGTCTTGCAACTGTAACACCTCAATTTCCCATTAGGATCACCATAGTTCTACCTGTCTATCTATTATAAAGCAGAATTACTGTTTATTAGCTGAGTGTAACATATTGGAAATAAAGTTTTATTACATTTGATTTTTTTTTGTAAAACTCAGCAAATAAAACTGCACTAAAATATGCAGAAAAAGCCATATTTGTTAAATTATTTTTACTTGAAAGTGAGTCTACTGAAAAGAATGGACGCTGTAATAAAGGTAAAGAGTGGACACAATAAATACAGAAAAAAATGATATTGATAAAGATAATGATATTTAATTGTTCAGTTTTCTGCTTTTTTCCTGCTGCTGAAAAATGAATAACTTGTACTTAACGGCTGTTTGGGCTGAATATTGTATAAATGAAGGGCCTCTGATTTTTGCATTATAACAAAATATATCGGTCATAAGTGACTCATTTGCAGTAACTTGGCGTCAGAGACGCTGTTCTATATTCTGGCCCTTGCGAATGGATGTGCATGTGTCTGTTATCTTAATCAGAGCCGGCATTATGGTAATGCTGGTGGAATGAGAGGCAATGCAGGAGCAGCAGAGAGAGATAAGGCACCTCATCATTCTCCTTATAGGGCAGGGAGCCTTTCCCTCCTGCAATGCTGATGCCCAGACCACTTCTCTGCCCACTCACTTTGATCAGGAGCTGAGAGAGAGAGACAGAGTGAGAGAGAGACAACAAATAAATGCTTACTCCTACAACTGATCTACTGAAGAAGAAATTTCACTTAATGTACAAAGTGAATCATTTCAGTTTTGACGGATAGAACAAATAAAATGTACTGAGTCACCAGTTACTGTAAATGTGCAGTTTATATAGAAAAGGCTTCTAAAGTTGTGTCATCATTGTATAGTTGACATTATGCCCATATAAGGAGCTCATGGTCTAAGCTGGTTTTCTCTATGGAAAAAATGAATGGCATTTTTAAAAACTGCCAGTATCACAGCCTGTGGTAAACAAAAGTCTTCCGAAGCTGATATGTTTTTATCCTGTGTACAGTTTTTTCCCGTATTTTACTGGATCCTTGTAATTTCGAGACCTTCAAATAGCTGAAATATGAATACTGCTATATGCAATAACTAACCAAGCTAACACTGCAGTGCAATGAAATGACATTGTAATCTTAAAAAGACATGGTGGTATAGTGTAGTGGGTAACACCTCTGCCTTCTACACTGTAGACTGGGGTTCAATCCCCGCCTGGGTAAGCACCCTACACTATACCAATAAGAGTCTTTGGGCAAGACTTCTAACGTCTACTTGTATAAAATAATCAAATTGTAAGCTGCTATGGATAAGAGTGTTTGCTAAATATAAAAAGATATGAAAAACTACACATGCGAACCTGGTCACAAAATCACTTCTTTTAAAAAAATAATGTTTAACCTCTAATTCTCCTGGGTATATTTCGGTTTGTCCATCTGAATTTTCATGCCCAAATCGTAAGGCAAATTATTCAGTACCTGCATGAAATAAATGTACATTTTTGTTTTTTTTTGTAAAAGTTCCCCTCTAATTAACAGAAAATGTGTTTTATGATCATAAACATATTGCTATATGCTTACAATTTACTGCTGAAAGCCAATAATCTTAGATGTTCTTTGTATTTTTTATAAAGATAATTTTTACAGAGCAGATCACTGAAGAGACGCCATCTGTTTATAGTTTATAGCCCAGATTTGTGGAAAAATGGGTCGACTTTTAGTAGAAAAAAAAGTAAAAAAAAGTGAGTTCAGCTTCTTTTATTATAAAGCTTTAAAACTACATTACCCATCTATTTGACTGGAAAGAAGACAGTTACAGCTCTCATACGACACCCACTTTTAGAATGTAGCTTATGAAATATGAAAGTTATGAAGCAAAGAATATGACGAAGTGCGTTTTGGAACCACCGGTGGAGTTAAAAATGTTAAACATTAGCTTACATAAAATCACAAGAGGTACTTAAGAAATAATTTAGGTTTAATGGGTTCAGCTGACAAAAAAGGTTCACTTGACCTGCGTTCAGCCCCAATAAAACGTGGCAAAACATTTATTTAAGCAGAAACATGGCAACTATGGCAGCTGAGAAGGCATTCTTGACCTTTCTGGCAGATCAAATGGGTGTAAATGTGTGAATGAAGCTAATTATATAAACAACAATGTTGAAATGCTTTCAAAAACATGACAAAGATTGTTTGTGGAAGTCTACATGTACAATAACCCATACAGTGTGTTAAAATTAAATAATTATTAGTTGATTCTATTAAAAAACTTTACAGTAAAATGTCATGTCTTCTAACAGCTTCAATAATTGCGTACACCAAGCTGCAGTGGATGCATTTGTAAAGGTGTGCATGGCCTTTTTTAAGGCGGGGTTTATATACATGTCGCTGCTGATTGGGTAACACCTCTGACACAACCATCCAACAAGAAAAAATGTACCTCAAAGCCCACTACACACTATTTTGACAAAACTTTTTCAACCCGGAAACCAGAATGTCTTTCCCGTTTCTGCTGTTTCTCTTCTTTTAATCTTTTCTTGGCAAAACAATATACAATGTTAGGTAAATGAGTTTTTGGTACTCTCACTATTCTTGTAGAACACGGTCAGTCCCCTGAAGGGGTGCCAGAATGCAAGACACATTTCTGTTCGCACTGTATTTAAAACAAATCTTTAACCCAAGGGTCACCAGTCTTATCCGCAAAGGGCACTGTGTGGCTACAAAGGGCACTGTGTGGCCGCAGGTGTTCATTCCAGTCAAGCAGGTGCCCACCTGTAGCTACACCAGCCCTTTGCGGATTAGATTGCTGACCCCCTTTTTAATTAATTTAACAAAGAGATTCATTTTCATCTTCCAGTACTGCAATAATTGCGTACACCAAGCTGCAGCGGCTGCATTTGTAAAGGACTTTATTAGAATCCACGGTAACACTTTCTATGAATGTCACCTTTGTAAGCATCTATAAACACATTCATAACATGTTATAATGCATTCATAAGACATTATGAACATAGCTATACATATTTATAAAAATGCATTATACATTATAGCCATGTTTATTATGCATTATGAATTGTTAACATAATACATTATAAGTACTGATCATAACAAATTATAAGAGCTCATAAGTCGTATTTGTCCGCTCTAAGTAAAGTGAAGCGTACTGTACTAAAGCCTCCTCCAGTGTTCAGAGTGAGGCTTCAAGTTGAAGTATTGACTGAAGGATTTACTGAAACACTAAAACATACACAGTAAAGCACATTACAGGCTTCAAATGTCAGAGTTTAAACTAGAGCTGCCATCAGTGTTTTACCCAATGTGGGAAAGGTAATGTTCACCACCGTTAGCTTGGTATTTGTCTTTACGCTCTCCAAGCTGGGACTGACTTCTTTGGCACTGACATTATAACATGTTATTAACACTATTTATAATGCATTATATTAACAATTCATAATGTATAATAAACATGGCTATAAAGTGTAATCCAGTGTAATTCTTTTTTATAAATACTTATAACCACATTTTTAATGCCTTATGAATACATTATAACATGTTATAAATGTGTTTATAGATGCTTACAAATGCGACATTCATAGAAAGTGTTACCGAATCCATTGTGTGCATGTTTTTTTAAAGGCGGGGTTTATATACATGTCACTGCTGATTGGGTAACACCTCTGACACACCCATCCAACAAAAAAAATGTACCTGAAAGCCCACCACATACCATTTTGACAAAACTTGTTTTTCAACCCGGAAACTGTAGCAAAACGGGACTGAACGTGTCCCAGGTATGGGGTATTCTGTTGAGGTTGCCAGTGTTGTTAGTTCAGTGTGCAGCAGTTTTAGCCAGCATGTAGCAAGATTCATATTTCGACTCTTTTAACGGCCTCAAAATTCAGAGACATTCACAGGAAAATGCATGTGGGACAAAACAGTCAACTTTGGAGCATTTTTGTTTACCACAGGGCATGATGGGGGTGAATTTTTGAGGACCGGCATTCATTTTTTCCTATGGCGAAAAACAGCTTTGACCAGAAGCTCCTAATACAGCTATAAAATGACGACACGTCTTCAGAGGCCTATTACAGACTGTTGCAGCACAACTGATCAGCCACCCTTTACCCCATCTATCAGTGGACAGTGTGCACAATGTTTAGCACAAAACCAGCTACTACTATGTAGGTGTCCTTGTCCACTGATGGATGAAATAGTGAGGGGTTTGTAAACTGTGCAGCAACAGGTTGGCTACAGTCAGTAATTATATCCTACAAAGTGCACCAATGCAGTAGGCGTTTCCGATAAAATGGCCAATCACTGTATGTTCAAGATGCATAATAAACAGGTAACTCAGTACACAGTAAATCTAGAGTTATATTATCAGCAAACGCCAAATGTGCTTTGAAGCCGTGTTTTTTGTGACGGTTCATTTGTTCCCAGATGTCTTACTCTTAATGGCACTTGGGAGATGAATGATTTGTACGAGCAGGGTCGTTCAGTCGGGGGCGACTGGCTGAGCTTCTCTGAACGGGGCTGGTTCTCCGACTCATTAGCCGCGTCTCCTTGGAGATGGCTTGCCAGACGCTGCGCTCTGTATTTCTGCAGTTTCCGGTCCTGTCGGTTTGCCCCTCCGGTTTGCCTTGACCTCCGTACCACCCCTTCCATTTCTGAGAAATGAGTCAAGCCATCCTAAGAGAGATAGAGGAAGATGAAAACAGTGTTGGTGATTGAGGCATATTGGTTTCTTTTGGCAACTTATCTTGGTGATGCGCCTTGTAGGTGGACAGTTATATCTATAAACTATAGCTTATTATTTTCCACGCAGACCTGTTTAAGCCATTATTTAGGCCTGAGATCATCAGTTCTGGTGTCCGAAGGCCACAGTTTGGTGATTTTTTTGCTCTACAAAACCTTGACTAACTGTTTAAGTGACAAAACAGGTGTATTGAGCAAAGACATAACCAAACTGTGCTGCACTGCAGTGACTCTTGCTGTAGCCTTTCATCACTGGGCATTCGGATCACTAATGTTTGGAGGACTGTTGCCAGCAGAATGGTCCGCCACTCGGATAATACGTATCTGGTCAGCAGTGGTCCTATGGTGGGGCACTGTGTGGCTGCAGGTGTTCATTCCAGTCAAGCAGGAGCCCACCTGTAGCCACACCTGCCCTTTGCGGATTAGACTGATGACCCCCTTTTTAATTAATTTACATAAAAAATCGCATAAATCACAAAAAGTTTTTTTGCAGACCACTGTCATCGTCCTAATCTTCCACCTCTTTATTGCGCCCCAGATTCTTTCGCATGCAATCAGTAATCTGATCATAATCCGATTCCTGCAGTTATCTGATCATTCAAATGTTCATGTAAAGAGCACACTCTTATTTCTTAGATTGGAGTACAGTCTAGAAATCTGATTTTAGCTCAGTAATCAGATTTCTCAGTCCATGTAAACTCTTACTCTGATTTCTTTCAGATTTTTCAGTCTGCGCATGTGTGAAAACAGACCACAAATAAGCGAGCAGCGTCGCCGTGAGACGCAGCAAAACACTTACTGAAACCAAACACATTCTTGATGAAATTAAAGATTTAAATATTCTTCATCTTCTAGATGATGCATGTTCATATTTTCAGGTAAAGTGGCATAATGAGTAAAAAAAAAGCTGCGGCATGAAGTTTGAGTTTACATTACGTTTACGTCTCGTCTTCTTCTGTGAGTTTATTGGCTGGTTGTACAGCAGAAATCTGATTACTGTCTGATTTATGTAGACCCAGAGTTTCCTCATTATTTGATTACTCAGGTGCATGTAAATGCGTTGATGGGATTACTGACAAAATCAGATTTTCTGCAGTTATCGGATTACTCAGTGTTGGGGATTGAGGCATATTGATTTCTTTTGGCAACTACCTTGTAGATGGACAGTTAAAAACTATAGCTCACTATTTTCCAAGTACAACTTGTGTCAGTCATGCTTTAGGCCTGAGATCATCAGCTCTGGTGTCCGAAGGCCACAGTTTGGTGATTTCTTTGCTCTACAAAACCTTGACTAACTGTTTAAGTGGACAAAACAGCCTACTGTACACATACAGTAAGGATAAAAATGACAAATAATGACAAAGTTTTTTGCAGGCCACTGTCATCATCCTAATCTTCCACCTCTCTATTGCGCCCCAGCTTCTATCACTTGAAGCCCGCATAGTATTGATCTCTCAAAAAGACAGAAGGATCACCGAAGAGTTTCCATCAGCACTAAGGTAATGATTTCACACAGCCAGCAGCTTCACCTCATCGGTGGGCTCCTCTATCTCCTCTGCATCTTTCTCCGGGCTGGAGCTTCGGCCGTGCGAGGTATCGTTAACAGGGAAAAGACTGAGAGTGCCAGGCAGCCACTCTCTGCCCGTCACCCAGCGCAGGCCAGGAATGGGCCAGCCATGGCTGCCGTTACTCCCAGAAGGCTTAGCAGCTCGACATGCCTGCAGGTGAAAAAACAGCACAGCCAGTCACACAGAGGTGCAGAGTTACCCACAAGCCTTCAGCTGCCTGCTGGCCAGCTCTGAGGACCATTTAACCAGCACAGTGATAGACAGCCATCGACCGCTGCGCCTCGGCCTGTCGCAGCTGTCAGATTCTGTGCACAAACACTGCCAATGAATGCAATGAAAGGATCATAGTCAACCTGCCGTTCCCAGAGCTGACCAGTCGAGTGACGTTGCGTCTGTGTCTAAATTTTCATTAGTTCTTTCTATGAATAAAAATCAGGTATAAGAAAAATACATTAAAATTCAACATGACGCCGAGATGTCGACTTTGTTTACCTGCACATGTACTGACCTGACCTGAAGTTCTCATTAGCATTCTCAGCACAAGAAGAGCACAAGAGCAGAATTAATGTGATGCACTTGTCATTGAGAGTCTTGGTTCGCATTCGTCTCTGTCACTTACATGGATACAGATATTTGTGTCGTAGAGTACTTGTGGTTTTGCTTCCACTAACGAGTGTTGGCAGTCAAGCCCTATAGTGCCTGCGTACCTGCAAAATGCAAATGACCCATCTTACAAGCAGGGCTTAAGTAGGCTGCATCCAGGGGTTCCATATAAATGGGACATCGCTGAATTTGCATGTGCGCAATCGGATGAACGTTAAGAAATCCAGAGGAAGGTGTTTGAAAAGAGTATGTGAAATTTACGCAAAGGTAAAAGCACTGTTACTTCGAGAGAATCTATTTGAATAGATCAGGGGTCAGCAACCTGTAGCTCTTTTACTGTCCTGCTGCGGCTCCACAGCAGAATTAGATTTGTAGGTAAAAATAAAATAATCCTCCTTTACAGTAAAATAAAGCTCTGCTGATCGTTCAACACAGTTTTAACAAAAAATGGGCTTAAATGCTGGAGTTAATGTAGAACCGCTAATTCACCAACTTTTAACCCCGAAGGTTGGCGCGCAGACTGCTGGTCACCATAGCAATGCAGACAACAATCTCGACTAGCTAGTAGCTAACGAAACAAAGAGAAAGATTTAAGACGAGCATCAATAATTTGGAGACAAATGGACTTATTTGTCACGAAGCTAAAGTCAGCTCCTCGTTCACAGCTTCTTGTTCGAATTTTCCCGTTGCACCTTAAATGGTGCAGCAGTCACATTCTGGCACTTCAGGCACTATTTAAGGTGGAACAGGAAAATTTGAACATGAACCTCATGAATGAGAAGCGACTTCAGCCTCATAAAAATCTAATGCTGAGAGACATTTTACAAGAAACTAATGTTACTCTACTTTTTTGGAAAAGTTTCCTGCTGGAGATGTGAGAAATGTGGCTATAGCTGAGCTAAAGCTTAAAGCAGAGCAAAGTAAGTCTGCATTTTCATGTATACTATTTTTTATGCTATACTAGCACATCAGCACATACTGAGACACATTTACAGCCAAGATGGTAGAGTGCACATAAAATGGCTCTCAAGGTGGTTTGATTTTTATTAAAAGGACAAAACGGCTCTTCTTAACATCTGTGTTGTCGATCCCTGGAGTAGAGGTACTCATTCAAGGCACTAACTCAGTAACAGTTACTAATGATTTTATGTCTCCAGGAGAGGAGATGAAGAGCTTGATAGAAGTTGACCCACCACCTCACCCAATCAAAGAATAAACATTTTTATACTATATGTAACTTAAGTTATATTTTCCTTTCGTTTTTGCATTTGTAAGTAAATTAGTAACACAATATTGTGCTATGATATAAAATACATTTTAAAAAAATCCAAACCTACCCACAGCTACAACCACTCCACTTTGGCCCTGCAAGACAAAAAGTTTGGAAAGTCTGCAAAGTTTGGAGGCTAGGAAACATAGACTTATAAGGAGCAATCAACTAGAGATAGTTCTGACCACAAGGGGCAGATTACAGCTCTAGAGGAAACAGTGGGCTTTGGAATCATCTACAGGTGCTACTGGGCTTAAGACCTCATAAGTTCTAATCCAGTGAAGGGATAGCTTATTAAGGTGTTGAGCTGGAACATCCACCGAAAGGAAGTCACTCGTCTTAGAATGGGTCTGACTTAGCAAACGTTTTGCAGACATTCCTGAAGCTCCAAATCTTCTTAGAGAGTATCATATGCAGCTGGTCACAGTGCCGAAGGGTGTGAAGAGCTAAAAAGAGGGGGTTAAACCCTGTATTGTCATGAACTGGGCTGTTTTAGGGCAGAATAGCTTGAGGTAGATGATCATTCCGTTTTTTGGTTTGGATATTTGGAACTTCATCCCACTGAGCATGGTGGAGTTTGTGAATCTGGCTCAAATTGCCATCCTTGACCATAGCATGAGGTTTCAGGGACTCCGTGATGAGGAATGTGTTGATTAAGGGTTGAAATGGACAGAGGTTTGAATGGACAGAGGTTGCATTACTTGGTACAGTTGCTCTGTGACATTAGTGGCCACAAATAGCGGATTAGGTGAAATAAGCAGCAGAGAAGTCGGATGCTAATAGAAGAAGCATGCAGGTGTGTCCACCTTTGACTTCCTTAAATGACATTTCAAGCCCTGGGGTTGCACCTGCCCTTGCTGTAGTTGCACCTGCCTTTGGTAATGATTCATTGTTTGAGATGCAACTTAAACAATAAGGGCCTGGTTAGGTTGGGGAGGGTGGACATAAATCAAGGTCAAATAGGCAGAAGGATACAGCGTCCACTTTGAGCTGCTTAGAATCATCCTTATAGGTCTACTTTGACAAGCCCAACACACGTCAGCCAGCAAGATCCTGATCCAGTGGAAGACCAAGAAGAATCGTGATAACAGCAATCAGTTTCCAGGTTGACCATTTCCTCTTTGAAGCCAAGACATGTCCTCTCTCACTTACCACTTGTGAAGGAACATTCTCAATGGTGTGAAGAGAAGTGTAGGTATACAAGAGAAAGGAACTAACAAAAGGGGAAGGCAAAATAAGTGGTGAGATCAAGGCACATCTGATTGGGCATCAGCTTCTGTGGATCGTTCAAAGGACACTCCTTTGTGAAAGAGGTGATGGAGAGGTTTGCAGCAGTGTGGGTGAAAACTGCCCAATTACTTGACTATAACAGGAACACAGACCTAAAATATTTCTTATCTGTAGCTGAGCAAGAAACACGGCTTTGTCCATGTTAGAGGGAGGAACGTCCATGACGACGTAACCCAGGAATGTGGCATACAAAGGTGGCATAGAAACTTAGATGCTATTAGGATGAATTCAACTTGAAGGCAACTATAAAAAACTGCTGAGGCTTTGGAGGAAATCAGCATTATATACAACCATGTGTAGGTGAATTGAGCCATTGTTACAATGAAGGCCACAAAGAATAGTGCTCATCACTTTCGGAGCGCCACAAATACCCAAAGGCATCATTCAAAAGTGAAAGAGCTCTTGACCTGTAAAGAAACTATTTTCTCTTTGTCTTGGAATGAAGAATCTACCAAAAGCGATGGATTAAGTGGATTAGGTGAAGAAATGTGCTACTTACTATGACCTAAGTAGATGCAAGAACTACAACACTGGCAGATGACAGTGACATTATGGCATTGGAGGACATAGAGATATCTGCGTAGCTTCCTCAATTTAGGAATACCACCAGCTAACAGCTCTTCACACCACATCCATGTCTTGCCCCTGCTGTGAAGCTAGGTAAACAACTAAAACTGAAAGACAGTGATGTGATATGCCAAGGGTCTTTGAGATAATGACATGTGACCAATAGTTCTGGACTCAAGGCCAGAGCTCCAGGAAGATCGCTCCCTCTCCCTCATAGGCCCAGATGACAGATCCCCTGTTGTGTATTTGGTGCTCATCATGTGTTTCCATGGGCTCAATTAATACCTAAAGCACCTGCAATTTCATGTTACATATGACTAAACTTCTCTGTTTCCCCTAAACCAGGGCTCGGCAACCCAAATGTTCAGAGGAGCCATCCACCTTGGGAGCCACAACATTTTATGTCCCTTTTAAGTATGTCCCAGTATGTGCTTATGTTCTAGCATAGGCTGGAAATATAATATAAACAAAAACACAGACTTACTTTGCTCTGCTTTAAGCTTTAGTTTTCTCGCATCTCTGGTAGGAAACTTTTCTGCAAATGTAGAATAATTTCTTGTAAAATGTCTCTTAATGTGTTTTGTTTTTCACTTTATTTTATGAGGCTGAAGTCGCTTCTCATTGTGGCTTCTTGTTCAAATTTTCCCGTTCCACCTTAAATTGTGCTATAGGCACCACTTAAGGTGGAACGGGAACATTCGAACAAGAAGCTGGCGAATGAGAAGCGACTTCAGCTTTGCGACTTTTTAGAGTTTGACAGTTTCTGACCTTCAGGGTTAAAGTTTGGTGAATTAGCAGATATAGGCAACATTAACTCCAATGTCTATGACAATTTATTGTTAAACTGTGTTGAACGATCAGCAGAGCTTTATTTTACTGTAAAGGAGGATTATTTTATTTTTACCTACAAATCTAATTCTGCTGTGGAGCCACAACAGGGCAGCTCTAGGCCACAGGTTGCTGACCCCTGCCCTAAACAAATAGTTGTGGAGGATTCTCAAACGCCAGGGCACATCGGACATTCAAAAATCCAAAACTATTGTTTCGTTGATGCGTATCGGTGCTTGGCGACTCCAAGCACTATTCAGGTTTCTCTGCAGGCCCTTAGCATGCTACATTAGGCCCAGAACCAGACCACAAAAAGCCATACAAGATTACATGTGGCCTAAAATGTACACAGAGAAAGGCAGCCAATCCAGATAAACAGACAAACGTTACTACAAACTTTTTCACCTCATATATTTTAGTTCAAAACAGTGATATTGGAGAATAAGCTGATACTAAACTGTGTACATTCATGAATGTAACTCATAAAAATTTTTAGACATTTTCTTCAGTTCACCTTTCAAGGCCAGGCCAGTTGCAGGTTCTGCCCTTTCTGCCTTTTGCTAGTCCCAAGTGTATTCAGCAGGCATGCAGGCTGTTGTGTTCAGGTCAGGGGGTGTACAAATTCTTCCCCAAAGGATCCAGACCACAGTAGACACATTGGCACCTGCTTGGTCTGACCGTAGGAGCTCCCTTAGGTCGGCTCAGACCATCCAGTCCACATGTCTACGACTGGACTCGCACTTTATGACGCCTTCGTTATCTCTCAAATACGCTCATGGCGTTGTCATTGTCCTCTCACATCATGCTGGGCAGCTGCCTGGTATACCTCACTCTCCTGTGCTTACCGGGCATGATGGCATCAGTTGTGACAGTCATTCCCCTGGGCTTACTGCACAGCCAGATGCGGCTTCATCACGTACATCATATGGATCCCATATGACCCAGACACCGTGGGGAGCTTACACATCATTGCACGGCAACAGTGGAGAACCGGAGGCGATGACATCATCTCATCCAAGGCAGTGGTCATGACTGATGCATTCCTTTCAGATTGGGGGTTAGGTTTGATATTGATGATCAGTGGGGAGTCAAAGGGTGTGGTCCCAGTCTGTTGCCTCAGTCATTGCAAGCTGCTGATTTACAGTTGAGGCATTTCCTGCCACTGCCTGACAAAACCTTTCTAGAACGGCAGGTCAAATAGTCAAATTTGTTTTGTTGCATGCGTATTTTGTCTCATCGCTCTTACCACAATAAATTGTTACCCGTGCTTACCATTTTGAGATTTATTGGCTACTCAGAATTCCTTTATCTCCACTAGAAATGGTTTGGAAAAAGAAAAAACTATTTTTTTAAACTACTGTTTTAACATATCCACATTAAATACCAATATAACTCTTCTTAATACCCTCTATCACTGATTTATCCTTGTATACTCAAAAGATCACATAAAGAACAAGTAATATTATGACCACCTCCTTGTTTCTACGCTCATTGTCCATTTTATCAGCTCCACTTACTATATAGGTGCACTTTGTTCTTCTACAGTTACAGACTGTAGTCCATCTGTTTCTCTGCATACTTTGTTAGCCCCCTTTTACCCTGTTCTTCAGCGGTCAGGACCCCCACTGGATCAGCACAGAGCAGTTATTATTTTGGTGGTGGATCATTCACAGCACTGCAAGGATACTGATGTGGTGGTGGTGTGTCAGTGTGTGTTGCGTTTGTACAAGTGCACGTTTTTAAACACTGTGTCCACTCACTGTCCACTCTAGACACACCTGCGTTGTTGGTCCACGCTGTAGATGTAAAGTCAGAGACGATAGCTCATCTCTTGCAGTACAGTATGAGCTAATTATCCTCTAGTCCTTCATCAGCGGTCACAGGATGCTGCCCACAGGACGCTGTTGACTGGATATTTTTGGTTGGTGGACTATTCTCAGTCCAGTAGTGACACTGAGGTGTTTAAAAACTCCAGCAGCACTGCTGTGTCTGATCCACTCAGACCAGCGCAACACACACTAACACACCACCACCACGTCAGTGTTACTGCAGTGCTGAGAATGATCCACCACCCACATAGTACCTGCTCTGTGAGGGTCCATGGGGGTCCTGACCACTGAAGAACAGGGTAAAAGGGGGCTAACAAAGTATCAGAGAAACAGATGGACTACAGTCTGTAACTGTAGAACTACAAAGTGCACCTATATAGTAAGTGGAGCTGATAAAATGGACAATGAGCGTAGAAACAAGGAGGTGGTCATAATGTTAAGCCTGATCTGTGTATGCTCTTAATATGGTACAGACTGAACAACACAACATTAAAATTTTATCAAAACTCACAAATCATTCATGAACAAGTGCATGATAATGATCAGGGACCATCACATACACACATACAATGCTCACAAAGGACAATGGCAAGGCATACATGGAGAAAGGAACATGCCAGGGTGAACACTCCATGAATGTATGACATTGAATGCATTGCAGAAACTGTCTCTTTGAAACCTACTTAAGATGCTATATGGGTATTGAGTTAATCTCAGTGAGTTTCTTTTAATTTAGCTTCTCAAAAGATGTAGATCTTATTCTACTGTTATCTTATAGATTCTGCCCTTTGCAGGACGTCTGAGTTAATGGATCTTTGAAGTTCAGCAAATGAAAACGATCTGAATATGAATATGCAGGATGATAAGGTACATGATGACTTAAATTGTTTTGGTTTTAACTTTAAAACTGGTGGCACAGATACAGAAATGGAATGCAGAAAGTGAACATTTGTAAACCTAGTTGTATTAGAAAAATGAAGAATCATATACTCTGATTTCATAAAATCATTTTATTGTATCAGTGGTTAGAAGTCATAAAAATATAGGCCCAGGATCGATGCCTATTTGAGATCGTTTTCTGTGCAGCTTTATCATTGACAAACAAAAAAAAATATATATATATAATTAAGAGATTAAAATCAACATTTTAAAACCAATCAGCTGGTCTCTTTTTGCAATAAAGAACATACAATGCAAAATGGATTCTGTAGTGTACCATAGAAATAAGCAATTTTAATAAAACTTAAGAGCAAAAGTGCATTCTGTTTTTCTGTATTCGTTTCTCTGCACTTAGAAGGAAACTGCCCAACTAAACCAATCAGAAAGTAATAACTAAAAGCCTTTAGTGTTCTGAGTTTGCACAAAGCAGGGAACACTCAAAAATGGAGCTGATTTTGGAATTAATGTGGAGATTAAAAGGACACGTCATCCAGGAATGCTATATATAATATTGCTAATAATATATGAAATTTAATATCTTTTCCCTCAGGTTATTCTCAATGTTCCCCACTTCCAGTCATTTTTAGCCAAGCTAGCATTTCTGGGTGAAACAGTCCTGTAAAAGCGAGCCATGGTGAATCAATGTAGGTGAAACCCAGCATCTCTGATTCCAGTTTCCGGAGGTCATACGTGCTCTGTGCTGCGTCAGCCCTTATTAACTTAAGTACAAAACCATGTTTACTTGGAATAAGAATGGGATTGATTGAAGAAAAACAAACAGCCCAACCTGAAAAGTAAATACAAAGATCTCCTCTCGCCCCTGGCTAATTTATTCGCTGTGTAAGACATTAACATTTCTTTGTTCAATCATTCAATGTAAAACCACGAGTTTTTGCAAAAAAAGGAGTAAAAACGCTCGTTGATTAAGAAACGTGCTATACATCTAGTTTTTTTTTCTCCAAATTTACACCATCTGAGCTGCCACAAGTACAAAAGTATTGATATTCACAAAGATCTATACAATAATTCGTTTAAAATCAGTAGGTCCAAAAATGCCTGGGCTCAACATAATCCGAAAGAACTGGAAAAAAAAGAAACATCCACCCAGTGTTTAAAAAAAATAATAAAAATTTCAAAATGAAAAAAGAACAAAAAAAAAAATTGAACAAATATATATAAATACAGTATGTGTATACTCTATATATCTATGGAGATTCTGACAATATTTTAGTGAACTCTAAGACTTGATGTAGTGCATCTATCGATTTGCTGTGGGGGAAATATCTATGTACAGAAAGTGTGCCCTCCTGCACAGATTATTGCTCCGGATAAAAAAAAAAAGGCACCTGTTTTTAGGGTCATTCCCCGTTTCAGGAAAGGAGGAGATGAGGCTGAAAGCGGGAATGACCCCGGACAGAGAGACGGGGGTCACGCCCCAGGGAGAAAGCTCACACGGAAGGGGGCTGAGCGGGGAACATGAGGGAAGACACGATGGGAAAAGGGCCGTCTCGGAGGTAAAAGCAGTCACACAGACGTGGTCACTCGGTCCACAGCGTTATTGACCTCGTTTTTGTTGGAATCCAGGCCTTTGGCGGCGTTCATGTCGTTACGGAGGTTCTCCACCACCTTCTTCATCGTCTTCAACTCGCCAGGGTGGGGAGTGGCCCGCCGCAGCAGCGTTCCCTGAGAGGGGGGGACAGAGAGGGACAGAAAGAAAGAGCGGGTAAGAAAAACGAAAAGCATCAAAAGAAACAATTAAGGAAAACGATCTCTGAGGAATCCTCACCAGTCAGTATAGTACCAGTCAAAAGTCACTGATTTTCAGAATTAAATGTGTCCAGAGGTGGGAACAAGTCACTAAGCTGTCTCAAGTCTTCACACACAAGTCCGGAGTCAAGATAGTCAAGCCTTGATTCAAGTCCCCAGTCAGTACAGGTGAGTCTCAATCAACAGTCCTGATCTTCGAGTCCTAAACAAGTCAGTCTGCATTATTCAGCTAATTTAAGGCCACAACACTCAATAATGGTAACAGTGCTGTAGCCTTTTAATGACAGCACGTTAGCAGTGTGTGGCTGTATATTAATTTTTTATTTATTTATTTTTTACCCTTCCAAATAAAATGCAAAATCCATGGTACACAGATAACCATGACAGGCATACTGTATATACAAAGAGTAGCGCACTACAAATATAATTGAATTTAGGTGACAACAGAAACCAAAACGACTCAGAGCTGAACAAAGTTTACAGAAAAGGCAGCAAAATGATGGTGAATGTATGAGCCTGAAGCTGACTTTGTTTCGCCAACAGCTTCTTATTTGAATTTTCCGTTCCACCTTAAATGGTGCAGCAGTTACGTTCCAGTGCCTCACTGCTCCACCATTTAACGTGGAACGGTAAATTTCAATACGAAGCTGATGAATAACGAGTCAACTTCAGCCTGGTGGTGGATGTTTGTGCTTGTTTTACCTGCAGAAGCTCTTATAATCGGTCGAACAGAGAGAGCTGTGACTCTTGTTTTGCTGCCATGAGGAAAACAGTCAGTTCGCCTGAGGAGTTTTTACAGTAAGGCTGGAGTTTAAGTGCTGAGGGCGCATTGATGCTGTTGACATGTCGCTTGTTTCCAGCTTATGGTGGCGAACTTGAACTCAAAACGCATCTCTTGTCTTCCGAAATGAAATAATCTGAACTTAAGCACTTTATCAGGCATCTGATGGCAGTGCTGTTTATTCAGTTTACGGCAGGAAACGAATTCATACACGTGAAAAACAATCGGCTGTGTAGAGTCCAGTCTGCAGTCAGACTCTCCACATTTCTTACACTTTGGTGTTCAGGTCAAAGTCGGGTCCCAAGTCCTTCTCGATTTTCTCGAGTCGAGTCTAAAGTCATCAAATTCGTGACTTGAGCCAGATTCATGTCCACTCAAGTCCACAACTCTGTTATTTTCTTTTCATTCAAATGGTAAGTTTGAACAGCCAACAAGTTCCCAGCATACAGTACTGGGCCAAATTCAGGGACCACTCTTCATTAACTGAATCCCAGTAAAAACAGCAATTAAGCACATGTTATTCATTTTTCACTGTCAGGAAAAAAGCAGCAAATAAAAGGAAATTACAAAGAAGGCCTCAACTTCACCACTTAATGTGGCCACTCTTCGCCTTTATTACAGCGTCCATTCTTTTCAGCAGCTTTGCTTTCAGTTTTTTAAAGAAATCTGCAGACAGTCTTCTGAAGTCCAGTCTTAGGGTGCGTTCGGACTCGACAGGTTTGGTTTGATTACAACGAACCCTGCTGCGATTAGAGCGAGTGAGAACGCTGCCATCTGAACTCTGGTGCACAAAATAAGAGGATCGAGGGGCCCCTGAGCTTCGTTTTGCTTCAAAACAAACTCTGGTGCGGTTCATTTGAAGTACCCACACAATACAGACCGAAGACATCTCAAACAGACCAAAGACAGAACGAACCGTCGTCTCCTCTCTGCAGAACTTCTCGGGTTCAGGGTAAAGAAAAGTTTCCGATGCCGTTTTGACACATGTGTGTTTTATTATCTTGTCACAGGCTTTGAATCAGTAATTATAGAATAGTTCAAGTTTTAAAACAAGGCTGAGGCAGGTCTGAAGTCATTATACACTCTCAGAAATAAGGTACTTAACTGTCTCTTGGTCAGTTCCCCTCTTGTCACTGGGGTGGAACCCTCAAGGGTTCATCTCAGTACCTTTAGTCAGGGAACATAACTGAACCATAATCCACTGAAATGATATGTTCTAAGCTGTACTGACTCCACACACCCCGTCTCGACTCCAGGACTTTATTTTACTGTTCTGTTTTAAAACATTCGGTTATGAAAAGGTACAAATACAAACTTTTCACCTGGAAAAACTTATTTAAGGTTCACAATCAGACCTTAAAACCACTGTTGTACCTTTGAGGGAACAGAAACTTTCTAACAGTGTCCAATACTCATTAAACACATTTGACTGCACTCGTTAATTATATTATGCATTGAGACACCAATGTTTCTCTGTTTTGTCGAATCAGTGAGCCACTCGAGGCCTTGCTTTGCATCGCAACCACGGTAACGCGGGGAGCCTTGTGACTTATTGTTCAAATATCATGAGACAGATACACAAGACATAAATAAAACCAACAGGCTCAGACAGAACAGAGAGCAGCAGTCATGACCTTTTACTCGTATGACTTTTTACTCCACTACATTGTGAGAAATCTGTCGTTCCTTTTGGTTTATGTGTGTATAAAAATGTAACATGTCAAAACGAAAGAAGCGCAAAGAAAGAACACCAATCAGGGCACAGCGCACTTAGTTTTGAGCTTGTTTTGACCTGTTGGTCATACCGACCCAGTGCAGCACACGGTTCAACGTCAGTGCAGCAGCATAATATTGTGGGAGAGTCTATTCAACATAAATGATGAACTAACCTAACTTTGTGTAAACAGACCACAATATAGAAATATGTACACATATGCAGTTGTGACTGGCGTGTCTTTATTCTGAATTTATACAAACACGATTTCATTTTATAGTAAATTAGTTTTGGCTAGTTTATGTTTATGAACAGAGACCTACAGATGCAGTTTAGTAAAGGAAACTCATTTGTGAACCTGAGATTAAAGTTTTTATTAAACTTAAACTTGTAACTAAGTTGCAAATAAATCTTAAACTGAAACTTTGCTTGTTTGTAAAAAGTGATTTCAGAGCCACTCAGTTCTACCTGATGGAAACTGTTTGCCTTCAGTGTTTTGTGCTTATGATAACTTTAATAGTCATCAGCGTCACTAATTAATGACATTCTATTAAAAGATTGGTGTTACGAGAGTGAAACTACAGTATTTTCACCTAAAATGAGTTAATGAAGTGAGTCTTGTTACAAAAATGATAATAGGACATTAAAGTCATAAATAATCTTTTAGTACTTTCACTTTCGATACTTAAGTACATTTGAAGGTGAATACATTTGTACTTTTATTCAAGTGGAGGTCTAAAGGGAGGAACTTCTGCTTTTACTGGAGTAATATTTTACTTAGGGTGTCTCTACTTTAACTCAAGTACATGGTTTGTGTACTTCGTCCACCACTGTCAGCCACACATTTAATATGTTCTACTACGTTCTGCAAAGCTGGGGCAAAAGGCTGAGTACATTGGGCCCTCAGTATTCTATTTATGTTTTTTACAATTTTAATGTTAAATTACCAAGAAACACCTCCCTAAAGATCCGACTCATGAACTCCATTTATTTGCAGCCACATTTGAATCTTTAAGATCTACCCTTCTCATTTCTCCCACCTTTTCATCGTCCTCTTCATCATCATCTTCCAGGAAGCGGATGGCGCTGATTCTGTTCATGGCTCGGTTGTCCCAAGTGTCGTCCGCCATGTCGTTCACGAGACTCTCCAGAGCGCCACAGCGTGCCAGGTTATCGGACCCTGCGCACAAACATAAGGACACAAACAGCACATAAGCATGCATTCCACCACATTTCTCCACGTCGCTGCTTCTCACCATCGTCATAAATGTACAGCTAGCAGAGCTTAAGATTATCAGTTTCTCCTCAAGTGCTTTAAAGTTCACACAGTAGAGCTTCGGCGCCCCGGCAGGAGAAAATTAGGACCCAGAGATGCCAGATCATGCTTTCAAATCCTGGCTTATTCAGAGGCTTACTGCAAGACAATCTGCACCCCCTCCATCCCCCTCTCCCTCCCCCACCCTCAGTGACTTAGCCACTGCAAGTGTTCCACCCTCATCTGCTCCGCAAGCCGGCCACGTCACGACAAATGACCATAAGCCCTCGGCTTGAGCAAGAAACAGACACGTGGGCCGGAAGAGGTCAAGCAGTGACCGACTTTCATCATCTTTCCCTGCATAAACAACAGGTTTAATGCTGCTCACGGTTCAACAAGAGGACGCAGAAATCATTACGAGCACCCTGAACGGACGAGACGTAGATTTTGGAAGGGCCGCGTTTTGCTGCCACTGTTGAAGGTGCTTAATAGAAGTGGGCGGGGCCTAGCGGAGAGATAAGCCTCTTTAACCGTCCAATCTGCTGGGCGTATGTAAAGGACAGCACAGGAACACAAACAGAGTGAGAGAGAGAGAGAGATCGAGTGAGAGAGGTGCCAAAGAAGTTCCCAGACTCCAGGCTCTCTCAGCCATCAAGTACCACCAACACGTTTACTCTAAATAAACACGTTACAGCATCCAATCCAATCTTGTGGCCACTCGTAGCATAATTAAATCCTAAAGGGCACTGGCTAGATTAAGTACAGCGGTCTGCTGGCTCTGACGTGGGACGTTATTAGAATATTACACCCGAAAGGATTAAAATTACAGCGGGGACATCCTTCTGGATGATCCTTCTCCATGACTCCATAAAACACTGTACAGTCGTAAGCAAACGTTCGAACACTACTGGACAAATTACCAGTTTTCTTGATTTTCTAAATAAAAATAAGTGAAATGACACATCATCTACAGAGAACACATCAAATATGCCATATTCCCCCAAAATTTTGTGCATTTATTTCTTAAGTTTAACGTATTGGTAAAAAAAATAAATAAATAAAAACAACATAATAACATTAACAATAATAATAACAACTTGAAGGGGAATGTTCATGTTATCCCAGGTGGTTGCTAAGGTGTTCCTAGGCTGTTGCTATGGCATCCCAGGTAGCTGCTAAGGCATTGCTATGTTAACTCAGGTAGTTGCTAAGGTGTTGTTAGGCCGTTGCTAGGAAATCCAAAGTGGTCGCTAAGGTGTAGCTAGGCCGTTGCTATGGTATCGAGGAGGTTGTTAAGGTATTGCTAATCCATTCCCAGGGAATCCCAGGTGATTGCTAAGCTGTTGCTATGGTATCCCAAGTAGCTGCTAAGACCTTGCCACTGCTATGTTATCCCAGGTGGTTGCTAAGGTGTTCCTAGGCTGTTGCTATGGTATTCCAGGTAGCTGATAAGGCACTGACACTGCTATGTTATCATAGGTTGCTAAGGTATTGCTGGCCGTTGATAGGGAATCCCAGGTGGTTGCTAAGATGTTGCTGGGCCATTGCTGTCGAATCCTATGTAGTTACTAAGGTGCTGCTGGGCTGTTGCACTGGAATTTCAAGTAGTTGCAAAGGTGCTGTTACCATGGTATACCAGGTGGTTGCTAAGGTGCTGCTAGGTCACTGTTAATATAACCCATGTGGTTGCTAAGGTGTTGCAAAGGAAATTGCTATTGTTTACATCTTAACAACATCTCAATGCCAGTAATAGCAGTAATGTTAGCACTGGAGGCTTTGGGGAGACTACGATGGACTGTGCTTGCAGGTGAATTATACAATGAAATAATGACAATAACATTAATTATTAAAAGTAATGATGAAGCTTATATTCTCCACTCATACAGCTATAGCAAAATATATTTCCTTAAGTGTGATTAAACATGATTAACTACACAAAATTAATAGCGATTAATTATTTTCATTGTTTGACAGCCCTAAAATAGATGTATAAATTACTGAGATTGTCAGTGTAGAACAGCATATTGCACCTTTGTCTGATTCGCAGGGCTGCTGGGGAAGGAGCACACAGGTGAGCACCTTCTCTCCTGTGTCAGGATCCGCGTCTGTCTGGAAGGTGAGCAACGGCTGAGACTGGTTCTCCGACAGCCAGAGGGCTTTGAGCCGCAGTGTGGTGAAAGACAGAGGCAGATACGCCAGCCTAATGGGGGGAGAGAGAGACAGAGAGAGAGACAGAGAGATAGAGAGATGCTAAACAGACTCATTCCCAACCTGTGGTATTCAGATGCACTTGCTAACAATCTGTGGTGTCAACATTTGAGTATGTCAGTCAGTGCAACCAAAATATGGAATAATTAATACAGAGAAATCATTTTCAAAGTACATTTAAATATACAAAAAGTGTAAATGATATCTAGCAGTGAAGGGGAATTTCTTCTTTCTTTTCTTTGTTGTCTCTTTTAGGAATATCATGGAGTGACTGGAACCATTACAATTTCTGTATCATAAATATTTATTTCCACATTATACTTTTTTACAGCATAAAACTGGCTACTTCTGATACGCAGTATATTTCAGGGGTCTCAAACTGAAATTACCTGGGTCACTTCTCCAAAAGTGGGCTGTCTATATACTACTACCACTTACAATAATAAAAATTCATAATGATTATTGTAAGTAGTTGTAGGAGTATTACAACCCCCATTTCCAAAAAAGTTGGGATGCTGTGTCAAATGTAAATAAAAACAATGATGTGCAAATCATTTAAATACTATATTTAACTGAGAATAGTACAAAGACAATATAGCAAATGTTGAAACTGAGAAATGTTATTTTTTGTAAGATATAAGCCCATTTTGAATTTGATGCCAGCAGCATGTCCCAAAAACCTAAGAACAGGGGCAACAAAAGACTAGTAAATTTGTGTAATGCTAACAAAAACACCTGAAGGTTAACTGGCAACAGGCCAGTAATGATTGGGTATAAATAGAGCATCCCAGAGAGGCTGAGTCTTTTAGAAGTAAAGATAACGAAGGGTTTACCACTCTGTGAAAGACTGTGTGGGCAAATAGTGCAACAATTTAAGAATAACGTTTCATCATGTAAAATAGCGAAGAACTTGAAGATTTCATCATCTACAGTACATAATAACATTAAAAGATTTAGAGAATCCAGAGAAATCTCTGTACGCAAGGGACACGGCTGAAAACCAATACTGGCTGGCTGTGATCTTCAGACCCCCAGGTGGCACTGCATTAAAAACAGACACGATGTTGTAGTAGAAATCCATGCATGGGCTCAGAAACACTTCTGAAAACCACTGTCTGTGAACACAGAGTTTTTTTGCATTTGTGGATGCAAGTTAAAACTGTAAAATGCAAAGAAGAAACCAAATATATACAGGATCCAGAAACACTGCTGCCTTCTCTGGGACTGAGCTCATTTAAGATGGACTATGGTGAAGTGGAAAAGTGTCCTGTGGTCCAACAAGTCAGGCTAAAGACCAACTGTCTTGTTATCTGTGCACAGTTTAAAAGCAAGTCCATGTTGTTATGGGGGTGCATGAGGGCATGGATGACTTGCACATCTGCGAAAGCACTATTAATCCTGATACAGGTTTTGGCATCATACGCTACAATCCAGGTTACACCTTTTTCAGAGAAGGTCTTGCTTATTTTCGCAAGACATTGCCAAACCACATTCTGCAGGTGCTACAACAGCATGGCTGTGTAGTAAAAGAGTCCAGGTGCTAAACTGGCCTGCCTGCAGTCCAGACCTGTCACCCACTGAAAACATTTGGGGCATTATAAAACGAAAACTACGACAAAGGAGACCCCAAAATGTTCAGCAACTGAAATCCTATATCAAGCAAGAATGGAAAAAACATTTCACTTTCTCTTCTCAGTTTCAACATCTGATGTTATTTTTGTACTATTTTCAAATTTAATATAGGGTTTACATGATTTGCATAATTGCAACTTTTTTGGAAAGTGTTGTGATATAAATACATCAAGTGTTTAAAAACCAGTTTAGTTACTGTTAAACGTACATTCAACAGTAAAATTATATGGGACTCTTATTGTGATAGTGTTAGTGTTCCTGCTGAACATGAGTGAGGTTAGAATCTGCATCCTCCGTGGGTTTGTTTGAAATTCATTCATTTCTTAATTCTAACATGCTGTATCTCCCGCTGTGTCCTGAATGAATCCACAAAGGCAGATTTATTTAACTATGTGTCTAAATTAGATGTGTAGCTGAGTTAGCTGAAGCTAAATTAGTCATGCACGTCCAGTGTGCAGTATTCATGCTGCATCAGGTTTCCATGTCTGGTGGGCGAAGCTCAAATACTCGTCAGATGTAAATATTTAACCTCAGAAAAATGGGAAAAAAACATCTGTGAGCCAGATTTAAGGATAAAACGTAAACATGTGACAGGCTGTATTAACCCATATCTGGTAGTTTGAGACCTCTGACATATACCGCCTTGCAACCCACCCTTTAGAAAAGAATATTAATATGAATGTCATATTAACCCCCCTAAACCCCCAATAGACAGTAGTTATGCAACTGAATAATTTGTAGCAGCTACTGAATAATACCTCTTATGACTAGAAAGTAAATAATAAGTTCAAAGGGTTAGAGAACCTCCTAGAGTGTAAGCATGTTCCAACAAACCTGTTTCCAGACACGTCAAACACGTGCAGCTCTGTAGCCTGCGACAGCTCTGAGGGGATGCGTGATAAACGGTTGTCTCTCATACACAGCACATTCAGGCTACTGCAGCCTCCTATCTGGGGAAAACAGAGAGACATATGAACACGTCAGAGGTTCAGAGAACTAATAACCGACAGCCACAGACAGGAAACAATGTAATATCAGCATGGAGAGGAGGCGGAGGACAGAGCTTGGGTTTTTAAGCTGGTAACACGGGGGGAATTCCGGCATGGCCGGGGGTTAACAGCTCATGACAATCATCGAGTGCTCTAAGCCTCGATTTTCATTATTATTATTGTGGTTCAAAATAAGACGGGAGGAGAATTAGTGGGGAAAAAACTGTGGGAAAAGTAAAGGAGGGATTTCACATTTAAAATGACAAAGCTTCACTGATTCACTGATTCACTGTGATTCACTCGTTCACTGATGATTCAGTGAACGAGTAAGTGAGTAAATAAAAAAAAGCACTTTTTTTACGCTACATCTGGCTTTCTCTCTCGGATCTATAGAGTGCCGATGGGGCTGGACAACGGGGCTAAGTTTAGAAGCAATTAATAGTGGCCTACAGCACAGAGTTAATGGGCAGCCAAAGACACAGAGCGTACGCCAGGCTATGAAACAAATACAGTAACGGCCGACTGTGTCTCGTCACATTAAATCAGCAGGACTGAGGAAGCCATATGCGT
This sequence comes from Colossoma macropomum, assembly GCF_904425465.1. NCBI lineage: Eukaryota > Metazoa > Chordata > Actinopteri > Characiformes > Serrasalmidae > Colossoma > Colossoma macropomum. Next base: position 3,729,902 of record NW_023494791.1, on the reverse strand, counting down.
CGAAGAAGAGTCATCTCTCTGCGCTAGAGGACATACAGTGGCCCCAAAAAGTATTTGGACACTAAAAGCTTTAGGTAGTTTCATATTATGTTGAAAAACAAATGATATTTTGTATTTTTAACATATCAGACTAATGATAAAGTCAAAACTGCATAAAAAGAGTACAGATTTGACTGAATGAGTTTCAGTGTGTGAAATCAAGCGCCAGCCTACCAGCACCTTATTTACATATGATTAACATGAAGCATGCTGTAATTCATGCAGATGTTTGGTAGGGGGCCAATAAAAGGGCAGCATTCAGCACCTTGTGAGCCAACAGCTGTGCTTATAGGCGGAGTTTAAGGTCAAGCAGTGTATGCACTGCACCCCCTACTGACCAAACTTTACAGTGTTAAACTATGACGAACAGAAAGGATAAAATGTGAAATAAACAAAACAACTTTTTTTAAACCCCTTAAAATCCCAGGTTTATTACATACTAAGGCTTCTGATTCAGTAAATACAGGGACTTCAATGCAAACTGGCTGAGCTTTTCTTAGGTTATAGAAGTGTGTAATAAAATTGTGGGTTCTCCGGTGGGCCCATGGCCTGTTAAGGGGTTTAGATGATAGAATCATGTGATTATGTTGGTTAGTTAGCCACAAATCAAGCATTCATTTCTACCAAACATGAGTAAAAAAATGCTGTGTCCCTTCACTCTGTTCTCCTCCTACATGGCCTGCTGTTAGTGTGTATGTGTCTGTGTTTGTATATGTGTGTGTGTGTGTGTGAGGGTGGACAACATGGACAGGCTGCTGACTGGCTACAGCTGCTAAAGGAGAATGCTACGCTGGACACTTGTGATATTTTAAGCATCTGGTATTTTTACATAAGTTGCTATGGCTGTACTGATTTAAAGAAAATAATGTGGTGGGTCCACCAGACCACTGAGTACCAAACACACTGACACCACACAAGGGTTACTTATATAGCGCCTTTCATAATTTTAGTTTCACAGCCTTTACATTTTATTTATATATATTCCCATTTCAAGCTGTGGAGAATGAGCGATTCTGATCACTGTTGAAAGTGTTTGATCCTCAGTATGAAATTTGAAGCACGCCACATTTCAGTGCACAGATGGTGCCAAAAATGAATGAAGAAACAAAGGCAGAACTTTGTGAAGAGCTGGTGAGGCACATTTTACTGTAATTACTTTGGACAGCTGGACATCTCAAATTGTTCTCAAATTGTTCTTGTTTTTTTGTTTTTTTTACCTTTCCAAAAATTTTGCAAAAAAGGACTTTAAAAGTCATTTGTTTCATTCTTTTTAAAAAAGATTTCTGTTTTTTATTTACACATTTTACACTCATGTGTCATGTGTTGTCCACAAAAGTTCACAGAGGCCATGAAGTAGTTATCATTTTCTGGACTGTAATCTTGAGATCACAACTTAATTGCCTTCTGATATCCAGATAAGCTGTGACCTCAAGAAATGTTTATCTTGAGATAAGACAAATTCTAACAAGTTGTGACCCTAGAAAACAACTTTTGTTGTCTTGACATCACAAGGCAAGTCATGATCTCAAGATAACAGTACGGAAAATGATATCTACTTCATGGCCTCTCTGGACTTCTGTAGCTCTGTGAGGTTCAAAGTTGGTTACATTTGTCCATGTTGAACCACAAAACAGACCAAACCGTGACCCAGAAACCGAGGACTGAACCTAACTGTGAAAGGGGTGAACCGTTACAGCTCTAGCAACAACCTTTCCAAACATTTTCTAAAAGACATTCATTAAAAATAAGGCCGAGTTCTAGATTATTTCTTGTTTGTCCGTGGAGAACAAGGAGATTCAATGGAGATTCCTTCAAATTTTTAAAACTAGCCATCCTTCCAAGTGGACACTATGTGCTCTGAAAGAGGTTCGAGGTCTGAAAAGCTGCTGAATGAGTGATGTGAAGGGGAGCTGTGGGAATGTGCGAGTGCATGGCGTGCGGCCGTGTATGAGGTCAGACTAACGGCAGTGCTGAAGGCTCTCACTGCACAATCTGAATCACTGACACACAGGGCCATTGTTTCACTGCAGAGAAAAGCCTTTCAGATTCCACTTTAACCAGAGCCTGTGCTCACCCTCCTCTACACACCAGAGACTGCAGCCAGAGAGAAAAACAAGTGATGTGCGATATGGCAAAAAATACAGCGGCATCAAGATATTTGCATGTAATACACAATAATGAGACCTGATATGTTACATTCATCTTTTCTGGGAACAGATTAGTAGGGGAATTCCAGAACGGGCAAAATCCAACAAGTGGCACAGTATGAAAATAAAATAAATGTTAAAAAATATGATCTTAGGGTGGAGTGTACAAATGCAATATACAAAATTAAACAGGATTAGTAATAAGTAATTCTGCACTATTTATTTAATTTCCAGTCAAAATGGCCATTAAGTATAAAGTTAATCACTTTTTACGAGCTATTTCTGAGGAGATATGGATTATCAGATATAAAATAATCCACTTGAAAAGCAAGGAGGAAGTCAAAGGAAAAGTGAAAAAAAATAAAAATGGATTTTAAATATATATAACAAGAAACTGGGCCTCCTAACAACCACCTGGAAGACCTGGTAGACACCAACACTGCCCCCATCAGATAAACAGCACTTAAAGCTTTCATCTTTGAGAGAGAGGAGAAAATCAAGCTGCTTCAGATCTGAAAACATCCACAGGTGTTTCTGTCCATCCTTCCACTGTGAGAAGACGACTCAGCGCTGTGGGTCTGAAAGGATGTGTAGCTGTCAAGAAGAACCTCACTGAGAAAAGGAGACGGACACATCAAACAAAGAAGCTGAACAATGGACTGACCACCCCAGAGTCCAGACCTCAACACCACTGAATGTGTTTGATTACTTCAGAAAATGATCAACCAGCTTCTAAGACTGAACTTTGGAGGTCTGCAGATTCTTTGAGGAACTGAAAGTGAGTCTCCTGAAAAGATGAATAGAAGCTGGAATAAAGGTTAAGAAAGGACACATAAAACACTGAAAAATCTATATGCTGAAATTAAAGGCCATTTTGACTGGGCTATTATCAAAATATTTACTTAAAAAATATTGTATATTTTCCAAAATAAACTCCAAAACAGTGAAAAAGTGCAAGGGTGTGTAGAGATGTGACACTTTAGAGAATGACTGATGAAATTAGGCTGGAAAGGAGGGAATAAAGAACATATTCACACAGTGAGCCGACCGTTTAACCAGGCTTGCATGCCATGCACGGCCCTAAAGTGGACATCGAGGTCATGCCACAGAAACAAACACAAGCACTCACACGCAGACACACAGCACATGGCCTGTAAGAGCAGGCGAGGTGACGTGTGATGGACTAATGGACCATTGACTGCAAAGCAAAGGTTTCACTCAATAGGATTCGGCTCACAGAAACCGGATTTGACGGTTAGCAAGTGTGAGGATTATCTTTCATAGGGCCCATTAGAATGACTGCAGGGACAGTCCAGTCAGACGAGTCAGCATGCAGACCAAGCCTCCAGTGACAGAGAGAAACAGCACACACAAGCACCACTTACTGGACCAAACGTAAGGTACTACTATCACTCCGAGCAGCAGAGGTCATCAGAGACAAAATATATTCAAAGGAATTAGTATGATGAAGGGTTTGTGTTCAAATGACCGATCCAACTTCTTCTGAAGACCACATAGTTATCTGTATTTATAGGTAGGACTGTTGCGATATCCATTATAATTTAATTTTTTTTGTATAGGAGATGTGAGAGAATGTGAGCTGTGAAGCAATAAGAGTTAGATTTGAATTCCCACACAGTCTCTCTCATCACACACTGGGAGGGTGAAGGTGTCATTGGAGGGCTGAGAGACGGGATCAGAAATCAAACTCGAATTAATAATATACAGTATATAACCACACTAAACAACAGATTTCTAAGTCAGTGTCCCCTAAATCCAAGAGAAGGTGCTCAGTATGAATTATCAAGTGACCCCTAAAGCTCACGACACTATAAAACAGTGATTCTCAGTCTGGGGGTGACTAGCCACACCGTCAAAGTGGCAGCTTACTTGACTAGCTTACAAATATTATGCAATTATTATCACCACACTACAAGCGTGTATGTATATATATATATATATATATATATATATATATATATATATATATATATATATATATATATATATATATATATATATATGTATGTATGTGTGTATGTATATATATTAATCAAGTAATTAAACAATTAATCAATTAATCAGAGTTTAAAAAAGACCAAACAGTAAATTAAGTAATCAGCGCACACACACACACACACACACACACAAACACACTCATACATACATACATACATACATATATATATATATATGTGTGTGTGTGTGTGTGTGTGTGTGTGTGTGTGTGTGTGTGCTGATTACTTAATTTACTCTTTGGTCTTTTTTAAACTCGGATTAATTGATTAATTGTTAAAACAATTACTAATAAATAATAATACAATCACAGTAATGACAACTCTAAATTCAAGTGATGTGATGCAGACAGTTATTATTAATATTAGTAGTAGTAGGAGTATTAATATTAGTATTATTATTATTATTTGTAGTAGTAGTAGTAGTAGTAGTAATATTATTATTATTATTATTATCATTATTAGTAGTATTATTATTCGTAGTTGTAGTAGCAGTAGTATTAATATTAGTAGTAATGGTATTATTTGTAGTAGTAGTATTAATATTAGTAGTAGTAGTATTAATATTTGTATTATTATTAGTAGCAGTATTAGCAGCAACACTGAGCTCACTGAGTGTCAGGGGTCCTAAATCTCCTACTGTTCAGGGTTAAGCTGAAACGGTGGGGGAGGTGTTAATGGTAGGAGCCTACAAACCTACAGACCAACGCACAGCTGACAAGAGTGCAACGCTAATGAGCTTAATGACACCCCTCACAGCCTCGTCAGCTGTACTCCAATTATACCTGACTTAGTATTTGATGGCTTAATTCCATTACCTAGCTTACTCGCTAGCTAACTTTAACTGAGTACCTGCCTTTACACAAGGACTCCACCTCTATTCTCACTGGCTCACTGGCTGGCAACAGAGGAGACGTCTTAACTGACAATGCAGGCTGCATTACTTTTACATATGGAGGTTCCTTAAAGCGCTCACATCATGGAAAACTGAATTTCCCTCACCTTTTTGCAATAAAAGAGTTTGCTGTAGTATGTAAACAATGGCAAAGTTTCTGATCGTACATTCACTCATCAGTCTATACAGCCCATATGTGGAAACTACTGGCCTGCTTTGAATTCACTGCTTTTGTGATGTCACAACAACCAACACATTTACATATATATGTCTTTTCAGCCTGCAGCACTTTAACCCCGTCCATTCCCACTGCAGTCATACGGAGGGTTTCAGCCCGGACTGCTTTTTAAATGAGGCACAATACATGGAAGCCAATCAGAACTGAGTTCATTTACATATATCACTCTTAAAGGCACAGTAACAAGATTAGCCTGTGTAATTCTAAGGGATAATGAGAGGTTAGAAAATGGTTATGTTAAAATTAATTATGACTCTTTTTTTGGTGCATAAATTCACATAATCCTTATAAGCAGAGCCCCCAGCAAAATAAACAAAAAACAAGAAAACAAGAAAAGGTAAGATATTGGTCCCTAAAGCTTTACAAGGGGTCTCCACACGTCTTCTTTACATACACTGATCAGGCATGACATTATGACCACCTCCTTGTTTCTATGCTCACTGTCCATTTTATCAGCTCCACTTACTATATAGGTGCACTTTGTAGTTCTACAGTTACAGACTGTAGTCCATCTGTTTCTCTGATACTTTGTTAGCCCCCTTTTACCCTGTTCTTCAGTGCCCCATGGACCCTCACAGAGCAGGTACTATTTGTGTGGTGGATCATTCTCAGCACTGCAGTAACACTGACGTGGTGGTGGTGGTATGTTAGTGTGTGTTGCGCTGGTTTGAGTGGATCAGACACAGCAGTGCTGCTGGAGTTTTTAAACACCTCAGTGTCACTGCTGGACTGAGAATAGTCCACCAACCAAAAATATCCAGTCAACAGCGTCCTGTGGGCAGCGTCCTGTGACCACTGATGAAGGACTAGAGGATGATTAGCTCATACTGTGCAGCAGCAGATGAGCTCTCGTCTCTGACTTTACATCTACAAGGTGGACTGACAAGGTAGGAGTGTCTAATAGAGTGGACAGTGAGTGGACACAGTGTTTAAAACTCCAGCAGCACTGCTGTGTCTGATCCACTCAGACCAGCACAACACACACTAACACACCACCACCACGTCAGTGTTACTGCAGTGCTGAGAATGATCCACCACACAAATAGTACCTGCTCTGTGAGGGTCCATGGGGCACTGAAGAACAGGGTAAAAGGGGGCTAACAAAGTATCAGAGAAACAGATGGACTACAGTCTGTAACTGTAGAACTACAAAGTGCACCTATATGGTAAGTGGAGCTGATAAAATGGACAATGAGTGTAGAAACAAGGAGGTGGTCATAATGTTATGCCTGATCGGTGTATAAAGTAGTTTCTGAAACGCCACACATCAACTGAAAGGGTTGTCTGAGGCAGGCCCCGACAGGATTCTAGCATGATGGCAACCTTCCAGCAGCAGGAGCACTTGCTGCTCGATACCCTCACTTTCTGACAGCCTTAAAGCAGGAAGCACACAGAACCCGACACCACACGCTGGCTAGAAAAGACTGAGGTGTCTTTCTTGTGTGGACTATGGAAAGTAGAGATGCATGGATACGGAATTTCTGGCCTTGATATGATAAACACCTGATTGCAGCAGATACAGGAATCAAACTGATAATTAAATTTATTTTAATTTAATTGATTATAACGTTTTACATTACTTTATGCACAGATTTGATATCATTTAGCGGACACTCTTGTCTAAAGTAGTTCACAACAGTATGTGACGAGATTAACAAATCCCTAGAAATAAAGAACAGGGATACAGAATTAACTACGACAACTAACAATGTTCTAACCACGGGTGAACCTGACACAAGGCTACAAAAATCCTGTCATATCCATGTAGATATGTGGCTAAAAGCTGCAGCTACAACTTTCAAAATATGGGGTAACGTGCAAACACTCAAGATAGATGGGGGCATGATTAATCGTGAGGTTTAAATAGTATTTTCTTGTATTTTTGGGGAAATAAATAAAAGAATTGATTAAATATATATGAGCCACTGTGATGACCCTCTGTATAATGTGCATATCCTCGAATGGTAGCTTCCTTGCTGCTGTGATCATATTGTGAGCGCTATCTGTTCCTATAGATTAATCACGAGCGTTAATGCGTTACAGCCCTTGTAATTATTAAAAAATTAATAATGTTTTGACTGGAAATTGCATAAATTAAGAGCGATCTTAATTGTGTTGACACTAATCCACAGCTACTGGACAACTCCTCAATGCCTCCCAATAGATACTCCTTTAAGTGACCTTACTGAAGTTACAGTGTAGCGTGTGCAGCAGTGGTCAGTGTTATTTTGCCACTGGGAGCAGTAAAGCAACATATCAGTTCATTTAAACTGAGAATATCTGGTTTAGCAAAAACAGCTTTGTCTACAAAATCTGCCAAAGTCAAGCAGGCTTTACGGTAAACGAGCCTGGAGCTCCAGAAAGGAAAACACCTTTAAAAATACAGAACATTTACATACAAAACATATTCAACATATTTTTCATGCTGCTGAAATTTCCAGTACTACGTTTCAGCCATATAAGTCAGATCTGATGTCTAGCAAGACCTGCAATAATGTGTGATCTAAAATATCTGAGAAAGAAAGTAAACCAATTATTAATTCAGGACGTTTTGTGAAGCTGGTAAGAGCAAAAAAAAGCCACATTTTAACTTTCAGAACTCATGAAAAGAGCTCAAAGTTCATCACTAAGGATAATAATAAAAAGGAGACTGTCAATCATTTAACATCCCAAACAGAGGATAAGCCTGCACAGAAACCATTCAACCAAAAAAACAGAAATTATTTAATGAATCTTCCCTTCCAATGGTTTTTCTGTGCCTCTGCACCCTGATGTCATTACCACAACACTTTCAGCAGATTAGAATTCTGTCAGCACTGATGCAGAACGCAATGACATGGGTGTACCTGAAAACAGGCATGAAGATTTCCAGGAAAGACCGGTTGCATCACAGCTTGTGCCGTGGGTCTGTGGGTTAGTTTCATTTACTGTAAATGCACTGAACACCAGACGTGTCGGTGCAGATGAAGATCCAATCAGAAATACACACAGTGTATAAAACGTTTGGGCGCCCCCGGGCAAACGACATGATTTATTATTATCTAAGCGAAAATAATGAACACATCCTCTACACAGAGCACACTCCTGCACATTTTAACGTGAAATTACTGCTTATTTTCTGAATTACATTGATAATAATGACAATAAACACATTGGAAAAAAATAAAACAAAATGAGGCCTGTTGCTATGATATTCCACGTGGTTGAGAAGGTGTTGCTAGGCCACTGCTATGGTATTCCAGGTGGTTGCTAAGGTGTTTCTAGGCCATCGCTATCTTATTCCAGGTAGTTGCTAAGGTGTTGCTAGGCCACTGCTGTGGTATTCCACGAGGTTGTGAAACTGTTGCTAGGCCATTGCTATGATATTCCAGGTGGTTGCTAAGGTGTTGCTAAGCTGTTGCTATGGTATTCTAGGTGGTTGCTAAGGAGTTGCTAAGCCATTGCTATGGTATTCCAGGTTGTTGTGAAATTGTTGCTAGGCATTGCTATGGTATTCCAGGTTGTTGTGAAGGTGTTGCTAGGCCATGGCTATGGTATTCCAGGTGGTTGCTAAGGTGTTGCTAGGCTGTTGCTACTGTATTCCAGCTGGTTGTGAAGGTGATGACTGTGCAAATGTTTATGCTTTTTTTTCACCAAAATGTAAAGCTCACCAAATAACTAAACATTGTGAACTATAATTTGCAGAAACATTCCAGATTTAAGTGTGTTCTCTGTAGAGGATGTGTTACATTTATTTTCCCTGAGAAAATCAACAAACATTTGACCGGAGATGTTCAAACCTGTGCATACAACTGTGTGTGTGTGTGTATATTATATATATATATATATATATATATATATATACACACACATACAAAATGTTAACTTTACAGAAGAAGGAAAAAACCTACTTTAACTTTGATGTAAGTCAATGAAGCCAGACTTTTTTTCCAAGTCATTTTGGGCTGTTTCGTTTGGTCCATTTATCATGAAATTTACACACAACAAATATTTCTAAATTGTGTCAAAACTGAAAAATGTCAAAAAAGAAGACACGAGGTTTTCTTCTGACAACAGTGATATATATATATATATATATATATATATATATATATATATAGCACTTAACTGATTTTAAACTAAAATCCTTTTGCTTTTAGTGACTCTATACCTTATGTTTATTTTATTAAAACAAACATTTGAACATTCCATTTTGCCAAAACAATCATAACACTACTAAAACTTCACTAAGTGTTTCAGTAGTGACTGTTTCGGTGGTGACAGTTTTGGCTCATTTTGAGCAGTATATCACCAGCAAACACAGCTTTGAACAGCCGTCACACATAAAATCATTTTACAATAATTTTCATCTTAACTGCAGAAAATCTGTGTTTCGGTAGTGACAATTCTTAATGTTAAACACTGATTTTCAGACTTTGAGTCACATTTACTTCAAAACAAATGGGATCTAACTACTCGCCATGTGGCCATGAGGGACAGAGATGCAGACTCACTTCCTGCTCTAAAATGAAGGGGCGTGGCTAAAATAAGACTCCACCCATGGTCTAAAAGTCTGTGTTTCAGTAGTGACATAAAAACGTGGGCCGGCACTTTTTAAACAGTTTCTTTTATTTAAAAATTAAACTCATGATAAATCTAAATCTTTCAACTTCACTTTAAAAGTAATCAAAAAAATCTCATTAACACTAAAAAATGTAAATATTATTTTACGTTAAGTTATTTATCTGCTCACAAGATTTCAAACTACTTTTTTTATAAAACAAACGTTCTTATCACTTTTAACTGTGTATGTTTGTACCTCTATTCTAATGTTATATGGCGTTTTTAAATGCAAAGTCTTTTACACGATACTGTACATGTAGATGAAATGAGACATGGTACATACCTCTTTGGGTAAAGATGTTAAGCGATTTCTGTCACAGTTGAAGTTGGAGAGTTTCTTAAGTTTTCCAATACTCCTTGGCAAATTCTGGGGAAAATAAATATGAATATGAATCACTTCCACTCTAAATTACAGAAGGAAATGCAGAGCTTGTGCTTTAGCTGCTCTTTTATTAGTCAGCTCGTTGGCCTTATAAACAGCTCTAATGAGCTGGTACAGGGCCCTTCGGGAAGTGATATAAGGGGCCTCCCAATCAGGGGACAGTGCATTCCTAAGCACTGATGGCTGGAGGTGAATATGAGGTCACGTCATTTACAGTAATAATCTCTAAGACCTCTTAAGCTGTTCTCAGTTTACAGATGTAGCTGCTCCTCGAGGCTCACCGTGGCCTGAAGGTGGCTCATCCGCTTTTTAATACTAACTACTGCAGAATTACTATGGCACCAGAAATCATTCCTGTGATCTGATTTGTGAGCCCACTGCAGGATCAGGTTGGGTATCGTATACAGATTTATTTAAGAATGTTTTAATGTTTTCAATTTAACAACAAGCGGAAAGTTCGTAAACAAACTTGGCTTGGCTAGGTTGGCTTGACGAAGCTACTGCTATGAAATCTCAGGTGGTTGCTTAGGTGTTGCTAGGCTGTTGCTACGGTATTCCAGGTGGTTGCTTAGGTGTTGTTAGGCTGTTGCTATGGTATTCCAGGTGGGTGTGAAGGTGTTACTAGGCCATTACTACGGTATTCCAGGTGGTTGCTAAGGTGTTGTTAGGCCATTGCCATGGTATTCCAAGTGGTTACTAAGGTGTTGCTAGGCTGTTGCTACGGTATTCCAGGTGGTTGTTGAGGTGTTGCTAGGCTGTTGCTGCAGTATTCCAGGTGGTTGCTAAGGTGTTGTTAGGCCACTGCTATGGTATTCCAGGTGGCTGCTGAGGTGTTGCTAGGCTGTTGCTATGGTATTCCAGGTGGTTGCTTAGGTGTTGCCAGGCCATTGCTGCAGTATTCCAGGTGGTTGCGAAGGTGTTGCTAGGCTATTGCTATGGTATTCCAGGTGGTTGCTAAGGTGTTGTTAGGCCATTGCTATGGTATTCCAGGTGGGTGTGAATGTGTTACTAGCCCATTACTACGGTATTCCAGGTGGTTGCTAAAGTGTTGTTAGGCCATTGCCATGGTATTCCAAGTGGTTACTAAGGTGTTGCTAGGCTGTTGCTACGGTATTCCAGGTGGTTGCTTAGGTGTTGTTAGGCTGTTGCTACAGTATTCCAGGTGGTTGCTAAGGTGCTGCTAGGCTGTTGCTACGGTATTCCAGGTGGTTGCTAAGGTGTTCTAGGCCATTGCCATCTTATTCCAGGTGGGTGTGAAGGTGTTGCTAGGTCATTGCTATGGTATTCCTGGTGATTGCTAAGGTGTTGTTAGGCCATTGCTATGGTATTCTAGGTGGTTGCTAAGGTGTTGTTAGGCCATTGCTGTGGTAATGGCCTAACAGGTGGTTGCAGGTGGTTGCAAAGGTGTGCTAGGCTGTTGCTACGGTATTCCAGGTGTTTGTGAAGGTGATGCTAGGCCATTGCTATGGTATTCCAGGTGGTTGTGAAAGTGTTGCTAAGGTGTTGCTAGGCCTTTGCTAGGGAATTCCAGGTGGTTGCTAGGCTATTGTTATGGTATTCTAGGTGTTGGTACATTAGTCCTTGTGGTTGCGATGTATTTAATATCAATGATGGACCTCCAAAACAGGCTGAACTTCACTGAAGGACAGTATTCTTAATTATGACATGGCCACTGACATAAATCTACATGAACATTTATAAAGGCTTATTTTTATAAGCGTCAGTTGTCACAAAGGCAGCTTTTGTGAAGTTTAATGTGATTTCATTTTATAAAAACTTAAGACAAATTAACCTCGTTAGAATGAGCCTTAATAAATGTTTATAAACATTTATGTCAGTCATGAAAGTCTTGTGTAGATGTTGTGTAGCCTTATAAATGTTGCCCTTCTGTGAAGTCTACCCAGAATTAGAATCACTTCAAGAAATCGTTAGTAGTACTGAAATTAGCGAATTTCAAATGATACCCAACCCTGAGTATAGCGGCCCCCACAGTCTAACATACCTTACAATTTCTTAAAAAGCTGGGCGTAATTCCAGCGTACAGCACGCTGCTGTGATATGAGTCATGTGGGAAGGCAGTAACTCACCACCAGCTGGTTCTCGGTCAGCACCAGTTCTGTCAGGCTTTCACAGCTGCCGATGCTCTCGGGGAGCTGGACCAGGCGGTTTTGATCTGCTTTCAGTATTGAAAGGCGTTTTAATTTTCCTGTGGGAGCAGACACAGCAACATGAGATTATGGCTGAAACCACACGTCCCAAGAGAGGGACGCTCATATCCACCAGCGGCTATTTGATTCACAGGCGACAAATGTAGGTCAGTGGGCCAACAGAAGTCTAGCTAACTCAGTGCCATTAATCTTTCTGGACTTTCTGCAGGGAAACTACGGGCCGTAGACGCTTACTGTCTGACGTATGTACAGTATACATACAGTACGCAAGCCTAAAAATCACCATTCATTAGAATAAATGCAAATTTCTGCTGTTGGAAGAAAACTCGTATCTCCCTTTTAGTCGTTTTTCAGTTTTTGAATTAATTTGAAAATACCTGTTGCTCTTTACATTGTGTGTAAATTTCATGATAAATGGACCAAAAGAAACGACCCAAAGTGACTTGGAAAAAAGTCTGGTTCCGTTGACTTACATTAGAAGTAAAGTAGGTTTTTTCCTTCTCCTGTAAAGTTACAATTTGGAGATACAAGGTTGTTCCAACAATGGCAAAATTTGCATTGATAAAGCAAAAAGTAATATGATTTTCTTTTAAAGAACATTCCTTAAAAAGGGTTCTTTAGTAAAGAAAATGGTTCTATATAGAACCATGAACACTCAAATAACCTTTGCCTGATTGAAGAGTTCTTTGCATCATCAAGCGTTCTTCAGATTAATGGAAAATGTGTTGTGCATTTAGTTAAGTGACCCTTATTAGTCCCACAACGGGGAAATTCCATCTCCGCATTTTAACCCATCCGTGCAGTGAAACACCACATACACACTAGTGAACACACACTAGGGGGCAGTGAGCACACTTGCCAAGAGTGGTGGGCAGCCCTATCCACAGCGCCCGGAGAGCAGTTGAGGGTTAGGTGCCTTACTCAAGGGCACTTCAGTCACAGACTGTCAGCTCAGGGGATCAAACCGGCGACCTTCCGGTCACAAGGCTGGTTCCCTAACCTCCAGCCAATGACTGCCCCCATGAATGGCTCCATATAGCACCAAAAAGGGTTCTTCTATTGTTACAATGTCAAGCTTATTGCAATAGAACAACCCTTTTTGGTGCTATAAAGAACGCTTTTCAAAACGGTGCTATATAGAACCATATACAAAACATTCTCCATCAATCTGAAGAATGCTGTAACAATGCAAAGACCACTTTAATCATGAAATGGGTTCTTTGAGTGTTTAAGGTTCTACATAGAACAATTTTCTGTGCTAAAGAACCCTTGAAGAACCATCTTTTTAAGTGTGTAGTTGATATCTTATACGTAAATTTCTCCCAGACAGCCGCGGCCATCACACAGATTTGTTAGATTCTATTAGCAGCACTCTTGATTTAATATAATGAAGTATTGATTAGATAAACTGGGCATTGAAAAATAACGGAAATAATACTGATCTTCCTCAAGCAGAGGAATTTATAATAAGTACACAACTTATAATAAGTGCACAACCATCTCAAAATAAGAAATATTTGATAGATCAATGAGAATTAAGATAATCTCACTGGACAAGACACTATTTTTTTCAGTGTATATGGGAGTGAGATCAGGGAATGAATATAAGTGATGATAAACAGGAAACTATTTGGTGTCATACATTTTTGAGATCTGATTTTGAGATGATTTATTTTATTTTATGCATTCATGGCAGGGAGGTGCCACACAGACGTGCCCCGTGGCGTACAGTAGAAAGTGTAATCACTGACCTATGCCCTCTGGCAGGGCATCGATGAGGTTCTGGGACACCAGCAGATCAGTGAGAGAGACCAGGCCAGCCATTTCCTCCGGGAGATGCTCTAGCTTGTTCTCCGACACATCCAAACAAAGTAGGTTCTTCATGCTGCCCAGCTCCTGAGAGAAACGCATTTCCGCTGATTTAAATTTCTCGCCTGACAAAAATCTCTCTGCTGACATTTGAGCCCTTTCAGTGAAAAAGCACATAAACCATTCCAGGCTTTCTTTTTTGATTCGCTGTTATTTTGTTTTCTATTTTATTTTGTACAACCTTTTACATAAAAGCCAAACTATGCTTTATTTACGTTTTAGTGGGCTCGTTATTTTAAATACAGAGCATCATTTTAAACCATGCTCACATGATTTTTACAAAAAAAAAGTTACATATACTGTTTTTTGTTGCAAAGGTCATCTGCAGCTAACAGTATTGCTAAAGAACACGATTATTGCTATTTGCTATGTTCAAAATAGTCAACAATCAGAAAAAAGAGAACCACTCAATTAAGTGTAGCACGCTGCCAACGTGCACAAGATAAAAGAAATAGCTGCCAAACTATGCTAACTGGCCCTGCTAGCCTTGATTCTCCCCTAGCCTTGATTCATTGTTAGCCATGTTAGCATTTGGTCACCTTACAACTTCAAGGGGCAATTCCACCAATTTTTCAAAATTTCTGCATGATATCAATGTTAATATATGTAAATTTAGAGTGGTCTGGTGTAAAGCGCCAGTCAGAACTGTTCACAGTGGTGGTGATAGGAACCAGATGTTCTAAGTGTTTAAGGCCTGCCTCACAGAAAGTTATTACATAAAATGCTTATGAATACACTGCCTGATGCCTTAGTTTTTAGCCTACACAATATATATATATGCATGATGTATATATTGTATGCATTCATGGTGGAGGGGTACATGCAGGGCATCATGAGGCAAAATAGTCCTCAAAGACTTTCATCATGATGAGCATTATATATATATAATACACGGCATGACATACGGTTCCTATCACAACCACTGTAAAGAAAGCTGAGTGTGTACATTTCTCTACAGTCGACAATTTCACATAAACTCTGAAAGACTTTGTTTACATCTCAAGAACGATATTCAATAAAAATTGGGGCAATTTATCTTTGAAGAAATAAAAAGATCCAGTACTGTAGAGCACAGCACAAAACAGAAATAAGGAGCAGTGGAAGAGAATCAATGAGGACGGCATTTCACAGCCCCTACAAAGTCAGTACAGATGAGACTATAATAATAATAATAATAATAATAATAATAATAATAATAATATGCTAATTGGACATTAAAAGCTAGGCATATTAGCACTTTTGTTCTCTTTAAAGAAAAATAAAAAAGATAGCTTTACAGCTCCCTGGTGATAACACAGTGATCTTAATGGAGCATTTGAAGAATTCTTTACCGGCGGTATGTCAGCCAGCTGGTTTCCGTCTAGCCACAGGTCCTTTAAGCTGACAAGGCATCCTATTGTCTCTGGCTGGAAGAGAACATGTTCAACAGTTTAGAGGGGATACAGACCAAAACAGGTGACTGTCACCAGCGTACACAGGAATGCAGAGGTATGCAAAACATTTGTGAACTGGCATTCCACTGTAGCCCGTTTTAGGTCCAGCACATAGCTGCCTCTGAGGGTGGTCAGTCACACTATCTCAAATATGTGGGTTTTAACTAGGGCGCCAACTATTTTGTTCATTTTTGAATATTCTATTGAATGTTATCTTGAATATTCAAATATTCTGTTAGAGTAAGAAAAGCTTGAGACATGTTTCACTTTAACAACAAAACCGAAAGAAAAAATATTATTATGATTTAATATTATCGCTGTTGATTTGCTGTTATTTATTTATTTATTTTGCTTTTCAATAAAACCTAATTGAAACACTAAAAGGTAATTAAAAAAGATCACTGAATAATTGCATTAAGGAGTCACACTAAAACAGTAAACCCAATCTGGCAACCCTGTTTAGGTTGCTGCCCCTGTTTCAAGGGCAGGCTGGTAGAGGAAACAGCATCTTTTTAATCATCATCATGCTAAAATAGAAAAATAACTCAGCATCCAATGTAAATGAAACTGAGAACACGCTGGCTGGCTGGTAACCCAGAGCAGCGGAAACTTATTTGGACTGAACCTGGAGTTTAAACCAATACGGTCCCCTTGAATGGAATCTTGTCAGCGTGCTAATGGTGATAAACAAACAATTATGTGTTCACAAAAGTGGTAAATGTGTCGACTATTTCAGGGTCTCTTCCATTTTCAAATATTTTTCATTTCAAACTTGCTGAAAGTTATCAAGTATTTATTGCAGCCCTAGTTTGAAGTTCAAACACATGGATGGGGTTTATATTTTTCCACTGAACAGACTTTTTCAGTACATCTGGAAAAAAACGATTTATAGCAGTTTAGTTTTGTACGTCTAAAACAAGCTTGTACCCATCACCGGAAAAAAAAACTGGAACGTTTTAGGCGTTTTTATGTGCTCTTGTACAATACGTCGTTCTCCAAAAGCAGTAAACACAGAGGAACTTACCAAATTATATAGTTCATTGTTCCCTAGATCAAGTTCTTCTAGTCTGTGCAGCTGACAGAGAGATCTGAGGAGAGCAATAAACAACATGCAAGTGAGCAATTACATGTCTTGTAGTCGTACAGTACGTGCACACAAGATTTCTCTGTGGTCTACTTACTCTGGCAAGTATGTCAACAGGTTCTCTCGGAGTTCCAGTGATACCAAGTTAGAGAGGCTGAAAAGAAAAGACAATTCTTATTACAATTATTATATTTCAGTGCATCATGAAGGAACATGTGTTTTTTTTGTCCGGGGTCGTAATGCAAGATCACTAAATCAATACATCATATCAGGGCCTAAAATTCAGACAGTTTATTCAATTTCTCAGTATGCAGTAGTACGACAGTGCTTGTATCTTATAAACTATAACTTCAAATGATCATATTAAAACACTATACACCTTATCAAAAATAAACCTGGGCAAAAAACATGAAAATCTCTAACAGCACATATAAAAGCCCCCTAAATGACTTATCAGTTGGGGCCTCTTTTGCTGGTGAAGTTTGCCAGACCTTAAAACGGCAAGAACTACAAGCACTATGATGAATTGCCATAATTCCCGAACCACCATTTATGGCAAAAACAACTCTAATTGCAATGCAGAAATAAAACTAGCCTCACTCAAATGCAACCAACTTGAAAACTTCAAAAAAAAAGGAGAAAATGAAGTCATTCTGTGAAAAGGAGCACCAGAGAAAGCTTTCTCTGTGGGACAGCGATGTGTGGTAGGTTCTTTAAACGGGTTCAACCTTTAATGCATTTTAATTTACTCTTCTTCAATAATGTGATTTCTCAGTGATGTTGTCAAATCTGTTTTGACAGGAAAATTCAAACATATTTTACCAAGCTCCATAATTCATAGAAATACTTCATACTTCAGTCACCTTTTATTGTTTCTTGGATGAAACAATAAGCCACTGGTGATCTGAACTCAGTTCTGAACGTGTGCTGGCTCAGAAACCATCCCATCCAACAACAAAGGCATCACCATGTTTCCTCTATATAGTGAGAGAAAACACAGTGGCTACAAATTGTTTTAAATAATTAAATGCATACTTGCTTTCTAATTATGTACTAGACAAATTCCAGTCAACCACAGTACACAGACTGCACTCATCTGTGTGGCAAATAGCCCGAGGCTTTAGTCCTGATTCACATAAACTATTCATTCTGGCCTTACTGGATCACTGATGGACTTGAAAACTGGGTGAGCATCTCAGGCACACAGTTTTGAACGGTTATCATCATATCTGACATGTTATTTGACTAGGTGTGTTCAAACTTTTGCATACAACCGTATCTGTCACAAA
The DNA here is from genome assembly GCF_904425465.1 of Colossoma macropomum. NCBI lineage: Eukaryota > Metazoa > Chordata > Actinopteri > Characiformes > Serrasalmidae > Colossoma > Colossoma macropomum. The sequence continues at coordinate 3,711,741 of NW_023494791.1, read as the reverse complement.
ATGTGTTCGCTTGTTGACAGAGCCTTGACTGTCAGAGGGAATGGAAATGTTATAATTGTGTATTGTTAGCATAGCTATGAAAATGTGTTATCTTTTATGATCACATTTACTACAGGTAGCATGTAAAGTGAGAAAAACACTGGGCCTAATATGGAACCTTGAGGGACTCCAAACACAAATTTCTCAGTTGGTCTCGCAAAATTGTTTGCAGCTTAATCAGGACAAAACACAGAGACTGATACTTGGTACTAAATTCCAGCAAAAACTGATTTGAAAGAAACTGGGCCCTGGGGCCGGATTCACGAATGTGTCTTAAGAAAGAAAATCTTCTTAAATGTGTGTTTTTTATTCTTCTTAAGAAAAATATTACAAAAAATAGTTTTTTCTTCAAATAGCTTCTTAAGGATTCTCTTTTTTTAACTATTATCTTAAGAATAATTCTAAGAACAAGTGGTATTCTTGAAAACATTGTGTTCTTAAATGATTTCTTAACCTGACAGTGTCCTCATGTTTGTCTTGGGCTGTAGGAGTTGACGAGGTGAGCATCGAAATTTATCAAATTTAGACAATGCCTCTGCTATTCTTGCCCATCCTCGTCTCTCGCTTTCCACCGTCACCCCAAAATTATCATATTTTTTAATGAGGATTCTTCTCCTGTTGGCTGTTTCTTCCACCTCTTGTTTGCTAAAAATTTTAATGGCTTTATGTTTTTCCTCTGTTTTGCTTCTCTGAGTGGATTCCATAACGGAAATAACAGTTAATACAAATTTATCTTGTGTTGTTTATGGTAAGATGTAAAATGCAACAGAGCCGACATAAGAACATTTTTCTTAAGGAAAGGGAAGAAATACAAAAAAAAGAATATCCTATAATATATAAATAATATAAAAAAGAGAATATCTGAGAACTTCTTAAGTTCCGAGAACTGCATTTAAGAAAATTCTTATGAACTTCTTAGTGTTTGTCTTAAGAATCTTCACAGGTTTTTTCTTAAGAAAGCTTTTGTGTGTCCGGCCCCTGATTTGTAAAAAACTCATGTCAAATCTGTGCATAAGCAAAATTGATTACTGTAATGCTCTCTTTAGTGAGCTGACCACAAAAACACCTAATCCCCCACAGCTTGTGCAAAATGCAGCAGCAATAAAAGCAAAAAACCAGTGCGCATACTTACTGTGTATTGTGAAAATGTCTTAAAAGTACTGCGATGTTTTATTTCTGCAATATCACCAACCTCTACTCACTGAACGTCAATGAATTTAGATGGACACTGCCAAAGTCTATAGCTGCAGCACTAGGACACAAGAGACGGTGGGTAAAATAGGGTTAAGCAGTTTATATATGAAGCTATCAAGACAGAGAAAATCCTCTGAAAGTTAAAGTAACCAAAATAGAAGCAACAAATTAGATTTCCACACGCTTCTGCATAAATCCAACCACCATCAGACTCCGCAGTTACAACATGAGCTTGATTTCACGGCCACAGAAAGCCACAAATTGTGTCACTAACTCAAATTTAGGCAAATTTAGCCTAATTAAATCATGACAATGTCACACTATCGTTCTTTCATATGCCTAAAGCTTAACACTCTTTAAAAGATGGTTCTTCAAGGGTTCTGTTGTAAAGGGAATAGCTCTGCTTAGAACCATGAGTTCTATATAGAACCATTTCAGCATTTCAGACTTTGTTCTTTGCATGGTGAAATGGTTCTTCAAAATGACTGAGAATATGCTGCGTATGGTTCTATACAGAATCTTGGTGAAAATGGTTCTTCATAGCATCAAAAAATGTCCTATTCTCACAAGTTTAACATCGTAAAAACAGGAGAACCCTTTTTGGAGCTACATAGAATCATTTTCAAAAAGACAAATCAATCTTAAGAACCGTTTTTCACCATGCAAAGAACCCTTTCTGCATGAAATGGTTCTATACAGAACTCATGGTTTTAAATAAAACAACTTCCATTCCTAAAGAACCCTATAGAACCATCTTTTTCAGGAGCGTCCAGTAAAAAAGCTGCTCTGCTCTCTTGTTCAAGTCACACAGAAAGTAATCAGCGATGTTATCTCAAAAGGGGGAAAAAGAGGATTATTTGTTGGGGCTGCATAGAAAGCAGTATTATAATACCAGGAATTACAGGCTTCAAAAACAACAGTAATAACTTTGGACCGTAAACAAAGTCCTGAGAGAGGGTGAAGAGGGAAAAACACAGTCTTAAAATGGGACATTTTTAGTGTCACTGATTATAAACAGCCAGCTCAGAGAAGACATGTTTTACAGTACAGTATAGCCTCATTACTTTCTGTGCTACGCCCCCCGGTCAAACGACATGTTGATTTTCTAAGCAAAACTGGTATAGTGGATAAACCAGTATATATCGCCCACTGCTATCCTACCATTTTCTAGGAAATTATGACTACAGCCTAAACTATCACATTTGCAACTATCACGATTTGGAAGCCCCAATCAAATTCCATGTTTTGATGATTTTCTAAGTGTAAATAAGCGAACACCACCTCTACAGAGACACAATTCTGTACATTTCAATACACAATCACTGTGCTGAATTTAACATACTGGGGGGAAAACATTAAATGTGGCCTGTGTAAAGGTCATGGCACATTTTATACTGTCGGTTTAACTTTTTCCAAATATTTACATTTGCAGAAAAATTTAAGGTTCTTCCATATCGAGGATGTGTTAACTTATCACTTCGAAAATCAATAAAACATATTTGCATACAACTGTATTTGAACTGTATGGCTCAGCTTAGGTTCATAATTTGATGTAGCCCTGCGGTCACTCTCTTCTACACAATCTGACCCAAAGGGCTGCAGGTCAAATAGCATCTTACAGAAGTTATTTAATGGACATTAAATCATCCATCCATCCTGGAGAGAGAGGGGGCCATTTTTGACACCTGGCCACGGATGACGGTGGCATCACCGGGGACTGAAATGAAGATAAAGCCAATGCTTAGACAGCTGTGCCACTCAGCAGCCCTGCTTTAGCTGCACCCGGTGCTCGGAGGAGTTATAGCTGCACATACTGTTTTACAATAACTGTATCACTGCGCTGAGCACTGGTTGCTAACGCTTCTCAATCAATAAGATTGTGCCATCAGAATTAACTGCTGTAAAATTCAGCTAAAAAAAACAATACCGTTACAGAAAACTACAATTTCTTAAGCACTGTAATGAGAATAGTTATCGTTTATTTTCTCCCATCTTGGGCTACATGTGGGGGCCGCTGTTATGACAGGAACTAGTAGTTTAGCTGGACTACAAAGGGGTAGTTTAGGAACTACTTTAATTGCACTACAAAGAATTCTGTGACACTTTAGATGGGATTTTTAGCAGAATCTGATCCGATATTCCATCTGGATCTACAAAAACATTCTACATTATTAAAAAATAAAAATTAAAAAAACACCACCACAAACTTTGCACAGCAAAGCACAAGAAGAAATATCACAACCCAAAATGATACTAGTCTGTTGTGGGGGGGTCGGGAGAAAAATAAATAAATAAATATAAACAATGAAGATTTCAGACCTTAGATATTTACAGGATTATGTTATGATCTATTTAAGCCCAAAGCATTAATATAGTAATAACCTAAATATATACAAAATAATCATTTACAGGGTACTTTCTACTAGGAGGTGTCTGACCCAAACCTTAACCTCATTTTTCTATATGTTTTGATTTCTTTTAAAGTGAAATATTTAATGTGTTTAATTTAAAACTTTACTCAAAATTGCTGTCCCACAGAGTTTTGGTCCATGGGTGGAGCCTAAATTTTAACCAGGCCCCTGCATTTTAGAGCAGGAAGTGAGGCTGCATCCCTGACCCTCATGGCCACATGGTGAGCAGTTAAATCCCATTGTTTTGAAGTAAATGTGTCCCAATGTCTGAAAATCAGTGTGGAACATTAACAATTGTCTATTTTCTGCAATTAAAATTGCATGTCTGTTCAAATCTGTGTTGGCTGCATTTTAGAGCTTAAAATTATCTAAAATTGACACTATCGAAACAGTCACTTCACATGTAGTGTTATGATTGTTTGGGTAGTGACAAATTGAAAAGTTAAATCATTAGTTTTAACAAATAAACATAATTAAGGTATAGAGTCACTCAAAGCAAAAGGATTTCACTCTAAAGTCCAGGTGTGACTTTGAACCAGTTCTGTAAAATAATCCATATTCTACTAATGGAGTTCTGAGTTCCTATAACAGGTTCTGTTGTGGGAGTGCTGGGAAAGCATTGAGTGAAAGACACATTAACACAGTGACCCATCTCACTCAGTTTTGTCCCAGAGGAACAGAAAATAAAACCCCTCATGACAGACAGTAATTTAATTTGCATGGCCTAATTGTTGAAGCACTTTTCTGCACTGAATAGAGCAGCAACCAGTGCAAATCTGCCGAGAAGAACGTTGTGGTCTCCGTGTTTCAGTCATAATGAGAGGGGTGGGAGTGGTGCGGTGAGGTGGGAGTGGTGCGCCGGGGTGGGAGCGGTGCGGGGTGGGGTGGTGTATGACTGTGGCCTGAAAAAGAAGCATGCTGCAGGATTAAGCGGGTGGCGCAGTGATTTATAGCTATAAATAACATCTCCTCGATGACAGGCCCGGCTCTGTCGGCCCTCAGATCCAGAGCTCCGCCTCTAGCCCCGCCCCTCTCGACATGACTGGACCAGATCAAATAAATAAATAAGAAAACAGTAACTGAATAAAACTGAGAGGACATAAACCCGAGCCACTGCCAACGACAACATCCCGCGTGTGGTGAGGTGATCCGTTGGGCTTTGTGTGATGATGCTTTCAAAACTGGTCAAACCTGCTGCCGCATGTGGACGATGGAAGAAAAACAGTCCACATAACTGTAAGTCATTTTTGGGAATGAAGAAGGCGGATCTGAGCTTTCATGAACAATCAAGTCCTTTCATAGTAGCGGGCGGCGCGGCCAATGATCTGTGTCATGGTTTAATTACAATTTCTGACAGTTTCTGTACATATTTGTATTCATATAAACAGAATTTATACAACAGTTAGTTCTGGCCACGCAAGCTGATTGGTTGAGCAGCGTTCTAACTGTACTGTTATTTCGCCATAACATCACGTTTTTTTCACAAACACTGTATCACTCCGCTGAGATGCCGTTGCTAAGCAACGACTTTGACAGCTGTAGGAGACGCTCAAGCCATTTGAATGTTTTTACTTCTTACTTTGGGCACAAACAGAAAATGGACACTTTTAAGGTCACATTTGACCGACAGCCGATTTGGTCAGACTCTGAAGATGAAACTACACTAAATTCCCAAACTGTCATCACCACTGAGCAGCTTTTCAGTCGGCAGCTGTGACAGAAGAACAGCTTAACAACCTGGAATCAGCCAGAAATGAACCCACCACCATTCGCCAAACTAAATGGGCTGTAAGATGCTTTACAGACTGGCTGGAACAAAACAACATTAATACTGATCTGGCAAAAACTGACAAATTTGAGCTGAACTTGATATTGCGGCAGTTTTATGGCTCAGTCTGCAATTCAAAAGATGAGGCTCACAGCAGACTGAGCAACGAATGGGCGGAGTTCGTTACTCTGGCGTAGCATCAAGCTCCTCGTTAAGGAACTATAATTTGGTGAAGGAACTGCGAACATTAAAACATAATAAACGACGCGTTCACGGCCCAGTTTATTAATTTATTACTTTATTTAACTGTTGTATTAAAGCAATAGAACACTCGAGGAGTGTGTTATCGCCAATAACATCACGGCTGTGATGATCTACGGTGACCAAATCACAGCCGTGATGTTATTGGCGATAACACACTCCTCGAGTGTTCTATTGCTTTAATATAGTGTATCTTTAGACTTTTTTCATAGAGAACAATGCTTAAGTAAAACCTGACCAGGTAAGGCAGCACAAAAGGAGACAGAAGTGTGGCTAGAGGTCTGCTGTCCATGCTTGGCTAACAGCTCAACCAGCCATTCCTTTCATATCTCTCTCCATCTCTTCTGCCTTGAAAAAGTGGACCACCTCAGACTGCAACGGACTAGACAGCGAGGGGGTGATTAAGGGTCTGCTGCACTTTCATTTTCATTTGAAACATGGTTGAAACACCCCTAACTCAGACACTCAGCTAAACGGGATAACTTAGCATGTCGGACTGTCGGTACTTTGCATTATCTCACACGAACGGATTCGATTTCAACCGGTATACTGGATGAACTGGTATGTTGCCCACTGCAACTGGAAATTATGCTAGAGCAAAAACTACTGGATGCAGACATCTGGGCACCCCTGGTCAGATTCCATGTATTTATATATTTATATAAACAGAATATGTTTAAAACTAAAACAAAATGTGCACTTAAATATGCAGAAAAATGCCAAGTTTACTTATTTCCACTTACAAAATCAACAAAATGTAATTTGACAAGGGGTGTTTTGCATACGACTGTATAGTCTAATAACCGCTGCTACATCACCTTTAAACTCTTGCCTGAAAAGACACGTTGTTTACAAACACACACAAAAAAAAAATTCTAATCCCATAAGTCCCCAACAAAACGCTCAGACTGCGATCAGATTGTGGGAGTCTGCTATTTGGCTGCATGCAAGATAGGCTGAAAGAGTTCGGCCAGCGGGAGGAAATTACTCAGGAAATTAAAAGGGTCATGGAACGACACACGGGACAGAGAGAAGGAAAAACAGAAGCGGTACACAAACAGCCCAGACTTGTGCTGGACACACGTCTCGGGCGTCACACAGGCTTCGAATGCAAAGAGCTGATACACGAACCCGCAATGGATTTCCAGCTGAAGTGGCCAGAGCTATTTACAGATTTCTGTCAACATTTGCTCATGGACGAAGACGAGCTGTGGAGGGGAAAGTGGCTGAAACTAGGTGTCATACTGACAGTTCAGAAATAAAAAAATAATAAGAATGACCTGATAAAAGACCAAAATACCACAACCCACCAATTGTCAGTGTCACTGCACAGAGAGCGGCAATCAAAACAGAAATACCAGATGTCACAGTGAAAAGTGCATTAAAAGCCAACAGGGAAAAGAGAGGCTATTCTCCATCCTGCAATCTAAATGTCTGTCTTTAAGGTTTTGGCATACTGGCACATGGTGGCAAAGACCATCAATCATAGGACAGTCAGGCAAATTCACTGCACCTCTGGGATGATCAGGAAAATCAAATTATCACTATAATTGTGATCGTTTAGTTGTAAAACTCAATAATTACAATGTTTAAAAAAAATAAATAAATCTAAGTCATTCAGCGTGTGATGTGAAATTTTAATGGTTAAATGCCTCTTAAAGCTCCCTCACAGGAAGTTATTACATAAAATGGTCACTAATACGCTGCCTGATGCCTCAGACACACCACAACAGAAACAAATACATGCAGGATGTTGTGAGGCAGATTTATCACTATATTACCATCATTAACATTCCTTATAAAACTCAGAAGACTCGTGTAGGTTCACAGCGTCCTGTGACCACTGATGAAGGACTAGAGGACGACCCACACAAACTGTGCAGCTGCAGATGAGCTATCGTCTCTGACTTTACATCTACAAGGTGGACTGACAAGGTAGGAGTGTCTAATAGAGTGGACGGTGAGTCTGTAATGTTACGCCGGACCGGTGTATATAAAATCAGAAACTTAATCCGAGAATCAAAAACAAGCCTCATCAATCAGCCACATCCTCATCAAGCCTTATCATGGTCATGTAGCTGCGATGTAAATAATTGTTAAATAAACTTAATTAAATAAACTTTTTAGTTTATTTATACAGTACAAGTCAAAAAACAAGCTGAATCGGCTGATTTGCAATCTTACTCCCTAACTCTTTACTCTGCAGCTAAGCTGCACTGTGGAGTGTGTAACAAGTGTCTACACTTACAGTCAGTGCTAAAATCTTTCTCTTGAGATTGTGAAAAAGTGAGCAAAAAACACTTATTCTGCAAGCATAAATGCTAAAGTTAGCATTAACTACCTATCTACCATATAAACAAACAAACATCCTCCTGAATGAGATACAATTTTGGAGAACTTTTAAGTCAGAACCAGAAAAGTTAGAAGAAATAGGTGTTTTATTTCATTTATATTTATTTGACTCTGCAATCATCTCAAATGATGATGATCAGGTGATTATGTAATAATCGTGACAGGTCTATCAGGCGTGCCTTAAGCCGGGCTTACACCACATGACTTCTAACCCTCAGTCTGGCTGAGTCTGTGCTGGTCGACTCTAGTCTGCAGATTTTGGGTCAGTCGAGTCGATAGTTGGGTAAATGAAATGAAGTGGTGTCTGAGGGGCGCTGACTCAGATTTCTGCCTCCCCGTTGCGTTTCAGACCAGTTGGAGGATATTAAACGTGTTTGAATTATCTGAGCCGACTCTGAATGTACATCTAGTAGTGAATACTGGTCAGCTACTTGATCTCAAAGGACTTTTCCAACAGCCAATGAAAACTGAGAGCGAGAAAGAAGAAAATACAGCAAGTAAAAAAAGAAAAATGGAGAGAAGACGTTCGCCAGTGTAGGGAAGCTTTATAATGAACTGAGTGTAAGGCACAATCGAGTGTGTGCACATCTAAAACTCCAGCACTACCACAATAATTACATCTTTACATCTGTGACCCTCATCTAAATGTGTGTACCTGTTGCTTCTTTACTGTGTCAGTGCACATCGTAGCACAAACAGTTGCAGCAAACTGCTCCACATTTGTTTATCTGTATCCCCTAGTAAATACACACCCTTGTGTGTATTAAGGGTGGGCAATATGACAATATATATCGTTATCATGATAAACTGTCACAATACAATGTGCTTTTCTGAACGTATCATGTATATCGTCAGCACTTGTAGTACACCAACTGCATGTTTCATTATAAAGAGAGCAAAATTAGTCCTGTTTAACTGGATTTAGTGCCAACATAGGAAAAAAAAACATTTAGAAAGTAATAGTATTTTTTTAAAATGTAGCACTACTGGTTCTTTTTTTCTCTGTTCCAACTGATTAAATAAATATTGTGACAAATCATGTATTGTGAAGTATCATGATATTAGATTTTTGCCACGTCGCCCACCTCCATGTGTATCTGTGCGAGTTTGGTCCTGCAGCAACTTAAAAGCCATATACTGTGTGATCCCCAATACTTCAGATGCACAAAATAATCTACAGAAACCAGTTGGATAGTCTTTTTAGAATCTGTTAGGACCTTAAAAGTCGTTTAGGGCATCCAAAGCTTTAAGCAACTCAATAACAGCATTTTTTTTTGGCTTTGTGGCAAAGCAGCAGAGGTGAAAGGTGAAAGGATGCTTACTTTCCAATGTTATCAGGAAGTGCTTGTAAAGAAATGTCGTTGATGGAAAGGCAGGTCAGATTCCGCAATTCAGGGAAGCTCTCTGGCAACCTGAAACAAACAGATACAGAATCGAGCAGCTGAAGTTAAAGGTAAACAATGCAGTGTGAAAGCAGTTAAAAACAAAGGTGTTTAATTAACAAAAACAGTGGAAACACTGAAATGCACACTCCTAATATTCCACACATACTGGTGATAAATCATGCCCTACACCAGGACTGTACACAACCCTTTTTTAGCAGGTAGAACTCGTGCTAGGAAAGTTGCAAATGTTGTAGAACAAATTAAAACATTGCACTGATATAAAAACGACAGAATAAGTCTTCATCCTGGTAATCAGCGGATCAAACTGTCACTTTGGCTGTAAAAATAGAAGCAGTATGTAAAAGATTGCAATGATGATGCTTATTTTCTGAAATACACAGAATATTTTCTCAACAATAATTGAGATTGTCCGACTCACAAGCGGGCCCTGCATGAACCCACACCAGCAGCATGCTCCGTATAATTGCTGTAATAGGTTCCAAAATGGGAAGTGAAACAGTTCATTGCCTAAAGGCACGGCTAAGGGTTATTGAATATATGTGTTTTAGCTTAATTAGTACATTCTGTTGAAGGACCTAGGCTAAAGAGAGTAAAAGCATTAAGCCCAGCGTGCCTCAGCCTGCTCAGCTGGCAAAATTATTCACGTTACATACATTATATCCCCAAACTGAACAACATTTATGCAATGTGTGGAGACTCTTCGTTTACAGATATTCAAAATACCCCATGGACAACACTATGGCTGAAACAACTATTCAACATTATCAATAATGTTGCTGTTTATTAGAAGTATTTCATTTGGCAGCTCCTCCTGCCAGCATATAATACAGCTCATTTTTGTAAAAATAGCTTTCATATTAAAAAAAAACAAAAAAAAACATATGGGCATCATGAAAACCTGTTCACACAGAACTCATCTAGTGAACTAGCACGTTAAACATGGGTCACTTCTGGCCTTCATAACTTCAGAACGGCCTAAGATACAAACATGATTCACATATCAGCACATTTAGCAGACCCAACCCTAACTAGCAAGCATGATGTCATCGAGCTGAGCATCAATGAGTAATTTGGCTCGGAAAATCACCTAAAATCCTGATATTACTGCTGCTGTTTGGCCTTCATATTCCAACAAAGGGTTAAAACAGCGACATGATTCACACATCAGATCACTCATCAGGCTCTGCCTCACCATTCAGAGTGATTTTATCCACCTGTAACCGTCCATCAGCCAGCAGTCCAGCTCCAAATTCACCCAAACCCACTTACTACTGTTATATTACATCTCTGATTTTAGTCTTCATATTATAAACAAAGGGCTTTCAGTTTACATTGATTTTGAGTATTAAAAATATCTGATATTAAATATGCAACGCAATTTGTAATTAAAAATAAAGACTGCCTTGCTGTGTATCAGAGTTTTAGCACTCAGCCTGAATCCAAGAGGACAGAAAATCAATAAAAACATGTCTGTCTTACGCTGATTGTTTATTTTTACTCATAATAACCAACAGAATGAATCACCATCAAAATTACTGCACTTTCGGCTCACAGACATTCCAGACTAACCATTTCTGAAAAGATAACTACAGCTGCACTTGTTTTCAAGATCTCTTTAATAAAAAAAATGCAAAATTTAGCAGGCGCTAGGTAAATTTTTGATCAGAAACGACCCAAATTCATAAAGATATCAAATTTCTGTTAGCATTTACATGTCAAACAATGGCATATCTGAGCAGCCCAGGGTCTCCTGAAAATAACAACATATGGCATGTGTGACTGTCTCATGTAAATACTTTATAATTGCAACTGTAATTAACCCAAAAAATACCAAAAAAAAATTCAAAATTGTAGGTTTCTAAGGGTTAAACTGTTTAGCCTTAAAAGCTATAAAGTTAATCTACATATTTATTATATCATCGTTCATTTTTTAGCTAGTCCTCCTGTTTCTTTTCCTAATTTAGTAATTTAGCTCTTGCTGAACCTCAGTTTGTCAGAACGCTGCAAACATTTCTCACTCTTCCCTTTTACCAGCCCCATTTAAGCTGATTATTTGATTATTAGTTGATTCATTCACATGAATAATCGTGTTTTTTGCAGCCCTAGACTACACCTACCACTAGTGCTGGGCGATAAAACGATAACGATAATTATCGCGATATAACTTTTCCTCGATAGATCGATACGACATGTTTGATATAATACACCATTCTCACACTCCCACGTTCAGCGAAAGCCTTGGTGGCGTTTTCTACTGCAAAGAAAAAGCGTCACTACTCTGCTGTCGCCAGGAGAGGGCGCACTTCCGAGTTTTTCAACTGATTTAGAGAGGGAGGGGGCCACGAGTAAGATGAGTCTTTAGCAACATCTGAAACGCGGAGTTATACATTCCCTGTTTGAGTGGAGCGACCGGCGATCTGTTCTCCTGTGACCGAGTGTGAGTGACGAGATCAGTGGTGTAACTGTACTGTCCTACATTGGACTCACCTCTTTCCGTACATCCTAACCAGCTTTAGCAGCGTTAAATCACAATCATAATCCTCACAACTACAGCGCTGTTGCAGCGCTCGGGCAGTCATATTTAAGTATTAGTGCATTCTTAAGCAACGAAAGTGAAAGAAATAAGGGGGTTCATGTAAATTACAGCCCTGATTTAAACGAAAGTAAACTGAGGAAGCTGTGAGGCATTGGAGAGCGGGAGAGCGCTAGCTTTCCAGGCTAGCTGTTTTTAGCAGCTGGCTAACTTAAAGCAGCGCTCCGTCACTCACACAACACGGAGAATTGATGATACTGTGGATTAAACACGACACAAAAGCACCGCTTTCAGTTTAAACGTTCCTAAAAAGAGGACTCTGTTTGTCTGGTGTTGATATTTTGCGGTTCACCACTAAAACTACCACGATAGTATAGAGAAATCCAGTCGTCGCTAGCTGGTGTCTGAATACTGTGATGTCATTTGTAGCGGGGTAGCCAAGCGCTCGTCACCAGCTAAAATAATGTTTTCTTTCTTAAATTATGAGTTACAAAATAGCCGTGCTTTTCCAGCTGGTAAAAACAGCTCACCAGACACTTTCTCCCACTGTTTCATGACAGATTTGTGAAATGTTCCACTGTTTGGTGAGTGTTTGTCGTGTTCAGACCATAAAGGATAGTTTAAAACAGGAATTAACCACCCAGGAGCAAAAATCAAATTGAAAGAAATAGTAATTTGACATTTATCGCGGTACGTATCGATATCGAACAATATGAATTTTGTTTATCGTGATAACATTTTTGGCCATATCGCCCAGCTCTACCTACCACAAATACTAAAACCTAGCATGCTTAGAACTTCTGAGAAGATGGCATAGGACTTCACTAAATATTAGAATGGAGATATTTACACTACACAAAGGTCTTCCACACATGTGCACCTGTGACCTTTCTTGCATTCGAACAGTGTTCACTTCTCCTATCATATGTGACAATATTGCCGCACCGTACAGCCCATTAAACTCTATATAACTCCTTAAACCCGCCGGCGAACACAATCCCCATGAAATCCCCATGAAATGACGAGTCTGGAAATGGAACCGTATGGCTGTGTGCAGGAAATACAAATAAACAGAGCACGCGGCTGAGGCAGATTACGGAGCTGAGTTTTTAAGACATCATCCATAAAGCAGCACGGACAAGTCAAAGGCCCATCAACGGTCCATTAAGACCAAAGGTGATAAACAAGCCTGCTGTAAACAGAGCAATCAGTGTGAGGACACCGCTGCTAATCAAGCAAAAACACAGCAGCAATCAAATAATAGTACATGCAATCACCTCAAATCAGAGCCCACAGTCTTCATAAACACAGCGAGAACAGCGAGAGAACTGATGAACTCGCCGAATAATCAGATTAAATGATGAGCAGAGATGGATTAAAATAGAGAAATGAAATCAAACATGGCTCAGATGAACGAAAGGATAAAGACATAAATGTTCAATAGCTGCTTTATCAGGCCCCAGTGGAAAGGTCAAAGACAAGCACAACGACCATAATAACACTGGAGTTTGGGCTGAACGATTTGGGGGAAAAAGTCTAATCGTGATTTTTTTGACCAATATTGCGATTTAAATGCAGTAATTTTCTATTAATTAATTTCTAGGCCTGTTTTTTTTGCCCAAGAAGACCAGAACATCCACTGTCTCTGGCATTAAGCTTGAACAATGAGAGTGTCAGACTATTTGTGATGGTACAAGCTCTGTGTTATAGTTTATTTTTTCCCCATTTACACTTGTTCAGACAACATTGCTGATAATGTATTATATAATAAGAATTGCAGCTGTTGTGGTTTTAAAAAAATTGCACTCTTTCAAATTTCAATTTAGATCTAAAAACGATTCAGCTTTCAGCTGTAACTGGAGGTCAATCACCCAAACATAAAGAGCATTCAATCCTATCAATAAAAAGGAGTGGATAATACTTCTATGGAGTTAGATTCATGCCATTAGAAATTGAATTTAAAGGCAAAAATCTGAATTTTTTGTGTTATTATTGTGAATCTGAATCCTACCATCTTAAAATTGAATTCTGAGAGAGAGAAAGAGAGAGAGGGAAGGAAACAGAGAGAGAGAGAGGTAGAGAAAGACAGAGGACATCGGTATTAGTCCTCATTATTAGCTTATTAGCATTATGATAAACATGGACAATCATCAACGCTGGACACAGAATGCAAAAATGGGCTAAAAGGCTCTTGGCAAGATATTTAAAGTGGGCAAGTATTTTATACTTTGCGTCATTTGTACAATTTAAAATGCAACGTCCACTTAGAGGGAAAACATTTCGTCATAGATTGGGTGTGGCTACAGGGTTAGCTGCATGGACTTTTTAAGGGTACTGGACAGTACAAACTGTGACTTGACCAATAAAAAGTTCATTATTAAGGCAGTACAATTTTTGTTGGACTTGTACTAACAGAGCACGCCACCATACGTCTGTCTGAACGTGTTTTTGTCTGCGAGACACCCTGATGTTGTTTTGAAAGTGAATCTGATGGTGTGAATTTAAAAAAAAGTGAAAGGAATCGAACTGCAATTGTATTTCACCACCACTATAAAGAAATCTGAGTCTGTAAGTTTCTCTACAATTCACCATTTCACACCAAACCACCCTGAATGACTCTGTTTGCACCTCAACCACTGAATTATGCAGAAAGATACATCAGTGGAATTCCCCTTCAAAATATCTGAAATGTAGGTAAATATGAAGAAAGCTGCGTGTGATACAATGTAGAACACAGTTTTACATTAATTTCATTTGCAGGCATTTGCGCAGGTTTCATAAGCCACATGAATATCATCAGCAAGTTCATTAAAACAGATACAGATCCAAGAAAAATAAGCATGAGAACAGGTTTGTGTCATAGTACAGATCTACTGTACTATATCAGTAACAATTTGCTATAATAGGGAATACTATTGTACTATTTACACTACATGTATATGAACACAGAAGTGCCGTAAGCACATTTCTTAATAGGTATTTATTGCAATACATCAACATTAGAAACACGCTGTCTCTGTGCTGTTTGTGCCTCAGTTTCTCTGCTACCGTCTCCCTTCAAACAATCTCTACAAAGCAGATAACAAACTGTCTCAATAAAAGCTGAATTACAGTCCATTAATCAGCCAATATGGTCATTTTCAGTGATCATTAAAACTAAATACTAAATTTAAAATTAACTGCTAAAGTTAGCTAGCTGATGTTTGTTAGCCAGCTGGATAAACATTTCCAGTTTAATTAGCTAACCTGTCTAACCTGCAAAGCAGCAATTTAGCTACCAGAGTAGTATCATACATTAGATAAATGGCTAAATTAAATGTTTAAAATGTACTTTTGTGACATTATTTTAGCCATTTAGCTAATCTATGATGCTATTCTGGTAGCTAAATTGCTGCTTTGCAGGTTAGACAAGTTAGCTAATTAAACTGGTAGTGTTTAGCTAGCTAGCTAACAAACACCAGCTGGCTAACTTTAGCATTACATTTTAAGTTTGGTATTTAGTTTTAATGATCTCTAAAAATGACCATATTAGCTGATTAATGGACTGTATCTCAGCTTTTATTGAGAGAGTTCGTTATATTGTAGAGATTGTTTTGAAGCTAACTAAAAGCTAACTTAGCTGGCTACCTAGCTGACTCATTTTTGCTAACATTAGCAACTGCTAGCCAAATAACTGCCTCAGCTTTTTAAAACAACACTATACTTTAAATTAGTTGGTCATTCAGCAGCTTTTCTGCCTTTTTGGCTTCACTTTTACTATGATTTCTTACTAAATTGTTTAAAAAAGATGGTTCTTCAAGGGTTCTTCAGTAAAGGAAGCGCCATGAGTTCTATACAGAGGCATTTTATGCTTAAATGGTTCTTTGCATGGTGAAATGCAAATGGTTCTTCAGATGGTTGTATATGGTTCTATATAGAACCTTTTTAAATATAGTTCTACACAGCACCAAACAGGGTTCTGCTACCGTAGAACTTCACATCATAACAACAACACAATTCTCTTACATGTTCTACATAGAACTACTTACAATGCGTTCTTCATCATTCTGAAGAACCATTAAAGCATGAAATGGTTCTATGTAGAACTCTTGGTTCTAAACAGGATCATTCCCTTTACTAAAGATCCGCTGAGCCCCAGCTAAGCCCTCTAAACTGCCTAGTGCTGAGCTTAGGCAATGAGTGAAACAGGAATTCTGACTTGTTATCCCAAAGTCATCAGCTGCACTGACTGGACTGCAGACAGAACCTTATAACACCAACTTAGTATGTGATAAGGCAATAAGCCATGAGAGGCCATGCATTACTGCGATTTTATCACGATAAGGGTGTTTTTAGGCACGACGCGAAGCGGATAGTGCACTACGTAGGAGTTTACTGGTTCCCGCAGCCCAACAGTGCAAAATATAGCTAAAAAACAGTGCTTTGAGTCTCAGACACTTTCAGACTTGATAAATGATGCGCTATTTGGCTGTAGAGGCTAGATTTTCTAAACTTTCATAGCTAGCACACTATTTACACTGCATCCGCAAAGCCACCAGCATTGTGGACGACCCCATCCATCCCTCACATGGACTTTTTCCACTGCTGCCGTCTGGCAGAAGGTACCGGAGCATCCGTGCCATCACTGCCACACTCTGCGACAGCTTTGATCCTCAAGCGATCAGCTTTTTAAACTGACAAGGACTGAACTGAAAACCCCCTTTCACACACACACACACCTCGCTCTATTTGCACTATCTGGAACATTGCTGCTAATACAGTGTTTACACTTTGTTTACTCTAGTACTGTGTACATTCTACCTCAGGAACTGCTGTGCTCACGTATGTTATAATCTGACTGCATTTACTCACAGATCACAGCATGTTAAATAATCTTTGCACCTTATTCCTCTACCTCACGCTCAGAAATGAGTGCTGTGTCGGCGCTGCACTGTCCTGTCTGTTTACTGTGTCTAATGTCTGTTTTATTTATAGTATTTATTGTATTGTTTCTAGTTTAATTTGTTTGCATTTGTCTCTAGTTTAATTTTTTGTTTGCACACTTCTGTCTGCACGTTTGCACTTTGTACTGTCTATTTTGTTCCATGTTGCACCATGTTGTTCCTTGGAGGAATGTAATTTCACTCCACTGTGTACTTGTACACAGATGGAATGACAATAAAAGCCTCTTGACTTGACTTGATTTAGGGAGTACAGAGCCGTTTGGGATTCAGCCTGGGTTTGAGGCGACTTCTGACTGAAACACGAACATCTGACGTGTGTAAGACGTTAAAGTGACATTTTTAGACTTTTATACCGCAGTTTTACAGTGAATCACACTGTAATTGCTTTAATTCAAGCCTGTGATATTAATGATGGAGTTGTTTAGGCTGTTGGCTGTTTTAGTCTGTTAGCTAGCTGACCAGCCTGGTTCTAGTTAAGAACATAAGTCGTCAGCACCCTCAGTTTAAACAAAAAATGGGTTCTTACTCCATCAGTACACTCGGTGGTCCATGTGAGCAGCATGAGAGTCAGATTATTCATTTAACAGCACGAGGGGTTTTTCATGCCATTGTGCAGTGATAGAGTTCAGTTGTTGTGAGGCGGTCACAGGTGTATTATTATTTTTAATAAGGAACCTTCTTCTTTTTAAAAACATAGACTTGTTTTTTGAAAATCACCACAGCAACAATAATTAGCACTAAATGATTGGTCAAATGTACATTTGTTTCTCAGTTTCTACAAAAATGAAAGAGAAGCCGTAGAATTTTAGAATTAAAAAGTTCATCAAATGCAGCCAAAACTGAAGGGTAAACACTGATCACGTACCTTGTCAAAGGGTTTCCACTAAAGTCTGCTACTTGTAGAGCTTTGCAAAAGGAAATGCTTTCTGGAATCTCTATAATGTCTGTAAAAAAAACACAGGAAAACAAGCAGAGAGTCACTGAGACAGAAAACTGCGCAGTCATAGCAGCAGCTTAAAACATTCTTTTAAAATATCTCACGTTACTGTATTATCAGGAATGCAGAGCATCTGACTATGAAGGAGGTGCAATGATTCAGAAGGAGGTCAAAGTTCAATTTCAATTCACTGTCAATGTTTAACAAAAGGACTTAGCAAGTCAGCCTTAGTGTAAACAGTCACGAGACATGAAACAGCCTCAGGAGGAAAACGGCTGTTTAAGACCATTTGAGCGTCCGCAAATTATGACGGCCCACGCCAGACGCGGAGGCCTGCTTGTGAAATTGCCATTTGAAGTTCGAAAATAGCGACAGAAAGGAGATAATTATCATCCTGGCCATGTTCGTGTAGGGCATGTTCTGTGATCCCAGCTGGGAAATATTTTTGAGTGATGTCGAGGCCACGGCTAATCTCGGAGCGCTCAAAAAACCAAGAGAAGATGCAAAAATATGCTGGGTGTGTGCGGCACAGTGTGTGGGAAGGGCCACAGGCTGTAGCTCAGACCTACCAGACCTACTCTCCCAGACACTTTATAAAAAGAAAAGAAAGCTGAGCAATTACACCAACACAGAGCATGTGTTTGTGTGTGTACATACTGTGTGTATACATACACACACACACACACACACACACACACACACACACACATATATATATGTATATCACTGCTGTCGCAACAAAACCTCGTACCTCCATTTTTTCAGTTTTTGACATAATTTGAAAATATATGTTGCTCTTTACATTGTGCGTAAATTTCATGATCATTGGACCAAAAGAAATGGACCAAAATTACGTGGAAAAAAGTCTGGTTACGTTTAAAGTATAGGATGTTGTTTCCTTCTCCTGTCAAGTTACTATTTTGGAGATTCCAGATTTTGTTCCGACAGCAGCAAGATATTTTATATTATACATATACATATATATACACACACACACACACACATACATACATACATACATATATATTGTGCACCAATCTGACATTTTCTTCCTTCTTTGAAATTAAGGGGTTTTTAAAATCAGGCACAATGGACAATTATTTCATATTCAACCATATTCTTCTAATTTACTGTAGGGATACAAAGTCCAACTCAAAGTCCAGAGATCTTAATGGCCACCTTATTATCTCTTAATCAGTTAATTAAATTGATAAAAATGTAGCCTGAAAACCTCTAATATATATATATATATATATATTATATATATATATATATATATATATATATATATATATATATATATATATATATATATATATGCGCACGCACACACACAAACACACACACACAGCCATCGGGAGGATTTGCCAAACCACTGTTTTATTTTTAAATATATTTTTAAATAAATGCATTTTAATAAATAAAGTAACAATACACTTAAAATAGCTTTCTGCAGAGATTCTGTTTACTTCCTTTCACTGTAGTTTGGCCTGGTGTGCTCAAACATTTACATACAACTGTGTGTATATATACACAGATGCACTCTATATATAGCTTAACCAATCAGTCACAAGTTACATGCTGCACCACATTACACCAACAAGACCTTACAGCCAGCTTAAAGAGACACAGAGAACATCAGAAAATCATCCTTACCATTGCGCGAGACATCGAGCTCCACGAGCTGCATGAAGTTGGCTATCTCTGGGGGAAGCCTCTGGATCTCATTGTCACTCAGTCCAAGCTTCCTTAACTTCACCAGCTGGAAAAATTGCTGAAAAGAACAGGGGAACATTAGTGATAGACTGTCCATCTTAACTTTTAGGCATGCTAAATTTTCTTTTTTAAGTCATGAAGTCACCAGCTGATACGTGTATACGGTGTATCAGGATGCATTTCAGCATCCGGAACTGTGGCTGACAATCATATTAGGTTTTTTGAGAAAAAAATAACCAAAAATAAGCTCATACTATTAGGCCTAACTAAGACTGAATGAGCAATTGAACATTAAATTTACATTTATTTATCCATCCAATAAACTTTTTATCCAAACAAATTAAACAGTATACATAAAATAGAGTATAATGTATCCTCATCACTACACCTAGTGGTGGCCTCATTGTGGCCTTTGTGAGCTTAAGCTATTTCCCTAATTAACTGATAAAAGAGACAACAGTCAAATGCATCACACACAGAGAACATACGAGACTCTGAACTTTGAGCGAGGTTTCTTTTTTGTTCCGTTTTGACAGAATCATGTCTGGATCTCTGGAGCAGAGCTCTTCACTCTCACTCCTGGAGGCCCACAGCGCTGCTCAATTTTCACTGCTCTAGCACACCTGCTTCAACTCGTCAGCAGGTTCTCGGTCCTGCGTGAGCTGAATCAGGCGGTGTTGAAGGTAAACGTGCAGTGCTGCAGTGGAAATGGGTCTGACGCTACAGATTACATTAGTAATGGAGTACTTAAAAAAAAATTAAAAGTGCCCAAAAATAAAAATGAACTCAACTTTTCAACTTTTAAACTGAACAATGACAAACCACACATAACTTTATAAAGATTCAAAAATACTGTAACTTTAAAATAATATATATGTGGCAAATATGCATGTAAATGTGCGCGTCCATCAGGCTGTTTCTTTGCACTAATAGAGACCAGAAGATTTTAAATATGCATTTTCATAATGCAAATAGCCAACTCATCACTGCCAATTCATCAGGAAGGTAAAGTGAGTTATCGTGGTGAAGAACAATATTCACAGTCAGGGAAAAAAAGATGCTGTCCAGGTAAATTTTAGTTCCCCAAAAATATAAATAATAATACACACCTATATATATATATATATATATATATATATATATATATATATATATCGCTGTTGTTGAAAGAAAACCGCTCCACAATAACTTTACAGGAGAAGGAAAAAACACACTTTTAATGTAAGTCAACGGAACCAGACTTATTTCCAAGTAATTTTGGGTCATTTCTTTTAGTCCATTCATCATGAAATTTGCATACAATGTAAAGGGTATCAGGTACTTTCAAATATGTCAAAAACTGAAAAAAGTCTAAAATGGGGATACGAGGTTTTCTTCAGACAACAGCGATATTTACACCGATCAGGCATAACATTATGACCACCTCCTTGTTTCTACGCTCATTTATTGTGTCCACCCTTTACCTTTATTACAGCATTCATTCCTTTCAGAAATCTGCAGCCACACCTCCAAAGTTTAGTCATAGAAGCTGATTGCACTTTCAAGTGCACTTTTCACTTGCTTCTGAGTAATCCTTATCTATACCGATCAGGCATAACATTATGACCTCCTCCTTATTTCTACGCTCATTGTCCATTTTATCAGCTCCACTTACTATATAGGTGCACTTTGCATCTACAAGGTGGACTGACAAGGTAGGAGTGTCTAATAGAGTGGACAGTGAGTGTTTAAAAGCTCCAGCAGCACTGCTGTGTCTGATCCACTCGTACCAGCACAACACACACTAACACACCACCACCACGTCAGTGTTACTGCAGTGCTGAGAATGATCCACCACACAAATAGTCCCTGCTCTGTGGGGGTCCATGGGGGTCCTGAGCACTGAAGAACAGGGTAAAAGGGGGCTAACAAAGTATCAGAGAAACAGATGGACTACAGTCTGTAACTGTAGAACTACAAAGTGCACCTATACAGTAAGTGGAGCTGATAAAATGGACAGTGAGCATAGAAACAAGGAGGTGGTCATAATGTTATGCCTGATCGGTGTATGTCATATCAAATCTCCCCAGAAATTTCTCCTGAAACATGAATAACTTGTACTTAATGGCTGTTTGAATTAGAAAATAAACAAATGACTCAGACTTTTGCACAGTACTATACACTACAGTCACTTTACCAAGAGAGAGGTGAATATTTGTACCTTTCCATAACTTTTATTTTAATTTAGAAAAATTTAAATAAAAAGCTTGGAGCCAAGAAACGGTGTAAAAACTCAAAGCAGCTTAAAAAAATATTACTGCAATGGAACATGATATGCTGTCTAACTAGAAGCACTGAAGATGTATCCTTGAGGAAACCACCACAGTGACAGCGTCTGCACCCTGAAAAGTACATTTTTCTGAAAGTTGCACCTCTGACACAGCAGAACCCAGAAGAGAAAAATTCCTTCTCAAGATTGTCTCAGAGAAATAAATCAGATCTCAATATTATATTAATGATCACTGATTTCTGAATTGTTTCTTCTGAACCTCCGCAGGAGAAAAGAGGAGATTAACATCAGCATCTGACTGTGAGAAGTTCTGGTGATGAAGGAGAAAAACATGAGTTCTCCTTCTACATGAATGGAGTGCTGAGAGAGTTCTGTGCTCTGGAACAGAGCTGTATTAGAGAACGATGAGATCTCGCACTCTTCTTATGGAGGTATTATTCAGCTGAGACGGGGCTGAGGCGAGTCAGACACTAAAGAGTTCAGCCACATGTGTGACATTTTGATCAAAGTAAAAATGAGTAAAATGAGTTTTATTTCTCAGGAGCCGAATTTCAGAAACAGGAGAAAATGGCTTAAATCTCACTCTGATTTTAAACTGGGCTTAACCGTGTCTAGGAGAAGAACCTGAGATCGAGAGGAGATCTCATTTAGAACATTTCTTTCCTCTGGGAAACTATCTTGACAGAAACGGGCAGTTTGTCTATTGAGGTTAAAACAATACAAAATGCCGGCAGACTGACCGTTCCACAATCAATTCCCTTTCCAAAAACAGTTAGGCAATTAGGAATGTCCAGTGGCCTGGCAAAAACAGCTGAGCGTATCTCCTACCTCTGATGTAATCAACCATTCATCTCTCTCAGCCTGCCCTACTTGTATGATTCCTCTCAGCACTGACCAGCACCACAGGATCACAGACTGAAGGACTGAACTATCGCCTTCAACCTGACACACGTAACCAGCTAGGAGCCAGTCATATGGCAAAAATACAATATCACAAGACTTAAAAACATTTTAATGATATACGTTACATACTTATCACAAACTGGGCTAAAACAATGATTTAACTTTATTGATAATGTTGACAAAAACCCATGCTTCATTTACATTTTACATCCAATCTACAGTGAGTCAATGACTTAACCCCAAGAAGACAGCAGTTCACCTGTAGTGTTGTACCTCTGTGAGCAGACATAAAACTTCCAAAAGCAAAAGCATTTCTGCTTTATTATGGCTGAAACTTAAAAAAGAAGTAAAGTCAGTGAGCAGTAAAAGCATAAAAGTGTCACGAGTGACGTAAAATTCTAAAATAATCAAAAACATCAATTGCTAAATGGGTCATTCTACAGAAACGTCCACTTTTCCATCTCTCCATAGGAGTCACTGGTGTCACTGATCCTCATTGGTGTTACACATAATAAAGGAACACCAGAGACATTTTAATGAACAATGCATTTTACAAAAAGGCTGCAACAGAACATCAAACCACATGTTGTCAATCATGGAATATCCACTAAAATATGAAATTTAATCCATTTGTATCGTATTTTTTCACAGTTACCTCAGAATAAAGTCGGTCACACCAGTGACTTCAGCTAAAAGCTTCATATGAAATCATGAGCTAAATGAGAAAATCTCTGATAACTGAAAGACACAGTGGACTCACCATGTGCTTTTCTTCATAGATCCTCACAAAGCAGGTAAAAGGAAGTCAAGTGATGTCAACAGTGTGACTTTTATTTCAAAATAAGAGACTTTTTGTTACGCAGTAACACCAGTGACACGACTCCTGGGGACAACTTTCATCATATATTTTATAATACTTACTTGTTTTCTTTATGTGATTTAATTTATATATTCCATAGTCATGTATAGATTATTGTAGTTAAAGTTGCATAAAAATGTCTTTTTCTTCAAAATATGGCCTCAGCCTTCACACATGACTGTGAGGACGAACTCTTCTGTGGTGCTTAGAATTCTAGATAATTGATTTAAAAACCAGTATTGCTAATCTGATGGCTGAAGAAGGTTTAATTGTTAATATAAAACATTGTTCTATTTTAAAATATAAATAAATTGTAACCCTAACGTGTTTTTTAAAGTGTAACATATCTGTAAACACTAGGGACCCAAAAATGGACGTTTTTGTAGAATGACCCGTATGTTAAACGGCGCTGCTAACTAGGAGAGAGGAGTTCTATTGCATTAGCTTCTGGCTAACTAAAGCGCTGACACAAGTTTAGGTAACAATGGTTCGAATCTGAGGGAGTGAAGCCGAGCAGCTGGCGCTGAAGAGGCAGAAAAGAGGATTTAAACCTGTGGTGTTACGTGATCTGTAGCTTTATCATTAGCTTAGCAAGCAGGCTACAGACCCAAACAGTGCCACCAGTACAGGTTTGATTCTAACTAGCTGAAACAAGTGTAGGTGATAGAAACTCATGTCTGAGAGAGCAGAACTGCAGTGACAGAAAGCTGAAATCGAACCTGTTCTCTGATGTTTGGGACTGTAGCGTTTTGGCTAAGCTAACAACCCTGATAGCAAGAGGATAGTGGACCACTGTCGGCCCGCCAATGGCAAAGCTGGCGGTCCACTGGCGTGTTGCTCAGCGTTTTCTGAGCGGCCCACCAGCGGTTAAGCAGAATAATAGACAAAACTCCACTTTTCATCGCTCATTTTTCCCTCACAGTCTAATTTACTGATTTCTCCTTTCTTCCTTTCTTTAGTTATACCTGGAAAATTAGTTTAGTAAAGAATTTTAATCAGCAACAACATTTTCTATAAAATCATTTTATATCAGGCCTAGTCATTATTTTTTTCTCTCAGTTGTTTGTAATATTTATCTAAGTTTATTTTCTAAAATAAAAGTCTCCTTGCATTTAAAATCTGTTTGAAAAACTAGTTAAAGCTTATACGCAGGACAGTAATCTGGGTGGTCCGAGGGTGGACCAGGAGTGGCAAACAGTCAGTTGGATGCCAACCTTATCAAGCCAGCAGACCGATATGTGCTCGCTAACAGGCAAGAGCTTAGTTTGTAGGCCAAACGGGCCGCACACCACAGTATAGGTTTGGTTTCAGCTAACTGATGCTAAAATGACCTCCGTTAGAGGACATCTGAGAGTGCAGTGTTGAATGAGTGGTAGTGGAACGAAAGCTGAAATCGAGTGTGTTGTGTGCTGTGTGTGTAGCTCTCAGCCGCCGCTGAGCTGCTATCATGCTCGGTTTTTCGAAGATTTTTTCCTCTTTCTGTCTGCTCCACATATCTGTGAGCTCCCACCCCGCTAATCAGTACGTCTTCCAAAATATGCACATGGAATAGAAATCGAACACGTCATATTTCTGAAATACCATCATCATTTTTAAGCACCACCATCATTTTTAAAATACCGTGATTTACCATATTACTGCTATACCACCCAACCCTACTCTGGAATATTCCAAGCTGCATCAGTTTCTATAAATTAGAAACGTTAAGCAGCATTTTTAAAAAAAACTACTGAACATTCTGCAGCTCGTCCTGGCACAGCATTACACAAATTAGCTAGCTAACGACATACAAATGCTTAATTAGCATAAAATCTCATTAATTAGCATAAAATCTCATTGAAAAACTCATTTTGTAAACATAGTTTTCACATGAAAACAAAAAAATGAAATGCTCTCCGCTCGTCATGGAAACTATCACGCTAAAATGTTAAACTAGTTAGCCTGAAGAGCCGCAATGTTAATCTACATATTTATTACCAATTATTTTTAGCTGTTGCTTCTTACTGTAGCTCAAAATTATGTGCAAGCTTAAGCAGAGTGGCACTTTTTTCTGTGGTGGTAATTTACAGGCCACAATTAAGTCAATTAATTGATTATTAGTCAATTAATTCACATGAATATTCGACCATTAAAATATTTTTGCAGCCCTACTTAAAATACTGAGTTGTCTGAGGTTTGATAAGTTGGAACAGATGAAAAAAATGAACCAGCAGCATCACATTTATAAACTACTATTAAAAACTATAAAAACATGCATTTTACTCAACATATTTCACAAAAGGCGCAGCACTACATCCAATTAAACAGGACCAATTATGCTCTCTCTAATTAAACATGCAGATCAGTGATCTTTAAGTACTGACAACAAGTTGTGATGTGTCATACTGCTCAGCCAGCCTTTAATATGAAAGGAAGTGAATAGTAGCCTTGAGGGAAGGACGTGCTGGTTTATCAACAAGCCGTTCTGGTAAAGACTTGTTTATACAAGCACGAAACACAGCCTTCATTTCAATTAACTGGCAAACAGGTCTACAGGGGGCACTTTTATCCATAACCAAATGCACAGACTAGAGCCCATGTGTCATTAACATTTATTACTTCTGAATATAAATAAGCCACTTTATAGCCAAGCTCACAAACAAATTACCTTCTAACACGCACGCCCAGAGAACCTCTTCAATATCATATAACAAAACTGCTCAATTTGTTCAGAATTTATGTCTTTCGTACTAGACGAACTACCCTGAATCAAAATGTCGACGTAGCTGAAGTGAGTCATTCACTGTAATTTAGTGCGCCTTCCTGTTTCCTGAGATCTCTTGGGGAAAACTGCTGCAAGGAGCTGTTTGAGGGAATGTGTTCAACTCACACCTCCAGCAGACTGAATCCCGTCCAACATTAAACCTCATTCAACAGGAATGCACCAAATTTTTCTCCCAAACATTTAAAATATTACTTCTAGTTTTTGGCTGAAAGAGAAAAGTAGACAGAATTTTTGCCTGAAAATAAAGATTAGAAAGTCCTACAGCAAAGTGTCAAAATCCTAGACTTCACAAACGATTTTCATGTTAACGTGAAAATGAGAAACAGTGACTAAAATGATCTTTGCTTTGCTCCTCTCTGCTGGTCGGCACTGACGAGTTCAGATAAACACTGAAAATATCGGACACACAAAACTATTTCACAGACTCCATCAAGAACGTCAGACATGGAATTTATAATCTCCATTCATCCTAAGTATTAAGAGGAAGTACAACACCCAAAAACTTCTCCACTACAGGTTTGACAGCACCTAAAACAGGGCCTGCTGGATACGCAGAATACAGCACAATAACAGAGGCAGAAAGGAAAGTCTGCAGTCTCGGTTAATACAAAAATGACATAAAAATAACCCATAAATTCAGGAATCACAGCCAAAGTGCAAAGTACAGTAAAAAACAAATAGAATTCATTGCCTGTCAGAATTTTTTCGTTTCAGTTTTCAGCTCAATGTGCCCCAAATTTTGGTTTCAGCCACATCATTTCAGGGCATCAATCGGTACAACAACTACAGCAATAACTACAACAAAAATCACAGTAATAACCACAGCAACAACCAGAACTACAACAACCACCACAGCAACATCCAGAACAACAACAACCACCACAGCAACATCCAGAACTACAACAAAAATTACAGTAACCACAGCAACAACCAGAACTACAACAACCACCACAGCAACAACCAGAACAACAACAACCACCACAGCAACATCCAGAACTACAACAAAAATTACAGTAACCACAGCAACAACCAGAACTACAACAACCACCACAGCAACATCCAGAACTACAACAAAAATTACAGTAACCACAGCAACAACCAGAACAACAACAACAACCACCACAGCAACAACCAGAACTACAGCAAAAATCACAACAATAACCATAGCACCAGCCACAGCTACAGCAATAACAACCACAGTAACAACCACAACGGTAACACCCACAACAATAACTACAGCAACAACTACAACAATAACTACAGCAACAACTACAACAATAACTACAGCAACAACCACAACAATAACTACAGCAACAACTACAACAATAACCACAGCAACAACTACAACAACCACAACAATAACAACCACAACAATAACCACAGCAACAACTACAACAACCACAACAATAACAACCACAACAATAACCACAGCAACAACTACAACCAATTTTCAGAAGGTTCCCTGAAACAGACGCAGAGTGAACACAATTATTAGCGCGAGAGTTGAAGCCTCATCTTTGTCAAACAGAAGAACCTGATAAAAGCTCAGTTCAGTGAAGGTTGTGGTTGCAGTTTACTATCATCTTTAATTTGGCCACTAAACTGTGATTAATCCAGTAATAAACAACAGAAATGTGAGTCTCACCTTAATGTGGACTGAAACTACAAAACGATTCCATTTGTTTTTAATGCACTTTTTTGTTCTTTCATACTAGATTGACTTGTTTGAATCAAGTGAGTCATCGCTGTAATTTAGTCTGCCTTCCTGTTTCCCGAGGCCTCCTGGGGAAAACTGCTGCAAGGAGCTGTTCAAGGGAACATGCACAGCTCACACCTCCAGCAGTGACCTGAACCCTGTCAAACATTAAAGCCCATATAATCCTGAAGATTCAAGACAGCAGTTACTCCTGAAGTCCACTGACTGCAGCGTGACAGTAACGTCCAAACAACTGTACGGCTGCACAGATTACACTGTTAGACTGTTCTGTACTCACTGTACTTTGTTGTATTCATATGACTGTTCTTCGTTTTCTTCTTATTATTAATCTATGGTCAAAAATTTGCAACACTAGGTACAGGTGTGTAGAGGCTATACCTGAATACATGGCATGTGCTTTTTAAACAGATTTAACTTCATACACCTTAACAACCACCTGGGATACCATAGCAACGGCCTAACAACACCTTAGCAACTACCTGAGATGGCAAAGCAACGGCCTAACAAAAATTTAGCAACTAACTAGTATACCACAGCAACATTCCAGCAAAATCCAAGCAATCACAACAATGGTCTAACAACACCTTAGCAACTACCTGGGAAACCACAGAAATGGCCGTGTAACACCTTAGCTACCACCTGGGATGCCATGGCAACAGCTTAACAATTTAGCAACTAACTAGTTTACCATAGCAACATTTCAGCTAAACCTTAGCAACCACACAGGAAACCACAACAACGGCCTAGCATCAGCTTAGCAACTAACTAGTATACCATAGCAACATTCCAGCAGAACCTTAGCATCCACATGGGAAACCACAACAACGGCCTAGCAACACCTTAGCAACTACCTGGGACACCACAGCAATAGACGAGTAACACCTTAGCAACCACCTGGGATGCCATAGCAACAGCCTAACATTACTTAGCAACTAACTAGTATACCATAGCAACATTCCAGCTAAACCTTAACAACCACATGGGAAACCACAGGCCTAGCAACACCTTAGCATCTACCTAGGAAACCACAAAAACGGAAGAGTAAAATCTTAGCAACCATCTGGGATGCCATAGCAACTGTCTAACAACACCTTAACAACCACCTGGGATGCCACAGGAGCAGCCTAACAACAACTTAGCAACCACATGGGAAACCTCAACAACGGCCTAGCAACACCTTACCAAGTACCTTGGAAACCACAGCAATGAAAAATCGAAGACGTTAGCAACCACCTGGGATGCCATGGCAACAGCCTAACAACACCTAAACAACCACCTGGGATACCACAGCAACCCATTAACCCAATGAAGTGTTCTTAAACTGCTTAACTTTTGAAGCATTATAAGGCGGCTTTGTCAAGTCTGTTTAAAGTCTGTTTATGAACCTCCTCTGTCTAGTTTTACCTGTTTTCTGTTGAAAGTTCGGTGCATCTGTTCTCTTACTACCCTGGGTTGGTAGTGTGTTGTATATTGGCTGTAATTCCAATTTAAAAAATAAAAACTTGTCCAATGAAAAGTAACACTGACTCTGGATCGATCTTCAAAAACCTTTTCCTTCTTCTGTTCTCTGTACTGGAAACAAAAACTGGACCAATGAATAATTCATGTTTTATATTTCTGCTTTTCATAAAGTGGATCAATAGTGCGTTTTATCGCTGTGAACGCTCCGTGTTCTCTCTATCGTAGAGGAGGGAGAAGATGAGTAATGCTGAGTTCACTCGCTGCTACAGTCGCCCGCCAAAATCAAATATACATCACTGCGCCGCTGCAAGCGTGGCTAACACAGCCCAGTATGAAAGCCAGAAATCTGATGACTTCAGACGTCATGCTGGGCCACCATCAGGAAAGAGTCTCTCTTACAGACAGCACGCTCAGCAACTCTTCCACTTAAGAGATTAATGCTAATTTATAGGGGTGTGAATCTCTAGGCACCTCATGATTCGATTCCGATTCAGAGGCTGCGATACGATTATAAAACGATTATCGATGCTTCTTTTTTTTCTATACAGGATTTCTGTTTTCTCTCTGTGTGAGGACTTGGTACTTTCAAAGCAAAGTATTTGTAATGATCCATAATGAATTTACTTAAAATATCTTTTATTAATAAAACAAATGGAAGTGATGTGGTAAGGGAACTAGACTCTCATTCACTGCTCTTGTTTGGAGCACATGAGACGCTGCTGCTACTCATCTGTGATAAAATGCGCAGTTGTGGTGAAATAAGATCCAGTGGTAATAGGTGTCCACGCAGCACATGTTACAGCTGTCCTGCCCGTTTTCTTTTATATTTTTTTGCTTTTGTAACTTTGGTTTTGGTCTCATTGTAGAGAGTGGCGGGTCACTTTGTCAGTAAAATATCTTCGATACTGGACGCTGTATCTCGGCTCCAAGGTGTACAACACAGTGCGAAAGCCCTGGTTCTGAGAATTGGCGTGCAGACTGCAGGTCACATAGCAACGCAGAGTCTCATCTGGCTAGTAGCAAACAAAAAGGCAAAGAGAGAGATTTAAGACGAACATTTGGAGACGAATGGACTTATTTGCATTTATAAGCAGCGCAGTTTCCTGGTACGTTAAATCTGCAAAGAGAGACTGTCAATAAAAATAAAACAATAAAAAGTTGTGAAGATGAAGTCGCTTCTCTTCCGAATTTTCTCGTTCCACCTTAAATGGTGCCGCATTTACATTCTGGTGCCTCAGGTAGAATTTAAGGTGGAACGGGAAAATTCAAAAAAGAAGCTGGCGAATAAGAAGCGACTTCAGCCTCGTAAAACAGCCGAACGATGAGAGACATTTTACAAGAAACCGTTCTACTTTTGAGGAAAAGTTTTCTGGCGGAGATGGGAGGAAAGCGGCTACACCTGAAGCTTAAAGCAGAGAGAAGTAAAAATGCGTTTTCATTTATATTGTTTAGTCTATACTAGGACATTATCACACAGTGAGACATACTGGACATTAAATGTTGCGGCTCCCAAGCTGGTTTGACTTTGTTGAAAGGTCAAAATGGCTCTTCTTATCATTTGGTTTGTGACTCCTGACCTATCCTGGCTTTAATGCAGAGGGAGCCGGTCGGATTTCTCACTCATCCAGTGGTGTTTTTGTTATGTGCCGCCACAGACTGTCCGGGCGCTGCACTTCCGCACTTCCAAGTTCCGCCTTTTGTGTTCCGTCAACATTACGTTATAAATTAAAAAAAAAAAAAAGATTTTTGACATTTCTCAACCGATTTTTCCCCCCACCCCTACTAATTTATGTTAATCAAAAGCATGTCAGGTTCAGAGAAAAACAACATCAGTTTTAAACTGAGTGCAGTTTTTGTATCTATTAAAAATGCACATATCATAGAAAATTAAAGGAGAATTTCATAATTTTTCAAAATTTCTGCATAATTAAATGGTTAACATGTAAACAGAGTCATTCAGAGTGGTTTGGTGTGAAATGCTTCATTCTACAGAAACCGAGTCAGAATTGTTCACAGTGGTGGTGATAGGAACCAGATGTCCACCTCTAAAAGCTCCGTCACAGAAGGAAATGGTTATGGACACACTGCCTGTTGTCTGAGACATTGTTTTACAGTAGTTTCAAGGAGGTTTTGGCTTAAAACACATTTTTAAAAATTAATTCATGGTGGAGGGATACATGCAGGGAGCTGTGAGACAAAGTAGTCCCCAAAGAAAATACATATTTTCAGATTTCTGACTATTGTCCATCATCTAAATTCCATATAAACTCAGAAGACTCGTGTAGGTTCACTGGTGGTTCTGGATAGTAAATAAAATGTCTGTATGTGTGTTGTAGTCATGGCGACCCCTGGTTCTTATCGCCACCACTGTAATGACATCTGAACCATTTCACACCAAACCACTCTCTCTGTTTACACCTTAAACACTAAACTGCAGGAATTTTGAAAAATTGGTGGAGTTCCACTTCACCAGACAAGGAGAACTGGGCCTAAACACAAAGCCTGAGGCCAAAAATATTTCTGAAAAGCTGCTTCAAAAGCAGGTATCTAGCATGTGTCACAGATCTGTACATAAAAATTAATGCTAAAGCCATCAGTGAATGCTGACTCACATCATTTACAGCTGTATGCAAAAGTTTGGGCACCCCAGTCAAATTATATGTCAATGTTGATTAAGTGCAAATAAGTGAACACATCCTCAACAGAGACACACTTCTGCGCATTTTAAAGCACAATTACTGTTTATTTGCTAAATGTAACATATCAGGGGAAACAAATGAAACATAAAATGAGGCCCGTGCAAAAGTTATGGCACGCTCTATATTTCATTTTTCCCCTAATATGTTAAAGCTGCACTATATAAGATTGTTAGCACTGAAAGAAATATCATTACTTAGTCAGGAGAATAAAAACAGGCTCAAATAGGGTTTGTGGTGCTGTGAGTCGCCCTGTAAAGCCTAATATAGTCATTTAAAGTCAGAGGCATCGGGTCAGGAGTTTTTCACACCACGTCATACATCTTTATTCATTAATGTCCTACACAGACTCAGAAAGAAGGTTCACCTTGATGTTTAGGTCTCAAATGATCTCAAAATCAACATCATACTGATGACAATAGTAGATAGTAGATAATAGTAGATAATTCACTCACATCCTCAGAAAACACATCCTTCACCACGTTTTGACTGAGTTCTCTTTGAATCGTCGGTCAACACGCTTGCAAAAGTCAGATTCATCCACAACCAACGTTACAAAATGTTCCACATGCTGAGTGCAATTACACATTCCCACCAAAGAGTAGATCTGGGTGATATGGCAAAAATGTAATATCATGACACTTCAAGAACTTTCCATGATAAACAGTAAGTCATATCTGATAAGTTGGAACGGACAATGCAGAGACACATTTTTAAAAACACTACCAAAAACATGATTTGTATTTAACTACATATGAAATATATAATATTTCACACACTGAGCTGCACTAAATTCAATTAAACTGGACTAACTATACGTGATTTGTAATCAAACATGCAGTTGGGAAGTGTTTCAAATACTGACAATATCTACAATATGTTTAGAAAAGCATAATGTGGGATGTTGTGATGTGATTTTTCATGATAACGATAAACACTGTCATATTGCCCAGAAACGTCTCCAAATCTTTCATAGTGCATGCTTTTACAGGAAAGTCACATACATTTTACATGTTAGGTCTGTAATCGCACCTTTTTTCACATGTAAAAACTAATTTTTTAACATGTGAATTCTG
Source organism: Colossoma macropomum (assembly GCF_904425465.1). Lineage (NCBI taxonomy): Eukaryota > Metazoa > Chordata > Actinopteri > Characiformes > Serrasalmidae > Colossoma > Colossoma macropomum. The sequence goes on along the minus strand of NW_023494791.1, from coordinate 3,678,436 downwards.
CAAAAACCACATATGTTTATTCACGTGAAATTCACATGACTTTTTTGTAAGGACACCTTTAAATTCAGCAAATAAACACAAACTGTGCACTTAAAATTACAGAAAGATGTCATATTTAAGTTGATTCCCTGTTAAGGATGATGTGTAAACTTATTGTCACTTAGAAAATCAACAAAACGAGTATCTTTAATTTATAATACTTTGGTAGACTTATATACAAAGGAACTGTGGGAATGAGAGCTTTCCTGTACCGGTCCTTCCTTGAATTGCAACACTACATGGACTAATTCAGGTCACTCCTCTAAAAATTTGGCACATCAGTTTATCCATTATAAAACAGTTCACAGAGAAAACCTTGTATCTCCATTTTTGAAGTTTTTCAGTTTTTGACTTAATTTGAAAATGTCTGTTGCCCTTTACATCGTATGTAAATTTCATGAAGAACAGATGAAAAGAAATGGCCCAAAACTACTTGGAAAAAGGTCTGTTTCCATTGACTTACATTAAAAGTGAAGTATGTTTTTTCCTTCTCCTGTAAAGTTACCATTTTGGAGATACGAGGTTTTGTCCCGACAACAGCGACATGCAACACCGTACAGGAGATATGAAATGAAGCGTATGTCTAGTTATACCTGTGATATTTGTAACTCTGCACCTGGTACATTTACGCATATATTCTGGAAATGTTCTAAAGTCGCAGATATACAGGCCTCTACAGTAGATATATTATCTAAAGCACCTGATCTCAGTGATCCACTGTCACCACATTTATGTCTTTTAAACGATGACTCAGCTCTTCAGTTTTCTTTGATTCAGCGAAGGATGGGGATGGCAGGTTTTACAGCTATCAAGAAAACTGTCTTGTAACTCTGAATCGCCCCACAGCTTCCAGCTATGAAATTCTGAATATCTAGTTTTGAAAATATAGTTCAGATGGAAAATCTTACAGCAGATAGAAGATTAACAAGACAAAACAGTCAACAATAAGAAACTGGGAGAATTTATATGACTCTATTCAAGAACTTTGGTTTCCAATTAAATTGTCCAACTAGTTGCCTAGTTATTTATGTATTGTCTGTTTTATTTTTGATTTGTGTGTATTTCTTAAAATCTATGTCTCCACCCTACCTTCCCCTTCTGTTCTTCTTCTATTCTTTATTTATTTATTTTTTATATGTATTCTTTTTATACTGTTTCACCCTTATTATTATTATTATTGCTGTCCTGTGTTGTGTGACTGATACTGCCTGCTAACTTTCTTTCGGGATCAATAAAGTATCTATCAATCTATCTATCGATCTGTCTATCTATCTATCCTATCCCTCACTTTTCCCCACCCTTGCTGTAAAACGTAATGTTAAATGTAATAAAAAGTTGAACCCAAAAAAAAAACATCCGGTTTCCAGAGTTTCCAGACGTAAAGGCTCCTCACTCCAGTGCCTAATAAAGCCTTTATAAGTGACAGCTGCTGTCTGAGAGCATTCTGAACCGCTCGTGTTGTGAAATGCAGCTCCGTCAGATGTACAGACCCTGCGCCTCTGCACTAAAACAGAATAAACAACTGCTTTACTTTTCATATCACATATCAAACCTGCTCCGAAATATCCGCACAGCTTAGGCCTACGTGTAACTAAATCCTACAGGGCTCTGCGGCCATCTGCACTTAAACAACAGTGTGAAGAGTGTCAGGCAAAAAATGTTACCCTTCCTGTTCTTCATGTATTCCAAGCGAATTGCTAACCCTCCCCAGACAACAGAGATACAGACAGCAATGAAGCAACATGTGGGCCGCATGACACTGACTGCAGGGTCTTTTCACCACAGTCTTGAAACCTGCATGCAAACTCATGAACCAGGGTCATTCATAGAAGACACTGAGGAGCTGAGATGGTAGAAGGTAACCAGAATGTTATCAGGAGCCCGTGCTAAAAAACACAGAACCTGTTCGCCCTGTTACTTCCTCTCGTTTCGGTGCCAAGCCTCTCTCACCCCTCCTCCACCCTGACAAGCATACATTAACCTTTTAACCTCCTCTGTCAATATTTGGAGCTTGATTGGGATCCGCTCGGTTTGAAATAGGCCAACGGCACAGCAAACAGAACTGTCCGTAGCTGACCTGATAGCCAGTCAGCAGTTCTACGGGAGCAAAACAAGCTCCCTGTGAGAGCTAGAGAACAGTCAATTTACTTTCCCAGAGGAAAGAAATACTGTAAAACAGATCTCCACTTAACCTCATGCACGTCTCCTAGATGTGGTTCAGTCCTGTTTGAAATCAGAGACTTAAGCCATTTTCTCATGTTTCTGAAATTCGGCTCCTGAGAAATAAAACCCAGCTTTTCTCACTTTGATCAAAATATAGTCACACATATGGATCATCTCTTTAGGCAACGTTTAAACGGCAGGTAAAAGTGTCCCAAATCTGATTTTCTCACCAAATCCGATTTTTTTGTTTGGCTGTTCACATCATTTTTTAAATGTGATCTGTATGCATCAGTCTGAACAGATCAGCTCCTAAACTGACCCACATGCACAAAGGAACAGAGCTTCACGCTGCTGGTAAACAATCACGACTGCCAACCAACGCCAGTCGCTCCCGGAGGATCAGCTTCATCTTCACCAGCATCACAGGAGCCTTAATGAAGCTTCCCTGACTGACAGCTGGGCTCATCACCCAGAATGTGTTCGAGCTCACGGTAAAAAAGGGCGCGGCCACTTCTTTGGTTCGCATCCAAAGAAGCTGCAGCCTCGCTCTTCTACGGCCGCGTTCAGCCGTTTAGTTCGAAATCTCTTCGAACACAGAGTGGCTGCGATGAGTCTCTTCTAATGTTTTGGTACAGAAACATCAGCCTAAATGTTTTTGAGTCTCAGCAGCGCAAAATTATGATGAACGTCGAGTTGGATTGATGTAAAAGTCGCATGAATTCCGATCCGGCTGCTCAGACTGAGTCACGTTGCTGCTTTTCGGATACGCATCGGATTTCAGTACCACATATGAACACGTCTCAAATCGGAATTGAAAATGTCAGATTCAGTGTGTTTTTCCTGTTCACACTGTCCTGGATGTGACAACAATATGCTCAGTAAAGCATGTTGTAACATATTGTGAGGTAATTTATCATGATAATATTTTTGTCAGATCAACCAGTTCTTGTCACTACACTGCAATGTTTTAATGCAGAAAGCCTGTAAATCACTTTATAAGCCTGATTAGCCGCATAATGCTAATTTCCACTAGCGTCTCTATTGGAATTTGCGGTGTTGTTAGCGCCAAGCTAGCTGAGTTATAATCTCATTTTATGCCAATTCTAACTTAAACACGCGTATGTGGCTCTTGTAACAGACATATACGTAAAATACTCTTTATTTTATATGTGCTTTATAGCGTGAATCTTCTGAATTTGAAGCTTGTTTCTCAGTATTATTGAAGCCTCCCTGATAGTAAGAGGACACTGGTCCACTGCTGGCCCGCTAATGTCGGTCCACTGGCGGTTAAGCGGAGTATTACCCAAAGTCCACTTATCATCACTCATTTTCCACTTACAGCCCAATTTACTGATTTTATCTTTAGTTACACTTTGATTAGTAAATAATTTTAATCTAGCAGAGTTTTAGCAACAACACTTTCTATAGCATCATTTCTATAGACCTAGTCATTACTTTTATTTTTCTCTCGATTGTTTATAAAAAAACATTGTATACATTTATTTTCTAAAATAAAAGTCTCTAAAAACTAGTTACAGCTTGTATGCAGGACAGTAATCTGGGTGGTCCGTAAGTGGACCAGCAGTGGCAAAGAGTCAATGGGTTGCCGACCTCATCAAACCAGCAGGCCGATATATGCTCGCTGTCTGGGCTGTTAGCCTGTTAGCTAACAGGTTAGAAGAAACACAGTGATGGCCCCCTGCACTACGTTACAGCACAGCTTCAAAACCTCGTATCTCCATATTTGGCATCTTTCAGTTTTTGACATCATTTAAAAATGCCTGTTGCAGCCTGCATTGTGTGTAAATTTCATGATTAATCGAATAAAAAAAAAGCAATTATTTGGAAAAAAACATCTGGTTCCATTGACTAACATTAAAAGTAAAGTAGGTTTTTTCCTTCTGCTGTAAAGTTACCATTTTGGAGATACGAGGTTTTGTTCCAACAACAGCGATGTGCAGTAAACGGTTAAAAGCAGGAACTGTTCGAGCCCTGATACAGCGCCCTGTAAGAGAAAACAAATACTTAGCCAGATGACTTTCGTTTTCATGTTTCCACATGTAGATAATAAAACACAGAGCTGCCCGAGTTCATTCATCTGAGCACAGACTCTTAAAGGACAAAACAACAGTCGTTAGCAGCAGCAAATCAAAACAAAACCCACGCAGCCCACTTGGGCAGCTTTTTAACCCGGGCTACTCGTCGGTGTCCCACTGCGTTCAGACGCTCAGGCGGGTGATGAATTCCAGGCTGTGGCGCTGAAGCTGTCTTGAGGCTAAAATGTGCACTGAGGATGAAATAACTAGCGCTGTTGCTACTTGCTCCAACCACAGACAGCAGCTGTATTCCAGTGACACGCTGCCCGGGGCAGGGGTGGGTATGTGGGTTCCCACTTGATGCATGGTCTTGGTGATCTATATATCTTTACAATTAGCTATACTCTTGAGTGCAAAAGTTTGGGCGCCCCTGGTCAAACATGTTCTGTTGATTTTCTAAGTGAAAACATGTTCCTCTACATCCTCTACTGAGAACACACTTCTGCACATTTTAACACACAATTACTGTTTATTTCATGATTTTAAAATACAGGATGATTCAAAAAGATTCATCTGATTTCAAAGCGCCAGATTTTTACAACCGTGAGGTGCCTAGGAACCAATCACACAACAATTGAAAGAGGGGGTCATAGAGTTTCTGACTGTCAGTGGAAGATGGCTCCCTTCAGTCTGAGAGGAGATGAGACCCCTGAGCAGAAAGCGTTCTGCGTTCTCCACTTCAATAAGAGTGAATCCGTCATAACTGTGCAGTGTGATTTCCGTGGGCAGTGAACCTCCAACAGCTCAGAGCGTTCGTCGCTGGTTCCACAACACTGGACGATCTCCGAAATCGCACTGAAAGAGCCGTGAGTGCAGCGACACCTGACATGCTCAATCGAGTGTGGGATGAATTTGACTATGGCGTTGATGTTGTCCGTACAGCTGGAGGAGGTTCATACTGAGACCTTGTACAATTACATAATAAACTTTATGCTCATTTAAACCATTCACAGTTTACTGCATTGATCTGTAATGATTTACAAGTGAAATAAATCATTTTGAAATGCTGCCAGTAGAAGATGTAACGCATTATCACTATCAACAAAACAAGTAACTTAACTGGGGGTGTTCAAACTTTTGCAAACAACTGTACATTTGAAAAATGTAGAAACTGGGACTAAATTAGTGCAGCAACCCAGCATCACCTAAACACTCTGCTCTCTAAATAAATACATAAATAAGTATGGGATTATATGGCAATTATCAGGTATGATCATGATGAAATGACAAGCACAACACACAATACTGTTCCACTTGCACGCCTCCCCATTTGTACTATGATGTTCATATGTTGGTTAAAAACAGGCATTTTATTTTAATACTGCTTACAGAAATTATTTAAAGGGCTTATTTCATAGAAAAACACTTTTTTTAATAAAATAGGTTGATGTAGTATGTAAATACTGATAGTGTTTCAAAACATCATTAATTTCCCAGACCAAACAGCCCATATATTGAAAATAAACTGCATGTTTTAACCTTTTTAACTCCTTGGGACCACCGGTGGTTCCAAAACGCACTTCGTCATATTCTTCATAACTTTCATATTTCATAAGCTACATTCTAAAGGTGGGGGATCGTATGAGAGCTGTAACTGTCTTCTTTCCAGTCAAATAGATGGGTGATGTAATTTTAAACCCTTATAATAAAAGAAGCTGAACTCACAATTTTTTTTCTACTGAAAGTCGACCCATTTTTCCACAAATCTGGGCTATAAACTATAAACAGATGGCGTCTCTTCAGTGATCTGCACTGTAAACATTATTTTTATAAAATAATACAAAGAGCGTCTATGATTTTTGGCTTTCAGCAGTAAATGGTAAGCATATAGCAATATGTGTGATCATAAAACACGTTCTGCTAATCTGAGGGGAACTTTTACAAAAAATAAATAAATAAATAAAACAAAAATAAAAAATTACATTTATTTCATGCAGTTACTGAATAACTCGCCTTACGATTTGGTCATGAAAATTCAGATGGACAAACCAAAATAGACCCTGGTCAATAAGAGGTTAAATTCACTGTTTCTGTAATGTCACAAAGACCATCCTCAGTCTGCATATTTAGCCTACAGCAGTTTGACTCCGCCCACTCACACTGAAGTTATGAGGAGTGTTTCAGGCCAGACTGCTTTTTTAATAAGGCACAATACAGGGCAGCCAATCAAAACAGAGCTCGTTTACATACATGCTTTAACAAAAACAACCCTTACTATCATGCATAAAGGTATACGAACTTTCTAAGTGGACTTAGGGGAAAATGAATAAAGAAAGTGGGAGAAATGAGCCCTTTAAACGTCACAGTGAGAACTGCTGCTGTGACATTTACACGTTCGCTGATGTCAACAAGCTCTGAATGAGGCTACCGAACCCTGAAGATCAGTGCAGCTATTGATTAAAGGTGACGAAATGGGGAAAATCCCTTCCTCTTGTCGAAGGCTGGGGTGAGTGAACGTCTGATCGGATCCTCCACTGCCATTCTGATCAGAAGCCTCAAACCTTCCACTGATCTGGAAGACTCCTCCTATTTGTTACCGGTTCACTGAGCCAGGCTCGGGATTCGATTATTTACATGCCAGGGAACACTGCAAGCAGCGCCCGCGGTCAATTTAACTGCACTGCACGCCAGATTTAGCATCTCCACTGCAACCCACAGACAAAGCTTTATGGACAAAGTTATTCGCAAAAAAAGCCCTACGGTGTATTTTGTCACTTCAAATGAGTATTCTCAGATATCTGAAGCTCAGTGTCCTAACTTAAAGGGGAATTCCACCAATCTTTTTAAATTTCTGCTTAATTCAGTGGTTGAGATGTAAAGAAAGTAATTCGGAGTGATTTAATGTGAAATGCTGCATTGTAGAGAAACTTACCAGCTCAGATTTCTTTACAGTGGTGGTGATAGGAACCAGGGGTCATCACAAATACTACCACTGTGAACAATTCTGACTTGGTGAGTTTCTGTAGAATGGAGAATTTCACACCAAACCACTCTGAACCACTTAATTATGCTGAAATGCTGAGTTCCCTGCACACCGAGCAACAATTTAAGATGAGAAATGGAGAAAACTCATTCAAAGTGACACAAATATTTCGAGATTTTGAAAGAAAAATTCAAAATATCCCTGTCGTCGGAACAAAACCTCATATCCCAATTTTTTTTCAATTTTCAGTTTTTGCCATAATCTGAAAATGCCTGGTGCCCTTTACATTGGGAATAAATTTTATGATGAATGGACCAAAAGAAACGGCCCAAAATGATTTGGAAAAAACTCTGGTTCCATTGACTTACATTAAAAATAAAGTTTGTTATTCCTTCTCCTGTAAAGTTACCATTTTGGAGGTTTTGTTCTGACAAGAGTGACATACATTATATGAGCGTGATAGATGAATATAAATTAAATCATAGGTTAAACAGAATTTGCCAGGGATGTACAATGATATCAGAAACGTATCAGTATTGGCAGATATTTACATATGTATTTCACTCCTGAAGAGCAGAGTGTTCAGGCGACACTGGGTTACTGCACTAATTCAGTCCTAATGCAGTTATATACAGTTGTGTGCAATAGCTTTAACACATTCTGTTGATTGTCTAAGTGAAAACAAGAGAACACACTTAAATATAACACTTTAACTGCTAAATTTAATGCACACTTTCTATTTATTACCCAGGTTTAACATATTGGAAAACATAAGTCATAAAATATAATATATCCAGACCTTATTTTATGTTTTATTTTTCCCCTAATATGTTAAATTCAGTTAATAAACAGTAATTGTGTATTAAAATGTGCAGAAGTGTGTTCTCTGTAGAGGATATATTGACTTATTTTCACAAGTTACTTAACACAGAATTTGACCAGGGGCGCCCTAACTTTTGCATATGACTGCATGTACATGAAAAGTACATGAAATTCTCAGATCAGCGCTTCAATCTGAAACACAGGCCTAAACTAACCTGACAAAAGCTGTCTACTCTCAGCCTCTGATGCGACGGTTCATTATATTGACCCAAATCCTATCACTGCCCCACAGTCAGACAGAGATAATGCCTCCTAGGTGTTTCACATCAGTACAAACTAAAAATAAAAGATTAACCAAAACACTTCAGTTTCACCCCAGAAAAAACACCCAAACACATCAGATCCTCAGAGCTCTGCAGAGTCAGTATCGTCTTCAGGGTTTACAGTCCACCCTGATTGAAACAGTTAGCATTAAAACAGCCTGTGTGTCTGTAGACTTGTTAGGCCAAAGCAGCCTCACCTAGAAAAAGTATCTCCCATGAGGAATCAAACTGTGTCAGGGTTAATATCCTTCACTCTGAGTGATACAGATTGAACACAAAGCGATGACGTTCCCTTTAAAGGGCCCATATCCCACACTTTCCTTGTATTTCTTTTTCTCTGAAATCCACTTATAATGTCTGTGTACTGTTATGTACCAAATACAGACACAATTCATTTTCACATGAGCAGTTTTGAACCTCTCGGTCTCCCTTAGAATTAGAGGCTGTTTCTGTTGCCGTGCCTTTAAGACTGATATATGTAAATGAGCTCCGCCCTGTATTGTGTCTCATTCTAGAAACAGATCAAGCTGAAACACTCCTTATAACTTCAGTGTGAACTGGTGGGGCTAAACTGCTGTAGGCGGATATATATATATAAATGTTTTGGTTTTTGTGACATCACAAAAACGACGAATGGGCTTGCAGCTTAAGCTATGTTCACATTACCAGGTTGAAGTGGCACAAATCTGATTTCTTGCGCTAATGTGACTCAGATCTGATGTTTTCAGAGCTGTGTGGACACAAATCTGATCTTTTCAAATCCGACCTGAGCCATTCATATGTGGTCCTAGATCGGATACATATCCAATTCGTGGCCGTGCGACCTTAATGTGACGCTCAGATCGGAATTCATGTGCTCTTTCCCACTGTGCGTGTGCCATCATTCAGCGTTACCATGACAACAGCGCCGAACAGAAGTTAAAGCCTGTAAACGGTGGAAAAGCAGCTCATCTCACCTTTTTCTCCTTCGTCTCGCTCTAATAATGAAGCTGAGAGCTGATCAGAGTTAATTATCTTCTCAGCGAAGCTCGTTCTGCTCGTTAGTTTGTGCTGATGATGCATGTGATTCATTCACGTGACGTTACTGGGTAGGATGTGCTCATGTGAATCATTTCAGGACGCTGGTTCATCACATTAATGACAGATTTGAGTCACTTACCTAAACGAGTGAGAACCATCGTGTCAGAGAAATCGGATCTGAGCAAAAAATCGAATTTGAGCAACGAGGCTTGTACTGTGAACGTAGCTTTGGTTTCCATATATGGGCTTTATGGAGTGAACAGTGTGTAGGCCTGTCACAATGATCACATTATCACCTGATTGCAATTATTTGAGACGATCGCAACGATCATTTTCCACATTAGATTTGAGAATAATATTAAGCCGCTACAAGTGAAATGTGAATTAGGTGCATCAATAGAATGAAAACAATGTTTTAACTTCTAACTTGGTGCTCTAACATGTTTAGAGGGCAGCAGTGAGTAAGCAGTGAGTTTGTTAACTATGTAGCTATCTAATGTTTTTAGCATGCACGCTAGCAGAGTGAAAGGTGTTTTTGCTTATATTTTCACTCTCAAGAAAAAAACATAAGCTTTTCTTGTGTATCAGACACTTGTGGGAGAGTTTGTGCGCACCCAACAGTGCAGTGCCCCATTCGACAGTATTATTAGTGTTACCTATCCAGAAAACAGAGCTGGGAAGAAGATGGCTAATAGGCCAATTTGGACACTTTTGGCTTGTACTTTAATAGAGGCATATAATAAACAAGCAAAAACGGCTAAAATTTCAGTTTAAATAAAAACAGTTTTCAATGACACAGACCCTTTAAACTCAAATTCAATTGTTTGCAACTGAAGCCTAACGAGCAACACTTAAGTTGAAGGGGTGCCACCACCTTTGGATTAAATCAGTTATGTAATAACAGCTAAGATGTCTATTAAGCATATTTTAATTTAATCTATATTTGAGATATACAATAAGTTGCCAAGAGATTATTGGGGGGGCTACCCAGTTGTTGGACCAATCCACTTTGAATTTTATTCATTCATTCTTGCAGCAGAACGTTTGGAGGGCATCACCCTAGTCATTATTTTGTATGCAAGAATAAAAAAATAATAAAAAATCCACATTTGATGATTTTCTAAAAATATCTATACCGGGGTGCCTAAACTTTTGCCAAAATGTGATGTTTGTGGTGGGCCAAGGGCCAAAAAGACAAAACAATATATAGATAAGAATTTAGACAGTTTATAAACTGTACTTTATAAGATTAGGCCACATCTGTTACATTTGTTACTAAAACACTCCAAACAATACACTTTTAAAATGAAAATAAGAATTTAATAAATTATATGTATTATAAAAAGTGTTTGTTCTCTCACTGGGCGAGGGGGCGGGGCTAGGGTAACTTTCTGGTGGGCCATCAAACTTCACCGAGGCCTGCAGGCCTCAATTTGGACAGCCATGCAAATGATCCAAATAAGACAAGTAAATAATGAACACACACGGTCTAAGCTGCTTATCCTTCTGGGTTGCAGGGGGTGCTGAAGCTTATCCCAGCACTTATTGAGCAGAAGGCAGGAAACACCCTGGACAGGTCACTTTTTCAGAAGCAAAGTCATCCGTGTTCATTGTATATTTATCTGCCAATATCATGATACACATAAAAACATACATTTTCACAGCCCTAGTGGTCTCGGAGACCCTACACGACTCCTTATACCGCTTATAATAAGAAAAAGCCCTGCATAGTATTTTACAAAGCAGGATTTAGGAGTTTGCCAGATGACTTAAACCCAAAGTTGAGGATTATTCCAATAGGAATGGCCCTCAGCACGTTTCCTACTGGCCAGGCCTGACTTTAGGGTTAAAGGGCTCTTATCATAGAAAAATTTAATTTCCTCGCTTTTAACGAAGTATGCAAATACTACTAAAGTTTCAAAGCGTAGCGCTCACTCCCCAGCCCACACATGAGAAAAAAAGCTGCAAAGACACCCTATTTTGTGATGTCACAAAAACAACTTGTTTACATACATCCACCTAGTCTAGAGCAGGCTGGCTCCGCCCATTCATGCCAAAACTGTGTCTGCTTTTTGCATTTCAAGAAAGGTGCAACATGTTTACGCACATACATTAAATACACACACACATATACATATATATATATACACACACACACACATTATATTTCACTGTTGTCAGAAAAAAACTTGTATCTCCAAAATGTTAACTTTACAGGAGAAGGAAAAAACCTACGTTACTTTTAGTGTAAGTCAATGGAACCAGACTTCTTTCCAAATCATTTTGGACCATTTCTTTTGGTCCATTCATCATGAAATGTACAAAGAATGTAAAGGACAACAGGCATTTTCAAACTATGTCAAAAACTGAAAAATAACATATTTATATATATGCATGTATTTATACAAACATATGTATATCAGCCTTAAAAGCACGGTAATAAAACCAGCCTGCTTATCTCTAAGAGATGAAAAGAGGTCAATTGGTCAAGTAAATACGAATTATGACCGTTTATGAATTATGACCCACACAAATGTTATATCTGGACCTCAGGGGAAAAAAATAAAACATGAGACAAAAATGCAGGGTATGGGCCCTTCAGGTTTTCTGGCTGAACTGAGAATCCCCCCCTGGCCTGGAGAATAATAACTCCAGGTGTCATATAAAAGCAGCAGTGTGCGAGACTCTCCTTATCTGCTCTTGCGTAACACATTCACAGACTGTACCTGCCCGAAAGCCCTGCAGGTGAGCTGTGGCACTTTCTGGTGCTACACAACAGCCCCTGAATGGGCCATTCACCACCAGCGGTAGTTGTTCTGCAGTGAACAAAGCGTCCATTGGCAGCTGAACGGGCTGGCATTCTCTGACCACCCTCCCCCCACCTAGAACTGGGCAATATGTTTTTGTTTTTTGTTTATCATTATCGTGATAAATTATGTCACAATACACTTTTCTTAGCATATTGTGGATATCATCAGTATTTAAAGAGCACTGACCAACCACGCTTCACTATAAAGTGAACGTAACTGGGCCTGTTTAACTGGACCGAGTGCAGTTTGAGAAACACTGAATAAAAATCACTGCGGATGCAGGTTTATCATTAATATATTAGTTATCTATTCTATGTGTTTATTATTAATATATTAGTTCTATATACTACACGTTCTATTTCGTCTGTTCCAACTTTTTAAACCTCAGAAAAACTAAATATTGTGATGCATATCATGTATCAAGAAAATACGGAAGCCTGTTTCCACCACTGGAAAATTATATAGGCAAAGTTTTGTACAATTATGACTTGGTATCTCATAATAATGACTTAGCGTCCCATAATAACGAGAAAAGTTTCTCATAATTCTGGGAAAGTCATAATTATGAGATATGAAGTCATAATTATGAGATTGAATCTCATTATTACAAGATACTAAGTCATAATTATGACATTGTAAGTTATTATTATGAGATTCTAAGTCATTCTTATGACATAGTAAGTCATTATTATGAGATTTTAGGTCATTCTTATGACACAGTAAGTCATTATTATGAGACACTAATTGGCATTACGTCATAATTATGAGACTGAATCTCATTACTATGAGATACTAAGTCACACCTATGAGATAAGTCATACTTATGACACAGCAAGTCATTATTATGAGATACTAATAGTAAGTCATTGTTATGAGATTCTAAGTCATTCTTATGACATAGTAAGTCATTATTATGAGACACTAATGGGCATTAAGTCATAATTATGAGACTGAATCTCATTATTATAAGATACTAAGTCACACCTATGAGATACTAAGTCATACTTATGAGATATTAATAGTAAGTCATTATTATGAGATTCTAAGTCATTCTTATGGCATAGTAAGTCATTATTATGAGATTCTAAGTCATACTTATGACCTAGTAAGTCACTATCATGAGACATTTACTCATGATTATGAGATAATATCTCATGATAACGACTTACTGGCATACTTAGTATCTCATTACAATGACTTTATCATAGTTATGACTTAGTATCCCATAATAACGACGTCAAACTTTCAAATCAGAAGTCAAACTTTATCGTCATTATGACTTACTAAATATCCAGTGACGCAAACGGGCTTCCATATGAAAAAGTACTGAAGTATCGCGGTATACTATTCTTGCCACATTGACCACCCCTACCCCTCACCTCACCTCCCCCTCCCCCCTTACCTTGGGCAGGTCTCGAAGCTGGTTGGCGTCGAGCAGCAGCTCCTCCAGGCTGCGGCTGTAGCGGTAGATCTCGTCGGGCACGTAAAGCAGCGAGCAGTGGCGCTTATCGATCGTTTCGACGTGACGGTTGCACCGCCACAGCGGAATGCAGTGAAACATCCCACCGGCGGAAAAAGCGCCGCACGGGGAGAGCAGGAGACACAAACACACACACACACACCAAACTCGGAGAGGAGAGGAGATGAGAGGAGGTCCACTGCCCGCTCTGCGCGGACTAAGTAACACACTAACCAGTAAACACGCAGCGACGGTTACAGTGTAGCTCTGTTATCCGCGGTTGTTCTCCGCTCTTCTCTCCGGGCCGCTCGCTCTCCCAGCGCGGACAGACATGGGCTTCAGTCCCACTCCTTCCTCTTCTCCTCCTCCGTTACACTTTTTCAAATCTCTCCCCCCTTCCTCCTCTTCTCCTGCTCATTCCCGCCACGTCTTCACTGGAATGTCGAGAAATGTGCCATCACTTCTTCCCCCCGGGACGCTTACATGTCTATTCGGGTGGGATTCTCCTTCGTCTTTTTAGTTTCTAGCTTTGTTTTGTTTTTTTGCACGACTTTATTTCCTCTTAGTCCAGTTTTCTGACCCGGAACACTCACTCACTCCCTCATTCCAAAGCCGACGTCACCGCTCCTCCCTCGCCAGTCTCTCCGCCCCTTTCCCAGGAATAGGGTTAAAAGGGCAACTCCACCGGTTTTTTCAAAATTCCTGCACAGTTAAAATGAAGTGATTTTTTTAAAGTTATTTTTTATTATTAGGGCTGGACAATATGACAACATATACCATAATCACGATAACTTATGTCACAATACAATATGCTTTACTGAGTGTATCTTGGATAGTGTCTGCGCTTGCAGGCGAAGTGCAAAATACAGGGGGTCCTGAGGGGTCTGGGACCTCATAATTAACCTCCTGAATGTCTCCAGATTAAAACTCTAGGGAATCCCTGAAAATAAACTTATAATGACGTTATGGCTTCATTGTTTAGCCCATTGCACCCACAATCTTTGGTATTCTTAACAAGCCAGCTAGTGTGTCTGGTGGTAGTAACTGGTGAGCCTTTGGGTGGCACTATGGCAAACTGGCTTACTTAGGCCCAATCCCATTTCTTCTTTTTACCCCTACTCCTTGTCTTCGAGTGTCACCCTAACCCCTTGGACCTGAGTTACAGGGTAGTGGTTGAAATCTTCCCTCTGAAATGGGACCCTCAAATAAAAAGAGCATCACTTCATTAACAGCTACCAGCGCTGCTCTGTAGGCGACCCTGCCAGTCTGCAGTGACAGCAGAGGAGGGTAAAGTTCAGCTCCTCACTGCTGGGCTTTAGTTACATTTAGGGCATCATATGATCTTCAAAGAGGGGGGCAATTATTTATTATCACCCCCCTAATTCTTCAGTGATATGAAGCTGAAGTCAGATATTCACCAGATTCTTGTTCAAATTTTCCTGTTCCACCTTAAACGGAGTAGCAGTTACATTCTGGCGCTTCAGGCATCAGAACTGCTGGACTATTTAAGGTGGAATGGGAAAGTTAGCTAGCTAGCTACCGAGACATTAGCATGCTGTCAGAGATTTTTTATGTTTGTTGTGAAGAAAACGACCAAAATACACAGAAACAACATTAAATTAAGATAAAACAATGGTGATCATAAAATTTTTACCGAGAAAATTCTCACATTGGGGGCGAGGCTAAAATAAGGCCCAGCCTACAGACAAAAACTCTGTTTTAGAAGTGACATGAAAATGTGGGAACAGCATTTTTTGCTAAAGCTTTTTAAAGTTTTTTTTTAATTTAAAAATAACGCATGACAAATCTTTCAACTTCACTTTAAAAGAAATCAAAAAGATCTTTAAAAAATATTGGAAAAAAAAACAAAAGATTATTTTTCCAAGTGTAAATTTAGGGGTTATGGTTTGGGACAGACTCCTCCCAATAGAAAGTACCCTGTAAATAATGATTTAGTATATATTTAGCTTATTACTATTCCTATTAATGCCTTGGGTTTAAATGGATCAGAACATAATCGTTGTAAATATTTAAGGTCTGAATGCTTCATTATTTTTTAAATAGTTTTTTTTTACAGTGAGACCACAGTTTGAACTAACTCAGTAGAATGGTCCATATAAGAGTAACTGGTGGCTGTAAATTAGTCTAGCTTGGTTAGGGAAAACACATCCTTTACCCATCACAGTACTGAATATCCTAAAGTCGGCTTTGTTTCCTGGCTGACCAAAAAAGTCTGCTTTTGTCCAACAGTCCTTTGGAGAGGTTTACTAAATATCACGACTGACTTGCTTTAAAGGGCCCATATCATGGGAAACTGGATTTTCCTCTGTTTTCCACACAAAAGAGTTTGATGTAGTATGTAAACACGGTTTCAATAAGTCACATTCGCACTCCAGGTCATATATCTGAACTGAGCTACAGAAACAGCCTGCTTTGATTTTTCTTTTTGTTGTGACGTCACAAAAACCAACACATTTTCACACATCCACCTATTCAGCCTACAGCAGTTTTAGCCCCGACAGAGAACTTGTAGAGAGGAGAATGACCACTCTGTTATGTCTCCCGGCTTTCTCAAACACTAGAGGGCGCTCCCGAGTGAGTTCAAAGTGAATGGGTTGATATGGAGGATTTGAGGAAAATCATAGTTTATAAATGCTGAAACATTTTTAATGTAAAAGAATACATTAATTTCATGAACACAGAACAGCGTAAAGCATTTTAACACTGCTGTTATATTTTTAAGAGGTTTTAAACTCGAGTTACAGGAATTTAAAATGGCGCCTCATGTACGTTCATGACATCTGTGAGCATAAACAGCCAATGAGCTGCTCCGCTCGCCAATCAATCATCACGCTCTAGCAGTAATGCTCATCTTCTGCTGCCCAAAACCTGTTTTCTGTAGAGAAAAGGAAACATACAGGTGAGGTTTGGTTTTTATTTTTAGTGAAATTCATCCTCCTACTTTCTGAAATTAATGGAAAGTTCTGGGCGACTGATTAGAAACTATTTTAACTTTTCGTTTTTAGCCGTTGAGCTCCATTTACTCCCATTCATTGAGGACTCCCTCACGGGCGCCCTCTGGGTGCACCTTCACGGTCATGTTTTTCATATAACAGTTGAAATAGGAAGGTGCCAGGCTCCTCATAAACCGTCTCTGTCTCCGTCCGTTCTCACAGAAGTTTTAAGCCGTGTTTCATTCCGGATTGCTTTTTGAAGAACGTTTACTACAGGGCAGCCAATCAGAACAGAGCTCATTTACATATATCACTCTTAAAGGGACAATCACAGTAAACAGCCTGTTTATTTCAAAGGGATAAAGAAAAGGTTAAAAAAATATTTATGAATGGTTTTGATACATAAAACTGCACAAATCTCAGGGATAAAAAAATAAAACGCGACACAAATGCGGGAAACGGGCCTTTGAGAAGTTCCTCTGAGCTTCCGCACAACGATTACGAAAGAATATTTGGAGAACGACTTCCTGAGAGTCTGAGATGAGCCTGTTGGATCTGTGTAAACAAATGATAATTGTGTTTCGTCAAGGGGATCTCAGAAGAGTGCAGAGTACAAACACAGACAGGGTTGCGGGTGCCGGGGGGGGGGTGGTGCTGTAGGGGAGGGTTGGTTTCGCTTGTTTTGGTTTGTTGGGGTAATTTAAGTTTTCAGGAATTTGATAGTGGAAGAATGTGGCTGCCACTCTTCAGCTGATACGTCCAAACTGTGAAAACAAGACTGAGCAGAGCTGAATTTCACAGTTCACGATTCTGTTCGGCCACAAACGGGACGTCCTGAGAGCGGCTGAGAGTTTCACGAGGACGGATCACCAGGCACTGATGACCTCAGCGTGAGCTAAAGCGCTCCAGGCCTAATCATGTGAAAATCCATCCAGAATGTTCTGTAGATGGTTCTATAAAAAAATCCTTTTGAAAAGGGTTCTATAAAACACCAAAAGAAGAGTTCCACTATCATTACAAGCTTCACATCGTAACAATAGAAGAACCATTTTTGGTGCTATATGGAACCCTTTTCAAAAAGGTTCTAAATAGAACTATCTACAGCACATTCTCCATCAACCTGAAGAACACTTTCAGGACGCAAAGAACACTTTAATCATGGTTCTTTGAGTGTTCATAGTTCTATATAGAACCATTTTCTTTACTAAGGAACCCTTAAAGAACCATTTTTGGGTGTGTACTATCGTCATACCTTCATCAGTATAATGAACCCTTGAAGAACCATCTTTTTTAATTATGTGAAAACCCATTCTGGGTCGTCACGGTTATGGTTCTCATCATCAAACTGCTAAAGTGTGAACATCTTTAAACTAAGAGTGGCAAAAATCTAATGTCACAAAACCTGAAGACAATTTCTTAACACACAATATTGATCATGATATTTAGATTTGATAAGCTGGAACAGACCAGAAAGGAACTAGCAGTGCTACATTTAAAATACCACCAAAAACTATGAATATCATGAATTTTATTCAATATTTCACTCACTGTGCTGCGCTATATTTGATTAAACAGGCCTAATTCCACCCTCTCTAATGAAACACGCACATGGTCCGTGTTCTTTAAGCACCGACGTACTCGGAAAAGCATGTTGTGACACAGTTTATCGGAATCAAATTGAGGTTTTAACAAGTTAATTAAAATGATGAGTCAACTGAACTTTGTATGGTGAGTTAACAGCACAAGAATCTGTGTCTTAAACTCTGTCAACATACTGCTTGAAGTTTAATTAACTCAAAATGATAAGATAGGCAACTGCTGGGATAGGCTCCAGCTCCCCCCACAACCCAGAAGGATAAGCGGCGTAGAAGGTGTATGAGAAGGCAGCCTGGTGACAAACTTTTTTCATGTTAAAATCCCAAATTCTTTTTACAGTGTCTGAGTAATTCGCAGACTTGCAAGACACGTAACATACCGAACAAACCAGACGAGCACAGAGACTGAACACAAAAGAAAATAAGATATGAACTAATTGATAAATGAAATAAAAAAGGAGAATAAATTGTATAAAGAGTAAGAGAGCAGATAAAAGATCCACATCTGTGGTGACATAATACCTATTATATGGTCCCGTTTACCGATTTAGTTATAAAAGTGTTTACATCTTAGATCTTTACAAGGATTCTGTTCTAATCTATTTAAACTCAAGGCATTAATAGAGATAGTAATAAGCTAAATATACATAAAATCATCATTTATGGGGTACTTTCTATTGGGAGGTGTCTGTCCCAAACCATAACCCCTAAATTTACACTTACTTACATCTTTTTCTTTCATTTTTTTTACGATTTTTAAAAATTTCTTTTAAAGAAAAGCTGAAAGATTTAGATTTAATGTGAGTTTAAGATAAAAGGTTTTCATATCACTACTGAAACACAGCTTTAGTATGTATTTTGGCCACGCCCCTGCATTTTAATTTATTTTAATAAAACAAACATAAGGTTTAGGGTCACTCAAAGCAAAAGGATTTTAGTCTAAAGTCTAAGATCAGTTAAAAGTCCCAAATGTGTTTCAGCTCTGACTCTGAACCAGTTCAGTAGAATCACCCATATTTACTGTAATACAGGGAGACAGGAAACATTTGTACAGGACACTCCTCCTCTGGAACAAGACCTGCAGCTCATTAACCACAGTGGACACTCACACTTTACACTTAACTAAAACCAACAAACCTCCCTCACCGCATTACAGCATAACAGCTCCTGTTACAGAACATTTATATGCACATATCATACCACCCTGTTTAAATATACACCGATCAGGCATAACATTATGACCATTATGGAACACTAGATCATTTATTGGCGCCTCCTGACCTGTCAGTTCTCTAATCAGCACTTTATTCACCCCAAACAAAACTCTCCACCAATCAGGCATAACATTATGACCACCTCCATGTTTCTACGCTCATTGTCCATTTTATCAGCTCCACTTACTATATAGGTGCACTTTGTAGTTCTACAGTTACAGACTGTAGTCCATCTGTTTCTCTAATACTTTGTCAGCCACCTTTTACCCTGTTCTTCAGTGGTCAGGACCCCCATGGACCCTCACAGAGAGAGAGGTACTGTTTGGGTGGTGGATCATTCTCAGCACTGCAGTAACACTGACGTGGTGGTGGTGTGTTAGTGTGTGTTGCGCTGATCTGAGTGGATCAGACACAGCAGTGCTGCTGGAGTTTTTAAACACCTCAGTGTCACTGCTGGACTGAGAATAGTCCACCAACCAAAAATATCCAGCCAACAGCGTCCTGTGGGCAGCGTCCTGTGACCACTGATGAAGGACTAGAGGATGACCAACACAAACTGTGCAGCAGCAGATGAGCTATCGTCTCTGACTTTACATCTACAAGGTGGACTGACAAGGTAGGAGTGTGTAATAGAGTGGACAGTGAGTGGACACAGTGTTTAGAAACTCCAGCAGCACTGCTGTGTCTGATCCACTCAGACACGTTTTGCTGCATATAACACCAATTGAGACCTGGCGTCCATCAGAATGGACGTTTACCAGCCAATCAAACAGCAGCTTAGCCCCACCCGCTATACTGGGGGGAAAAAAATCAACACACTGAAGTAAGGCATAGCAGAACTCCAGCCAAGGATTCAGAGTAAGGGCTCATTTGAGCTCATTTTATGGGTTTATTTTACTGTTTAGGGATGGATTGTGAAATAAAAAGTTAGATATCAATTCTAAAATAATGTTAAACACAGGATTTTATTAAATCTTATTGTCCATTACAGTGGACAGTGGGTCTTGATGTATGTTGTTCAGGCTAGTTTTTAGTGCTGCTGCTAAAACTTTACTTTGCTTCCGTACACAGTGTGTACAGAAAATACATAAAACTCAGTGTGTAATGAGATGAAAAATACTTATTCTACAGAGTAACAGCACCTGAGGTGCTTCAGTTAATTGACAATGGAAACATTTCAGAAACTGAAAGTTTGTCTAGTGATGATGAGAATGATAACAGACAGTGCAGGACCCTCAGGAGCAGGTTAGTGTAACTATCAGTGAAAATGTATTACTGTATAGTAAAGTTTGTCCTTTAAAAAAAGTCCATAAAAAATAAATATATAGCTACTTTTTGTTATTGATTCCAGGAGATGGGGATGAAGTTGTTGCTGAGACAGTACATGGTGATGATCAGGGCAGGAAAATGAGAAGAAAGTCTTATTTGGTGAAGATGATCCTTATGCTAACCCGACAAAGAAAAAAGTTATCCAGTGGCATCGTACTCCTTATACTCCTGCAAGGGAAGATTCTATCACAAACAGCACTGAACCATTAACTTTAAGGCCGACCGTCCACTGCAATGGACATTTTAAAAAATAACAATAAAAATATTATATTTGATTCTTTTTACTTGTCTTGTTTTAGAGTTCATTACAGACAGAAAACATACAAAATATATATATATCTATATATATATCTATATATATATCTATATATATATCTATATATATATATATATATCTCAATGGAACATAATTCAGGTCTGAAAGGGTTAAAAGAAAAAAAACCCACATTCCATAAATGGCCAAATTTAGTGTGCATATTCATTGGACATACTGGTAGATGTTGCTGGTTAGGCCTTGAATACAACAGCTTTCTGCTGTTTGATGTGTTAAGTGCTGTAATAAACTGGTATTTTATGTGCGCTTTGCTTTGATTTTGCAGTTTGGGTTCTAATTCACATTACATGCAGATTTACAGTTTAAAAAAAACAGACTTGCTTAGACAAATATTTTTTATTATTTGTGGTAACTCATATCTAAGAATCCCTCAAAGGTCAAATTACACATTCTATAAATACATGCATGCTGTAAACATTTACCCTGAAACATGCAGAGTCCAAGATTTCATGGAATTAGCAACGCAACAGGTGCATTTACTAGAATGACCACTAGGTGGAGACAAATCACTTCACAAAAAGCTCCACAGGTTTGCTTTCAAACAATTTAATGAAAAACAAAATCAGTTTTTTTTCATTGACTTTCATTTATTAATCCAGTGCATTTCATCACAACACAATCAGTAATGTGATTCAAAAGTGCATTCTTGTATTATTTCCATGCAGTAAATACAAGAGTTGGTCAAAAATGGATGCTCAATGTTGCCAATTATGGAGAAAAAAAATGAAGGTACCTTAAATGGTTTACAGGGGTGTAATAAGGACATTTGTAATCTATACACTCATCTTCAACATTCATCTGCGTCCAAGCTGCTTCTTAAAGGCTTTCAAAGACTTTGCCATCATTGGCGCCACTCCTAAAAAAGAAAACAGACACTGAAAATCAGAGGGGCAGGCAAGGTTCAGACTGAGGGGGGCTGGGAGTCTCAGATCTTCTATAAGGGTAAAAAGGAACCCTATAAAAGAGAAAAGACTGAGCTTGGGGGCTTCAGTGTTATTCCTTTGAATAAAATTTACATTTTCTGACAAAATAAATGCCCCTCACACAAGATGATGCCTTCTCTACATTTCCCATCGTGTTTAGACAGACAGACAGACAGACAGACAGACAGACAGAGATTGACTGACTGACTGGTAGACAGATTGACAGACAGACAGACAGATAGATAGATAGATATGTGTATACAGACAGACAGACAGACAGACAGATAGATAGAGATGGACTGACTGACTGACTGACTGACTGACTGACTGGTAGATAGATAGATAGACAGACAGACAGACAGACAGACAGACAGATAGATATGTGTATACAGACAGACAAACAGACAGACAGATATGGGCATACACACAGACAGACAGATAGATAGATAGATAGATAAATAGATAGATAGATAGATAGATAGATAGATAGATAGAGATGGACTGACTGACTGGTAGATAGATTGACAGACAGACAGACAGATAGATGTGTGTATACAGATAAACAGACAGACAGACAGACAGACAGACAGACAGATCTTCACTGTCATTGTTCAAAAACAATGAAAAACCATTTAGCAGCTCTAGAACTGACAGAAAAACACAAATAAAAAAAGAAAAGATAAATGAGCCCAAAAGACAAACACCATGTCTGTATATACAGACATACCAGCGCACAATGAAACGATATATAGTGCAAGAAAGCCAACAGAATGACACTGACTGAACCACGTTTGCATCCATTTACTGACTCTTCTCGAGAATCTTACACCTCACGGCTCAGTTGGTTTGAACTGCTCATTAACATTAGGAGCTCAGAATGAGGTTCACGTTGTTCTGTGCAGCTGAGATCTGCAGGCCGCCTGTTTAAAGAGATTATTTATGTTGCTCAAATGTTTAAAAACATTTAGCAAAGACAAAACCTGTCAGTCGCGCCCCACACTGTTCACGGCCCTAATATGCACCCTAAATAAGACAACCTGCTCTCTATGGGCTGCTCAGCTTAGCAGGAGGAAATAGTTTCAATCCTTTCATCTTTTCATTTGTTTTTGCAGGGAGGGCAGCAAATGTAAGGAAAGTCATTCAGCGCCATTACGGAAGCACAAGATTAGCATTAATGCTCAGGAATTAAGCCAGGTTTCCTGTGTATAATCCATACTTATACACCGTGGAGGAGCTGGGTGGATGGGGGGGGGTCAACCAGCTACCGGAAAAAAGCCTCTCAGATATGCTGTTGTGCTCAGACTGCCCTCATCACTTTACACAGAACACAGTCTCTATAACAAACTATAACCTCTTTCACTTTCATAATAAACATTTATTCATTTTATTACAGTTGTAATTATTTCAGGATTCGACCTGGTTTTGAATCAAACCGTGTTGTCAGTTACCATCCACCCCGATCGCGTGACTTCTAGACTCTGAGCTATTCTGTGGTTTCTGGCAAAACGCCCAGCTCACTAACACAGGAATCTTCCATCGTTAAGAACACTGTAAGTCATGAGCTGCTCAGCTGCTCACTGTATGGAACACTAGATCATTTATTGGCGCCTCCTGACCTGTCAGTTCTCTAATCAGCACTTTATTCACCCCAAACAAAACTCTCCACCAATCAGGCATAACATTATGACCACCTCCTTGTTTCTACGCTCATTGTCCATTTTATCAGCTCCACTTACTATATAGGCGCACTTTGTAGTTCTACAGTTAGACTGTAGTCCATCTGTTTCTCTGATACTTTGTTAGCCCCCTTTACCCTGTTCTTCAGTGCTCAGGACCCCCATGGACCCTCACAGAGCAGGTACTATTTGGGTGGTGGATCATTCTCAGCACTGCAGTAACACTGACGTGGTGTGTTAGTGTGTGTTGTGCTGGTCTGAGTGGATCAGACACAGCAGTGCTGCTGGAGTTACTTCAAACATCTCTCACTATTAACACAAAAAAAAGATGGTTCTTCCAGGGTTCTTTAGTACAGAAAATTGTTATATATATAGAATCATCAACACTCAAAGAACCCTTTGCATGATTAAAGGGTTCTTTGCATCGTGAAAGGGTTCTTCACATTGATGGAGAATGTGCATTAGATGGTTCTATGCAGAACCTTTCTGAAAAGGGTTTTTCTATTGTGACAATGACAAGCTTGTAAGAATAGAAGAACTCTTTTGAAAGCCATTTTCAAAAAGGTTCTATATAGAACCATCTACAGCACATTCTCCATCAGTCTGAAGAACCCTTTCATGATAAAAAGAACCCTTTACTCATGCAAAGCGTTCTTTGAGTGTTTATAGAACCATTTTCTTTACTAAAGAATCCTTGAAGAACCATCTTATTTAAGAGTGAATGAATATCACACCTGTTTTCCATCTTTTCTTTTAAGTGCACAGATTAGCTGTATTTTAGCATTCCCCATGATGGGCATGGTTGCCAGATCCAGTAAAAATCTCCAGTAAAAAGTTTGCTTAAAAGCCACCCACCATAAGCTTAAACATTATTCTCTCTCACGCCTGCACTTTCAAACTGGCCAAATTTGGCAGGAAAACAACGTACATGGCAACCCTGAATGGTGGACGAGTCACTGTACAAACACTCCACCAGTGAAAAGAGAAAGTACACAATTCTACATGAGCACCTGTTCTGCAGGTGTGCAGATCAGAACCTGTGTGTTTGACTTAATGAATTCTCGTAATGAGTATCTCTCACAGGTGCAGGGAAAGAAGATATCAATAACAGGCGATCTTAAGATCTTAATCCAAGGGGGATGGAAAGAGGCTGGTTCGCCTGGGGAGGGTTGCCATTTTATTTTGACTGTCCCCCTCATATCGAGCCCTGTTTATACACCATTTTACTTTATTAAACCATCCTTAGTAAAAGAAATATACAACCTGAGATCAAATTGGGTGCGTATACATGCACTCAATAATCCGATCATAATCGGATTTCTACAGTTATCCGATTATTGAAACGGTCATGTAAACACCATACTCCAATCTAGAAATCTGATTAAGAAATCCGATAAAGAGGCTGGATTTTAGCTCAGATTTCTCAGTGCATGTGAACTCTTACTCTGATTTCTATCGGATTTCTCAGTCTGCGCATGCGAGATCAGACGGTGGATGTCGCAAGATGGCAGCAAAACACTGTTGGAGAGGCGCTGAAACCAAACACG
The DNA here is from genome assembly GCF_904425465.1 of Colossoma macropomum. Lineage (NCBI taxonomy): Eukaryota > Metazoa > Chordata > Actinopteri > Characiformes > Serrasalmidae > Colossoma > Colossoma macropomum. The sequence goes on along the minus strand of NW_023494791.1, from coordinate 3,653,209 downwards.
AAATAAAGGATTTGAATATTCTTCATCTTCTAGATGATGTTTGTTCATATTTTCAGGTAAAGTGGGCGATGTTTAAAAAAGCCGCTGCATGAAGTTTGAGTTTTACATTACGTTTACGTCACGTCTTCTTCTGTGAGTTTATTGGCTGGTTGCAAAGCTGATTACTGTCTGACTCATGTAGACCTGGAGTTTCCCCATCATCTGCTTATTCAAGTGCATGTAAATGTGTTGATCAGATTACTGACAAAATCTGATTTTCTGCAGTTATCAGGTTATTGAGTGCACGTAAACACACTCAGTGAGATTAAACAGGAAGCAAACTGACACTGATCTTTCTAAGAGCATGAATAAAACAGAACAGGCATCACGAAACATCCTCTACTGAAGACCCAACCAGCTTTCACAAGGCAGAGTAGAGTGAGTAGAAACAGCAGAATAGCATGCGCTCCCTAAAGCGAACAATGAGAACGAGCTCTACTCACTTCTGATCCTCCGTGGGTCTGGACACTGGCTGGATCCTGAGCTGGTGGGCTCACTGAAGCAGGGTCTTCCTCTACTATCATGACTCTTCCCACTGAAGAAAGAGTGTGGAGACAGGAACTACAATGACATCACTTGGCCACTTTATCACCGATATAAGAACTAATAGCTTACATAGTAACTTATATAAAGTCACTCAGACAAGGTGTCTCAAACTACCAGAGCTTCAGACATTTTCAATTTAACCTTAACCTCAACTGCAAATCACTTTTACCCCCATTTTTCTGGCCAAACGTTTATATCCGTCATGTAGAGCTGCACACTCTGAAAGAGGAACCATTCTAAAAAACCTGACGCGGCATGAATGCTGCACACTGAGTGCATATGACTGTAATGTAGCTACAGCTAAGTTGGCTATTATTCTAATTCAGACCGATAGTTAGTTAAATCTGCCTCTGTGGATTCATTCAGAATTTCTGGATTAAAATATAAATAAAATTATCAAACAAATTAATGAGAATGCTTTACTTTGCCAATACTTTGCTGGCAATGCTGTCAAATTAAAATAATTCTACTGTTAAATTCACAATTCACTGTTGTCAGATCAAAACATTGTATCTCCAAAATGGCAACTTTACTGGAGAAGGAAAAAAACTACTTTACTTTTAATGTAAGTCAATGGAACCAGACTTTTTTCCAAGTAATTTTGGGTCATTTCTTTCAGTCCATTTCCTCACGAAATTTCCACACAATATTTAGGACCACAGATATTTTCAAATTGTCAAAAAACTGAAAAACAACAAAAATGGAGATACAAGGTTTTGTTCCGACAGCAGCGATTTACTTGATTTCACTGAACACAAATATTTAAACACTCTGTATCTATAGTAGTGGTAGTTATTATTGTTCTTGTTAGAAAAATACTAATAAACACTGACTAAGATGTGCTTAAATGAGTGTAGCTAAATTTAACATCTGGGGGAAAAGAGACTTTTTCCCCCTGCATTTTTTCAACTTTGGACAAGACCACCCGTCCAATTTGGCATGATTTTGGGACAATAAGGTGATGATTAAGATGTCTACAGTGATCAGCTTGACTTTGCAGTCCTAAAATAAACTGAGTGCCTCGTTTTTTAAAAATCTCAATTACCAAAATTCTTTACAATGGATGTATCATCAGGTTTTGGAATGAACTCTTCAATTATAACAGCACATTATATGAGGTACATATTTTAAATGAAAGATAAAACATTACTCAGCATTAAGTCTTTAAGTGACCCTATTTAGTCCCACAACAGGGAAATTTCACCTCCGCATTTAACCCATCCATGCAGTGAAACACCATATACACACTAGGGGGCAGTGAGCACACTTGCCCGGAGTGGTGGGCAGCCCTATCCGCAGCGCCCGGGGAGCAGTTGGGGGTTAGGTGCCTTACTCAAGGGCACTTCAGTCACGTACTATTGGCACCTAACCCCCAACTGCTCTGGCGCTGGCTGACAGCCAGTTTATAATGAAAGTTGGTGCATCCTTAATTTGCATCTGCAGTAAACTCTTTACATACGGTGGGTTCTTTGGAGGAGCAATGCCACTGAAGAACCACTTTTGGTTCCCTAAAGTGAGAACTCCTTAAAAAAAACACACCCACTTTTCTGGGCACCATTTCTATATACTTATATAGAATATATTATACTATATTAGTATATGATATACAGTTCTTAGTTTCTACCCACAGGCTGTCAGGCTTCTGAACAAGCTGTGAAGCTGTGGATCCTTCCCTGTTACCATTCCACTCAGTCATTTTGTTAATATTATTTATCATATCACTGCTGCAACAATAACACCAAGTCACGTTAAAATGTATATATATATTCTTCTCAGATTATCCCTTGTTTAACATATTTGTACATAGCAGAGTGTTTTTATTACATAGGTCCCTCCTGTCTCTATACAGGGTGTCCCAAAAAACTGACATAATTTTGTAGTCTAATAACAGCCAATTCTCCCTCAAATGATATCAAATTTTAATAAAATGTGTAAAAATTAACCAAGTTTAATTTTTAATGTTTTTTTTTGGAGAGGTTGAAGAACGGTGTTCACTAGAAATGAAAAGGCATTTAGTGTGTTAGAATATGCTCGAATACAGTCAAACGAGAGTGTGCAGCGTGCATTTTCCAGAAAATTCAATAAAAATGCACCAACTGGAAAGCAGATTTGGACATGGCACAAAAAATTCAAAGAGGAAGGCTGTCTGTGCAGGACAAAGGGATCTGGACGACCACCAGTATCAGAAGATATTACATTTGTGAAGCTGTGAAATCGGTTATAAAATCTACATCCCTCTGAATTTCTTGTTCGAATTTTGATAAATAAATCTTGTATTGTTCAACATGAAGCCTATTTGATTTTGTTTGCCCAGGACACGTAGTTACTCAGATATTCAGATCTCAAATGATGTCAATTTTTTTTGGGACACCCTGTATTTTGTGTATAATCTGTGTATATTAAATATATTTTAGTTTTAGTATTTTCTTTGTATTTTCACTTTGTTCTGTCTGCACTGTTTTCAGTATGTATATAATGCTGCCCTGCTGTAGAGTGATCACCTGAGCCTCACCACAAGCATTTCAATGCACGAATGTCCTGCAATGTTGTGCAAATGACAAATAAACTTGAACCTATATAAAAACCAGTATGGACTATATACTAGTTTCACATCGAATGCATTGAAGCCGTATCAGTCTTACCATCGCTTTTTCTTTCTTTATTTCCAAACAGCACATGACTGAACTTCGAAATACCCTCAAAAAAAACTTTCGTTTGATTATTAACAAGTACATTTTGGAACTTTGCCCACTCTTCTGACACCTGATTACATCACACAAAGCAGGTCATCAGGGGCACCAACTGAAGCTTTCGTTCATCTCCGAACGGCAGCATTAAACGGTTTTATTGTGAGCCAGGCAAGGCTGACCTTAAAACTCAGACCACTAAACTGAGAGCAGTCAGTGCTCGTAGCTGGACAGATCTGGTCAAAACTGACCTGGGTTTGTCTGCGGGGTGCGGGAGCCCGGCGCTGGCAGTACCGTGGAGTTCCTGCTGGATGCGTACGTTTCTAGGCGGCTTGGCAGCTGAATGAATAAATGCCATCTTCACCTGTCTTCCTGAGGAGGAGCCAAAAGAACAGCACAGCTGGGAACACAGAGACATTTGACACGAGCAGACTAACATCCTGGAAAAGTGAATTTTCCTACTCACATTTCTTAAAAAGCAGAGTTTGATGCTGTATGTAAACTGCTAAAAACATACCATCATCTCACCTGTCTATACTACGGCTGAATGATTCGGGGAAATACACCAATCAGGCATAACATTATGACCACCTCCTTGTTTCTACACTCATTGTCCATTTTATCAGCTCCACTTACTATATAGGTGCACTTTGTAGTTCTACAGTTACAGACTGTAGTCCATCTGTTTCTCTGCATACTTTGTTAGCCCCCTTTTACCCTGTTCTTCAGTGCCCAGGACCCCCATGGACCCTCACAGAGCAGGTACTATTTGGGTGGTGGATCATTCTCAGCACTGCAGTAACACTGACGTGGTGGTGGTGGTGTTAGTGTGTGTTGTGCTGGTCTGAGTGGTGACATAAAAAAATTAGTATTCCACAATACTTAAAGAAATTTTCCCAATGCAACACAATATTTTGACACAGACAAAATGTGCAAGTATTATCCATAATTCAGTGGTTGAGATATAAAGTCATTCAGGGCGGTTTGATATGAAATGGTTTATTGTAGAGAAACATATTAACTCTTAATAATTTCTTCACCGTGGTGGTGATAGGAACCAGGGTCACAATGTCTACCATGAAAATAGTCATTTTCCTTATTATCCAAAAATATCTCCATCTGTGAGGGAGCTTCTAGAGGTGGACATCTGGTTCCTATCACCACCACTGTGCGCAGCTCAGACTCACTTTCTCTAGAACAGAGCGTTTCACACCAAACCACTCTGTTTACATCTTAACCATTTAGTTAATCCGTGTAATCAGTGTAATCCCCACTCTAACCTAAACTTCTGCTTAAATATCCATTCAGTTTACTCTTTAAGTTCCTCCTTAAGCAGTGGTGGATGAAGTACACAAACCATGTGCTTGAGTTAAAGTAGAGATACCCAAGGTAAAATATTACTCCAGTGAAAGTAGAAGCTCCTCCCTTTAGACCTCCACTTGAGTAAAAGTACTAAAGGATTTGCCTTCAAATGTACTTAACCACTGAAAGTGAAAGTACTAAAAGATTAATTATGGCTCGGATGTCATATTACCGGTTTTGTAACAAGACTCGCTTCATTAACTCATTTTTGGTGAAAATACTCCAGTGTCTCTCTTGGTAAACCAGTCTTTTAATAGAAGGTCATTAATTAGTGACGCTGATGTCTATTAAAATTATCATAAACACAAAACACAGAAGGCAAACAGTTTCCATCAGGTAGAACTGAGTGGCTCTGAAATCACTTTTTACAAACAAGCAAAGTTTCAGTTTAAGATTTATTTGAACTTAGTTACAGTTTAAGTTTAATAAAAACTTTAAACTCAGGTTCACAAATGAGTTTCCTTTACTAAACTGCATCTGTAGGTCTCTGTTCATAAACATAAACTAGCCAAAACTAATTTACTATAAAATGAAATGTGTTTGTATAAATTCAGTCACAACTGCATATGTGTACATATTTCTATATTGTGGTCTGTTTACACAAAGTTAGGTTAGTTCATCATTTATGTTGAATAGACTCTCCCAGAATTTTACACTGTTTCACTGATGTTGAACCGTGTGCTGCACTGGGTCGGTATGACCAACAGGTCAAAACAAGCTCAAAACAAAGTGACCGCTGTGCTCTGATTGGTGTTCTGCTTTGTGCTTCTTTTGTTTTTGACATGTTACGTTTTTATACACACAGAAGCCAAAAGGAACGACAGATTTCTCATAATGTAGTGGAGTAAAAAGTGAGATATTAGACTTTGAAATGTAGTGGAGTGAAAGTAAAAAGTCACCCAAAATGGAAAAACTTCAGTAAAGTACAGATACACGAAAAAAATACTTAAGTACAGCAACGAATTACATTTACTGCATTACTGTCCACCCCTGTCCTTAAGCCACTATTGTGTAACCCAGGGATATTGCGAAAGCGAAAAGACTGCATGCCAAAACCCGCAGCTCATCTTTGGTACCCACTAATCACATGTACTTGGCCTAAGAACAGGTTTATGAATTTTTAATATAATTGCTAAACCCTTCCTTTAAATAAGTGAGCAGCAGTAGCAGCTGTTGAACAAGTTATACTGAGGTGCTAACAAGTGTTTTGTAATGCAATCACTACCCAGCGCCCAGCCAAAAGGTCATCTGGGGGAGGGGCTTTCACAGAGGGGGCTGACAGGTGAACGAGAGTGCCACATACTGCACCTTCTGGGTGACAAGAGTGTGAGCACAATACGATTTCCTGGAACACAAGGCCAACAGTACCTTCTCAGAGCACTGTGTCATTAAAGTCAACCTTCCATCAGAATTTCTACATAATTTCATTGGTTGAGATGTAAACAGAGAGATTCAGAGTGGTTTGGTGTGAAATGGTTCAGATGTCTTTACAGTGGTGGTGATAGGAACCAGGGGTCGCCATGACTACAACACAAATATAGACATTATTTTTACTGTCCAAAACCACCAGTGAACCTACACGAGTCTTCTGAGTTTATATGGAATGTTGAAGATGGTAAAATAGTGATAAATCTGGACAAATCTGAAAGTTTCTTTGGGGACTATTTTGCTTTGCCTTTCTGCAACACGTATTTATTTATTTATTTTTTAAAGGTCTCAGGCATCAGGCAGCGCATTCATAACAATTTCTTGTAATAAGTTCCTGTAAGGGGGCTTCTATAGGCATTAAAGGGCCCATATCCTACATTTTTCTTGTATTTTTTTTTCCCCAATTGCCGCCAGTTATGACATTTGTCTTGGTTTTATGCACCAAAAACAGTCATAATTAATTTCTACAAGATAATTTTCCAACCTCTCTTTATCTCTTAGAATTAAACCAGCTGTTTTTCTCAATGTGCCTTTAAGACTGATTTATGTAAATGAGCTCTGAAACATCTTATCTGCGGTCATGTAAATACAACAAATCTGTCTTATATGCTGTGTAAATATGCAAAACAGATATACATTTATTCATATTCTCATACTTTATTCTAACTTGTGTATTTTTTATTTCTGCCTAATTTATGTCTTTTTTTTCTGCCTAATATATGTACGTTTATGTGCAAGTGCATGTTTTGCTACTGTAACACAGGAATTTCCCTTCAGGATCAATGAAGTTCTATCCATCTATCTTTCCATCCATCCATCTATCCATCTACCTATCCACCTATCCACCTATCTATCTATCTATCTATCTTTCCATCCATCCAACTATCTATCCATCTACCTATCCATCTTTCCATCCATGTATCTATCCATCTACCTATCTATCCATCTTTTCATCTATCCATCAATCCATCTACCTATCCATCTTTCCATCCACCTATCCATCTTTCCATCCAAGTATCTATCATCTACCTATCTATCCATCTTTTCATCTATCCATCCATCCATCTATCCATCTTTCCATCCATCTATCAATCCATCTACCTATCCATCTATCAATCCATCTACCTATCCATCTTTCCATCCATGTATCTATCCATCTACCTATCTATCCATCTTTTCATCTATCAATCCATCTACCTATCCATCTATCCATCAATCCATCTACCTATCCATCTTTCCATCCACCTATCTATCCATCTTTTCATCTATCCATCCATCTATCAATCCATCTACCTATCCATCTATCAATCCATCTACCTATCCATCTTTCCATCCATGTATCTATCCATCTACCTATCTATCCATCTTTTCATCTATCAATCCATCTACCTATCCATCTTTCCATCCACCTATCTATCCATCTTTTCATCTATCCATCCATCCATCTATCCATCTTTCCATCCATCTATCAATCCATCTACCTATCCATCTATCAATCCATCTACCTATCCATCTTTCCATCCATGTATCTATCCATCTACCTATCTATCCATCTTTTCATCTATCAATCCATCTACCTATCCATCTATCCATCAATCCATCTACCTATCCATCTTTCCATCCACCTATCTATCCATCTTTTCATCTATCCATCCATCTATCAATCCATCTACCTATCCATCTTTCCATCCATGTATCTATCCATCTACCTATCTATCCATCTTTTCATCTATCCATCCATCCATCCATCAGTCCATCTACCTATCCATCTTTCCATCCATCTATCTATCCATCTACCTATCTATCCATCTTTTCATCCATTTATCTATCCATCTACCTACCTATCTACCCATCCATCCATCCAGCCTTCAGTGTGAGTGGGTGGGGCTAATCTGCTTGTTAGCTGAATAGGTGGATATATGTAAATGAGTTGTTTCTCTTGACATCACAGAAACAATGGATTCAATACAGATGTACAGTACACTTCGAAGCTTTAACAACATTTACATATTACTTTAAACTCCTTTATTATAAAAAAGGGGGGAAATTCAGTTTTTCATGATACTGAGCACTTCACTTTAAAGCACTCTCAATGACTCTGCCTGCATCCATCCATCCATCCATCCATGAAAGGTAGGAAGGCTTAAAGAAAGTGCTTTTCAATACTTTAAAAATACTGGGCCTCATTCTCCAATATCTTAAGTTTTTCTTAAATGTGTTCCTGAGTGTGTGTAGATTCTGTTCTTACCTGAGAACAAATCCCAAACAAGAAATCATTGGTGAAAGTCAGAATCTTCGTGTAAACTGCGTAAGTTTGTTTTAAGAAGAAATTTCTACTTAAGAACGGTTGGTGAATGAGGCCCAATGTCTTCCAAATAAACAAAGCATCTTCTAATTAATGAGGGCTTCAGTCTGACCAGACAAACTGTCTGCTATTAACAGTACAGTGAGAGGGAAGAATATGATGCTTATTTAACACTTATTTCTAACACAAAAATAAATAAATACATAGTAAATATATTTTTAGAAGGCACTTTCATTAAATTTGTATGTTTTCCAATTTCTAGTGTACCCGAGGGAAATTGATTAATATCAGATTTAGGGGAAATCCACTGATTTTTCAAAATTCATCCATAATTCAGTGGTTGAGATGTAAAGTCATTCAGAGCAGTGTTATGTGAAATGGTGCATTGTAGAGAAACTTATTGACTCTTACAGATTTCTTAACAGTGGTGGTGATAGGAACCAGGGGTCACAATGTATACTGTGGAAAATAGCCATTTTATTTACTATCCAAAAGGACCAGTGAACCTACACGTGTCAAAACATCGTCTCAGACAGGCAGCACATTCTTAACCACTTCATGTAAGGTAGATTTTAAAGCCATTAAATGCTTCAGACGTCTGGTTCCTATCACCACCACTGTGAACAATTCTGACTTGGTAGGTTTCTCTAGAATGGAGCATTTCATTCCAAACCACTCAATGACTGTTTGCATCTTTACCATTTAATTATGCAGAAAACGTTGAAAAACCAGTGGAATAGACGACCAAAACTGGCATGTACAAGTGAAGAACAAGATTATGCGATGCAGGGTGGTCTAAGACTGGGCATGCAAAGCACAATCCCCTGACAGTTACCTTTGGGCTTCCCAGAGTGAGCCAAAACAATGCTTTTGGTGAGCCGCTGGAGTTTGCGCTCTCGTTCCTCAAACAGCCTAAGGTACAGCTCTCTCCAGGACTCGTACTCCTCCAGCTGGGCATTCCTGAAATCCCTCTGGCAGTGCCTTTCCCACAGGTGATCCGTCACACCTATGTATACCTGTGAGACAAACATATAAAGGAACAGAAAGTACAGATCACTGTGAGGCCGATGTAGTCCACCAGAAGTCAAAAACCCTGGTGTAGAGTGGCTGTGATTGCAAGGACAGGAGTTCATGACTGTTTTACAGGGTCGTCAACAGCCATTCTATATCCATGCACGTCTCCTCTGCTCTGAATGCTGTTTAATTTCTGTCAAAAGGGCTAATTAGACTAATTTAAGCCAATTACAAAAAACTACTCTTCGTCTTCTGCAAAAACATCCTCATGCACATCCCTGTTCAAAGTTATTTTATCTATATCATCTTTAAACTGTATTCATTTTTAGTCTTGAAGAAAGCTCTGCTCAGACTAGTCAAAAGCTCACAGCAAATCTCAGCCAGTTATTTTTACCATGCAGTTTAACATTATAGTCTATAACTCAGTGGTATCGAACTATTGGGCCAAGTTAGTTTCATGTAGCCAATCACATATTTACAATACCCTTAAAATCCGGCAAAAAAAAAGAAAAAAATCCAATTTTTTTGCTATATATTTACACTTTACGGGGGATTTGCTTCACTCACCAGACGCTGTGTCTAGTTACCCAGAACTAACTTTATAAAATCAGCTCAGGCTGATGACTATGATGTTAAAAACAACGCTGTAAGCAAGAGGAACAATTCAAACTAAAACCTGACGCAGCAGGTTCGCTGCTGAGTGTGCATGACTACTGTAGCTATGACTAACTTTGCTTTTGTTCTAATATAGACTGACAGTTAAATCTGCCTTCATGGATTCAATCAGGACACAGCAGCAGATACAGCGTTTCAGAATTAAGAAACGAGAGGAATTATAAAACAAATCCACTGAGAACACAGATTTAACTGCAACACTTCACTGACAGCAACTCCACACAGGTTCATCAGGAATACAATGCTATCACAATAAGAGTCCCATATAATTCTTCTGCTAAATGTAAGTTTTCTTGTTTTAAATGAACACTAATTAAAACATTGAAACATCTTGTATTTATACTACTACTATTCATGTTCATAATAATGATAATTATTATTATTAGGATTATTATTGTTATTACAACCCCGCAGACAGTCTAGGGTAGGGGTTGGCAACATGCGGCTGCGGAGCCATAAAATAATCCTCCTTTGCTGTCAAATAAAGCCCTGCTGATTGCTCTAATAAAGTTTTAACAATAAATGGTCTTAAATGCTGGAATTAATGTAGCCTACAACTACTAATTCAACCCTTAACCCTGAAGATCGGCTAGCAGACTGCTGGTCACTATAGCAATGCAGACAACAATCTTGCCTAGCTAGTAGCTAACGAAAAGGCAAAGAGAGAGATTTAAAACGAACAATGATGATTTGGAGATGAACGGACTTATTTGCATTTATAAATCACTCCAGCTGGTTTCCAGATGCATTTAATCTGCGAGAAACTGACAAACACTAAAAAGACACAAAGCGAAAAGTCAGTTTCTCGTTCGCCAGCTTCTTGTTCAAATTCTCCCGTTCCACCTTAAATGGTGCAGCAGTTACATTCGGGCACTTCAGGTATCATTTAAGGTGGAACGGGAAAGTTCGAACAAGCTGGTGAATGCGAAGCGACTTCAGCCTCACAAAAAGTCGTTTTCAAGAAACCGTTCTGCTTTTGAAGAAAAGTTTCCTGCCTGAGATGCGAGAAAAGCGTCTATAGCTGAGCTAAAGCTTAAAGCAGAGCAAAGTAAGTCTAGATTGTCATTTCTATTATATTGATTTATTTGTTTATTTATTGTATTAGTACATCAGCACATACTGAGACATAATTACAGCCAAAATGGTAAAATGGACATAACATGTTGTGGCAAGGTGGTTTGTTTCAAGGACAAAATGGCTCTTCTTTACATTTGGGTTGCCGACCACTGGGTAAGGGTAAGGTGGGGAAGGCAGGAAAGTGTGGTGTATCAACCAGGAAAGAACAAGACAGACAGACAGACATGGTTAAGCCTGGGTATGTAACAATTAGTAGTATTAGTATAATAGTAGTAGTGGTGGTCATAGTAGAAAAAGTCGTAGCTGTTGTGGTTTATGGTGACAGAATAATTGCTGATAAAGAGTGACTAATATTCAGTTAAATGAGTGTGTTAGGCAGCTAAAATTAATCCCTGAAAAAAAAAAGGAAAACATGTGTTTGCCAACACTTCACTCACGATAACTACACTTGGATTCATCAGGAATGACAAGGACATCACAATAAAAGTCCCCTATAATTTACCTGATTTTACTTGATTTAATTAAGCACTAAAACATTTATTTAAACACCATATATTTATACTACCAGTACTTTTTGTAGTTGTGCAGTGAGAGAATAAATCACTAATCACATCAACTAAGATGTGCCTAAATGAGTGTATATGTTATGTAGTTAAAATGTATGGTAATGCTGGGTAAACATTAGATGAAAAACTCAGAGCTATACTGTAGCTGCTAAAAATTAAATGACTCTAACTAGAGGTCAACAGGGTCAGTGCTTGGCAGTATACCAGAGATAAGAAACAATGCTCACTCAGGAAAGACTGCATGAATCAATGAATGCTAAGACTGCCAACTGCCAAACCTACTTTTCACACACTGCCCGCCACATTAGCATTATTTGATGTGACTGTTCCTTACAGGGTTGCACTCCTCGATCCGCAGAAGCTGCTCGGGTGTACAGCGCTCCAGCACCGGCTCCAAAATCTCAAACGGCACTCCCCCGATCTCATAGAGCGCTACAGAGTGAAGAGGAGAAAACCTTTGGGATGAATCGCCACTTAAACCCATATGAGCACAAGACAGATGGTGTGAAACACTCACAGTCAATGTTGTTTTGCAGCGTCCGGATGCACTGCTGGTACAAGGTCATCATGGTGGGAAGATACACAACCTTACTCCCAGAGTACACCTGCATCTTCCTGTTCAGCCGCTGGCCGGTAAACACCGGAGCTTCCTCAGAAACATCTGCAGGCTTGTCTTCCACTGGAAAAACACCAGTCAAGGGTAGAAGATTCTAAAGATGCACTTTGAATAAATACATTGTTTGCTTTTTGGCAAAGACAGCAAAGCGTAAAATGGGAAATATATTAAGACTAAGGCCCAAACCCATTTCTTCTTTTTACCCCTACCCCTTGTCTTCGAGTGTCACCCTAACCCCTTGGAGCTGAGTAACAAGGGTAGTGGTTGAAATCTTCCCTCTGAAATGGGACCCTCAAATAAAAAGAGCATCACTTCATTAACAGCTACCAGCGCTGCTCTGTAGGCGACCCTGCCAGTCTGCAGTGACAGCAGAGGAGGGTAAAGTTCAGCTCCTCACTGCTGGGCTTTAGTTACATTTAGGGCATCATATGACTTCAAAGAGGGAGGCAATTATTTATTATCACCCACCCCTAATTCTTCAGTGATATGAAGCTGAAGTCAGATATTCACCAGCTTCTTGTTTGAATTTTCCCATTCCACCTTAAATGGAGCAGCAGTTATATTCTGGCGCTTCAGGCATCAGAACTGCTGGACTATTTAAAGTGGAACGGGAAAGTTAGCTAGCTAGCTACCGAGGCATTAGAATGCTATTAATTATTTTTTATGCTTGTTATGAAGAAAACGACCATAAATCATTGAAAAGATATTAAAATAAGGTAATACAGTGATTATCGTAACTTTTTAAACAGAGAAAATTCTCACATTTGTGGGTTTCTTTGGTCTCTTGTTCTCCATCTTGCCGGTTTTTCTTTTTTTCTCATAACTCTCGGTTTGGAGTCCCTGAAAAACCTCCGTTTGGAGGGCCATGTAGCCCTAACACTTCGCCCTCCCCCTCTACCTCAACAAAAATTGGGACACCCTACCCCTAGACGTGAACGTGCAAATCAAAGGGCTAAGGGCTAAGTGGTAGGGGCGAGGGGAGAAATGGGATTGGGCCTAATCCTGGACAAGATTATGCCCCTAACAGAAAATCCACTACTAAAAAGAAATCCCACAAGCACCAAGTTGCAGCTCATTAGGTTCAATATTTCACACGACTTTCAAGATACATCTACCACACATGTGAGCAAGGTTTAACAATTATTGACAGTAACTGGTCAGCCATCCTTTGACCCCCTACACTCTAAAAAAAAAAAGATGGTTCTTCAACAGTTCTTTAGTAAAGACAATCCATTTCATGCTTAAATAGCTCTTTGCATGGTGAAATTGTTCTTCAGATTGTTCCATATAGCACCAAAAACCTACTTAAAATAGTTTCTATATATAACTATATACACACAACACATTCTGCATCAATCTGAAGGTGATCTCACCACACAAAGAAGCATTTAAACATGAAATAGTTCTACACTGAACTCATGGTTCCATTCCCTTTACTAAAGAACCCTTGAAGAACCATCTTTTATTAAGTTTTGGGAACTAATGCTTGACAAAAAGTATGTGCCAATGGAATAAGATACTTTTACTGGACTTAAAACATCATAAAGCTTTGTCTAGAACCTTATAGCACTCTTAGAACAACCTCAAAATGTGAATTAATGTCTGTATTTGTGTCTGTACCTAATATACTGGCAACTCAATGTAGTGTGCAACCAGGCTTAATCTGTATTCAGGAATTCAATACTGAATGTTGAACTAATTTAATTATGCTGTACTTTATTACTTCCTTTATTCAATTTGCATTTAAAACATCCTTTAAGTAGCTGTTATTCATTTTTCAGGAGATATTTCTGAGCAGACAATGTAAGATAATCCACTTGCATGAAGAAGAAGAAAGTTAAAGAAATTGAGGGAAAAAAAAAGGAGTTTTCAAAACTGGAGTTCAGAGAATGATTAAAAGCTCCAGAGAAAACAGGCCTCCTAACAACCACCTGGAAGACCTGGTAGACCCCAAAACTGCCCCCATCAGATAAACAGCACTTAAAGCTTTCATCTCTGAGAGAGAGGAGAAAATCAAGCTGCTTCAGATCTGAAAACATCCACAGGTGTTTCTGTCCATCCTTCCACTGTGAGAAGACGACTCAGCGCTGTGGATCTGAAAGGAGGTGTAGCTGTCAAGAAGAACCTCACTGAGAAAAGGAGAAGAAAAGAAGCTGAACAATGGACTGACCACCCCAGAGTCCAGACCTCAACACCACTGAATGTGTTTGATTACTTCAGAAAATCATCAACCAGCTTCTAAGACTGAACTTTGGAGGTGTGTCTGCAGATTCTTTGAGGAACTGAAAGTGAGTCTCCTGAAAAGAATGGAAGCTGGAATAAAGGGAAAGAGTGACACAATAAATACTGATGCTTCTGTGTAATTTCTGTTAAATGTTTTCTTACCTTGTTTGCTTTTTCATAGCAAAAATGATAGCAAGTGAAAAAATCTTAAATATTGTCATTATATCAAATATGTCTCATTATGAGATTGTTGTGAGAATATAAGACTTTTCAACCCATTTTTTAAGTTAAATAAACCTACAATATTCTAACAACCTCCTAATGAGAAATATTAGATATATTTACGATTTTAAGTTTTTACTTGCTGTCATTTTTTCTCCAGTGTTCCTACTGCTGAAAATGGAGTAATTTGTACTTAATGGTCATTTGGACTGTAAATTAAATAAATTAAGTACTGTAAGTATTTCAGACATAAACAGAAGTTAGGACTCACCTTTCCTCTTTGCAAAATACTGATACTGAGAAAGATCCTCACACTCGGGGGAAATTGGGGGGAGTGGAATCTTGAGCAAGTCCAACACAGATCCTTTTGAAACCTAAATGCAATGAAACGCATCCCATCAGAAACTGGAACCGTCTATGAACGAGGCCAATATCTCAAATAGCTACCGTTGTATCCGATTCCTCTTTTACAGCCTTGCTTGACTTGATGCTGGGGACACACACCTTGGCGTCCTCCTTCAGGTCCGTCTTCAAACGTTTCTGGGTCTTATCGTCACATGACTTCCTCTTCCGTTTGGGAGCCTCCAGGTCGTAGCTCAGGTAAGCCTCAAAAGACATAGAGGGCGTTTCGAAGTCATCGCTCTGAAGGTCCTTCTCAGTATGAGCTGCCCTTGGCTTACTTCTCTTCTCCCCACTGTCCTCCTTTTTAATGAGGTCTCTCTTCTTTTTGCCATCTCGCTTCGAAGAGCTCGTCTTGGTGGGAGTTTTGGTTCTATGCTTGTTTGTTATGTCAGAAACTTTTTTCTCAGGTTTTTTTTGCTCATCTTTTTGCTCTGCATGGCCGTCGCCGCTTGATTTCTCTTTGGGCTGGGAGGATTTTTTTGGGGTTGGTGACACGTGCTCCGAGTCAGAGTCTTTCTTTTCACCATCTTTGCCAGCTTTTGATTTGTCCACAGCTCGTTTCACTTTACTTTTACTATCAGAATTCTTCGATGGTTTGCATTCAGAGCCAGAGTTTTCATTTTTGGGCTTCCTTTCAGAGTCGTTTGTGTTCTCTGGAGTCCGATCGCTTTCTTGAACTTCAGACTTAGACGGCTCTTTCAGAGGAGGAGGCTGAGGCTGAGTAACACTGGAGTTCAAAAAACACCAGAGAAACAAAATTCGCCATACCAAATAGTAAATATGATACAAATACTACTTATAAAAAATAACCAGAATTAAGAGGGCTAGACAGATACTAGCAACAACCTGGAATACCACAGCAGCACTTTAGCAACCACTTGAGATCACAGCAATATCCTAGCAACACCTTAGCAACCACATAGGATTCCACAGTAACAGCTTAGCAACACATCAGCAACCACCTAGAATACCATTGCAACAGCCTAGCAACCACCTAGGACACCATAGCAACAGCCTATCAACATCTCAGTAACCAAATTGGATAACATAACAACAACATAACGCCTGAGCGACCACCTAGGACACCATAGCAACAGCCTATCAACACATTAGTAACCAAATTGGATAACATAACAGCATAGCAACACCTGAACAACTATCTGGGATACCATAGCAACAGACCAGCAACACTTTAGCAAACACCTAGGATACCATAGCAACAGTCTATCAACACCTTAGTAACCAAACTGGATAACATAACAATGGCATAGCAAAACCTAAGCAACCACCTGGGATACCATAGCAACAGACTAGCAACACCTTAGCAACCACCTAGGACACCATAGCAACAGCCTATCAAGACCTTAGTAACCAAATTGGATAACATAACAACGGCATAGCAACACCTGAGCAACTATCTGGGATACCATAGCAATGGGCTAGCAACACCTTAGCAATCAAATGAGATTGCCCAGCAACAGCCTAGCAATACCTAAGCAACCACCCGGGATACCATAGCAACAGCCTATCAACAGTTGGTCAAGCCAACTAAAAGTTTATTCATGAACTTCTCCTTTCTAGCTAAATTTTACTATTTAAAACATCACTGCTAGATTTGGGGCCTCAGTACCTTGGAGAATCTCTCGGAACCAGCTTTTTCCATCGGTGAACTAACGTCTTGGCCACTTCCCCCGCGTCACTGTGTTTGCGAAAGGAGTTCACCACTTTACCAATTCCAGTCTCCTACATAAATGACAAAAGTTATAAAGAACAACAAACAATTTGCTTGCTTTGTAGGGATTTTCAAAAGTGATAATCTCTTACAGCAAGAATATCAAGTGTTACGTCCAGTTGTTGAAGCTTCTTCAAGGTTTTCAGCAGCTGAAGCAGAAAAAAAAAAGATTTCTTGGGAACTGTGGGACGAAGACGATATCAGTATGTTTAATGTATTAAATGTAGAAACTTGGACTAAATCCGCCCATGTATTTTTTAAAATCTAACAATTACTTTAGATGCAGTAAAATGAATAGTTTGAAATCTGTCAAATGGGTCCAGTGCTGATTTGTTTTAATCAATTATCAGCCAGCTATACATTTCTAAATCCAATATCACCCATCCCTGATTCAAAGACATAACGTCATTGTCTTATTTTTATTCAGTAAATCACTGAATAAAACATGTATTTTCAGTGTTTTGGTACACAAAATCAATGCACACCATTTAAGGACAAAACCCAGCCAGCTCACTAGAAAGCCTGATTTGCTGAGCAAACAAGAATGGCAGACTCTATGTATGGAAAAAACCTCATATGCAGCGACTCCATTGGCAAAGCGCTATAAATGGGCAGTGCAACACCCACATAGGTTGTAAAAGACCAGCCAGCATGCATGTGCGAAAAAAGTCACATGTACTAAAGAATTTCAGCACATATTAAAGGGTTCCAGTACAGATTTAAAGAAGGACACAATCACTCAGTTCATTACAGTCATTTAGCAGAACATATAGACTATCTAATCACCTCGCGCCTGCCTAATTCTTTTTCCCCCAGACTGACAGACGGGCAACAGGAGAGACAACTGCAGCAGTATTTTTAGCCTAGAACCACTCAAACCCCAACCCCCTCTATCATGTCCCCACTCAGCAGTAGCAAAAGGCAGGCCACCTGCATGAGAGCAGGCTGTGGATCCGAATGCAGGCCCCACAAGAACATCAGTGAAAAGAAGCCACTGAATAATCTACAGCAAAGCCGAGAAAGCGTCAGAATTATAATCCATTTTAAGCAAACCTGAGACCAAGTAAAATGATCTTAAATCGAGTCACTGTATCTAATATTTCAAACTTTGAAAGGATTGTAATATTATAAGATTATATAACTTCTTTCCAGACATTTTTTTACTTGCTTTAAAAATGCTGGCAGCTGCTTTTGCTTATTTCAAGCACATTTCTTAAAACAAGCTAAATTATCTACCCATATAATGAGACAACTTTCCTTAATAAAATCACTTAAACCAAGTAATGTGTCTTGAAATATGTTAAATAATCTTATATAAAGCTTACAACACTCAAATAGAGATAACTGCACGGCAAAAAAAGAAAAAAAAATGGTATCTTGTCAAGTAAAATGATCTTAAATCGAGTCAATATAACTCATATTTCCAACTTTGGGATGGCTGTAATAATATTATAAGATTATAGAACTTCTTTCTAGACATTTTTTACTTGCTTTAAAAATGATGGCAGCTACTTTTGTTAAAACAAGCAAAGTTATCTGCACATATCATGAGAATTTTACTCAAGAAAATAACTTAAAACAAGTAAAATATCTAGAAATATGTTAAATAATCTTATCATAAGCTTACAACAATCCCACCATAGGTAATATTAGATATATCTATGCACATATTAAAGGGTTCCAAGATCATTTCACTGGAAAAGACACTTTGCAGTGTGGAATTGTGCTTTATTTCCCATTACCCATCGCTCCGGTACCAAAGGGTACAGTTTTTTTGCTTTTGGTATCTGCTCAAGACTGGTAGGGACTAATTGCACTCAAGGGTGCTCTTTCTCAGCATTCTGGGAACACTTGCACTGAAGTCACCAATAATTTTAGCAAATTCTTTACTCTGAAAATAAAGTCACCAAGCACTTATATATTACCAATAAACGCATCAGAATGAAACTAAAACGCTGATGTGTCTCCTGTTTTTAGAATTATTACCTTGTAATGAGTTTGCTACAATGACATAAGCTAGTTAGGAAGCAAATTACCCAAATTAGACACTGGATAACATGACCAAAAAGACAGTTACATCAATTAAATTGTGGTTATTCTGTCTCAAGCAAGTGGGAAATGAACTAGAACTACAATCTTAAAGGGGAATCCAATTATTTCTCCATAATTCAATCATTGGGGATGTTAAACCGCCTCATTCAGATATGGTTCACTGTAGAGAAAATGACAGAATTTTTTAAAGTGGTGGTGATAAGAACCACCGACTGCAATGTCTATAACACTAAACAGTCATGTTTATGTGTCTGAGTTTTTATATGTAATGTTGATAATGGTAAATAGTTATAAATCTGAAAAATATATTTAAAAAATACCTTGAGGACTATTTTGCCTTGCAATGCCTTGTATCTTCCCACTGTAGTGTTAAAAAAAAAAAAACTTTAGACCAAAATCAATTTCTCTGACATCAGACATAACCAGTTTATGTAATAACTTACTGTGAAGGAGGCATTAAAACACTTAATATATCTAGTTCTTATCACCACCACTGTACAATCCTGACTCAGAAGGTTTCTCTGGAACAAAGCATTCCATATCAGACCACTCTGAATGACTATGTTTACATCTTAACCATTTAATTATTGAGATTGGTGTTTTTAATTCGGTGGAATTCCCCTTTAAGTTCCATACCACTCATTTCACACGACTTCTAAAACCCAGCTGATAGACACAGGGCCTTAGGTCTCCCTGGCTGATTGCTTTAAACAAAGACACACTGCCAACAGCCCCAAAAATCTATGCAGAGCAATCTGATGAGCACCCCATGGTCTTAAAATGCATTTTTTGTGGTGTATAATGAGAGAAAAACGATACCGTGTGCCCTTCGGTGCTTTCTTTAAGCTGAAGTTTCAGCTGTAATACTTTTTCCACGTCTGTCGGGGCCATGACGGACGCGCTGCCTTTAACACAAGAAAACCTCTCCAAACCCGGCCGTCATCTTTATATGGGGCGGGGACATGGACCACCAAACACAGTTCATTCTTTTCATAGTGATAAATGGTCAAAAAGGCCAAGAAAATAAAAAATAAACGTGTATTTGAGCCCTGTTGTAGCAGACGATGCTGAGTTACGACTCACGTTAACCTACGTTGGTTCAGCAGGCGGCTGATGGGTTTGTAGGCCTCAGTGTCCTAAAATGTCAGCAGCCTGTTTTATTTATCTACGAATTTACTCTTACTTTGTCCCATTTCATTCAGAATTGGTCACTCATCCTGATATTTGTGTTTAGATCAATTCTCCCACCACTTTGACTGCTTTGTTTTTCCCCTTGTCACTTAGCTAGGTAGCTTAGCATAGCTCACTTAGCATAACCTTTTTATACCAGACCAAAAGTTCCAGAAAATCAGAAGAACTGTAAAAGGTGGAACAGCGAAGTAGTGGGTTTGGGGTTTGTTGAGGTTTTAATTGTTGTATTTGAAGGATTGTTTGAGTCAAAGTGTTTATTTGGGTTGAATAAAATCATTTAACGCGCGTCATTAGCATCCTCTGCTAACAGCTACTGGGACGCAACGGGGTTGAAATAAACGCGTTTTCTTAATTTATTGGTCTTTTTTATTGATTTGAAGTGTTTTGTGGGTCTTAATTTGTATACTGGGTGAATTGTTTAATTAAAATTGCTTATTTTGGGTTGAATAAAATCAGCTAGCTACATCGCCTGCTACCACAGGAAACCATTTTCACAGTCCACCTTAAATAGCGCAGCAGTTACATTGTGACGCCTCTCCATTTAAGGTGGAACGGAAAACTTCGCATAATAAGCTGACTTCAGCTTCAGTTCCCGTGCTTAACAGATGATGGATGTGCTATTATTATACTTCAGTTGAGTTCTTTAGTGAAACTTGCTCGTACTTGAGGATTTCTGGACTTGATAAAAGTCTTTATTTCAGTTAGGTACCGTTATTTTTACCCCAGTTCAGCTATAGCTGTCACAGCTATGCCCAGAGTGAGCTGTAAGCTCATCACAAGATTATTTAGCGTATTTCTAGGCATGTTTTACTTATTTTAAGTAATTTTATCAAGTAAAATTATCTCACTTTATTGGCATATTTCTTAAAATAAGCAAAACTATCTGCCAATACAGTGAGATCATTTTTACCTGATAAAACAACGTAAAACCTCTACAAAAAATAAGCTAAATAAACTTATAATAAGCTTACAACACTCTCAACATGAGAAATATTAGATATATCAACTAGATTTCAAATAATTTGTTGTTTTTGCAGTGTAGATTTAACAGTTTAAAGGGTTAGAACTCTTGTCAGTTCTTGCAGTCTAGGGAAAATAATTATTATAATAATAATATTAAATGTTCTGCCAATTGTTCTTAAGAGAAAAGTTAATAAATAAATAAATGACAATGTTAGAAAGTTTTTTGAAGAATAATAATATATCTTTTAACTTTTTTCTCAAGTATGTAGTTAAGAAAAATGGCACATTTAAGAAGATTTTCTTTAAGACACTGTTGTGAGTCCGGTCCTCACAGAGTGAATGAAAGGAGCAGATCTCCCATGCTGTGTTTTATGGGCTGTTAGAATAGGGGGGTCTTGCTTCACGTCGTAATTGCGCAATGGTCTCTCTTCCCACAGGGACAGAGGAGGAGTTAGCTGGCTGGCAGTCTTTACTGACCACTGGAACAGTGTCTCTCTCTCTCTCTCTCTCTCCAGCACACCAACTTGGAGGTGCAAGTCCTTCCCTTACCAGCACCTACTTCATCTCAGCACAGGTAGGCCAGATTTACACTATTGCAAACTGTTGGAGCGATCAGAAGAAGCTATTTCTACACTAATTAAACTTTTTTCGTTTATTTCAAACATACCTGGGGAAAAACAGATAGGCACCTATTGGGAAAACAGATAGACACTGGATTGCTAAGCATGTAGGTTGTACATTTAAGCCATTTCAATTAATGGCAGACATTCCAGTAATGATTTAATGGTTATTTAATGTTTATTTCTTAAACTAAGCCATCTGGAGCTAGCTGATAACGTTACTTTTTAATTAACGCCTCTCCTGGATGTAATTTAAACACAGATTATAGGCTAATTAATCAATAACTGAGGACAATTTGATATTACAATTACACATAATGGTAAACATTACTAATGAACAAAGAATATAGCGAGTATCCATGCGGCTGTAGGCCATGACACAAACTCTATAAAAGGAACTTAAGGCCAGAGCTATCCGGCGCTGCTATTCCTGGATATGGTTGTGATAAATCGTGACAGATGGAGAGAGAGGAATGTGACACTCTGCCATGCGATAACGGCTCTTAAGAGTAAATTCTGCTATTTGCAGAATAAACAGTATTGGTGCACTTACAAGATAGACCTTCCATTTGCATGTAGAATTATTATGTTGTTTTAAGTAAGTGTTTCTTAAAGGGCCCGTATCATGTGAACACAAATTGCCCTCGCTTTTTAGAAATGAACACTGCATGAAAGTCGCAAAGCATACAATACAAATGCAGTATAAATAAATGCATATGCGGAAAATGAGCTGAAAAACACTGTTTTGAATTCACTGTTTTTGTGATGTCACAATGCATTTACATATCTGTCTATTCAGCCTACAGCAGTTCTGTCCCTCCTATTTACAAGGAGCAAACTGTTTTTTCAGACTGGTATGTAAATGAGCTCTTGCAATTCAGGGCAAGAGCTCATTTACATATCAGTCTTAAAAGCACAGTAATAAATACAGCCCGTTTGATTAAAAGGGATACAGAGAGTTTGGAAAATGGTCATGTAAAAGTGAGTATGACTTGGTGTATAAAAGCACACAAATATCATAAGTGTACTTTAGAGAAAACAGGAAAATGCAAGGAGAGTGTAGGATATGGGCCCTTTAATGCTGCTTCTAGGGACACATGGCACTGCACAGTGTCCAGTCTTTCCACCGGATCCAGCTCATCATCCGATTTTGAAGCTCCTCATGAGCTGGATCGGTTGTGCTGGTGCATGGAATAGCTCAAACTGTTGCTGTGGGTTAGCACACTGTCAGGAAAAAGGGTAAATGTACTTTCAAAGGTACATCATTGTCCTTAAGGTCCAATTGTGTATTTAAATAATATTTAAATTGAGTTTTAAAGGTATGACAGGGTCTGTAGAATCATTATCTATCTATCTATCTATCTATCTATATATATATATATATATATATATATATATACACGTGATTTACCCTAATATGTATGCACTATAATATGATACAATTATGTTTCTTAACTAAAGATACTGCAGACGTAGAGGGAACCACCACAGTGACAGCATTTATGTTGCACTAAATTGTACTAAATAGGACTAATTATGTTTCTTTGTAATCAAACATGCAGTTTGTATAGATATTCAAAATATCCTCAGAAAACCATATTGTGGCAAATTGAAACATAA
This sequence comes from Colossoma macropomum, assembly GCF_904425465.1. Lineage (NCBI taxonomy): Eukaryota > Metazoa > Chordata > Actinopteri > Characiformes > Serrasalmidae > Colossoma > Colossoma macropomum. The sequence continues at coordinate 3,629,869 of NW_023494791.1, read as the reverse complement.
ATTTTAATAAATATTGTCATATTTCCCAGCCTTGCCTTTTTTTCTGATTGCAGAAGCTGAACTAAGAGGCACTGCTTTAAAGGGCCTACATCTAATATTTTTCTTGTGTATAATTTTTCCTCTGCTGGGGTTCCACACAGCTCCAGCTCCCCCTGAGACCCAGAAGGAGAAGCGGCTTAGAAGATGTGTGTGTGTGTGTGTGTGTGGGGTCCACACATAACGTTTGTGTAGTTTTTATGTGTCAAAAACAGCTGTAATTCATTTTTACATGACCATTTCCCACCATAGAATTAAACAGCCTGTTTTAATTTATGCGCTTTTAAGACTGATATATGTAAATGAGCTCTGTTCTGATTGGCTGTCATGCAGTCTGGGCTGAAACGCTTCTGTGTGAATGTGCAGAGCTAAACTGTGGACTGAATTGAAGGATATATGTAAATGTGATGATTTTTGTGACATTACAGAAACAACAAATTCAAAATTTGTGGCTTCATATTCCATTAATAGATTGTAAGGACTCATCAAAAGCTTTTATTAAAAAAAATGTTAATGAAAAATTCAGTTTTCCATGATCCCTTTAAGCCATAAAATACAGAGTGATGTCGTTTGTAAAACAATCTATCTATTTTATATTTTCTTCGTTTCCCCATAACAGTGCAACGTGATCTTTAAAGACTGTTTTTCCCAATTTAGCACAAATGAAAAACCCAGGTCTTGAGACACTGAAGGACATCAAAGTCTCTGTCCTGAGAAGATTCTCTGTGACGTTATAGCCTTTTTTTCTGTCACATGACCTACTTATGTTTATTCACTCAGGTCTTGGCTGTGACCAGCTGCAACAGTCATGGCACCCAAGAAGAACAAGGCCGCGAAGAAGAGCAAATCAGACATCAATGAGATGACGATCATGGTGGAAGACAGCCCGATCAACAAAATCAACGGGCTGAACACCCTTCTGGAAGGAGGCAACGGTTTTAGCTGCATCTCGACGGAGGTCACCGACCCCGTCTATGCTCCTAACCTCCTGGAAGGCCTCAGCAACATGAGACAAGAGAGTTTCCTGTGTGATCTGACGGTAGCAACCAAGTCCAAGTCCTTTGATGTGCACAAAGTTGTGATGGCCTCCTGCAGCGAGTACATCCACAACATCCTCAAGAAGGACCCAGCCGTCCAGAAGATCGACCTCAACGACCTGTCCCCGGTCGGTCTGGCCACGGCCATCACGTACGCCTACTCCGGAAAGCTGACCTTGTCGCTGTACACCATCGGCAGCACGATTTCCGCAGCCATGCTCTTGCAGATCAACACGCTGGTGAAGATGTGCAGCGACTTCCTGCTGCAGGAGATCAGCGTGGAAAACTGCATGTATGTGGTCAACATCGCCGACACGTACAACCTGAAAGAAACGAAGGAAGCGGCTCAGAAGTTCATGCGCGAGAACTTCATCGAGTTCTCGGAGATGGAGCAGTTCCTGAAGCTCACCTATGAGCAGATCAGTGATTTCCTGACAGACGACTCCCTGCAGCTGCCCTCTGAGCTCACAGCCTTCCAGATCGCCATCAAGTGGTTGGACTTTGATGAGAAGAGACTGAAGTATGCCCCTGATCTGCTGACGCACATTCGCTTTGGAACCATCTCGCCCCAGGACCTGGTCAGCCATGTGCAGACCGTCCCCAGGATGATGCAAGACCCAGAGTGTCACCGCCTGTTGGTGGATGCCATGAATTACCACCTGCTGCCATACCAGCAGAACATCCTGCAATCCAGAAGAACCAAGGTCCGCGGTGGCCGAAGAGTGCTGCTTACCGTGGGTGGAAGACCAGCCTTGACTGAAAAGTCCCTCAGCAGGGATGTTCTCTATAGAGACGAGGACAGCATTTGGAACAGACTGACCGAGATGCCTGCGAAGAGCTTCAACCAGTGTGTGGCTGTGCTAGATGGCTTCCTCTATGTGGCTGGTGGTGAAGACCAGAATGATGCCAGGAACCAAGCAAAACATGCCGTCAGCAATTTCTGCAGGTAAGTGTCCTCATCTGTGTTTCAGCTCCCAAGTGACGCAGTCATCTATGTGTTTTAAATGGTTCATATCATGAAAAAGTGAATTTCTTCACTTTATTAAATAAAAGAGTTACACGCAGGCTTGTCACACTTATTCTGTAATCACCTGATCCTAAATATTTTAGCTGATCACAGTTATTTTCCACAGTTTTTACAATCGTAGTTCACGTCAACCATAAAGTGAATTGGGTGTGTATTTGTCAGTTGCATTGAGGCAAATGCATATGATCACTGCTGTCGGAACAAAACCGCGTATCTCAGTTTTTAGACATAATTTGACAGTTCCTGTGGTCCTACATATTGTGTGTAAATTTTATGGGAACAGAAATGTCCCATCGAAAAAAGTCTGGTTCCATTGACTTAAGTTGACTGAGTTTGATTTTTCCTTCTATGGTAAAGTTCTCATTTTGGAGATACAAGGTTTCGATCTGACAACCGTGATATTCTGCTATAACACCTTTAAAGGGCAGCAGTGAGTTATGTTTATTTATTGATTTTAATAACACCTTCAAATGGGGTAGTGAGTAATGTTTGTTTATTTGAGCTGGAGCTGTTGGAAGCAAAATAAAAAATCAGCCCATCTGGCTTGTACTTTAGCAGTTTTATAAAAGTTAAAAAAAATGGTTAAATTATTAATTGCAATTATTTACATGGCACAATGTCATGCTCGTGACTAGCCTAGTTGGATGTAGTACATAAACACTGTTTCAAAACACACTGTTCAGCCCATACATATAGGCTAAAATAAATAAAAAGCTTTTTTTTTGTGATGTACGAAAACCAAGTCATTTACATTAGAGATGGACCGATCAGTGATTTTGGGGTTGATGCAGATCGTCGATCTCAGTACAGTTTTTTCAGACGAAAGAAAAGGATGTGATTTTAATGTAGTGTGACCTTCACACCAAGTCTGAAGCGTTTTTCTGTCTAAACATTCTGAAAACATCCTGACACACGTTTGTTTGGGCTGCAACCATGACAGTGGAGCCTGACTTTAAAAGACCCATACATTACAGAAAATAGAGCCTTCTCTGATTAAAAATGTGTACAGCATCGCAGTCCATCAGTTTTGGACTTGGTTTGAAAGACGGCATTAACATATGTGTTTATTTTCAAAAACTTGATAGGCCTTTAGTCCTGTAGTCAAAAGTCAAAGGGTCTGTATTTCCATCTGGAGTTTGAAAGCGGAACTGCAGGGTCCTGTGATCAAGGAGCCTCGCACAGGGCTGCAGCAATCCTTAACTCATGACATATGGCTCATATGTTTTTCATCACTGATCAGCTCTTAGGATCGGCTAAGGCAGAGAAATAATGGCAAATCGCCTATTGCATATTTAGGCTGAAAATCGGCCAATACCGTTATATAGCCGATCCATCGTTCCATCTCTAATTTACATATCTCCACCTACTCAGCCTACAGCGGTTTAGCCTCGTCTGGATTCTGTCTTCAGCTTTTTTTCTTCTTTTTAGTGGACAATGTGCCAACATGTTAGTTTGTCAGAGAAATGTATTTTAACTAACGGCAGTCTAACCTATTTAGCAATAAAAGTTATGCTATCTCTGCCTTTTCAGGTATTAATAATACATCCTTAAATTATGACTTTCTGTATAAATGCTATGCGCCCATTTTAAAATGACTTTGAAATAAATATTGTTTTTTCTGCCCAGGTATGACCCCCGATTCAACGCATGGATCCACCTTGCCAGCATGATTCAGAAGCGTACACATTTCAGCCTGAACACCTTCAACGGTCTCCTGTTTGCTGTGGGTGGACGTAACTCCGATGGCTGCCAGGCTTCTATTGAGTGCTACGTTCCATCCTCCAACCAGTGGCAGATGAAGGCCCCAATGGAAGTTCCAAGATGCTGCCATGCCAGCACAGTCATAGATGGCAAGATCCTGGTAACCGGCGGTTACATCAACAACGCCTATTCCAGGGCCGTGTGCTCTTACGACCCGTCGACGGATAGCTGGCAGGATAAAAACAGCCTGAGCACCCCAAGAGGCTGGCATTGTTCCACCACTGTGGGCGATCGGGCTTACGTTCTCGGAGGCAGCCAGCTCGGCGGTCGCGGCGAGAGGGTGGATGTCTTGGCGGTTGAAAGCTTCAACCCTCATTCTGGCCAGTGGAGCTACGTTGCCCCCTTGCATACAGGAGTGAGCACAGCAGGCGTTGCCACCCTGAATAGCAAGATCTACCTCCTGGGCGGCTGGAACGAAGTTGAGAAGAAGTATAAGAAATGCGTTCAGGTGTACAACCCCGACCTCAACGAATGGACTGAGGACGACGAGCTGCCCGAGGCGACGGTGGGCATCTCCTGCTGCGTCATCACCATCCCCACCCGCAAAACACGAGAGTCCAGGGCCAGCTCGGTATCGTCCGCTCCAGTCAGTATATAGGTGATGATACAGGTTTGATATGCACAATGATGCCGAAATAGGTGATCTCAAACTTTTCCTGTCAGATGTTCACACTGAACTTCAAATTTAAAATAATCAAACAAACTTCCCTTTTCACATCGACAAGCTGAATATGCTTTAATACGTTTTGTTACAGTGAACATCACCTATTATTTATGGGCGACGTCTTTTATAATTCGCTTTTAATAAATTGCTGATTGCCTTTTGATGTTTTTCATTTTTTTGATGAATTTGGAAGTGTAAAAATAGTTCAAAGGTTGTGAACACTGATTAGAAATCTGCGGTTGGGGCTAGATTGGTTGACTTAAACAGGAAATAACAGGAAATAACAACTCAGCAACTTTCAAACACACCTCACATAATAGTTACACTGGGGCCAATTCTTCTGTAATTATCAGCCCTTCTCAATAACGAGGCAGATGTAGGGCACGGTAGGGTGCTAATATGCCAAACCTGGTTTTTCAAAAGTCGCAAAATAATGATATTTAGGTCTATAGACGATTGTATATGATATACTTTACATGTCATATATATTTATTTATATACAGATTAACTTGCGATGCAAAATGATATCTTTGCCAAAAAAATCGCTATTTAAACTTGACCAATATTTCAAACAAATATTTGATGGTGTACTTAGTCTGTAATGCTAATCCAGGTGGATTCAGTCCAAATATCTACACTTTATTAGTGTTTATGTGTCGGCATCGGCAGATACATACATATTAGCCCACAATTCCCATATTGGAGCACCCCTCAAATTAACAGTCTATTTAAAGAGTAATTTACTAGAGAAAGAACAATAAGCAGAACTTTTTCAGAGCTCTGACAGTAGAGCTCCTCAGACATGTTACACATGCTGCAGCAAGCTCACCACGATCCAATACAAACTGAAATGTAATGATTACATTTCACCCAGACGTACCTACCAGGTGTAGGCGTGTTAGAAGCAGTTCAGTTTTACTTTCCCTTCCAACACTTGAACAGAAAATCTAAAGAGCGCTCCTCGAAGTACTACAGCGAATGGATACCATAACTGCCTTCACCACTCAAAGACAGGAAACCTGAAGAGAGTCATAGAAAGTTAGAGAGTTCATCGTGTAAGGGCTTGTTTTGTAAAATGGCTGAATGGGGACTGGATGTGAAGCTATGTGCCTGGTCTGTCTGGACGAGTTCCTGACAGCTCACGACAGCAAACTGAATAATGTGACAACCGCACACAGTGATGTGTTGTATCCGGGGGAAAATGGCTACTCGAGAGGAGAAACATTTGTAATTATGCTGATTCATCATGTCCACGTTCTACATATTTATTAAAGGTTCCTATAAAATGTTGTTGACCTCTTTGTTTTTTCTTTTTAGTGCCTTTGATTTCCTGTAATAAACACCACATAGAGTTGGTGACTCTGCTTGCTTTCAGGCTCCACAAATACAATCGTCGTATCTAGCATTTTGTTTTATTGCAGAGTTTATTATTATTTTATTATTTTATTGTTTTATTCAGGTGTCATTCCAGTAAAATCTGTAGGGAAAGCGGTGAATGTAGAGATGGTCACAGCTCAATTTCACAAAAAAAATGGATTTAAAATATTTATTTATTTATACTCGCAAGCGTTTTCTAAGTGAAAATAGATTAACACATCATATCTACAGAGGCCAAACTTAAATAGAGCATTTTTGTGCTATTTCTGCTAATATTTATTTCTATTTGCATACCTTTAACATATAGGAATAAAATATGAAATAAACTTTTGCAAAGGCCACATTTTATTTTTTACATAGTGTATATTATACCACAGAGCAGGTACTATTTGGGTGGTGGATCATTCTCAGCACTGCAGTAACCCTGACGTGGTGGTGGTGTGTTAGTGTGTGTTGCGCTGGTCTGAGTGGATCAGACACAGCAGTGCTGCTGGAGTTTTTAAACACCTCAGTGTCACTGCTGGACTGAGAATAGTCCACCAACCAAAAATATCCAGCCAACAGCGTCCTGTGGGCAGCGTCCTGTGACCACTGATGAAGGACTAGAGGATGACCAACACATCTACATCTACAAGGTGTAATGACAAGGTAGGAGTGTCTAATAGAGTGGACAGTGAATGGACACAGTGTTTAAAAACTCCAGCACCACTGCTGTGTCTGATCCACTCATACCAGCATGACACACACCAACACACCACCACCACGTCAGTGTCACTGCAGTGCTGAGAATGATCTACCACCCAAATAATACCTGCTCTGTGAGGGTCCATGGGGGTCCTGACCATGGAAGAACAGGGTAACAAAGCATGTAGAGAAACAGATGGACTACAGTCTGTAACTGTAGAACTACAAAGTGCTCCTACATGGTCAGTGGAGCTGATAAAATGGACAGTGAAGGTAGAAACAAGGAGGTGTCAATTAAGTAAAACCAAATTAAAAAAACGAACTGTGTAAATTATATATATATATATATATATATATATATATATATATATATATATATATATATATATATATATATATTTATGTATCTAAGGGGGCCATTTTCTTCATGACCCAGTATAATGGCAAATTTTGTTGTGTCACTCTACAGATGCAGTTTTAATAGCGTGTCCTTCGCCTGCTAGATGCCTGAGGAATGATTAAAAAAGCAAATAAAGGAAAAAAAACATACTGAATACCTAGCTAATCCCTCAGCCAATCAGAAAGGCAGTTCAAGTTGCGGGAGTGGCCACTGTCTTTTCTGCTGTTATTAGAGAATATTAGTTATTGAGGTCATGATGGGATAGGCTTCCTCTGATTCTGCAATGTCATACCTCTTAGTGTATATTCTGGCCAGTTATCCTTTTTAATACAGCTGCCAAAAACCCTTATAGGCAATACCTTATCTTAAGCCAGCAGGTAGAGACTGTAAAGCTGGTCTCAGATCAAGGTGAAAGGCCATGTGACACCACAAGGAGTGGTCTATAGTGCACTGAGAGTGTCAGCAGTGCAAGCAGACATGCCTTTCAATGCTGACACTGAAATTAATTTGCAATGTCAAATCAAATTAAACTAAATAAAGCCAATAATAATAATAACGACTTTGACTTTTCATCCCAGAACATCCAGAAACAATGAGTGATCTGTGCTACACCCTTGAAAAGGTTCTTGAAAAGTTAAAGTAAAGGCAAATGTTTGTATATATAGAATCACGGACGCAGAAAGAATGATTTGAATGTATAAATGATTTTTTTCATGGTTAAATGTTTCCTCTATATGACAGAAAACCTGTTCTTTAAATAACCTATTTAAAACTGGTTCAGTAGAGTACCAACAGGGTTCTGCTGTTGTTACAAGTCATAGAACCTTATTTGTTTATTTATTTATTTAGTGCTATATAGAATAGAATGAGCATGTATAGGCCCACTCATATCTGAAATTAAAGAACTATGTAAAATAAAGCTGTAACTAAGAATTACATTATTATTATTATTATTGTTGTTGTTGTTGTTGTTGTTATTGTTATTATTATTATTATGAGCTAGGTGTGTTAGCATTACTGAAAGGACAGGTTTCCCAGTGGCTTGCCTTAAATCACTGTTGGTATTATTTGTTGTTGATGATGATGTTAAAAATAATAATAATAATAATAATAATAATAATAATAATAATAATAACGATAGTAGTAGTAGCATTTATTATTATTAACATAATCATCATCAACAACAAATAACACCAGCACCAATAACAACTACTGTATTATTGTTAATTATTAATTATTGTTAATTAAGCGTCTTGCATAATGTGTTGCTACCAGAGCTCCCTAAACCTGAGCTGTCCCTCCTCCTAAACCCTCCGACGCCCCCCTCCTCCAAAATCCTCGGACTAATGCTGTTTTTTCCATACACAAAGCACACAATCAAAATCAAAAGGTTAGTTCATCTACAGAGTCCTTTCAGAAATAAACCCAGAAAATAACATTGGGGAAAAAAGGACATGAACAACATGCACACAAGAACTCGCCACAATGATAGTACAAATACTTATGATACTACTAATAATAATAAATAATAATAAATACTATTACTAATACTACTTCTACTAGGACTACTACTGTTACTAATAATAATATTAATACTACTACTTAATACTTACTACTACACTACTACTACCACTACTACTACTGGTTGTAATAATAATAATAATAATAATGATAATAATAATAACTAGAAGTGCATTTCCTGAAGTAAACACGGAGTGGTTGTGCAGCGGTTACTGTGGAAGCCTGTAGGAGGAATGAGGGATGAAAAAACTACACATAGAGGAGTGTGGGTCAGTAAGGTGGTGGTTTAAAGCTTGGAGACCTAACGTGAGTGAGTACATGTACTTTGGTGGCTGTCTGGGAAAAAGACAGATTAGGGCTTTTATTGTGAAAGATAACGAATGAGACTCTATGGGAGGAACGAGGGATGAAAAAGACAGCAAATAGAGGAGTGCAGGTCAGTGCGGCTGTGGATTAGAGCTTGGGGACCTGCCCTGAGTGAGTACATGCATTTCGGTGGCTGTCGGGCAAAGAAGTAATAGAGTTTGAGTGGTGGCGAAAATGAATGAGACTCAGTGAGAGGAACGAGGGATGATAAAATGACAGAAAGAGGAGTGCAGGTCAGAATGACTTTGGATTGGAGCTTGGGGACCTGCCCTGAGTGAGTAGATGTAGTTTGTTTGCCGTCGGGTAAAGAAACAAGAGAGTTTGAGTGGTGGCAAAAATGAATGGGACACTATGGGAGGAACAAAGGATGAAAAAACGACAAATAGAGGAGTGCAGGTCAGGACGGCTGTGGATTAGAGCTTGGGGACCTGCCCTGAACAAGTACATGCATTTTCGTGACTGTCGGGCAAAAAAGTAATAGAGTTTGAGTGGTGGTAAAATGAATGAGACTCAATGAAAGGAACGAGGGATGAAAAAATGACACAAAAAGGAGTGCGGGTCAGTATGGCGGTGGATTAGTTCTTGTGTTACCTAAGTGCAATTCCACCTTACAGTTACAGTTACACCTTAAAAAAATCATCATGTGTGCTGATACTGCTGAGCATTAGGCTGGGAGCGGGTGAAGCATTGGGCTCCGTGCGTGAGTTTGGATGGGTGTGTGAGTTAACGGCATGCTGCCAACAGTCCGCTCAATGTAAGTCTATGAGAGAAACAAATGATGGAATAAAACGACAAACGGATGAGTGCGGATCAGAACGACAGCGGATTCATGCTCGGGGGCCTGCCCTGAGATAGCGTATCAAAAATGGTCTCGTTCGGACAAGCAGAAGCACCTTAGATTGGCATGCAAATGTTCACCCCATTCATTCTCAATGGGAAAAATTCCGCAAAAATCCATTGCCACACGGAATCCGCGCATCCGATCAAAAAGCTGTATACAAGCACGCATCACACAATCAGGCCGGACAATCTGGGGTTGGAACGGTGTCGATATCTCGAAAACTAATAATAATAATAATAATAATAATTTTAAAGAGTGTATTAGTTTCCTTTTGTGATCAGTTCTACACTACGTAGTGCGCTGCTCTACCCGTGGATTTCTGCAGTGTCATGATTACAAACGCCTCGAGCGCCGTCGCCGTGGCAACGGCGCTCGGGCGCGTTCGTACGCCAACCCGAAGTGACCCGCGAGGCGTCGGGAGCGCGCGCGCGCGCCTCTCTGAGCGACCGGCTGCTGAGTCACAAGATGACGCGCCTCCGCCTGCGCGGGTCACGTGAGGCGCCATAAGCGCTGAGAGCGAGAGAGGGAGGGAGAGAGAGAGAGAGAGAGCGAGAGAGGGAGGGAGAGAGAGAGAGAGAGCGAGAGAGAGAGGGAGGGAGAGAGAGAGAGAGAGAGAGAGAGAGAGAGAGAGAGAGAGAGAGAGAGAGGGGGCGGGGCCGCCGGGCTGCACTCGGTTCAGTCCACACTCCGGCAACCGAGCGAGGGTTTTTATTGAGGACTCAGCGCAGCTCTACGGTTCAGTGTCCGCTGTCGAGCTTCTGCGTTCGCCGGTGTTGTTGTCGTGTCGGTCCGCTGCTGCTTTCCCGGCGTGTGCGTGGTCTCGTGCGCGAGCGCCGACCGTTACGAGGTGCCGGATTAGAGTCGGTTTAAAGGCCTCTCTTTAGCTAAGTTAGCTAGCGGGCAACGTTAACCTTACGAAAGCGTTGCTGAGGCGACCTCGGCGCCGGTTTATCTCTCATTTTGCCCTCGTTTATTCCCCGGTTTCAGCTCCGTGTGAGGCGAGGCCGTCAATTCGGGGAAGAATAAGTGGCCCCAAGTTAGCTAGGTTAGGTTAGTTAGCTAGCTGTTAAGTGAACGAGCGGCGCGGTCAGTTTGTGCTAGCTGTGATGGGCTTGCTGTCTCAAGGGTCGCCGCTGAACTGGGCAGAGACCAAGAAGTATGCCGACCACGTCAGGAAGCACGGCATCCTGCAGTTCCTCCACATCTACAACAAAGTGAAGGACCGGCAGAAGGACGTGCTGAAGTGGGGCGACGAGGTGAGAGCGCTTAAACGTTAACTTTCACCCGCTTCTTGTTCGAATTTCGCCGGTCCACCTTAAATGGGGCAGCAGTTCCATTCTGACGACCGAGGCGCCTGGATGTCACTGCTGCACCGCTTAAGGTGGAACGGAAAGATTGGAAGAGGAAGCCGACTTTCAGCCCCGCACTTGACCTAAACTTAATCCCCGTTACTCGTATCATGACCTGATGTGCTCGTTAAAGGGGAATTCCACCAATTTTTCAGTTTTTTTGTGTACGTCATTGAAGTGGAAACAGAGCCATTCAGAGTGGTGATGTGGTGATTTGTAGAGACTCAGATCTCTTTACAGTGGTGGTGATAGGAACCAGGGGTCGCCATGACTACAACACAGCTATAGACATTTTATTTACTATCCAAAACCACCAGTGAACCTACACATGAGGTTTTAGTCTTCATATATGATGATGATGATGATGATAAAGTAGTCAGAAATCCGAAATAATACGTTTTTTTGGGCCCACAACACGTGTACCCCCCTCCGGATTCAAATACACTTTAAACCAAAAACTTTATCATAAAACAACGTCTCAGACATCAAGCAGTGAATTCATAACATTTCATGTAGCTAATAGCTTTCTGTGACGGAGCTTTTAGAGGTGGACGTCTGGTTCCTATCACCACCACTGTGAACAGTTCTAACTCGGTAAGTTTCTCTACAACGGAGCATTTCACACCAAACCACTCAGAACGACTCTGTTTACGTCACAGCAACTTTCTGGAAAAGCAGTGAAGTTCCCCTGCAAGTTACACCGTGATGTAATTCTGAAATGGAGTTGCGTATTGTGCTTTCAGAAGGGAAGAGACGAGAATAGAGGAGAGCATGGTTAGCTTTGCGGCTAACATCTCTGCCAGGAGCCGTGAGCAGGTGCATGGCTCAGCCCAGCACTGTTAAACAGCCGTTTTACAAGCCTTATAACTGTTTAGACTTACTTTATATCGTAACTTATAAACATTAACGCTTCTGTTCTCAATTTTGCCGCAGAAGTGAACTCGATCAGACCGAGATGATGCTGGGATCAGACCAGCGCAGTGTATTTTTAGCGCTGTTGTGAAGTTACACTACTACTGTTTACTCTTCTTAGTGACACTTTAATAGTTTGTGCCCCGCAGGCAGATTTGTAATGTTGCTGTTAACACCATTCACTGTTAAAAGGCCTATATCATGGAAAACCTGTATTTTCATTCACCTGTCTGCCTGCCTGCCCGCCTGCCCGTCTAGCCACGCACTCAGAAAAGATGGTTCTTCAAAGCTTCTTTAGTAAAGGCAATGGTTCTGTTAACAGCCATGAGTTATATATATTACCATTACACGCTTAAAGTGTTCTTTGCATGGTGAAACAAGTTCTTCAGATTTGAAAATGGTTCTATATAGCACTGAAAAGGGTTCTGCTGTTGTTAAGGGATCAAGCTTGTAACAATAGAAGAGCCCTTACTGGTGCTATAGAGAAGTATTTTCAAAAAGGTTCTGTATAGAACCATATGCAACACATTCTCCATCAATCAAGAACCATTTCGCCATGCAAAGAACCATTTAAGCACATCTTGGTTCTGTATAGAAGCATTTGAAAATGGTCCTCTATAGCACCAAAAAGCGTTCCTCTAATGTATACAGAACCCTTTTTGGTGCTATAGAGAACTACTTTCAAAAAAGGTTCTGTATAGAACCACCTGCAACACATTCTCCATCAATCAAGGACCATTTCACCATGCAAAGAACCATTTAAGTATGACTTGGTTCTAAATAGAGCCTTTTTGAAAATGGTCATCTATAGCACCAAAAAGCGTTCTTCTATTGTTACACGCACAACCCCTGTAACAACAGCAGAACCCTTTTGGTGCTGTATAGAACCATTTTCAGAAAAGTTTTGTATGGAACCATATGCAACACATTCTCTGTCAGTCTGAAGAACCATTTCAACATATAAAGAACCATTTAAGCATAAATTGGTTCTATATAGAACTCATAGTTTTGAATGAAACCACTGTCCTTATTAAAGCGCCCTTGAAGAACCATATTTAAGTGTCTGTCTGTCTGTCTAAATAGGAGTTTGATGACGTATGTGAACATTGGTACGTTTTAAGACTAATATTCAGTCACCACAGTTCCATATATGTAAACTTACCTGCAAAAACAGTCCATTTTCTATTCGTTGTTTTCATGATGTCACAAAAACGCACACATTTACATGTCGACCTATACAGCCTACAGCAGTCTGGCTCCACTCGTTCATGTAGAAGCTTTTTGAATAAAGCACAATACAGAAGAGCTCATTTACATATGTCTGTCTTAAAAGTAGAGGTACTAAAACAGCCTTCTTAAAGGAGTATTCCATCAAATTTACAATATTTCTGCAGAATCTAAGTCCTTAAGATCTTGCAGAGTGGTTTGGTGTGAAAAGATCCGTTCTAGAGTAACTCAACAAGAATTGTTTACAGTGGTGGTGATGGGAACCAGACGTCTGAATTGGTTAACGCGTCTGAAAGCTCCCTCACAGAAAGTTATTACATAAAATGGTTACTGACACACCGAATACACTGCATGCAGGGCAAAGTAGTACACAAAGGAAACAGATGTAGCACTATTTTACCATCATCAACATTACATATAAAGCTTTGAAAACTACATGTAGGTTCTCTGGTATATATAAATAGCTGTATTTGTGTCATCACAACCCCTGTTTCCTGTCACCATCACTGTGAAGAAATCTGAGTTAGTAAGTTTCTCTGGAATGGAGAATTCATATCAAACCAGTCCTGATGGCCTTGTTTACATCTTATCCAGTGAATTGTGCAGAAGATGAACAGTGATACTACCGTTTGAGAGGCTGGAAAATGATCATGTTAGAATGGATTATGACTGTTTTTGGTGCATAAACCCACACAAATATCCTAATTAAATGCAAGAAAAATGTGGCATGTTGGCCGTTTAATAAATTACAGCCAAGCTGTGAGTTGATGTTCAGGTTAGGCTGTAGTGTAGTGTTATAAGGACGTTTAGTTTTGGACGAGATGGCGTCACATCTGCTCTTTTGCATTGTCTACACTTCGCTGTGCAACTTCAGTCTCTTAACAGCTCTGGCCGATTTCCAGCGGGCCGGAATGCTGTTTGTTTTGGAGTAATCCCTCGGTCAGACAGCGGACTCAGTGTTGTTAGGATCAAAGACGAGGACTGGCGAGTGAAAGGGGCTGTGATGGTGTCACGTTTTGTCGTGGAAAAACTGAATCTCAGAATGGCGGCGAGCTGCATGAAGTGAAAGATTATTTCGCAGCTAGTTTGTTTACAGAGTGACTGTGAGGTGCGCTGGTTACACAGGCTAGAATAACGGCTTTTAATGCTTTAAAGTGATTTTAGTTTGAGGCCTGTAGTTACTATTACATTGTCCTGATATAGGACTAAATTAAATTGCTGTTTAATGAGATTAAGTGACTCCGGTGAGATGTGGCAGTGTTAGTGTAATATTAACTGCAATCCATGTTCACTGTTCAGTTGTACTTAACTCAATGAATCTTAAAGGGCTATTCCAACTAGTTTTCAAAATTTCTGCATAATTGAGATGTAAACAAGTGTCATTCAGAGTGGTTTGGTGTGAAATGGTTCAGTAGTCTTCACAGTGGTGGTGATAGGAACCGGGGTCGCCGTGACTACAACACAAATATAGACATTTTATTTACTATCCAAAACCACCAGTTTTAGTACGTGTCTTCTGAGTTTTTATGCCATAATGGTAAAACACTGGTAAATATGAAAAATAAAGGTTTTCTTTTGGAACTATTTTGCCTAAAAATACATTTTAGATCGAAAACCATTTAATGTATGTGAGGATCTTTTAGAGGCTGTAAACTCTTCAGACGTCTGGTTCCTATCACCATCACTGTGAGCAGTTCTGGCTGTGTTCTAGTTTCTCTAGGATGGAGCATTGGAAATCAAACCACTCTCAATGACTGTGTTTAAATATTAATCGTTTAATTATACAGACTTTTTTTTAACCCTTGTGTGGTGTTCAGGTCTGTCGGACCCGTTTTCAATGTTTAACAAAAGAAAAAATAAACTGATTTATTATTATTTCAATCTCAGATTCTTGGTCTTTGCTCATTTTCTGTGAAGAACATATAAAATAACCCATTTTCAGTGTCTTCACTCTGTTCACCCCCCACACATTTATATTACACATGTGGTGTTGGGTGAACCTGTGAGGAGTAAAAGTGTGGAGGTGCTGTGTCCTTCACTCTGTTCTCCTCCTACATGGCCTGCTGTTAGTGTGTGTGTGTGTGTGTTTGCATGTGTTTGCATGTGTGTGTGTGTGTGTGTGTGTGTGTGTGTGTGTGTGTGTGTCTGTCTGTGTGAGGGTGGACAACATGGACAGGCTGCTGACTGGCTACAGCTGCTAAAGGAGAACCCTACGCTGGACACTTGTGATATTTTAAACTTCTGGTATTTTTACATAAATTCTTGTGGCTGTATTGATTTAATAAAACAATAATGTGGTGGGTCCACCAGACCACTGAGTAACACACACATCAACACCACACAAGGGTTAAAATCAGTCAGATTACCCTTTTAATTCTTTTGCAGGTAGAGTACATGCTGGTGGAACTGGATGACAAGCATGAAAGAGTGCAACTGGTTCTGAATGGAAAAGAAGTTTTGGAAACGCTTCAGGAAAAAGGCGAAAAGATCAACCCCAAGTAAGTAGCTACAGCCTGTTGTCATGGAGGCATGTTTAGAAAACGTTAACGTGTTTACGTTTTGTCTGATTACTGGAATTATTTTCCACAGTTCAACACAATGAGGAAGCTGATATGCTCTTCCCTCAACTACAGACGATAGCATTGGGCCTCATTCACCAACAGTTATTAAGAGGAAAATTTCTTCTTAAAACCCACTTTTATGCAGTTTTTACAAAGACTCTGACATTCACCAGTGTTTTCTTATTTGGGATTTGTTTTTAGGTAAGAACAGAATCTGCATACACAGTTCTGCAGTAAATCTGACGTCGACTTTTTCTTAGAACTTTTCTTAAGAATACATTTAAGCAAAACTTAGGAAGGTATTAGTGAATGAGGCATCCAGCATTTACGATGAATAATCAGTTACCTTTTGTATTTCATACTGTCATAATTTCCTACAGTTACAAGCTCTGTTCGCTGCCATTTGTCAAAGAAACATGTGCGTTTGTGTAATCGTTGTTTGGAAAATGGCCCTATAAAACTGTCTGAGTGAGGAATGCGGCCCTTTTTCAAGGGACTGTGTTTGTACAACGCTCTTCTGAATGGCCTCCACACATGTGTAGCTGTCCCCAGTTCAAGGGAAACAGCAGTGCATACTGGGAGAATGGGAAAGCTGTGGCATTCCTCATTACTGCCTCTCTGCTGCACATACTGAAGGGCGTGCAACAAATGCACTGTTACTCCCCTACACTCCCACACACCAGCGGTGTAGGTGGCCATGCATACGCCGTATACTCACCTTCCTCACCAGCCTATTTGTGTGTACTGACCTGTAATGATGTGTTTTTATCCCAAGATCAATTTCTAAAGCAGGTAAGAAGGAAAATATCACTAGGAAATTTCATGAGGCACAATTTGATTGATCAGTTTCATATAATCATTAATCAGCATTAATTAAGCATTTTTATTGGTCCTTTTTTGCCTATTTCTGACGCACAAACACAGCACGTTCCCTCCACATACTGAGAGCTCACTTTGTATCAAAACATGGTCGTGCTGTCTGGTCATTCTCCCACACAGTTGGACGTCTCTGTTGTCCCGACTATAAACGCTGATTTTATTTGCAGGCACCTTGGCTGATCTGAGTCTTTTCACATTTGGTATTTGATTTTGTTTTGTCTTGTTTTTTGTTATGTTTGGTCCACCTGAGTGGAGGCACGCGTGTGGCTGGCTTCCAAATTCAAATAAGCCGAAGCTGATTTGCATTCTTTCATGCTTGTTGTTTGCCAACAATATTTTTCCTTATCTGTCTTGTAGCCATCCGACGCTGTGGAGGCCGGAGTATGGCAGCTACATGATTGAGGGCACTCCAGGCCAGCCCTACGGGGGGACTATGTCCGAGTTTAACACGGTGGAGGACAACATGGGCAAGCGGAGGAGGGAGGCCTCCTCGGTGCTTAATGAGAACGAAACTCTCTGCACCATTACGTCATTCCCCAGGTAACATGGAGCCTTTGCCTTTGTGTTGGCGCATGTATGATGCACGTCAAAAGTTTGGGGACACTTATTTTTGGGGGGGGGGTTATTTTTGTTGGTTTGGAACTTAATAGGTTATGTAAGAATGGTAAAAAATGGTATTACTTTAGGCCAAAAGAGAAAAACAGCCAAAGATTTGACAGAAGATAAAGATGAAATGCCTGCAACAAAATGTCAGAATTAAAGACTTTTTCTTTACTATAATTTTACTGATAATGAAAATTAGATATAGCGATTAAAAATGCAGTTTGTTCCCTTCATTCTGAAGCGCTAACACCATCTATAGCCTCAGTTTTTCAAATGACAATAAAAGACGTTCACAAACAACAGCAAGTTATAAAAAAAACAATGTAATTCATTGTCTTGGATGAACAGCTGTTCTTTGTAGTTTTGGACGCTGGATTTCATGGCACAAACTGTAACCAACATCCTGTAATAAAGTCAGTAAGTTTATTTTATCTATTAACTATTTTTATTTATTGTCAGCTTTTTTCTGTTTAGGTTGAATGTGGAATGTGCTTTTCAAAGGCTTTTCTAAACTTTTGATTGGTAGTGTATATTTTAGGACCTTCAGATTAGCTGTGCTGTGATGCTGATGTGGCAGGGTTGGTGCTCTGAGTCCTGGGCCAGTACCAAGTGCTGGTGCCAGGTTTGAATGAGTTGCTGCATGCCACAGCGAGCAACGCTTCATATATGTCCTTTACATTTCAGGCAGGTTTGGGCGGTTACCTTTTTCTTTATGTTAATCCATAGAAACTCTTCACATCAACACTGTTTGAGAATGTTGTGATAGTCCCTTAGCCTCTTTCTAAAAGCCAGTTTTGGCAGTCAACCAAGAACCTTCATTCTTTTCACCACATCTAAATGTGGTGAAACAGTCCTTCAAGGGAGAACTTGAAGCTGCTGCTGCCCTTTAGGCGGTGCAGTATTTATCTCGAGTTAATATTCACCCTTATGTCCTGACAGCCTTATTTGTAAGTGATATGCAACAATAGATATACATGAAGCTTTACATGCACTAAGAAAGGCTTCTCACACCAGGGTTACTATGATTCTGTCGACTTTGGCAAATTAAAAGCGCTAAAATGAAAATTGCGTGTTTTGCTGACCAGCTTGTTTCTATCAAACTGACTTTTACACCTTGCATTGACTCACATTTTCAGTGATCATGTTCGGATTTCACTTGACCACCTGAAAAGCCAGGTGTAAACACCACCAAGACACATTTTTATTGGATTATGATCATTTCACTCAAACCACATTTAGGGGGTCAGAGATGGATTCTACCTACATTTTAACATTTAAGTCAAAATGAATTACATTTTCATTATCCATAAATCACTACTGTGGGAAAAAATCTCATATCTCCATTTTTGTTGTTTTTTCAGTTTTGACATAATTTGAAAATGCATGTTTTCCTTTACATTGTGTATAAATTTCATGATGAATGGACCAAAAGAAATGGCCCAAAATGACTTGGAAAAAAGTCTGGTTCCATTTACTTACATTAAAAGTAAAGTAGGTTTTTTCCTTCTCTTGTAAAGTTATTATTTTGGAGATACAGGGTTTTCTTCCAACAATAGCGATATACAGTTACTCGATTGGAAATGTGTCTGCTGAACGCCGACCAGCAGGTGAGTAGAATACTAAAACACTAAAATGAAAGCAGATAAGAAGGTAAACACCCAAGCAAAAGATGCCAGATATGCGAGCCTGGACTTCTCCAAACCAAGCAGGAGTGCAGTCAGATCTTATCTGATCACACTGCGGATGCATTTTGGTGAAGAGTGTCAATGGAATCCGGACAAAGTTTATCCAGATACAATCTGGACACAAAACACATGGTAATGCAAGATGTGAACAGGCTTTTAGTGACAAAAATGCCTTATCTAATGACAGTTTCCTGCAGAAAACTTGTTGCATAAGTTTTGATTTATCGAAAACTTGTTTGACAGGTTTCGTTCTCTAATTGCATGTTTGTAGCAACTTTTTCACAGCCTACTGTTAAGGAAATGTTATTGTATTTTATTTATTTACTTTTTTTATGTAATTGTCACAAGAAGGATCCCAGGGCTGTTTGAGCTCTTTCCATTTAGAAAGGCTGAAGTCTTTTGTGGTCATCTCTCTCTGTAAGAGCTGAAAAGTGACACTCATTTTAAAAATGCTTTCGTTTCCTCCTCAGTCCTGCTCTACTTCTCCACAGTGCTGTTTGGGTTTGTTTGTGTTTGCACGTGAGACCCCTGAGAAGCAACATTTTTGCTGATGTTAAATGGAAAAAAAGTTTAGTCAGCATTTATAAAATATTACTATCAGTTTCTGTTTCCATAGCCTACATCAACAGAATTTTTCAAGTGTTAAACTATTTTTTGCAAAAAAAATCCTTTGGATGGAAACTTGTCCAAACTGATTGCTGTGCAAATAACCATTTTTCATATTGTGCCTTTCAGGTTGGGCTGCCCAGGCTTCACGAAGCCCGAATTCAAGCCAACTCCTGTTGAAAAAGGAGTGTCCAAGTCCCTCTTCTTCCCAGACGAGGCCATCAACAGGCACCCCCGATTCAGGTGTGAATTCTGACCACACTTCCCTGTTTTCAGTTCTGTGTGCTGTAGATTCAAATGAGTTCTGTGCAAGTTTACTGTGAGCAGCAGTTTTATGGAGCGGCTGATAGGAAGGGAGCGGCCTTTGAGACAGTGCTGTGAGGTTGTTTGTATAAGGGTGAGCTCTGTGAGGCATTTAAAATGAAAGGGGATTAAGAGGAGCCCAGTCCCATCCCCACAGACTTTACTACACAAAGCTCTGAAGGATGGGCGCGGGCGTATCCCAGCAGCCCCCAACATTTTTTAGCAAGCAACACATAGAAATGTCAGTGTAACTAACGCACCGTGTCCTAAGGAGAGGTCATGTGATATCATGATCGCACTTCATCAGGAATGCAAAAATAATTTCTGACCAAAAATGACGTTTTGGGTTCTGTGTTTAGTCGGGATGCACCAATCTGACTTTTTCCTCTCCCGATACAGATTCTGATACCTGACCTCAGGATAGTGGTTGATATATAAAAATATGTATGCCTTATACATTCCAAGACATTTTACATGCATTTTAAGAAATAATAGTAACTAAGGATATCACTTTATTTCAGAATCATCCAAAAAAGTTGGATATTTACATATAGATATAATTGTTTAAGTCTGAAGTAGTTATAAGCAGTTGAAGCTGATGTGAAGCACAACAGAATTAGTAAAACACTTTTATTCTGATGCACTGTCACGCTTTAAAGAGGGACTTTTATTTTGACCCGCTACAGCACTTTGTAGAAAAAATGCTGCATTTTACATTTGCAGTAAAACTTGTTTCATCTGTTTAAACGAGTTTACCTGTAATGTGATCATTCATAATTACTAGCTGTTTATACAGAATTCGGTTCCATTAATAAAAGCACAAAGGTGTGTCATCAGCGTTTAGTCCCCATGTGTCAAACACAAGGCCTGCGGCACAATCCTATTTGGCCTGCCAAATTATTTTCATTTTCTATTAATATTAACCCATTTCACCATAATCTGCGCTACAGTTTCCAGCATGCACAAAAAAAAAGTGGTGGTAGATGTCTAGTTCAAGCGAATGGCCAGTTTTAAAAAATCTGCCCTACACTGGGGACATTTAAAGAGGTTTAACAGTGATCTGCAGCTAATGTAGTCTATTGTTTTATTAAAAATTTATTGATTTTATTTAAACATATTTTTGAATCGTTCAGGTATTCAGTGCCCAAATTTTGCCATTGTAATTTTGGCATATTTTGAACAAACAGTGACCAGTTAGGGCCCATGTGTCAAACACAAGGCCTGTGGGCCAGATCAGGCCTGCCACACAATCATATCCGGCCCACAAAAGTATTTTGGTTTACTATTAATATTAGCCCGTTTTGCAGTGTGCTGCACTACAGTTCCCAGCATGCACTGCAACTTAATGTGCTCTGACTCCCCTACCCCAGCAGCAGTCTATGGGACAGCAGTTACACCACAATTCTACACAACTCTGCACAATTCCACACCAGTCATATCACCAAAATGCATTTCAGCTGCAGTTCAACCAACATAAACACGTAACGTCAGCCCAGCAGCTCAGAAACTGAGCCCAAGTCTGAATGAACTTGCAGCAAAGAAAGGATGCCAGGCATCTAGTTCAAGCACACAGTTAGGTTTAAAATACTGAGCTCCTGGGGGCGTTAACATTTAGACTATTTAAAGTGTCCATGTAATATTTCAAGGTCAACTACAAGTGTCTGTATTATACTGTTGAAGTTTTTGCATATGTTGAATAAATAACGGTTGGTTCAGGTTACAGCACAACATTAATTAAAAATGGAATTGAAACATTTTTTTCTCTGGCCCACAGATTTGATGAGGTTTTTGTAATGTGGCCCTTTTAGTGGTTGAGGTAGACATCCTTGGTTTAAACAGTCACCTAATGCTGCAATTAATGTGGCTAACTATAACAACCATCTAAACTCAAACAACATTACCGTGTTCACCCCACCGAAACTACCCTTCTGCTTAGAGTGCTGTACTCTTTCTAGTGCACAGAAGGGTCTGAATGGTCCTGATCCAATATATGGACTATTTGGAGCCACTATGTATTAGCATAGTGTAACAACGTTAACGATGGGTGGAGGAAAGGCGCCAGGGGCAGGTTTGAAGACAGAGAGCTTTCTTTTATTATTATTTATACACAACGCAAAACACTCAGCTTTTCAGCCCACAAAGTAAGACGACGCTCACTGGGACTTTTCAGTCCTTTCTTTTCTTTTCTTTGTTTCTGGTTTAGCTCAGCTCAGCTCGACTCAGTTCACGACTTCATAGGTCTCCTTCTCTCTCTCTGGGCTCTGCCACCTACTGAAGGAAGCGATGGCAGAAACAAGGCACAGGTGAACATAATCAGCTACTTAGCCCGCTGGTTCAGCCAGACCAGCTTCTCCATCCTGCATTCGATGCTCGGCCATGCCCCTTTCTCCGCACATACTTTCAACAAAAGTTGTAGTCATTTAGTTGTGGAGTCAGCTGTGAAGCTCTGTTACGTACTGTGAAGGGTTTCAGCAATAGCACATGTTAAACACATGATTTCTGAAACAGAAAGAGAGCCACACATTTAAATCCGCGCCTAGAGGAGTTACACTGTGTGCTTATCCCTGTTGGCAAAATCATTTTAAGTTCATCATGTAGAACTGGAGCTTTCTGTGAGCTACCGTGTTTTCTATCACTGTATAAAATAAGCACAAAGCTTCCTTTATTGTTTGGTGTGACTCATATTCCTATTCATGTGTTTTCTTGTTCAAAAAGTTATTTTTTTAGCTCTGCTTTTTTTATATCATGTTCTTTTCACATCAGTTCAACATAGCAACATTAAATTATGTAGATAAAGCAGCAGAAATAGTCACTTTTTGGCATCCGCTACAAAGAGTTCATTTTTCCATCTCTTTCAGCACTTTGACGAGAAATATTCGTCACAGAAGGGGAGAAAAGGTGGCGATCAATGTACCAAGTGAGTAACTATTCGGTTTGAAACACATTCCATTGCATGAATGTCTGTTAAAAGTGTCAGGAATGAGTAACAAATGGTCTTTGTTTGATAAAGTTTGTTTGTCCTGTCAGTGTTTTGCCATGAGAAGACAGAACATAGTTCTTTGAAAGCTGAGATGAATGTAATGAATACTCTGTTCATTTGAGATGCTGATGACACTGAGGCGGCTCGGATTACTATTTGAGTTGCAACTCCACGACACTAAGTGCACTGCATGAAGTCAAGTGACCATCATTTGTGTTCTCTCTGCCAGAAGGCCTGTACTGGCTCATAAGTTGCTTAGACTCTAAACACTACCAGTTGCAGTGTAATTTTTAGCTTTCAGTGGTTTCAGCAGTTCATAGAAACTGATGTGTCATAAAAACTGGGAGCTGACTATTTTGGTTAGTAGTGATTTAATTAGCCATTTCACCATTTTTGTACTCATTGTTTGTAAATTATCTAATGTAATATCAAATGTGAAAATGAAACATTCATGATAGTATTTTGATGTACAGGGTGATTCAAAAAGATACATCCAATTTCAGAGTGATTTATTTCACTTGTAAATGATTACAGAACAATGCAGTAAACTGTAAATGGTTTAAATGAGCATAAAATGTATGTAATTTTGCAAGTGCTCAGTATGAACCTCCTCCAGCTGTACGGACAACATCAACGCCATAGTCAAACTCATCCCATACTGGATTGAGCATGTCGGGTGTCGCTGCACTCACAGCTCTTTCAGTGCGATTTCAGAGATCATCCAGTGTTGTGGAACCAACGACGAACGCTCTGAGCTGTTGGAGCTTCACTGCCCACGAAAATCACACTGCACAGTTCTGACGGATTCACTCTTATTGAAGTGGAGAACGCAGAACGCTTTCTGCTCAGGGGTCTCATCTCCTCTCAGCCTGAAGGGAGCCATCTTCCACTGACAGTCAGAAACTCTATGACCCCATCTTTCAATTGTTGTGTGATTGGTTCCTAAACGCCTCAAGGTTGTAAAAATCTGGCGCTTCGAAATCGGATGAATCTTTTTGAATCACACTGTATATTGCTCCCCTGCGATGGACTGGCGACCTGTCCAGGGTGTATCCTGCCTTCCGCCCAATGATAGCTGGGATAGGCTCCAGCACCCTCAGTTTAGGTGGTGTGTGTGTGTGTGTGTGTGTGTGTGTGTGTGTATTGCTCTGTACCACAATCTTCTTCGTTGACTTTAACTCACTTCAGCACATTAGCAGAAGTTACCATAGAAATCGTAGAATTTTATGTGGCAAAAAACAAGAATAAAAGAGCTGACGCCCAGATTTCTGCTGCACAACCTGGTGTTACGTAAACCAGAGTGAATGCGTGATTCAGTGGATGACTATGGAATTCCCTTCACTTTACTCACAAAGTGAAAGTAGACTCTAGAAAACGTGGCACAGTGGGAGGGCCTGCATTTTTGACAGGTTAAAATAAGAGTATCTGCTCCATCAGAATTGTGGTTAATTATGGAAGGTAAATATTATTATTGTTTTAAAGGCAGCCTTGAGAACAAGTTTTCAGGTGTGCGTTCAGAAACAACGGCAAGTATGTGAAGCCTGTAAAATGCTATTCGAGCCATTGTATTGCATCTTCACTTCGTGTCTTTCTTTTATAGTCTTTAAAGACAAGAACACTCCGTCTCCGTTTGTGGAGGTGTTTCCTGAAGACGATGGAGAGGCGGCACGTGCGGCTCTCCCTGACCACGTCTACATGGACGCCATGGGCTTCGGAATGGGCAATTGTTGTCTGCAGGTAGAGCTGTGGGATGTCTGTACTTCTGTTCCACTAAAGAGGCTTCATAGAGGCTTCAATTGTTTTCAAATTAAAGAGAAATTTCACTGGCTTTTTCGAAAAGTCGTAAAAGTTAAATGATTAACGTGAACCAAGTCATTCAGAGTGGTTTGTGTGAAATGCACCATTCTAGAGAGACTTACAAAGTCAGACTTGTTCACTGTGGTGATGATAGAAATAAGCCGACTGAAGAGTTTAATGCCTCAAACTACCTCACAGAACACAAATTTATAAATTTGTTATAAATACTGTAACTGATGCGATACGACGTTTTTCTATTTTACCATTATCCTGCAATATACACTAAAAACTAAGAAGACGTAGGTTCACTGGTCATTTTGCGTAGTCAATAAAACAGCTGTATACGTGGTGACCCCTGGTTCCCATCACCACCACTATAAAGAAATCGTTGTTTATTTTCTTAAAACATCCTAAATGACTAAATTGCCGAACACAATCAGTGAAATTACCTTTTAAAGTTTACTGTACTTGATTTTGCGGTGTGATTCATTGTGGGCTGCTCTGCTGTTATTGTAGGTCACATTCCAGGCTTGCAGCATCAGCGAGGCACGATACCTCTACGACCAGTTAGCCACATTCTGTCCCATTGTGGTGAGTAAGACTGTGAATATTGATCATTTGTAACAGTCAAAGCGGTTTGTTTTCTGTGGATTTCTTCTCGACTAGCAAATACACTAAAAAGCAGGGTTGAGCATGAATTGGTTTTTTTGTGACATCACTAAAACAATGCATTCAAAACAGGCTGTTTTTGGAGCTTATTTTCCATATATGGGCTCAGAGGTGAACTGTTCATTTAATGACTATAACCTTTACAACTTTTATAACAGTGTTTATGTACAACATAAAACTGCACAATGAGCCCTTTAGAACTTCTAAGGGCTTATTTGATGAATGTTGGTGTACAGAGAGGCTCCATCTAGTTTGTAGTGTGGGCTTACCAGGAAAAGAAAGTTTGACTCCAGTTTTATTCTGTTTACACTGGCTTCCTGTTAAGTTCTGCATCAACACGATAAGGCCTTGCTTGCGACCTTTAAAGCTCTTAAGATACGTCTGAGCTCTGACAATATCTTACTGATCTGTTGAAGCGTTATAGCTGCTCCAGACCACTTCACTCAGCTGAGACAGCCTTACTGCAAACTCCTAGGATCTCTTACAGCTTATGCTAACCATACACTAGAAAACTTTGAAAAGACCAAAGTCTGACACTCTCTCACACCTAAAAAACAATCACAGAGTTTTTAGTCACAGACTATGATTTGAAATTTTGAGTTTATTTCCCGTACAAATGGAAAGATATGTTGGCTGGTTGTGTAAAGATCTGGGGCTCAGCCCAGTTCACTGTAAAACTGAATATTCTGGCAGATCGTCACCCAGAATCCTATCTTTAATCTTTAATTAACCTGTAAGATGTGCAGTAACTTTTTTTTTATTTAACATAAAGATTTACACATCAACAAAATGTGCAGTGATTCAGCATTGTTAACTGGGTGTTATGAATTAAACAATAAAAAAAACAAACAAAAAAATTAGAAACCAGTGTAACAGAGGCAAAAAAATGGAAAAAAAAATGATGCATCTTCACTAATGCTATTCTTAAAGTCCTCTGCACATTTCCTTACATCACTGTTACACTCAGTGAACTAGAATTACTACAACAGCCAGTTTACGTTTTAGTGGAGCAGATTTGGCTTTTTTACAGAGATTTCAGGCACTTGCGCATGCTTTTTTCCCCCCTTGCCCTCACTCTCAACATTGGATATTTGTCTGTGATAGTGAAATCGCTTGAAAAGTCGTTTGTTGTAAGGCCAGTATTAGTTAGGAGTTTACAGCTCCTAAACTCTGAGATGGCATTTCAGAGAATATTGGGAATGGAAGCTTTATAAGTGTGCTTAAATCAAGATTAAAAACATGTTTATTTGTCTGGCATTTGCCTAGAAATATTTGCATTTGCGCTGTTATTTTCTTTGTTTCCAGTGTTTTACTGATATTCTTTTGTAAAGTACTTTGAATGAAAATTAATTTATTATTATTATTATTATTATTATTATTATTATTCTCAAAACTGGGTATTTGAAACTACACAAGTACATTATGGCAGTTGAACATTTAGTACATCATTGGGTACATTAGCTTTATTAGGCTGATCTGTCCCATTTAAATGTGTGAAAATATGTGCAGATGGCCCTCAGCGCTGCCTCACCCTTTTACCGTGGCTACGTGTCGGATATCGACTGCCGCTGGGGTGTGATCTCGGCCTCTGTGGACGACAGGACTCGTGAGGAGAGGGGACTGGAGGTAAGCAGCCTTTAAGAATTGTGTAGAAAAGCGAGGCTTGCCTTTACAAGTCGTGCCTCACAGATGTTTTCTCTGTGCATTAAAAACAGTCAGTAAAGCGTTCTCGGTGGCTGTTACGTTCTTTGCATTTCAGCCGCTGAAAAACAACAAATTCAGGATCCACAAGTCAAGATATGACTCGATTGACAGCTACCTCTCTTGTTGTGGCGAGAAGTACAACGATATAGAGCTGACGAAAGACGAGGAGATCTACAAGCAGCTCCTTGATGCAGGTGAAGGGATGATGATATTATAGCTTTACAGTTGATATGTTTCCATCCATTTTCTGTGCGAAGGCGATACAATTAAAATGCGTGAAATATTTGCAAGTTAAGCTGCCCAGCAGCTTTGTTGCTTCAAACTCACTTTAAGCAATAAATGCTTTGTTTAATGATGTAATTTCTTGAAAAAACTGATGTTGAACAAGTTTAGGTTTATTGATTTAAAAAAAGTTATCTTTATCAACGTATTTCATATCTCTAATTTCATGTTTGTCGCATTTTGTTTGCCTTTAGCCTCCCTGACTTCCTCGTATCCTACTGATTAGGGCATTTTGGTTATTTTATTTCCTTTTTTAGTATTTTTATTCAGTACTATTTGAACAGTTACAGGAAAAATGCCATTTTTCTGCCATATGGAGCTGTTTGAGCTCTTAGCTCTGGTCTTTTCTGGTCACCTCTCTTTGTAAGAGCTGAAAAGTGAAAGCACTCCTTTTGAAAATGCTCTCGTATCGTCCTCAGTCCAACTCTCCATCGCAGTGTTTTTATAATAAGCGCAAAGGAAATCTGTCACATGACACTAAATTTATGTGTAAAAACGATCTTTTTATCAAGGGGGTAAAAATGTTTCCAGTGTAGGTTTTCCTAGCATTTTGGGCATCAAAAAAGGTTAAGCGGTAAAGTTTTATCGACATTTACAAAATATTACTAAGAATTTCCGTTTCCATAGCCTACATCTTAAAAGCTTATTGAAGTGGTTTCCACAAATAATGCTTTGGATGGAAAGGTAGCTAGCGAAAAATCTAAATCAGATAAGCCCTACTTGCTTGCCATGGAGTTATATCTCTGAGTCAGAAGTAAACTGTGGTCAAACTACTGCAGTCATATTACTCATTATGCTCATATTACTGCAGGGATTGACAATTTGCTTGCCCAGCACATTGCGCACCTCTTTATTCGGGACCCACTGTCGCTCTTTGAGGAGAAGATTCATTTGGACGATGAGAATGAGTCTGACCACTTTGAGGTATTTAAAGTATAATTGCTCATAATTTTGTGTTCTTTCCTTTCCTGAAGGATTTTAACGGCATCACAGTTCATTCATGATGGTTTTAATTTTTGCATTTGATTTGATTTAATGTTTCGATGTTGCTCATATGGACAGAATATACAGTCAACCAACTGGCAGACCATGCGGTTCAAACCACCTCCTCCAAACTCCGACATAGGATGGAGAGTGGAGTTCCGTCCAATGGAGGTGAGTGTAATTACAGCTGATGGCATTATTCTGTTGTCACGTTAGAATCTCCAGACTACGGACTCTTGATATGAAATAGTTCATTGTAGAGAAACTTTCCGACTCAGATTTCATTACAGTGGTCGTGATGGGAACCAGGGGTCACCATCAGTGTGTCCCAATTCAGGGGCTGGATCCTTCGAAGGACGCTGTCTGTGAGGGCGTGTCCTTCAAAGCCTGCTTAGACTTGCGAAGGATGGACCGAAATGAGACGGTCTGCCCTACGGCGGATTATGTGTTTGTGTCACAGCACCGCTGTTAGCACCCTTGCAGTTATGCCACGAAACACCGCTCCTGTCTAGTTATTTTAAAGTTCTTTAAAGACGGAGCCAGAAACGATTTTAGTTGTTTATTTTTTCATTTATTAGAGCTGAAGATGCTTCCCCACCGGCTACTGATGAGATTGTGTTTGTTTGTTTATTTATTTATATATATTTGTATCATTAGTCATTCGCCTCAGTTTAAACCCAATACTTATATTTAAAAGTGTCTCTTCAGCCGCCGTTCGTTTCTCTGTTGATGCCGCCATGTTTTCAAATCCTCTCCGACACGCAGTGAACCTCGGGATATGTCTGCTGGCAAAGGATCCACCCGTTGGATCCTTCGTTGCCATGGAAAAGGAGGACACATTTCTCGGCCGCATATAAAGGAGAATGAAATGGGACAGCCTAGTCGCGCTGCTGTGACACAATTGGCCTTCAAATGCAGCCTCCGAAGGACGCAGCCCCTGAAATGGGACACACTGCGTGACTACAACACAAATATAGTCATTGTATTTACCATCCAAAACCACTATTGAACCTATACATGGTTTCTTAGTTTTTATTTAAATGTTGATAATGGTAAAATAGTGGCAAATCTGGAAAAAAATATTTTATTTGGTGGATTATTTTTGCCTTAGAATGCCCTGCTTGTATCTCTCTGCCATGAGTGTTTTAGAAGTGTGTTGTAAGCCAAAAGCACATCACAGAACGGTAATAAAAATGTCTCAGGTATCAGGCATTGTATTCATAACCATTGTGAGGGAGCTTTTGGAGACCCCTCAGTCTCTAAAACTCCTCAGATGTCACCAACAATTCTGACTTGGTAAGTTTGGAGTATTTTACCCCAAACCACTCAATGTCTTTGTTTACATCTTAACCATTTAATTGTGCAGAAATGTTGAAAAATCAGTGAAATTGGCCTCCAAAGCAGGCATGTACAATTGAAGGAGAACAAGATTTATGCTGCTTTGAATGACTCTGCATACATCTGTACCATTTAATTATACCTCTATTAATTATCCTTTAAATGTTATGAGGTAGGAGAGTGACATCTTGGTGTGACTGAACTCTCACCGCATACTTCTCATATGTCAAACTGATTTGTTTAATGATTGTCATCGGGGGAGGGAACTTCGGTTGACTGATTTGTGTTTTGTGATGCTGGTATGTAGGCCAGTACTGATCTGCGCCATGTGTGCCTATAAAAGTTTAACCAGAGGGGGCACTGCAGAGGCTGAACGGACCACAATAATGATTTTACTTTGACAGTTCGAAAAGAAATGTTAAAATATTAACAAGCTTGATGTCATTGAATCATTACTAAGCAATATATTTCAGTTTTTAATTAACAAAAGTTGGCCTTAGGGTGTAATTACTCTTTGGGTCTGCATATAAGCGCTAGTGAAAGGAGACTTCACATGCTTAAAATGGAATTTGAAAAAAATCAATCACTTTCTGAAAATAAGGACATAATCATGGCACATTAATTGTGTATTACTAGATGAGCTCAGTTTCGCTATAAATTTAGACCCACTGCAATTGCAGAAGCCAGTAGTTCTCAGTCCTGGTCTTAATGAATCCACTGCCTGGTTCAGTGTAGAGCTTCCCTGCTCCCAACACACCTGATCCCACTAATGAGCTAATTAAAAAGCCCTTTCTGAGGTGAACTAGTGTGTTAGAGCTGGGAATACTATGGTGCTCCAGGACTAGCACTGAGAACCAGTGCTTTAAGCACAACCACTGCTGCCCTCTGTTGGATGCTACATGATGCAGCCACTGCAGGTGGTACTGAATGAATACATTCTCAAGCGAATGTCTATTTCTATGCATTTCTAACTTTAAACACTTGAATTAAATGTTAGTTTGTGATGTGTGGTACACAAATTATATCATTATTGACAGATATTTCGAGGGCTAAGCATTATGATGGTATTTTATCGTTATTGTGATAAATTATGTCAAAATATTCTTTTCTGGGCATATTGTGGATATCGTCAGTACTTAGAGCACTGACTACATGCCTCATTACAAAGTGAGCATAATCAGGCCTGTTTAATTGATTTAGTGCAGTACAGTTTGTAAAACACTGAATGAATATCTTTGTAATTGTAGGTTTGTTGTTTATTATTATTACTATTATTATTATTACTAGTAGTAGTAGTAGTAGTATTTCTTATGTGGCACTACAGGTTTTATTTTGTCTGTATTCACTTTTTAAATTCCCAGATAACCTAATTATTGGGGTGCATATAACGAATCCTGAAAATGCCTTTGAAGTATCGTGACATTTTTGCCAAATCGCCCACTCCTAATTTGACCAATATTCCAAACTTATATGTAATGCTGTATTTATTGAAGAGCAGAATGCTCAGGTGATGCTGGGTTACTGCTCTAAAATACCTGCATTTTATTCATTTTACTACATTTGTAACCCTACAATTACTGTTTCCAGTGTATGTATTTTATACGTTAATGTTGACATACCAGCATTGTTTTCAGCATCTGCTATGTCCATAAATTTCAGAATAACATAAACACGATTAATATGAACTCTTGGCGTATTTAAATGACCAGCTTTAAACATACAGTGAGAGCTTTTTGCTTGCTGAGTTGAGTAAGTTTTCATACTACCTTTTTTTTCTTTCTTTTTGTTCTTATGTATGTAAAGATGTATCAACTAACGGCAATTACTTGTTTAAACAGATTCTTCTAAAATATGCACATGTGAGAATATCTCTCTCTCTCTCTCTCTCTCTCTCTCTAAGATGATCGTAACACTAACATTGTTTTGTGAAACTAGACCCAGTTCAGTCCGTGTTTGTTTTAAAAACCAACTCGTGTGACGTGTATGTATGTAATGTATACATTCTGTCACACAGGTTCAACTAACAGATTTCGAGAACTCCGCATATGTTGTGTTTATCGTCCTCCTTACCCGAGTGATCCTGTCCTACAAGCTAGACTTCCTTATTCCCTTGTCAAAGGTTTGTTTTAGTCATAGTTTTTGTTTATTTTTTTTAATGCAAAAATTTTAAATTTGTGCTGCCTTTCCAAGTCTCTATCAGTGAGAAGCTGAATTAAGTCATGTGCTTGAATAATTACTGTCTTAGGTTGACGACAACATGAAGGTTGCCCAGAAACGAAACGCTGTGCAAGAAGGAATGTTTTATTTCCGGAAGGACATCTTTAAAGGTAAAGGAAGATTCTCAACCGCTCACGTGTACTCGTATTCACTTCATCCAACTTTTCATTTTACCCAGTTAGTCATTAATGTAAATTGTTGTTGGTAAAACATTAAAACCACACAAACAAGCAAGAGTGGCACAGCTTGCCTGCCTCATAAATCTGATGTCCTCTGTATTTGCGTAAATTTCTTCCAAGGCTGCAATCCGGTCTTTGACTCTGCCTCCACGGCAGCGCAAAACGGAGTGGAGTGTGATGGAGACGGTGAAGAGTACACGCTGATGAGCATCGACACAATCATCAATGGCAAGGTACGGCTCCTTTTCACAGGTTTCTGTGAAGAGCTAGTTCAGTAGCCAAATAAGGCAGGAGGGCAGTGAAAAGGAGAATATTTACTGTTCAAAAATGTTGCATGTTTGCATGTAAATGCTAATTATATCATATCTTCAGGAGGGCGTTTTCCAGGGGCTCATTCCAATCCTGAACTGCTACCTGGACAACATAGAGGTGGACGTAGACACGCGGTGCACCATCTTGAACTACCTGAAACTCATAAAGAGGCGAGCTTCTGGTATGCAAATAGTCACATACAAACTCAGCATAGGTTTTGTGCGCTATCACGGTAGTCATTAGAGTCGCGGGGCTAGACATGGTCTCGTAACAAGAACACACGTCTGGGAACCCGTTAAACATTTAGTGCTGAATTGGGGCGAAAAAATGTTACAGCCTTTCTAAAATCCACCCTCAAATTCAAGTTAAGTCAAAGTTTATTTATATAGCGCTTTTTACAACAGGTGTTGTCACAAAGCAGCTTTAGAGAAAAATCCGGGTCCGAGTCCCCATGAGCGTCGCCAATGGCGACAGTGGCAAGGAAAAGCTCCCTAAGAGCAAGAGGAAGAAACACTGAGAGGAACCAAGACTCAAAAGGGGAACCCGTCCTACTCTGGTCAACATCGGACAGCAAACAGCATTAAAATAAAATATTAGAATACAAAACGGGGGGAAAAAAACAGGTGGAGCAACGGTTATTTAGATAGTTTGAGTTTATGCAGCCGCAGCAGGAGGGTCAGATCATGCAGGTGAGGTTTGCAGCTTTGTACAGCGACTCAGGCAAAACGTCGCTCAGGGGCTCAAATAAAGGGAGACAGAGAGAGAGAGAGAGAGCAGTCAGTGACACTGGCGCACCACAATGACATGCCGTTAAAATCTCAGAGGACCGAGGCGCTGCAGTTTTCAGAGCTGAGCACCGCAGTTGCTCACCACCCAGCTGCACAAACTAAAGCTACGTTCACATTACAGGCCTTGTTGCTCAAATCCGATCTCTGACACAATGGTTCTCACTCGTTTAGGTAAGTGATTCAAATCTGTCATTAATGTGATGAACCGGCGTCCTAAAATGACCTGCATGAGCTCATCCTACTCAGTAATGTCACGTGAATGAATCACGTGCATCATCAGCACAAACTAACGAGCAGAACGAGCTTCGCTGAGAAGATAATTAACTCTGATCAGCTCTCAGCTTCATTATTAGAGCGAGACGAAGGAGAAAAAGGTGAGATGAGCTGCTTTTCCACCGTTTACAGGCTTTAACGTCTGTTCGCCTCTGCTGCCATGGTAACGCTGAATGATGAAGCACACTCAGTGGAAAAAGAAGCACATGAATTCCGATCTGAGTGTCACATTAAGATACGTATCCAATCTAGGACCACATATGAAAGTGGCTCAGGTCAGATTTGAAAAGATCAGATTTGCATTAGGCCTAAAATCAGATTTGTGCCACTTCAGCCTGGTAATTTGAACGTAGCCTTAGAGACGGCTTGAGGACAACCAAATTCTCGTTGGTTGGAAGTTGAGCGTGCATGAAGAGAAATCATGCAAATAAAAGAATAGCTTGAATAAAGTAGAATAATCACTAAATCTTTATATGTATAATGAATTATATAATAAATATAATGATAACAGCAACAGTTCAAATGAAGTCATTCTAAAGAGTTGCAAAGCAACCGATCAAGTGAACACAGAGACGGTGGAGCCTTCAGTCCGACGGCCACAGCTGCCCAGCAAAACGCCAAAAATAACCGCTCTGTGGTTTAATTCGTGCTTTGTGTTCAAGCAGATGACCAGATGACCATGACTGCTGCGTTATTTCAGCATAGGATAATGTATTTGTGAATAGACTATGTCAGGTATTGGATGTCAGTTTGCCTTGACTGAACTGCGCAGGCGGGAGCCGGACAAGTGATTCCGATTTTCTATTGGAACAGGATGAAATCTTGCAGGAGTGGGACTGAAAAAACCGTCCTGCACAGACCTCTAGTTGAAAGCTCAGCGAACAACCATGTAGACACAAACTGTAGTGACCACAGTACATAGCCTATTAAAATATGTAGTGTTGTGGTTATTTTCATATGTGAAATTCAGATTTATGTTCTTCAAAGAAATGTTGTATCTCATATGTGAACGCCGCAAGAGCTGCTGGCTCACATGGGGTCCTGTCGGTAAAACTGCTTTTGTCTCAGCTCGTCCTCCAACTGCAACTAGTTAATCTCGCTAACCGCCAGTGTGAGGTGCAGTTCGTCTCGAGCAAGCCCAGTTTCCTATGGTTGTCCCCAAATGTTCTGATTACAACAGGGGTGCACAGCTACGGTCCTGGATGGTCAGTGTCCAGCACAGTTTGCCAGTTTACCTGCTACAATACACCTGATTACGCTTATCTGTTAATTACCATGTTAAGTTGGTGTGTTTGAGTAGGGAAACCTCCAAACTATGCTGGACACCAATCAATCAATCAGTCAACCTTTATTTAATCTTGGAGAACATTGAAGGTGACCCTCGTTTACAGTGTTGCCGAGTTGATGCAGAACAAGGGATTGATAATGTGTAAGAACATATCAATAAAAGTAAATTTAATTAAAGAAATTAATAAATAAATAAAATATTTAATAAAAAAACGTTCATTAAAATGACAAATAATAAAATCATAATCACATCAAATCACATTTATTGTTATCACATTTACACAGGTTGAAAGTGAGTGAAAATCTTAGGTGCGTAGCCCCCTTATAGAATTAAAATACAAAAAAACAAAAAATATATATATATAAAAGAAATATATATATATATATATATACATAGCATATACATATACAGTATACAGTAGTGTTGCACTATTCCAATGTACAGTTGTGCAGTAATAAGTTATGAATTAAAACTATGAAAT
The DNA here is from genome assembly GCF_904425465.1 of Colossoma macropomum. Lineage (NCBI taxonomy): Eukaryota > Metazoa > Chordata > Actinopteri > Characiformes > Serrasalmidae > Colossoma > Colossoma macropomum. The sequence continues at coordinate 3,594,738 of NW_023494791.1, read as the reverse complement.
GTACTGTTGTACACATTACGTATGTGCAGTTAGTCTGAGGTAGATAATAAATGAGATGCAGGTACACAGGGGATAGAATACCGATATAGAATCTTCCAGATTATACAAGATATGGATATTCTTAATTACAATAAGAATGTGAATAATAATAAACAAAAAATAAATAAATAATAAAATGATGAAAGTAAGATAATAATAGTACAAATTCAGGTAAAACAGGTGCAGGCAGAGTGGAGGTGGTTAGAGAGTAAAAGTGTAAAATGACCGAGTGACCCAGCGAGCTGAGCTTTAGTGAGTTCCAGCTCGTTGGTGCTCTGTAACTAAAGCCAGATGTTCCCAGTTCAGTAAGGGCCAGACTTGTGCACCTCTGCATTGTAAGATCACATCTGGCCCTGCGAGATTAGTCACTCTAAGTAGTACAACACTAGATTTGCTTTGCAAAATCAGTGGTTATTATTGTCTTTCAATAAGAGCTGGTTTGAGATTCCCAAACTAACTCCCCCCTTTTTTGAACGCTCATTATCTCCAGGTGAGCTGATGACCGTGGCCAAATGGATGAGGGAGTTCGTTGCCAAGCATCCGCACTACAAGCAAGACAGCATCATCACCGACAAAATAAACTATGACCTGCTTCGGAAATGCGACCGAATCGCCAAGGGTCAGGAGGGCTGCCCTGAACTGATTGGTGACCCGGTCAACAGAGGCAAATGAGATGTTTGCTTGTCGTTACTCAAGCCCCTTCTACTCCTTTTTGCATGAAAATCGAAGACCAAAATGTTTCATTTAAAGAAGAGAGTGGTCCAGAATAAAATTAAGCGTTAGAGAGGATATTTAAGTGAAATTAATAAACCAGTCAATAACAGCATGTGCACATTGCAGGGGCTCGGCCAAATGTCTATTGAATTTGTATATATCAGATTTTTATGAAATCTGGAAATTATTTTAATATCTTGCAAGATCAAATATGTAATTGAGATCAGACGTGTACATATTTCCCTCGTTTCTGGCTTCAGATCCAGCGCAGAGTTGGTGTGAGATTTATGTAAATGTAGCAAACACTAAATTTGTACATTAGTGAGGGGTTTTCATTGTTCAGTTTACGTGCTGTAAATACTGTTCCTTTCATCATATTAACAAGTGTACTTGCTTTTCATCATGGACAAAAACGTTGGCTCGTTAGCTTGACCTGCGGTGTCTTGAGTAACCTTTAACAGATTTTACTCTGTGTTGCTTTTTCTTGGCTTGAGTTGTATAAAAATTGAATCATGATGCGCACACGAATTGAGGTTATATACAGATGTAAAGAAAAAGATGTAAACAGCACTGCAGTGCTGTACAGGTCCATGTGGAGCGTTACGTGGCTTGGTGCGTTGCATTGTGCTTTAACTCTTAGTAATAATTCTGAAAGTACATTTTGGTGTTACATTTCAGAGACCATCGTCATCGTCATCAGCTTTTTAAACAGTGAAAAACATCCGGTCGTTTGATATTTAGATGCTCAGTTGATTCTGTTTGGATGCCTTACCTCTGAGATGGGTGAGGTTAATACTTTAGAGCATTTAGAGTCATCCAGCAGAGGGTGCACGGCTCTCGGACACTGTCTGAACTTTTTTTTTCTTTATTTTGCTGGGGAATTAGACCAATGTAAGGTCATTGTGCCAGGGAAAGCCTCTGCCTCATTGGTGTCTGTATATGGCCTCAAATAAAGCAGTTTCTGTACATATCATACACTTTACAGTCCTTTATCACCATGTTATAAATCATGTGTCTCAAATTTCAACATCTTGGTGAAAACAAACATAAAGCTGGTCAGAATATTTCTACACTTGTCCTTTGCGTTATTGTGTGCTTAATTTACAGATGCTATTCAAACACCACTTTGTAGATCGTTACAGTGAGAGATGCGCTGCTTATTCGTCATTTTCAGTGCTGTCATACTTTTTTAACCCTTCTATCCTGTTTCAGGTCCAAAGTGACCTTTTTCAGGTTTGAGTGTCTCTAAAACACCCTTGCAGTTGATCATTTGTTCATGATACTTGATGGTTTCCTTAGCAGTGATGATCTGAATGTAAAAAAATGACCAATTTGATGTTTTTATGAAGTCTTTACACCCGTTTGAGTATAAAGATGCTGTTCAGGGTCAAATGTGTGTCAGAACAGCAGTGCAGAATTCAGCAGGTTAAAATAAGATAATCCTTTATTCGTCCCACAAACGGCGAAATTCTCTGTGCTACAGCAGCAAAGGGACAGCAAGGCACTCAAGAACAGAGTAACACGAAGAGAATTAACAAACAAGGTAATTAACCTTGTTAATTACTTAACAGGGATTTACAGTTTGTTACTTGAAACTATATAGGCAATATATATAATGCGTAAAGGAAATAAACAAGATAAAAATATATCTGTCACAAAAATTAATGTATTAGTTAATTTTATATATATATATATATATATATATATATATATATATATATATATATATATACACACACACACACACACACACACACACACACACACATATATACATACATCCTCTAAACCGCTTATCCTTCTGGGTCGCGGTGGGTTGCTGGAGCCTATCCCAGCTGTCATTGGGCGGAAGGCAGGATACACCCTGGACAGGTTATATATATATATATATATATATATATATATATATATATATATATATATATATATATATATATTAATTATAAATAAATTAATATAAAAGATATTTTACCCAAATGAGGTACTGATTTATGTTACACATGGGATGTTGAGGAGTTAGAAAGTAGAAAAGCAAATAATCTTCCACATTATGAGTATTGATTATATTGCACACATGAAATGATTATGAAATGGTTATTTGAATTGAGTTTGAATTGGAGAAACAGTGTAGATGAAGTTTATTACAGTGTGTAAGGTTTTACACCAGGCGTGTCAAACTGACCGACTAAAAGGGCCATATTTAAAAAATCTACACAAATCTGTGGCCCATCTGTGTTACTTTATTTTTACTTCTCATTTTGCCATGATGACCCTAACTGACCATTGTTTATTCAAAATACGCCCAAACTACAACGGCAAAAAACAGACACTGAATACTTGAACTATTCAAAAATAATTTTAAATAAAAACTCATTGTTTTATATAAAACTATAGACTACATTAGCTGCAGATCACTGTTAAACCTCTTTAAATGTCCCTGATGGGGAGGGGGTGGGAGCACATGTTACGTTGCAGTGCATGCTGGGAACTGTAGTGCAGCTCATGGTGAAATGGGCTAATATTAATAGAAAATGAAAATAAGTCAAGTCGAAGTTTTTTTATATAGCACTTTTTACAGCAGGTGTTGTCACAAAGCAGCTTTACAGACAAGTCCAGGTCTGAGCCCCCATGAGCGACAGTGGCAAGGAAAAACTCCCTAAGAGCAAGAGGAAGAAACCTTGAGAGGATCCAAGACTTAAAAGGGGAACCCATCCTCTGGTCAACACCGGATAGCAAACAGTGTTAGTATAAATTATTAGAATACAAAATGGGGAAAAACAGGTGGAGCAAGGGTTAATTAGACAGCTTGAGTTTATGCAGCAGCAACGTCAGTTCATGCAGGTGAGGTCTGCACAGCACTGTACAGCGTGAAGCTCAATGGTGGTCAAACCGGTCCAGAAGGCTGGCGAGCAGTGGCACACAATCAAGGCAGAAGAAGCAACACCATCAGACCCACAGGATGGTCAGCTGTTCAACTCAGCAATGAAGAAGAAACACACAGAGAGTCAGTTCTGTACAGAGTGACTGATCACAGATTACAGTGTAACAGAGCAGCAGAGACTCCAGCAGGTCTAGTTATTACAGCCTCACTAAGAGGGGAGAAACCAGAAAGTTAACAGAGTCATGAGGCTCCCTGAGATGTCGGCGCCCCTCCGCTCCACCGTCAACAAACCTGAGTGAGCAAGTGAGAGCAGCGGGGCGACGGCACCAACACTCCCAGTTTACCATAATACTCTGACCATGAACCCCAGATCTGCACCTTTAAACAGGGAAAACTAATTACCAAAGACTCCACTGAACATGTAGGTTTTAGCCTAGACTTAAAGACTGAGGCTGTGTCTGAGTCCCGAACACTGATTGGAAGATTATTCCAAAGCTGGGGGGCTTTGTATGAGAAGCTCCACCCCCTGCTGTAACTTTACTAATAGTGAGCAGCACCTTGTGATCTAAGTAGGCGTGATGGTTCACAGTATGAGAGGAGTTCACTCAGGTACTGAGGGGCCGTTTAGAGGTTTATAGGTCAGTAAGAGAATTTTGTAATCGATGCGAAATTTAACTGGCAGCCAGTGCAGGTTTGATAAAACTGGACTGATGATTTCGCAGGCTGAACAGGATTGTGCCACTGGCCTTGAGAGTTCATGCCTCCTCGTTGTATGTGTGTGCAGTATTTCTCTGTCTCACACACACAGACACACACACACACACACACACACAGACACACACACACACAGACACACACACACACACACAGACACACACACACACACACACACACACACACACAGTCAATGGGAACTAAACATTTCTTGCAGGAAAGTATGATCCAGACCAATCAGTGGAGGGGCGTTAAAGAGCGCAGTCTCTCTCTTTCTCTCACACGTTCAGTCTCTCTCTTTCTCACACATTCAGTGTCTCTCTCTCTCTCTCACACACAGTCTCTCTTTCTCACGCTCAGTCTCTCTCTTTCTCACACATTCAGTGTCTCTCTCTCTCTCTCACACACAGTCTCTCTTTCTCACACATTCAGTCTCTCTCTCTCTCTCACACACAGTCCCTCTTTCTCACACATTCAGTCTCTCACACACATTCAGTCTCTCTCACACGTTCAGTCTCTCTCTTTCTCTCACATGTTCAGTCTCTCTCACACGTTCAGTCTCTCTCTTTCTCTCACACGTTCAGTCTCTTTCTCTCACACATTCAGTCTCTCACACATTCAGTCTCTCACACATTCAGTCTCTCACATGTTCAGTCTCTCTCACGTTCAGTCTCTCTCTTTCTCTCACACGTCTCTCTCTCTCTCACGTTCAGTCTCTCACACATTCAGTCTCTCACATTCAGTCTCTCACATGTTCAGTCTCTCTCACGTTCAGTCTCTCTCTTTCTCTCACACGTCTCTCTCTCTCTCACGTTCAGTCTCTCTCTCACGTTGTCTCTCTCTCACGTTCAGTCTCTCTCTTTCTCTCACACATTCAGTCTCTCTTTCTCACACATTCAGTTTCTCTTTCTCACACACATTCAGTCTCTCTTTCTCACACTCATTCAGTCTTTCTCTCACACATTCAGTCTCTCTCACACACATTCAGTCTCTTTCACACGTGTTCAGTCTCTCTTTCTCTCACATGTTCGGTCTCTCTCTTTCTCTCACGTTCGGTCTCTCTCACACATTCAGTCTCTCACACGCGTTCAGTCTCTCTCTCATACATTCAGTCTCTCACACATTCAGTCTCTTTCTCTCACATGTTCGGTCTCTCTTTCTCACACTCATTCAGTCTCTCTTTCTCTCACACATTCAGTCTCTCTTTCTCACACACATTCAGTCTCTTTCACACATTCAGTCTCTCTCTCACACATTCAGTCTCTTTCTCTCACACGTTCGGTCTCTCTCTTTCTCTCACGTTCGGTCTCTCTCTCACACTTTCAGCCTCACACACGTTCAGTCTCTCTTTCTCTCACACATTCAGTCTCTCACACATGTTCAGTCTCTCTCTTTCTCACACAGGTTCAGTCTCTCTCATACACATTCAGTCTCTCTTTCTTTCACACGTTCAGTCTCTCTCTCTCACATGTTCAGTTTCTCTTTCTCTCACACATTCAGTCTCTTTCTCTCACACGTTCGGTCTCTCTTTCTCACACACGTTCAGTCTCTCTCACACCTGTTCAGTCTCTCTTTCTCACACATTCAGTCTCTTTCTCTGAAATGTTCGGTCTCTCTCACATGTTCAGTCTCTTTCTCTCACATGTTCGGTCTCTCTTTCTCACACTCATTCAGTCTCTTTCTCTCACACATTCAGTCTCTCTCACACACGTTCAGTCTCTCTCACACCTGTTCAGTCTCTCTCTTTCTCACACATGTTCCATCTCTCTCACATGTTCAGTCTCTCTCTTTCTCACACAGGTTCAGTCTCTCTTTCTCATACACGTTCAGTCTCTCTCTTTCACATGTTCAGTCTTTCTTTCTCTCACACATTCAGTCTCTTTCTCTCATGTTCAGTCTCTCTTTCTCACACATGTTCAGTCTCTCTCTTTCTTTCACATGTTCAGTCTCTCTCTCTCACACGTTCAGTCTCTCTTTCTCACATGTTCAGTCTTTCTCTCTCACACACGTTCTGTCTCTCTTTCTCTCACACGTTCAGTCTCTCTTTCTCACACATGTTCAGTCTCTCTCTCACACGTTCAGTCTCTCTCTTTCTCTCACACGTTCAGTCTCTCTTTCTCACACACATTCAGTCTCTCTCTCTCTCACACATTCAGTCTCTCTCACACACGTTCAGTCTCTCTTTCTCACACACATTCAGTCTCTCTCACACACTTTCAGTCTTTTTTCTCACACATTCTGTCTCTCTCTTTCTCTCACACATTCAGTCTCTCTTGCTCTCACATTCAGTCTCTCAGACACATTCAGTCTCTTTCTCTCACACACATTTAGTCTCTCTCTTTCTCTCACACACACTCTTCTCACGTTTGTCCATGATTTAGATGCTTGTAGTGAAATGGAAGAGGCGTCTGAAACTGAGGACAGTGTTGAAATCAGAAGAATTGTCTTCAGATGTGCAGAGAAATGCTGAAAAGGGGACACAGAGTCAAAACTGACCCACAAACAGCAATGATGTAACCGATGGTTTTGTATAGAACCTTTTAGAAAACAACAGAACCATTTTTGGATAGCATTACTGCTACTGAGAGCTGATGGGTTAGCATTACTGCTACTGAGAGCTGATTGGTTGGCATTACTGCTACTGAGTTCTGATTGGTTAGCATTACTGCTACTGAGCGCTGATTGGTTAGCATTACTTCTACTGAGTGCTGATTGGTTAGCATTACTGAGTGCTGATTGGTTGGCATTACTGCTACTGAGTGCTGATGGGTTAGCATTACTGCTACTGAGAGCTGATTGGTTGGCATTACTGCTACTGAGAGCCGATTGGTTAGCATTACTGCTACTGGGCGCTGATTGGTTAGCATTACAGCTACTGAGTTCTGATTGGTTAGCATTACTGCTACTGAGCGCTGATTGGTTAGCATTACTGCTACTGGGCGCTGGTTGGTTAGCATTACAGCTACTGAGTTCTGATTGGTTAGTATTACTTCTACTGAGTGCTGATTGGTTAGCATTACTTCTACTGAGTGCTGATTGGTTAGCATTACTGAGTGCTGATTGGTTGGCATTACTGCTACTGAGTTCTGATTGGTTAGCATTACTGAGTGCTGATTGGTTAGCATGACTGAGTGCTGATTGGTTGGCATTACTGCTACTGAGTGCTGATTGGTTAGCATTACTTCTACTGAGTGCTGATTGGTTAGCATTACTGAGTGCTGATTGGTTAGCATGACTGAGTGCTGATTGGTTGGCATTACTGCTACTGAGTGCTGATTGGTTGGCATTACTGCTACTGAGAGCTGATTGGTTAGCATTACTGAGTGCTGATTGGTTAGCATTACTGAGTGCTGATTGGTTAGTATTACTGAGTCCCGATTGGTTAGCATTACTGAGTCCCGATTGGTTAGCATTACTGAGTGCTGATTGGTTAGCATTACTGAGTGCTGATTGGTTAGCATTATTGAGTGCTGATTGGTTAGCATTACTGAGTGCTGATTGGTTAGCATTATTGAGTGCTGATTGGTTAGCATTACTGAGTGCTGATTGGTTAGCATTATTGAGTGCTGATTGGTTGGCATTACTGCTACCTTTATATTAAAAATGTTTAACTGTGATTCAACAGAAACTCCATAGAACCCCATTCATTCTGGGCTCGCTCGGGAGCGCCCTCTATCGTCTGACAAACCCAGAAGACATTGCTGAGTGGCAGTTCTCCTCTGCACACATTCTCTGTTCCTTCCTCCTCGCGCCCCCACCGGGCCCCCACTCGTGCCTGTGTGTCATGCGCAGTCCGCCCTCTCTGCTCTTCGCAGCAATGTGAGAGGCGCGCTCTGATTGGTCCGCTCAGCCTCCACATGGATCGGGTGACTTTGGGCGAGAGACGGTCAACGCCTATCGAGAGTTATGATCTCCAGCACGGGTCTTAAACCCGGACAGCGAGTGTGTTCAGTTCAACCTTTACTGGTCATACAGTCCTGTTTACTGTCCATACAAATACAAATAATAATAATAACACACATAATCCAAGAACGGGCTGTGTGAATGCAGGAGTACAAACTTTAAAGGAGAAGTCCACCAAGTTTTCAAAAATTCTGCATAATTAAGTGGATGAGATGTAAACAGCTCCGTTCTAGAGAAACTTATCAGAGTTGTTTACAGTGGAAAGTTATTACATGAAATAGTTATGAATTCACTGCCTGATGTCTGAGACACTGTTTTATGATAGTTTTTTGATACAGTAGAGGCTTAAAATGTATTTTAATCCATTTATTTTAATCCCTTCATGATGAAGGGACACATGCAGGACGTTGTGACCCAAAATAGTCCCCAAAGAAAGCTTTTTTTTTTTTCAGATTTATGACTATTTTAGCATCATCAGTGTTCTATATAAAAACTAAAAACGCACGTAGGTTCACTGGTGGTTTTGGATTCTAAATAAAATATGTATATTTGTGTTGTAGTCATGGTGATTCGTGGTTCCTATCACCACCACTGCGTCTCTAATTTAAATCAACCGTTCCACACCAAACCACTCTGAATGACTAAATGATTTAGATAGAATTATACAGAAATTTGAAAAATTGGTGGAATTGCCCCTTAACCCAGCTCCTCACTGAGTCCACCGCCTACAGCCAAACTAACCAAAGTCAGTAGAGACTGTTTTTCCATTCAGAACACCCCATGTTAGCTTTGTTGGCTTAGATGAGGTTCACACAATTCATATTTCCTCAATCAATCAATCAATCAATCAATCAATAAAAAAAACATTTAATGTTTTTTTTTTTGGTTCTTTATGGTTTTGTAACGTGTTTTGACTGTTTTAAAGGGTTCATTAAAAATTGTGTTGTGGCTGTAAAAGTAGATCCTACTGTCCTTGTGCTGCACGCCCCGTGGTCAGCTCTGAAAGGGGAAGTCCAACGATTTTTCAAAATTTTCATAATTCAGTGGTTAAAATGTAAGCAAAGTCATTCGTGGTTTGGTGTGTGGTTCAGATCTCTTTACAGTGGTGCTGATAGGAACCAAGGGTCACCATGACTACAACACAAATATAGACATTTTATTTACCATCCAAAACCACCAGGTAAAACTATGATTTGCCAGATGTTGGTAAAATCACAGTGTAAAGGATCCTAATAATTTACTAGTTGACCAATGGCTGACTCCAAATGCATGCCCTGGTTTCCTAATGGGATCCAGATCTCTGTTGGGAACTATTAATAAGCAAAACCGTTAGGTTTTAATCATAAATGGTTTCTAATAGTCCTTTTTCATCAAGGAAGGGGAAAAAAAACTTTATCAGCTCACTGTAACTCGAGGCTGAGAAGGGCAGGCAGTAGACTTTGTCCTATCAGGCTACTGTGAGACATTGCACCCATCCCGCTAGATGCTGCTTTAGCTCCGTCCCTCATGACGCGCTCTCACTTCACCAGCTTTTTCCACTCATTCGCCAAAGAGTTGAGCAGACAGAGAGACGCAGGCACCGCCGGCTCCACAAGGACAGCAGACGAGGGGGAAACAGAGGTATGTTTGGGGGGTTTTAGGGGGGAAAGGCTCTATTTGGAGCTCTCTCAGCTCAATCTGCTTAAATACCCTCCATTCTGGCTACATTTGAGCCTCTAAAACAGCAGATGCCTCATAAGGCAGCCTGGATGCTGCCCGTTTCTGTGACCTGTATTGCAGAGGATGGAGTTACTGCGAAGGCGTATTACGCACTTTTAGCACGAAGCGGCGCCTTTTTCTCCCCCGTCAGAGCCAAAACAGACTCTTTTCTTTTGAATAGCCCTCATTTGGGGCGTCCACCGTGTCTCCTGGCCAAGAAACGCTCTCTTTGGAAAGTCATGTGTTGTGGCTGTAAAAGTAGATCCTGCTGTCCTGCTGCTGCACGCCCCATGTTCAGCTCTGAAAGGGGAACTCCACCGATATTTTAAAATTTCTGTACGATTCAGTGGTTGAAGTGTAAGCAAAGGTCAGTCAGAGTGGTTTGGTGTGATGGTCCATTGTACTTAGAGACTTAGATTTGTTTACAGTGGTGGTGATAGGAACCAGGGGTCGCCATGACTACAACACAAATATAGCCGTTTCATTTAAGGAGCAGTGAACCTGCGCGTCTTATTAGCTATTTTAACGTTTGGTGATGGTAAAATAGGCATAAATATGGAATAATAAGTTTTCTTTGGGGACTGTTTTGCCTTAGAATGCTCTTAATGGTTCCCTCAACCATGAATTGATTAAAATAAATGGATTAAATAACGTTTTAGACCAAAACTGTTGTAAAACGGTGTCTCAGGTATCAGGCAGTGAATTCACGAGCATTCAGTGTAATACACCTTCTGTGAGGGAGCTTTTAGAGGTGGACGTCTGGTTCCTATCATCACCACTGTGAACAATTCTGACTCGGCAAGTTTTTCTAGAACAGAGCATTTCACACCAAACCACTCTGAATGAACTGTGTAGACCTATTTAACCATGTAATTACGCAGAAATTTAGAAAAAATCGGTGGAGTTCCCCTTTAAGAACTGATTAACTGTTGTCCAGAGTGAAACTAGAAATGTTAGTTACAGAATTACAGTTAGTTATGGTTATGTGGTTATATGGTTTGCTATTACAGACAATAGGAAAGTGTTTGAAATGCTATAATAGAGGATTATATGGCATAATATAACAATATTTTACCAACATCAACATTTCATGTAAAACTCAGAAGACACGTGTAGGTTCACTGGTGGTTTTGGATGGTAAATAAAATGTCTATATTTGTGTTGTAGTCATGGCGACCCCTGGTTCCTATCACCACCACTGTAAAGACATCCGAACCATTTCACACCAAACCACTCTGAATCACTTTGATTATATCTCAAGGACTGGATTATGCAGACATTATGAAAAAGTGATTTAAACAACAGCCAATCAGAGAGCTAGAAGAGTGGAGGAAAAGGTGAAGAGATGCACATGCAGACCACCTGAACAGCAGAGCGGAGACAGAGGAGCCGTGTGTAAAACACAGGCAGATAAGAGCCGATATCATGATTATAATGTTTATAATGTTGATTCAGACTTCAGGTCATCCTCTTTACAGTTTCAGCTCAGCTGCCAGTTTGTAGTGATTTATTTCTCCAGCTCTCACTGTATCAGTGTTTCTCACCACAGTTTAATCCCCAGTTGCACTTTCGCTGTGCATAAAAGCCCAAACAAGTCCAGTAAGTTTAGCTTCATAAGTGATATGTGATCTGAGGAGATCTGGGAATTTGAGTTCTTATTTGTTTAAACTTGCTATATGTGTTGTACCTTCTCTGTGCCTTGTCGGCTAGTCTGAGCTCCCTCACGACAAAGAGACATGAAGTTCTATGAAATTCTATGACAAACTGCCGTTTAGAGTCGTGTAGTGAACGCCCAGCCTCAAGATGATCATCTAAAGGTGGTCTAGGACAGGAGTTCCCAACCATGAAGGCCTACAGGAAAACAATAAAAACGTTTTGGCAAATTCAGCACAGCAATTTTTGGGTGCCACAACATGCAGTATGTATCAATGAACATTGAATATCAAGCAAGCAAAGTTTATTTGTATAGCGCCTTTTACAACAGGTGTTGTCACAAAGCAGCTTTACAAGGAAATCAGCATTACAGAAAGAAATCCGGGTCCGAGCCCCCATGAGCGTCGCCAGTGGCGACAGTGGCAAGGAAAAACTCCCTAAGAGAAACAGGAAGAAACCTTGAGAGGAACCAAGACTCAGAAGGGGAACCCATCCTCCTCTGGTCGACACCGGATAGTAAACATTGTTAGTATAAAGTATTATAGTACAAAAACGGGGAAAACAGGTGGAGCAAATGATTAATTTGAATAGTTTAGTTCATGCAGCAGCAGCAGCGGCAGCGGCATCAGTGGGGTCAGGTTGTGAGGGTGAGGTTTGCACGGCGAGCAGTGGCACCTGATCAAGGCAGAAGAGGCAGCAGCATCAGACGCACAGGATGGGCGGCTGTTCAACTCAGCAAAGGAAACAAAGAAAGGAAAAACACACAGAGAGTCAGTTCTGTAATGGGTGATTGATTAATTTGATTAGTTTAAATGATTGATTAGTTCAAATGATTAATTTTGATTAGTTTAGTATGATTTAGTTTAGAATATCAACAGATGAGGTGAATATAAACTTGCTGTACGCCTAAAAATGCAGAACTTTTATTTCATTATATTTTTATTTTAATTTTATTATAAGTTTCTCACTCGCGAGTGGACAGTTGAAACTTTTGGGGCGGTGTGTTTCATTTCTAGAGACAAGGGGCTAAAAATAGATGAAGCTGCTTTTTTGCACCATTGTATTAATATTATTTTTTCATTGATTTTTATGAGAAATGATTATGGACTATGGACTCCTTCTCAGTATTGGCCAGAGGACCACCAGAGGGTGGTCCACGGCCTAGTGGTTGAGAAACCCTGGTCTGTGATGCTGAAACTACTCAATCACTCTTAATCCCACATTAGGAGCTACACAGCTAACGTCATCACATCACCTCACACAGAGGGAGTGAGAGCTGTTTCAGGACAGATTTGTTACAGGATTGGATCAGATTTATTCTGTTATCTTCTCCGATGTCCCATCCAGCGTTTTCACCTGTCATCCACTCAATACTAATAACTGTAACTTAATTACAGCACTGAGCAAGTCAGAGACATCCCTTCGTTAATTTAATTTCTAATCAAAAAAGCCAATAAGTACAAAATATTCATTTTCCAGCAGAGAAAAAGCAGAAAATGACATGAAATCCTCAACAACTAAATCTAATGTCAGCTGTTTGAGTGTTCAGAGTGTCACTCTTTACCTTCATTACAGCTTCCATTCTTTTCAGGAGACTCTGTAGGGATGGACCGATATGGGAATTCTGGGCTGATGCCAACATCTGATATTTGATCAATAACAAATCTGCCAATACCAATAAATAAACGTTTATAAAATGTTGTAACAGCGTCCACCTGGATTGGCATTACAGAGAAATGAAACATTTATTTGTGTTAAAAATGCCGTTAAATAAGTGTAGCTCAGTGAGGCCTAAACATTCTGCTCTTCCAGAGAACCTTTGCATGATTAAAGGGTTCTTGGCATTGTTAAAGGGTTCTTCACATCGATGGAGAATGTGCTGTAAAAGGTTCTATATAGAACCTTTTTGAAAAGGGTATATAAGGGTACATATAAGCTGTATAGCACCTAAAAGGGTTCTTCTATTGTTACGAGCTTAACATCATAGCAATAGAAGAACCATTTTGGGTGCAATATAGAACACTTTTCAAAAAGGTTCTATATAGAACCATCTAGAGCACATTCTGAAGACCTTGTTCATTATGCGAAGAAAGCTTTAATCATGCGAAGTCTTCTTCGAGTGTTCATAGTTTTATATAGAACCATTTTCTTTACTAAAGAACCCTTAAAGAACCATCTTTTTAGCAGTGTACGTGGCTGTATTGGATGGTAATTAAATCAGTACAGTCTCTGACTCTCACCCAGCTCTGTATGGATTGCTGTTGTGAGTGAACTGATTCAGTGCTGAGCTCTAATAACTCTAATAACGTACAGCACTGAGCAGCTGGCAAGTCACATTTCACAGTTTAAGTCCTGTGATAATATGAAGCGAGACAGCTTTCAGCAGCTGTTTATAACTAAATGGATGTGTGTTTAGTGTCAGCTGCTGTGAGGACCAGTAGTTTGTCTTCCTAACATAGTCTAAACCTGAACTGTGCGGAGCTTCGGCAGACATTCAGCTGAGGTCCATCTCGAGTGAAGTAACTGTGGTCCATGCAGCTAATTCAGCTCTATTTTGTCTCTGAAAACGATTCAGGTGACATTCACTGCCTCCTTAAGCAATTCTGTGTTTTGTCCTCGTTCGTTCGAGCTGCTTAAGCCCTCACTTCAATGGGGGAGAGTGAGAAGGTGAGCTAGTCTCACTATCCTTTTCCACAGGCTGGAGATGGTGGTCAGGATTATATATAGGAGTATATATGACATATAAAATGTAATATAGGGGATTATATGACATAATGTAACATAATATGACGTAATATAGTATGATGTAATATAATGACTTAATATAACAAACTTTTTGTGAAATAACAAACATTTTGTTAATCATTTTTCAATGTTGAATCTAGGAAAGCGCACGTTTAACCAGGCAGTGTCTTAAAGGGGAACTCCACTGATTTTTCTAAACATTTCTGCATAACTAAATGGTTAACATGAGTACAAAGTCATTCAGAGTGGTTGGGTGTGAAACGCTCTGTTCTAGAGAAACTTACAGAGTCGGAACTGTTCACAGTGGTGGTGATAGGAACCAGACGTCCACCTCTAAAAGCTCCCTCACAGAAAGTTATTATATGACGTGGTGATGAATTCAATGCCTGATGTCTGAGACACTGTTTTAGGATAGTTTTGAGAAGATTTTGGCCTCTAAAAAATGTTCATGGTGGAGGGATACATGCAGGGTGTTGTGAGGCAACATAGTCCCCAAAGAAAACACATTATTTCAGATTTTCCGCTATTTTCCCATCATCTACATTCCATATAAACTCAGGAGACTCGTGTAGGTTCACTGGTGGTTTTGGATAGTAAATGGTAAAAAAAAAGATGGTTCTTTAAGGGTTCTTTAGCAAATAAAATGGTTGAAGAAGTTGATAAAGAAACATGAACCTTTTGGATGATTAAAGTGTACTTTGCATCATGAAATGGTTCTTCAGACTGATATTTTGTGTTTTGTCCTTGTTTGTTCGAGCTCTTTAAGGTGAGAAGGTGAGCTAATCCTGCTGTCCTTTTCCACAGGCTGAAGATGGAGGCCTTTAATCACAGACTGAACACATATATTGACTCATGGATGGGTCCCAGAGGTGAGTTCAGCCTGCCTCCTTTAATTTATGCACAGCGCCTTCACTGAGGACAAAGAAGGCCTCTGATCTTTGGGCTGTTTCCTTTTAGTGCACTTCAAAAACTCCGACCACATTTTCCTGACCTGCATTTTGACAGCTGACCGTCACATTTTGACAGGGAAGATGCTGCTAATGCTTTTACTGCTGAAACATTGCTTTATGCTTCAGTTACAGACCTGCCAGGTCTTTACATTGCAGGTCTTGCAGGATTATTTAAAACCTGCAAATAAATACATTGAAATTTAAGCGTGCCAGTAAGTGTCAGCTGCTAATTCTGACTGTGGCTCATTGAGGCTAATTAAGGCTTATGTTATACACTAGTAAAGGCATTTTTAATTCTCTATTAAGAAGTAAATCCATGTTACTCAATGTTAATCCTTGTCATATAATGGCTGGCCAAATAGGATTTAGTGGGAAATGAACTATAATATAATATTAAGCCTCTCATTGTGTGTAAATCCTCAAATAATATTTACAGAGAGGTTTTTTTTCTAACTACATATGTTGTAAATTAAGTACGTTTTATTTAACAAGGACATTGGAAAGAACAACACTTGACCAAGTGGTGTACATAAATATGAATCTATGAAATATCAAAAATGCAGAGTAAATATAAGCAAAAATAACTAGTCAAGAACAATAAAAAGTAATAGTAATAATAAAATGAAGATGATTTTAAAATGTTAGTGTAAAAAAGTTCATTTTAAGTCTTAAAAAACAGTACTGAGTTATTTCTAATATTTACAGGTAATCAATTCCAATGATTTCTGAGATCTGATTCGTTTTAAAGGGTCCATATTCTACATTTTTCTTCACTTACGACATTTAAGTTGTTTCATAATTCATTTTTTCATGACTATGTTTTCATTACTGTGCCTTTAAGACTGATGTATGTAAATGAGCTCTGTTCTGATAGGCTGTCCTGTTTTGTGGTGTAAAACACAGGGCTGAAACACTGCTTATAATGTCAGCATCAGGGGGCAGAGCTAAACTGCTCTCGGCTGGATAGGGGAAATACACCAATCAGGCATAACATTATGACCACCTCCTTGTTTCTACGCTCACTGTCCATTTTATCAGCTCCACTTACTGTATAGGTGCACTTTGTAGCTCTACAGTTACAGACTGTAGTCCATCTGTTTCTCTGATACTTTGTTAGCCCCTTTTACCCTGTTCTTCAGTGGTCAGGACCCCCATTGACCCTCACAGAGCAGGTACTATTTGGGTGGTGGATCATTCTCAGCACTGCAGTAACACTGACATGGTGGTGGTGTGTTAGTGTGTGTTGCGCTGGTCTGAGTGGATCAGACAGAGTTTTTAAAGACCTCAGTGTTGCTGCTGGACTGAGAATAGTCCACCAACCAAAAATATCCAGCCAACAGTGTCCTGTGGGCAGCGTCCTGTGACCACTGATGAAGGACTAGAGGATGACCAACACAAACTGTGCAGCAGCAGATGAGCTATCGTCTCTGACTTTACATCTACAAGGTGGACTGACCAGGTAGGAGTGTCTAATAGAGTGGACAGTGAGTGGACACAGTGTTTAAAAACTCCAGCAGCACTGCTGTGTCTGATCCACTCAGACCAGCACAACACACACTAACACACCACCACCACGTCAGTGTTACTGCAGTGCTGAGAATGATCCACCACCCAAATAGTACCTGCTCTGTGAGGGTCCATGGGGGTCCTGACCACTGAAGAACAGGGTAAAAGGGGGCTAACAAAGTATGCAGAGAAACAGATGGACTACAGTCTGTAAGTGTAGAACTACAAAGTGCACCTATATAGTAAGTGGAGCTGATAAAATGGACAATGAGCACAGAAACAAGGAGGTGGTCATAATGTTATGCCTGATTGGTGTATATAAATGAGTTTGTTTGTGGTGACCTCACAAAAACAGTGAATTTACAATAGCAGACTTTTTCTTCAAAACAAGCATAAAAATCGGTAGTATGCTGATGTAGGTAGCTAGCTAAATTTCCCATTCCTAAATTTTCTATGGTGCAGCAATGCCTCAGGTGTCAGAACTGCTGCACTATTTAAGGTGGAACGGGAATATTCGAACAAGAAGCTGGTGAATATCTGACTTCAGCTTCATATCACTGAAGAATTAGTGGGTGATAATAAATAATTGCTTTGAAGGCATATGAGTCCCTAAATGTAACTAAAGCCCAGCAGTGTGGAGCTGAACTTTACCCTCCTCTGCTGTCACTGCAGACTGGCAGGGTCGCCTACAGAGCAGCGCTGGTAGCTGTTAATGAAGTGATGCTCTTTTTATTTGAGGGTCCCATTTCAGAGGGAAGATTTCAACCACTACCCCTTTAACTCAGTTCCAAGGGGCAAGATGAGGGCTAAAAATAAGAAATGGGGTTGGGCCTACGTTGGCACTTTGTGTTTTCTCCCATTCTGGATGTTCTCAGATGTTATTTTTCAGTGTTAGATTATAGTGGGTCAAATTCAGGCTTGCAAAGTCAGATTTCAGGTTAATTTGATTTCAGTATGAACAATTTGATCCCTGCCTAGTCTTTAACCAGCTTTTATACTGAAGAGGGCAGAGAGAGAGCACTGACTGCCCTGAAATACAACACGCTAAATTAGGCTGCATTTCAGGGCTGCATCGCACACAGTGACGTGTCTTCTCCCCTACCTGTTCCATTTAATACCTCTCTTTGCCTGAAGGCACTCATTTCCGGCCTTCCTCTCCCTCTTTCTTCATTTCAGTGCTTTGAGCTTCTTTCACTGCATTATTTGATGGCCTGATTTACACGGCTGAGCAGCGTGATCAGTTTAAGCGGCGCCGCCTAGAGGGAGATAAAGATGTAGATGTTTTTGCTCTTATTTTTCAGATCCTCGTGTGAGAGGATGGTTTCTGCTGGACGACTACCCCCCCACTTTCGTCTGCACCATCCTGTACCTCCTTATGGTATGGATGGGGCCAAAGTATATGAAGGACAGGCAGCCGTACTCCTGCAGGAGGATCTTAGTGGTGTATAACCTGGCCCTCACTCTGCTGTCCCTCTACATGTTTTATGAGGTGAGTCGACTGTACTGGTTTTCCAATGTCACATTTCTTTGCGACTATTTTCTCGATTTGTGCATCTCTTCTTAAACTCTCCTTTAAAGGCTCGTCATATAACATGATCCTCATATGTTTCATATCTAAATGCTCCGTTTTCTTCATCACTACTTTCCAAATCGCTGCAGCAGCTTCAGCAGCTGTAAACTCTCTGTACTCTGTTTCACATGAGTCTCCGATGTGGACTGAATGAAGAATGAAGGGTTTCCTGCGTGATGGTCAGTCCTTAGTGATTTCCTGAGTGTCTATTGGTTAGTTTCACACAGAATGTTGACGGACACACAAATCCACCAGTTCCACACGGTGAGAGGCAGATGACGTGTATCTCAGCCCCTCTTCATAGGCTCATAACTCCGGATGTGAGTCTCATATGATCTCGAGATAAGATGGAATGGAAAGGGCGACTCTATGGATTCAGGAAGTGTTTGAACTGGATTTCTGTGCTGGATCATCACAAAGATACAGACACAGATACAGAAACAGAGAATTTGAGTGTTCCAGGCACCTGCTAACATTACTAATGTTGACACAGGCTGATTAGTAAGAATTAAATTAAATTTTTTTTCTTCCAAAAAAGCGCAATAAGTGCCAGTTTCTTGCGTCTGTCCATTTAGTGTGATGAAGTGTTAAACGTCCTGCCCATGAAACCGCCCATAAACACCCACTCTGCTCCTTTTCTGCTTTGCAAAAGTTGCCACAGGCTGACTACTTGCAGTTCACACTTATTTTTTGCAGAGTACGCTCACTTCGGTGATTAAATGAAAAATATAAAACCAGAGATAATAAAGTACTGAGGTAACATCACTAATAAACAATTATTGTCACAGCTAGTAGTATAAAATGCTATTCTGGGGAAATCTTCCCAATCTGGCAACCCTGATCAGGCTGCTGAGACTGATCAGAAAGACTGAATCTGTGTTCTGTGATGTGTTGAACTAAGCTGTTAGCCTGTTAAGCTAGCGCTAGCCTATCCAGCTCCTCTAGCACTCTTCACACATTCAGTGATGTTGAGGTCTGGACTCTGGGGTGGTCAGTCCATTGTTCAGCTTCTTTGTTTGGTGTGTCCGTCTCCTTTTCTCAGTGAGGTTCTTCTTGATCAGCTATACATCCTTTCAGACCCACAGCGCTGAGTCGTCTTCTCACAGTGGAAGGATGGACAGAAACACCTGTGGATGTTTTCAGATCTGAAGCAGCTTGATTTTCTCCTCTCTCTCAGAGATGAAAGCTTTAAGTGCTGTTTATCTGATGGGGGCAGTTTTGGGGTCTACCAGCCATTCCAGGTGGTTGTTAGGAGCCCCATTTTCTCTGTAGCTTTTAATCCAGTTTTGGAAATTTGTGTTTTTTCACTTTGACTTTCTCCTTCATGATGCAAGTTGATTATCTTATATTATATCTCCTCAGAAACACCATCTGAAAGATGAGTAACTTGTACTTGATGGCGGTTTAGCTGGAAATGAAATCAATTAAAGATCTCTGACTTCTACACAGTAATGTCTTTGCAACTGATCAACTAAAAAGTATGTAATAGATTCATAATTATATTCATAAGCGTAGCCAAAGTGCACTAAAGTGCTGAAAAGCCCGTTGGTGCAGGGCGAGTCCAGAGCACAGCTGGCCTTTCACAGACTCATTGTCTCCGCAAGCACATCTGCTGTGGTTCTCCTCAACTAGCACAAGTTTGCTTTGTTGTTTTTGGATTGACTTCAAATGGTCGCGTCCCTCCAGAAAGCTGTTTTGTATTGTAGCTCTTGTAATGACCCTGTCTTATCCGTACAGATTTTTGATGGACTTTCATAAAAGTCAGAGAAGATAACAGTTCTCTTTGAGCTGGCTAATCAGTTCAGCCGTCATACCTGTGAGATTAAAGTCTTCTCTGGCTTGATAAGTTCACATTAATAATCTGTCTGTGTTGCAAAACTCGCTTATTGGCTGGTGACCATTCGATTCGAGGACACATGCAGAATATGCAAGTCATCTTTTAATCTCAGCGTGGACAGGGCAAGGTCTAAAGCAGGAAAAGGGCACGGAGGTGAAAACGGCCTTCTGTTGTATAAAACCTTGACGTTGGTGCTGCATAGAGCTCTTATTAAAAAGGTTCCACTATATAGTACATGTTCTCCATCAGTCTGAAGAACCATTTCACCATGCAGAGAACCATTTCAGCATGCAAATGAGGGTTCATGGTTCTATAAAACCATTGTCTTTACTAAAGAACCCTTGAAGAACCATCTTTTTAAGGTTGTACCCCAAAAGTGGGTCGCAGACTGATCTAGACTGATCTCTTTACTTGGTAGAAGCAGATATGTGCACATCAGTGTGATGTTTAAGCCTAGACTGCTTTTCAATTGAGACAGCCAATCAGAACAGACGCCATTTACACATATCAGTCTTAAAGGGACAGTAACAAAACAACCTGTTTAGATCTAAGGGATGAAGAGAGGCTGGAAAATGAAATGTAAAAATGAATAATGGCTGTTAATATACATTAAAAATATAGGATATGGGCCCTTTAAGGTGCACCCATTGCTGACACAGACGCTCACAGTTGTATAATCGCCATAGAAAAGCACTGCCAATACAATGGGACGCATTGGAGCAGCCACACATGAGCGTAACGTCAGCATGACTAGAGGGGTATAAAGCCCCCCAGCGCTGTCTTTACAAAAGATCCCTTGAAGAACCGTCTTTTTTAAGGGTGAACCACAAAAGTGGGTCACAGACTGACTCTTTACTTGGTAGAAGCAGATCTGCGAAGACTGTGCACATTAAGGTTCTGTAGTTTAGTGGTAGATCTCCAGCTGGGCGAGAGTTCACCTTAATGTCAGGCCAACCTTCTGACTGTCCACAAGCTGAAGTAATCAGATTTTATGGGGGCGCTCTCATTGACTTTTATGTTCCTTGAATGCTCTTCTGAAGAGGCTGTTAAAACCACAGTGTCATCTGAATACAGCAGGATTTGTAGGAAATAAGTAAGAAAGCTTAAGTTCACATGTCAGATTCTCTGTTTCTGTATCTGTGTCTGTATCTTTGTGATGATCCAGCACAGAAATCCAGTTCAAACACTTCCTGAATCTGTAGAGTCGCCCTTTCCATTCCATCTTATCCCGAGATCATACAAGACTCACATCCGGAGTTATGAGCCTATGAAGAGGGGCTGAGATACACATCATCTGCCTCTCACCGTGTGGAACTGGTGGATTTGTGTGTCCGTCAACATTCTGTGTGAAACTGACCAATGGACACTCAGGAAATCACTAAGGACTGACCGTGCAGAGAGTTTACAGCTGCTGAAGCTGCTGCAGTGGTTTTGGAAAGTAGTGATGAAGATAACGGAGCATTTAGATATGAAACATATGAGGATCATGTTATATGAAGATATGAACAAACCGAGAGGCTGACCTCAGACCAGAGAGGGTTAATAGCAAAAGTAGCAAGATTGCGTACAGTTGTGTGCACAGGTTTGGGCACCCCTGGCTAAATGACATATTCTGTTGATTTTTAAAGTGAAAAGAAGTAAATACAGCCTCTACAACAAACTATATATATATATATATATATATAAAACAATATCATTATAATATATTATTAAGAACCATATTTAACAGCTAAAGTCAATTTAAAATATAAAAGCAGAACTGAACAATATGTTGATAAATTGCCTTTTTTGGTGTTAAATGTTTTCTTTTTAAAATACATCATTTAAAAGCGAATTTTCATGATCTCTATTTATTTGCTGAATTCAGCATACTGTAAAAAAGTCAAATATAAAATATGCTGTAACATTAAATAGTAATTAAATAATAAAGTTTGGCCAGCCTACTAAGTCAGTACTTGGCAACCCCACAGACTTTGTCAGATATCACAGCTTGCAGATGCTTTGTGTAGCCAGCCAGGAGTCTTTCTGCTCTTGTTTAAGCCTAGACTGCTTTTCAAACGAGACAGCCAATCAGAACAGACCCTATTTACACATATCAGTCTTAAAGGCACAGTAACAAAACAACCTGTTTAGATCTAAGGGATGGAGAGAGGCTGGAAAATGGTCATGTAAAAATGCTTTTGGTACATAAAACCACACAAATGTCAAAAAATCAATAAAATACATTAAAAATATAGGATATGGGCCCTTTAAGGTGCACCCATTGCTGACACAGGCACTCAGTATAACAGTATATACTGACACAGTATAATTGCCATAGAAAAGCATTGCCAATATAATGGGATGCAGTGGAGCAGCTGCACACGAGCCTAAGGTCACCTTGTCCAATGCTAAGCGTGGGCTAGAGGAGTATTAAGCCCCCCAGCATTGGGCTGTGGAGCAGTGGAACTGTGTTCTCTGGAGTGATGGAGCTCCATCCAATACCTTTGTGATGAGCTGGAGTGATCCAGAACTGACCATCCAACATCAGTACCTGACCTCACTAATGCTCAATCAAATCCTCACAGCAATGTTCCAACATCTAGTGTAAAGCCTTCCCAGAAGAGTGGAGGCTGTTTACTCCAACAAAGGGGGACAAACTCCCTATTAAAGGGCCCACGTCCTATATTTTTATTGTATTTTATTTTTCTCCCTGGGGTCAATTATTCACATTTGAGTGGTTTTATGTACCAAAAACAAACATTATTCATTTTTTTACGTGATCAGTTTCCATCCACTGTTTATCCCTTAGAATTAGACAGGCTGTTTTTCTTACTGTGCTTTTAAGACGGATATATATAAATGCTCAAACTGGCTGTCCCGCATTGTGTCTCAAATAAAAATGCAGTCCAGGCTGAAACATTGTATAACTGTATAACTTGAAATGTGAATAGGCGGGGCTAAACTGTTGCTTTTTTGTGACATCACAAAAACACTGAACTTAAAATGGACCATTTTGCAACATAATTTCAATGTCTGGACCACATGGACTCAGGAGAAGAACAAAAAGTATGTTTTTGAAACCATTTTTACTGCATCAAAAAAGAAAACTTGTGTTGAAGTCCAGGACGTGTTCATGTGAATCCAGCATTCTTCTCAATGTGAACACGGTCTTGATACTGTTTTGTACCACCATAGGACAGAAGAGGTGTTGATATAGGAACGAAAATTCCAATAAGAAGTGAATAGAAACTCATCAGGCAGCTGTTGCATAAGAAATAGACACAGTTCACATGCTAGCTGTCTCTGAAAGCTATTCCGACCTATATGGGGAAAAAATATTTATACAGGGTGATTCAAAAAGATTCATCCGATTTTCTAAGCACCATATTTTTACAACCTTGAGGCGTTTAGGAACCAATCATAATCCAACTGAAAGAGGGGGTCATAGAGTTTCTGTCTGTCAGTGGAAGATGGCTCTCTTCAGTCTGAGAGGAGATGTGACCCCTGAGCAGAAAGCCTTCTGCGTTCTCCACTTCAATAAGAGTGAATCCGTCATAACTGTGCAGAGTGATTTTCGTGGGTAGTGAACCTCCAACAGCTCAGAGCGTTCGTCGTTGGTTCCACAACACTGGATGATCTCCGAAATCACACTGAAAGAGCCGTGAGTGCAGCGACACCCGACATGCTCAATCCAGTATGGGATGAGTTTGACTATGGCGTTGATGTTGTCTGTACAGCTGGAGGAGGTTCATACTGAGACCTTGTACAATTACATAATAAACTTTATGCTCATTTAAATAATTTACAGTTTACTGCATTGATCTGTAATGATTTACAAATGAAATCATTTTGAAATCAGATGAATCTTTTTGAATCGCCCTGTATAATAATGCCTGATGCCATGCATGCTTGGAAATTGTATCTACCAAGCTGGCCTACAGAGTTTTTCACCGCCCTACCCAAAAATTTGCCTCTGCCTACGCCACAGATTTAGGCACAGCAGCCTGCGTCCTAAATTTGAAAAATATGGTGAAACAAAGACTTTATTGAGAAGGTTAAAAAAGCGCGGAGCAGAGAGACAGTAAACAATGGCAGGTCACGAGCTTCGAGGAGACTTTGGCAGAGAAGAGCCTGGAACACTGATAAGTGCAAAACTATCTGAAAGCAGAAACTGTGTTTTCATTCCTGAGTTTATTGCGGTCAGCGTTTGATTGTGCCCGTACCCCAGCCCCGCACCTGCACGCCCACCGATACAAGCCTGTGGAGATGAGAGTTCTTTCTAAAATGAAAGTTGGATATAGTAGTTTAAAACCTACCCAGTCCATACTGTCCATATATGGACGCTCCAAAAAACAGCCTGTTTTGTATTTTGTGATGTCACATAAACACACATTTAAATATATCGGCTTAACGGCCTACAGCAGTTTAGCCCCGCCCACTCACACTGAAGTTATAAGGAGTGTTTCAACCAAGTGTGTTTGTTTTTTTTTTAATATACAGGGCGGCCAATCAGAACAGAGCTCATTAACATATCAGTCTTAAAGGCACAGTAACAAAAACAGCCTCTTTAATTGTAACCAATGTGTGATTGAATTTTCCCTGTAATTTCACATTGATGTCCTACCAGCAGGGTTATTATAGTTTTAAAATTTTCATTATTTTTTATTGTTATTTAGTTTTTAATTTTGTTCTTTGGTTTCTGTTAGTCTTAAGATGCATTAATAGTTTTAGTTTTGTTTTTATTTTCTGAAAAGTAAAAGTTTTAATTTAGTTTCTATTTAGTTTCAGTTTTAGTTGTTATTATTGAACGCTGTGATAGGGTAAATAAAATTAGCACAACAGTTTATTCACTTATTTGTGCACTGAAAAAACAAACTAGTTTTTTTTTCTTAGTAATTCTGTTTCATTTCAGTCAGTCTTGCAGTGGACGTTGTTGTTTTGCATGAGCTTTTTAGAACAGCCATTTTTATTCTTATTACAGTTAATGAGCAGGTTTTCACTGCTAGTTTTTCCTTTAGTAATAATTTTAGTTTTAATAATAGTTTTAGTTAACTATAATAACCCTGACCATCAGTGACCTGTTCAAACAGGGTCGATAAAGAGACAAGAGGGCTTTTCGCACTATGGCAAGTTTAGTTGCTAGTCAACTTACAAAGGTGCTCTTCTCTTACGTGACGGTTCCTCTGTGAATGAAGAAAATGGAGTGGTGTGTGGACGCTGTGAGAGAGCTGGTTTGAGAAACACGGCTCTTAATGACGATGTCTGTGAGCTGTGGTTCTAATTAGTGCTTTAAGCTGTGCAGTAATGGATTTGCACTTGTGCATGCAAAATTTATGATATCACTCCGGTTTTACTATAGTCATCTGATCATCTCACTCCAGGCACCTCACCCACACACTTAACCACCCTATTTAGCTGTTACCATTTTTAGATTGCTTTTATAAATTACATATATAGATATTTTCATAGCCTTAGGCTGCAGTGTTATTTTATCTGGCCCTGGCTGGAAATGAGATATTTCTGAGATAGAAGGATAGACAGGTGGGTACATAGACAGATAGACAGATAGACGAACAGACGGACAGACAGACAGACAGACAGATAGATAGATAGATAGATAGATAGATAGATAGATAGACAGATAACGTAGACATAGATAGACAGACAGACAAACAGACAGACAGACAGGTAGATAGATAGATAGATAGATAGATAGATAGATAGATAGATAGATAGACAGATAACGTAGACATAGATAGACAGACAGACAAACAGACAGACAGACAGGTAGATAGATAGATAGATAGATAGATAGATAGATAGATAGATAGATAGATAGATAGATAGACAGATAGATAGATAGATAGATAGATAGGTAGAGATAGGTAGATAGATTGATAGATAGATAGATAGATAGACAGACAGGTAGGTAGGTAGGTAGGTAGGTAGATGGATAGATATATAGATAGATAGATAGATAGATAGATAGATAGATACATAGATACATAGAGATAGATAGATAGATAGATAGATAACGTAGACATAGATAGACAGACAGACAGACAGACAGGTAGATAGATAGATAGATAGATAGATAGATAGATAGATAGATAGATAGATAGATAGACAGACAGACAGACAGGTAGGTAGGTAGGTATACAGACAGACAGACGGACAGATAGATAGGTAGTTAGGTAGGTGGATGGATGGGTGGATGATTAGATAGATGGATAGATAGACAGACAGACAGATAGACAGACAGACAGATAGATAGGACAGGAAGAAGGAACAAACTACATCAATCCTGAAGAGAAATTGCTGTTACAGTAGCAAGACATATAATTGCACATAAACTTACATATATTACGCAGAAATAAAAATAGACAGAAATTAGACAGAAACAAAAGAAAATGACTAAAGCAGGACTAAGAGCATATAGTCACTGCCAGAACAACACCTTGTATGTCCAGAAAAAGTAGCTTTACAGGAGGAGGAAAAACATTCTTACTTTTCAGTGTTAGTTAATGTAACAGGATTTTATTCCGAGTCATTTTGGATCGTTTCTGTTGGTCTGTTCACCAGGAACGTTTTCCACAACGTAAGGGGCAGATTAAAAAAAATAAAAATTAAAACAGTAACAGTAAAGATGCAAGGTCTTTGGTCAGACGGTGATGATATTCTACTTAATTCCGTTTAACTGCATAAAAGTCTGTGCTACATTTCACCCCATGTTGGTCGTGAGCCTCTTTAAGATTCTTAATGCTTTCAAATCCCCCCTGTGTCTCCGCAGCTTGTGACTGCTGTGTGGCAAGGTGGATATAATTTCTTCTGCCAGGACACTCGCAGCGCAGGAGCGGCCGACGACAAGGTAAAACAAGCGCACGCATGCTTTTCATTCACATCCTGTACAAATCCAACCTGGAAAATTGCATATGATTGAGGGTCTTGCACAATATGCCTCAGTGTTACTCACATCCTACCTACACTTTGCGCTGCTTTCCGGGATGCATGAGTGGATGCCAAATTAATTGCGTCACCCATTACCTCGTCTCAACAAAGCCCACAGTCACAGTGCCAAAACAGTGCTGTGAACTTTAACCTGAACACCTCATCGAACAAGCCAACCTGCCGGTGCGCACTGAGGGTCATCAAGTGTGCTATGGTAGCAGCAAACATAAAGAGTGGACGTCCGCTTCAGCACTGCAGTAACACTGAGATAAGAAGAGCCATTAATGCAGCCACAACAGCCCTCAGCGCTCTGCATTTTTAGAGGCAGTAAAATGAGCCAAGAATTGAAGGTGGCTGGGTTTGTACCTCTAATGATTCCTCAGGGAATTCCAGGCCTTCAGAAAAGGGCTAATGACTTCTATGAAATTAAAAAAGATACATCTGTAATTTTTAGTTCATTTTCAATTAAAGGGGGGCTATCATGCTCCTTTTGGGCTCTGCTAGAATAGATCTACTTGCTTTAATGTTCCAAAAACACATTATTTTCCTCATACTGTTCATCTCTATTCACCCTCTGTCTGAAACGATCTGTTAGAGCTCCTGTGTCTTTAAGCCCTGCCTCCTGATGAGCCTAGTTTGCTTTGATTGGTCAGCTTGCCCACTCCGGTTCCACCCCGCCACATTCCGCCCCTGTCCTGCGGTCAGACCCTTCTCTTCTGAGCAGCTGTAACTCCGCTGTGGCTGTTTCTCCAGCGGCGTCGGTTCTGCCGGGTCAGTTTGATCCAGAGTGGATCCTGAAAGTCCGGTCAGCGTCTTCTTCACACATTACAGCGCTGAACACACTCTTCCTCCTCCAGTAGCTGCTGTGCGCTGTGTGAGGGTGGGCCGAGCTCGCCAGTAGTCGGGCACTAGGGACTGTGTTACGAGATTGAGTCATCCTGTAACAAAGGAAAAGGGCTGGAATTCCAACGAGGCAGCTGAGAAAAGTGGTTTCTGTGGGA
Source organism: Colossoma macropomum (assembly GCF_904425465.1). Taxonomy (NCBI): domain Eukaryota; kingdom Metazoa; phylum Chordata; class Actinopteri; order Characiformes; family Serrasalmidae; genus Colossoma; species Colossoma macropomum. Next base: position 3,566,597 of record NW_023494791.1, on the reverse strand, counting down.
GAGAGTTTCTCCCATCTAGAGTGAACTGTGAGCTTTGCAGAACGTTTAGATGCACAAAGAGCTACATAACACTAAAAGAAAGGAAAAACAACATAAAAGCATAATAGGTCCCCTTTAAAGGAATTATCAGTTATAATAATTATTAATTAGTATAACTCTACAAGGATTGCAGTACTGCTTTTATTGCATTGTTAAGTTTGGGATGTAAACAAAAGGGTTTAATTCTGGTTGAAAACTGTCCAATCAGGATTGTTTTCTCTGTGGTATCTGGGTAGATACAGCCAAGCGAGCTCTCCCATTGGTTAGGACTTTAGGAGCTGGACTGAAGACCTTACACATTAGATTAACTACCAACATAATTAGGAACTGACAGAGGAATCAACTAATCACTCTTTGATTTTGGGACCTAATTCGAAGAGTAAACCACCACTCTAGGCCTTCTGGAAGTTCTAGATACATCACTGACTGTGAGCTGTAGTCTAAGGAGGTTTGACTCAGTTGTTAGGAATGGAAAACAGTGGCAGCAGCTTTATGTCAGGACTCTTTACTGAACGAGTCACTATAAAACTGACATACAAGCTCAAATATATGTTAATGTCTGTTAAAAGCTTCAAATAAAACACATTTGTTTAGTAAATGTCCATGTTTAGTATAGGACAGGGGTGCCCAACTCTGGTCCTGGAAGGCTGATGTCCAGCACAATTTGGTGATTTACCTGCTTAAACACACCTGATTACACGTATCTTTTAATCACCAGGTTTAGTGGGTGTGTTTGACTAGGGAATCTACCAAACTGTGCTGGACACTGGCCCTCCAGGACCAGAGTTGTGCACTCCTGATCTAAAAAATCATCCCAAAAATGTTCATGTAATTAGCTTAGTGCTAACATACAACTAGAAACCTATAGAAATTAGCTTTATTGGAGAGGTTTCTTTCTTGTTTCTTTGTTTTTGACCAGTTTTTGTCACTGAAGGCCCAAAATGAAGGCCCGGCTCTCACAGTTCATCACAGTTTATCACCGGATTGTATTCATTTTTTTGTATTATATCTATAATATTTTGCATGATGAGAATGCATATTCAAAATTTTAAATGTAATATTCCTTACAGTGAGAAACAGCATGATGGAAGCTCCAGTTCGCATGCATTTTTTTGAATGTTTATATATTTTCTTTAAGGTTTTTTAAAAGGCTTCCTTGTATGGCTTCATGATGTGCAATAAAGCCTCTGAATATAGTGATAATGATGTAAAATGTGATCAGTTATGATCAAAATAATTCAGTAAAGCTCAAACAGTGTAAGTTTTTTTAAGTGTATTAAGTGTATTTTAAGTGTTTTTAGTGTTATTTAACTGTATATTAGACACTGCTCTTAATGCTACAGCATAATTGTGTCAGGCTGGTGCTGCATCTGTCTAATGTAACTAATATCTAAATGTAATATAATCAAAAGCCCTGACATCTGCTTATGGAGGCTGTGTGGGTATGATTTGGTAACTTTAGGTAGAACATGCTAACAGAGCCAAGCTTCTGGAATAATAGTCCATTTTAGCTTGTAATTATATTAGTGTAAAAACATATTAGTGTAAAAAATAACTTGAAATTTTAAGTCAACCTTTAAGTTTAGTCAAAAGTTCTCGTTAAAAAGGTTTGGTCAATCTTAGGTCAACAAAACAGTTTAACCCTTTGACATTCCAGGCTTGTTACATACTGAGGCTTATTATTCAGTAACTACATGGACTTCAGTGCAAACTAAAGGAGCTATTCTCAGGTTATAGAAGTGTGTAATAAACCTTTGGACCTGCCGGTGGGCCCATGGCTTGGTTAAGGGTTTAAGTTGAGCTTACTCCAAAAACGTGTGAACACAGTTGCCTCCTCATAAGCTGAACTTGCTTACATTTTCAGAGGATATTTACTCAGTTCCTCCTAAATTTAGTCATCGCTACGTCTCACCCACAACCTATGACTCCCTCATCACACAGTGAACCAAGGCTCCCTAACCACAGATGGCTGAGGCATCGCTGGGATATGAACTCATAATCTCTTGATGATGATGCAGTCAGACAGTTGCGCCACTCAGGAGCCATAAAGTTGCTTGAATTTCTGTGTTCAAGAAAGAATGAAAGGCAAGACAAGGCAAGTTTACTTATGTAGCACATTTCAGAGACAGAGAGTCATTCACCTGAACAAAGGCAAAACAAAAAGGACATAAGTGGAAAAAAAAACAGGGCTTAGGTTTAATTAAAATGAAAATAAAACGAGATAAGTTTAAAATCAGATAATTTTAAACAGACAGTAACAATGAATCAATAGTAAAGTGCTTTGCAAAGCACAGGTGAACAGACCTTTTCAGTCTTTTTCATAAAATGGGTCTCAAGGCGTCTCATTTCTGGGTTTTTATTCCAGCTGAATGCAGTGTAGTGGGTGAAGGCTGCCTCACCATGTTTGGTTCTGGTTCTAAGCGCCGTTAGCTATTAGCTTTACCGGGATGCACATGTTCAAACATGCCATGAAAATCCCAGTAAACAGGACAGGGCATCCTCAGCATGAACAACCAACAGCTCTTTCTTTTCTCAATCAGTCTCATAAAACTCGACTGTAAAACACAAACATGTCACATAGTCGTTTTGCTCTGCTGGCCAGGCATGAGTGCAGTGTAGGTTTTTGCCACTTCTCACTAGAATCATGTACGAAATACACTCCTGTGATGTTTTCACTCCCAAAACGAAACTAAAAACTTCACAAACGCTTCACAGAAACGTTCAGCTTTATTGGCTGTAATCTAGATGTCACTGTCTTTCCCAGTGTTTTATCAGCTTCTGTTCACACAAACCCTCCTGGTCATTTCCCGGTTGTTGTACTGGGTGTCATGCAGGTGAACTGTTGCTTTAACCTTACCAGGATTTCCACTCCAGCTCACCTTCACACCCTTCCCGTTTAATGAGTGGTAACTACTGGGGTTAAAGTGCATGTGTGAAAGGGGCTTGTGAAGGGGGAGTCATAGTTTGGGGGTGGAAACTTGAAATGACTAAACTAAGAGGAACTGAGAGGTGAGGAACTGAGTAAAAATCCCACAGCTCATGAGGAGGCAACCGCATTCTTTTATTTCTGATTCAGCTTAAATTAAACTGTATTTTGTAGAACTAACAAAGATGCAGTACTGAAAATGTAAGTTTGGACAACTTTAGGCTAAACTAAGTTGAGAGAGTTTTTATAAAGCTATTCAGAAGGTTGACTTTCAAGTTTCAATACATTTCAAGTTGACCTGATTTTTAATTTTTTACAGTGCACAGTGACGAGCCCTAGCTGTTAGGGATAGGCCTTCAATTTGGGCCATAAATATCAAAACATTATAGAAAAAAAAATAGCTCTATGTAATACTAATTTCTGCTATTTTCTAATTAACCTTTTGTTAAAAGCACATATTGAACCCTCCCAACCCCCACCAAAGGTGGTTTAGACAGGTTTGATTGGTAACATTGGTGGGATAAAAAACCTGAGCGTGTCATTTCCTAAGATAGCACTGTCACCAATACTGTCATAGACATTGACACGTGTTTATATCAACTCAAAATAAATCTAGTTAGTCTTTAATATGTGAAGTTATTGCAAATTGACAAACATGCTAATTTGTATTTAAAACATTTTGGTACGCCACGTGTCACCAGACTATTGAAGGGCAGTGTAGATAAGAGGTAAGTACAGGCAAATAAAAAGAATAGCTGGTCAGTGACCTCGGCTTGACTGGCATGATGTGACATGACGTGATGTTTTGGTTATTTGTTATGAGGAGGCAACCATATTCTTTTTTACCTGATTGAGCTCAAATTAAACTGTATTTTGTAGACCTAACAAAGATGCAGTACTGAAAATGTAAGTTTGGACAACTTTAGGTTAAACTAAGTTGAGAGAATAAAAAAAAACTATGGAGAAGGTTGATTTTCAGCTTTCAATAATTTCAAGTTGACCTGACTTTTAATTTTTTACAATGCACAGTGCATTTTTTTATTTTTAGGCTGTTCTAGATTGAACACAGACATTTAAAACATCTAAAATACATTGCATCTTTTACTTGAAGCTTGTGAGAGACATTTTAGCTTATCTTTTACCAAAAACACTGGTATAGTTTTACTGTGATTCTTTTAGTAAAGAGTCCGGACATAGAGCTGCCGCCCCTGTTTTCTATTCCTAACAACCTACTGATTAGGTTGCTTCTCGTATTCACAGTCAGTGTTGTATCCAGAATTTCCAAAAATATATCAAGAAATTGGTCCCACCTATTGTGAATCAAAAAGTGATTTGTTCATTCCTCTCACTTCATGATTATATTGGTAGTTAATCTATCATGTGCCTTCAGTTCAGCTCCTGAAGGTCTAACCAGTGGGAGAGCTCACTTGGCTGTATCTACATAGATACCACAGAAAAAACAATCCCCATTGGACAGTTTTCTGCTGGGCATTTCAAGAACGTAACCTTTGTTTTCAATTAAAACTTAATAATGAAATGAAAGTCTTGCTGTAATACTTGCAGAGTTTAAAAACAAGCCTGAGACTGTTGAACAGAAATGAACTACAAATCACAGACATGCATTTTTAGTTGCCAGAAATGATTAGGGCTTCTTTCAATCTACTTTTAGTAGTCAAAAACTGCTGATATTCCTGCAGACGTCTCTTTATGACACCCCACATCTATTATAAATAGATTATATATATTATAAGGCCATTCAAAAACATTGCTCATCATTTGTGTCCTACTGGCTCTAAAAGGTGCAAAGTGCTTGGACCCCGAAGATCGCCACTTGTAGTGTAATTTGTAGATGGTCATTTAGCTCTCGTAGCCGTTACAGTCCACAGAAATTAACTTTACATAAAAACTAAATGAAAGCTGACCATCTTGGTTGCTAACAAGGATAATTTACACAATTTAACTTTTTTGCACTCATCACAGAAAAGTTGCTGAAAAAAGTAATTTGAATATGTGAAAATACAGTTATTAGCCTTGTTTATCGAAATGTCTTCCTTGGTATAAATAGCAGGTTTTTCTTTTCCCAACTTTTGTTACAAGTGCATATTAAAACTCTTTCCTGCCCCCTAAAGGTGGTTTAGACAACTTAAAAGTTTGTGTGGTAACAGTGGGATAAAATACCAGAGTATGTCATTTCCTGAGATAGTACTATAGTAATACTGTCACAGACGTTGACACATGTGATGTCATCTCAAAATAATTCTAGTTAATCTTTAATATATTATCTTACTGCAAATTGGCAAACATGCTAATTTGTATGTAAAACATTTTGGGACGTCACGTGTCCCCAGACTTTTGAAGGGCAATGTAGGTTATAGGTACAGGCAAATAAAAAGAATATGCGGTCAGTGACCTCGGCTTGACTGGCATGAAGTGACCTGACATGATGTTTTGGTTATTTGTTAACTTCACTCTCTCCACCATCCCCACAGATCATTCACGTCCTGTGGTGGTATTACTTCTCCAAGCTCATCGAGTTCATGGACACGTTCTTCTTCATCCTGCGGAAGAACAACCACCAGATCACCTTCCTGCACGTCTATCACCACGCCACCATGCTCAACATCTGGTGGTTCGTCATGAACTGGGTGCCGTGTGGCCACTGTGAGTTCCTCAGACAGAAGCTGCCCTTATCTCGCTGTTTTAAGTGCTCCTGACAGAGCTGAGGCCGCAGTTTATGTGCTGAATAATTCAGAAACAGAAAAGCGAATGCGAACGAGACAAAAACGCTCCATTCCAGATGCTTCTGGAACAAATGCAGCGTTACGTAATTTTTGAGACACTTTTTTCCTTGTTTAGGCAGATAATAGGTCAGATGCAGTGCATCCCGATAAAGGTCGTGGATATCGATAGGTGGGAGCTAGAAAGGGTAAAATAGTGCAAGGTAGAAGAAAGACGCGTCCGTCTGTTGGCAGCTGTGATTGCTTTTATGATTATTTCATTTACTTAGCCAGGACACTCTGTCCTGTAAGCCGCTGGGCACACTGTGTTATCAGTACGGCTTTATGCTTGCCAACTGGAACACAACTGCCAGGAAAATACTTAAGCTACCACTCTGATGCGCAATAAAATACCAGAGCTGGACTGTAAACTTTTGGACACCATGGATTGTTAAACTTGACCTATATTAACCCTTGTGTGGTGTCGATGTGTTTGTTACTCAGTGGTCTGGTGGACCCACCACATTATTGGCTTTTTTAAATCAATACAGCCACAAGAATTTATGTAAAAATACCAGATGTTTAAAATATCACAAGTGTCCAGCATAGGGTTCTCCTTTAGCAGCTGTAGCCAGTCAGCAGCCTGTCCATGTTGTTCACCCTCACACACACACATGCAAACACACACACACACACACACACACTAACAGCAGGCCATGTAGGAGGAGAACAGAGTGAAGGACACAGCACCTCCACACTTTTACTCCCCGCAGGTTCACCCAACACCACGTGTAATATAAATGTGTGGGGGGTGAACAGAGTGAAGACACTGAAAATGGGTTATTTTATATGTCCTTCACAGAAAATGAGCAAAGGACAAGAATCTGAGGTTGAAATAATAATAAATCACAGCATTTTTTCTTTTGGCAAACATTGAAAATGGGTCAACACACAAGGGTTAACTTAGTAAGATTTCGGTCCACTCAAACAAATTTCTTGTTTTTATGGAGTCTTGGAAATACTTGGTTGTGTTGTATAATAATGGTATAGAAAAAGCAACGACTGGAGATTAACTGTGTCATGTTCTTTTTTCACCAGCCTATTTCGGTGCCACCTTCAACAGCTTCATCCATGTGCTGATGTACTCCTATTATGGGCTCTCAGCCATTCCTGCCATGCGACCATACCTTTGGTGGAAGAAGTATATAACTCAAGGACAGCTGGTGAGCTGCTGCCATGGCTGACATTATTATGAATGACATGATTGCTGCACAATATGGGCAAGATATACTGCCTATTATTACGGTTATTATTAGTAAGGTTATTATAGTTAGAATTATGTAGTGTCATGATATATTGTTATATACTGAGAGTTTAATATTATTTGCAATATATAAACATATTTATAAACATTAACAATCCTGAGCATCGAAAAAGGTGACAAGTCCAGAAACCAAACACCTGTAACAGGGTCCGGTGGAATTGTTCCTAGTAGAACATTTTATTGATTTTACTTTTTAAAATAAAAATAAAATAGATTCTGGTGCTTTCTGAGACTAACATATAGATATAATTGCTATGGAGTTCAAAGTCGCATCCAAAAGCTGGAATGTTTTCAATGGAATGATTTGCTTATTTGTTAACAATTTGTTGCTGACCATGCCTAGGTTAGATAGCCAATGTGTGCAAAAATCTCCTTTTGAGACCACACATCTATTATAAATAGAGACCATTCAAAAAACTTTGCCCATCATTTGTGTTCTACTGGCTCTAAAACAGGCATGTCAAACTGGTGACCATTCAGGCCAAAGTGCTGCCGAGATTAGCGTTTACCCTCATCTAATGCTCTGAATTCAGTTCATGAAGTTCTTGCTAATTAGCTGATGAGCTGAATCAGGTGTGTTTAATGAGGCAGTGTGCTGAAGTCTGCAGTGTTTTGGCATATGAGGACTGGAACTTGGCGCATATGCTCTAAAAGGTGCAAAGTGCTTGGACCCCGATGATCGCCACTTGTGGTGCGATTTGTAGATGGTTGTTTGGCTCTCAGCCGTTACAGTCCACAGAAATGAACTTCAGATGAAAACTAAACAAAAGCTGACCGTCTTGGTTGCTGACAAGGATAATTTACACAAGCTATCTGTTTTGTACCCATCTCAAAAGGTAATTTGAAAATGGTAATGTAAAGGTAGTGTGAAAATGAAACCAACTTCACCGTTCATGAAAAACAGCTCCCTTTTCACATTTTAGTAATGATATCTTCGTAATTGGCCTATAAGAATAAAATACTGTATCTGAATGATGTCTGTGAACTGCTGATGTGCTGTGTTTAAGGGGAGAGGACGTCCTAAAATTAAAAACTAATCAAATCTACACATTCACATGAATGTTTGTTGTTCAAAACAGCAAAATTGGCCAGATTTTGTTTGTTATGCCTTTAACTTTTGGTTCATCCAAACTCCTGCAGAAACACATCTGGACTGTCTGTGATTGGTCAGTTGCTCACAACATGCTGTAAAGCATTCAGTGATTGGTTGGAGACTCAATTACATAATATGACCTTATGTGATATGTTGTGATGCTGATCAACTTTATTAAAGCATCCATTCTGAGAATTTGTCGTTCTGTGAGTGACTGTGTTTCCTATCACTGTGTAAAAGATGCACAAGGCTTCTTTTGTTGTTAGATCCACTGTGATTTTTTTTTCTGAGCATGCTCATGAGCACATTCAGAGAGCAGTTCACATTGTTAAGCACTTATTAATGATTTTTTTTTTATCAGAGTAACGATAAAATGAGATTTACGGGTGACTCATAATGCTATTTATCTATTTTCTTGTTCAGAAAGGCAGTTTGTGACAAACTAAATAAAAAAAACTCAGCTTTGATTTATCACTTTCTTTACTTATCAAACAAATGCAACAGCAGCAGCGAGTCATCACAATATCAACAGAAAAGAGCTGATTAAACAGCAGGAATAGCCACGTTTTGCTTTTTTGCTTTTTTTGTTCTTAACGAACAATTTATCACACAGCCTTATTGCTCGTCTATTGGGTAAAAACAATTCGCTGTTGTCGGAACAAAACCTCATATCTCCAAAATGGTAACTTTACAGGAGAAGGAAAAAACCTACTTTACTTTTAATGTAAGTCAATGGAACCAGAATTTTTTCCAAGTCATTTTGGGCCGTTTCTTTTGGTCCATTCATCATAAAATTACACACAATATAAAGGGAAACAGGCATTTTCACATTATGTCAAAAACAGAAAAACGACAAAAATGGAGATTCCAGGTTTTCTTCCCACAACAGCGAATTGCTAAATTACTACAGTAACTGTTGATTTTAAAGGCTGGTTTCTCTTTCCTGCTCTTACAGGTCCAGTTTGTGTTGACCATGATCCAGACGTCCTGTGCTGTAGTCTGGCCGTGCGGTTTTCCGATGGGCTGGCTGTATTTCCAGATCAGTTATATGATCACTCTAATCGTTCTCTTCGTAAACTTCTACATAAAGGTAGGAATTTGGTTTAGTTTCCTCTTAACGCCCTCAGAACCACAGAGTGATTCTGTGAATCGCTGGAGGAAGCACTTAGGGTCATATTTCACACTGACTCATAGGTTGTTCTCTGACTGCATGACCAGAAATAAAGATATAAAGAACAATGTTTTATTCTTATAAACGTTTTAGTGGCTCAGTAGTAAACCTTTGGATTCAAACTCCTACACAGTAGGGTGTGTAAATGAGCACACGAGGCCTCTAAAAGCCTGAATCAGTGGTAACATAACCACTGTATGGCTTTTAGATGTATGTAGTATCTCCAAAATTGCACGTTTACAGGAGACTGCAAACACGTTTGTTACTATTTCAGATTTTTATTTCAGATTTCAAATTATTTTGAAGCATTTCTATTGGTCCTTTCATCAAGTAATGTACATTTTACATGATGTAAAAGGCAGCTGCCGTGCTCAAATGCTGCAGAAAAATATGCACAGTAAATTCCAAATATAAAGTAATACAGAAAATAATGTTCGTTGTACCCCTTATCCCCCATTACAAACAAAATGAAAGGTCCACGTATAATCTTAAAGTATATATGACCATCTTCATCTTCATCTTTCGTCATCTCAAAAGTCATCACATTACAGATTTCCAGTCAGAATCATATACTGTGTAAAAAAGTGAGTTATTTTAAGTTATTCTTATTTATTGGAGGGGTCTGTGCACTGCACAAGACAATATCTAAGTGAAAACATCCTAAATGTAATGTAAATGTAATATAGCTCATATTTTTTACTATGAAATTATATTGCAAGATTATTTAACTAATTTCTTGATATTATTTACTAGTTTTATATAATTTTATCTAGTGAAATTGTAATCTGAATCTGAAGGTGAATACTTTTATTTACCATTAATGTAAGTTAATGTAAAGAGATTTTATTGCAAGTTATTTTGGAGCATTTCTCTTGGTCCATTTATCAAGACATTTAGATTTTACATGATGTAAGAGGCAGCTGTTGTGCTCAAATGATGTAGAAAAAAAAGTAAAAAACATTATTTTAACAATTTATATATATACACATAGGAAATTCCAAATATACAGAAAATAATGTTCTTTATACCCCTTTATTCCCCATTAAGAAGAAGTCCACGTATAATTTTATTGCATATTATCACTACTTTATAGTGTATATACAGTATATTTATAGTTGTCACATTACAAATTTCTACAGTCAGAATTATACACTGTTTAAAAAATAGTGGATTCAAAAGTTATTCTAATTTATTGGAGTGCTTAAAAATACGATTTCTAAGTGAAAACATCTTAAATGTGATGTAAATGTAATATAGCTAATATTTTTCATTATGCATTTCCATTGCCAGACGATTTGTTCAATCGTTGATTTCATAAAACAAGCAGAATCATCTTCATTATTTCTTGAAAACAAGTAAAATGGTCTGCCAATGGAATAAGACGCTTTTACTACATAAAATCACTTAAAACAAGTAAAATTGTCTAGAAACACTGAATAAACTTATAATATTCATATAACAATTTCATAATGAGAAATAATGCATATATTGACTCCATTTAAGATGTTTCCACTTGCTGAGATATTTTTTGCAGTGCAGGATTTTCTCATGTTGTTTTTTTTGGACAGCATCCTTAACCGGGACTCTGATGTTCTAAAGTTCAGTGTTTCTTCCAGCAGTAGTGTCTCCTCCCGTCATTCTTTCAGTTCTGACATGAATAAAACAGTGAATTTGTCAAGAAATGGTGCTGAAATGTGATCTGAGTCGTTCGTCGCTCTCTGTCCATCAGACATACAAGAAACACGGAGCTTCCCGGAAAAAGGATTACCGGAACGGCGCCGTTGCGTCTGTGAACGGCCACACGAACGGGACGGCCCCAGCGGAGACGGTCAAACACAGGAAGCCGCGGGCAGATTGACGACTTCTCCGAGTCGACCCTCCGATTCCTCACTGCTCATCCATGTCTGTGTAACATTGCTATGAAAGTGATGTAGGACTTCTTTACGCACCAGAGGAGCCCAGTAGACCCACTGTAGACACAAACAAACAGCTAAGGCCATTTAATCTTTAGGAGATTCCTAACATTGCAAACCACAACCTGTTATTGTTCATATTGAATCAAAGACCAGAGGACAGAGAGGACAGAGAGGACAGAGACAGGCTGTAGGGAAAAAGGAAACAGGGTCCAACGTATTTAGAATGACTTTTTCAGTTAATTTCATTTCAATTCTCGTTTCATTGAATGAGATTTCATTACCATTTGTGTCACCACCAAGTCTTAAATGTGTCTTATGAATGTCCAGTACTGTGCAAAGGTCAGAGCCCACCCTTTTATTTATTTAATTCCCAGGCAAAATGGCCAATAAATGCAAGTCATTTTTCAGCTTCAGGAAAAAAGCTGAAACATATTTAACAGGAAATTCCAACATCTGAATGTAATATCAAAACTGATCAACATCAAATTAGGGTCGTTTTATTTACGCCTTATTTTTTATGAAGTCCAGGTTTAGAAACTCCTGTTTTTTTCCCACTTATTTTCGTTTGACTTTGCCCTTTCTTATGCCCAAAAGTTTTGGCACCCCTGTCATGCCATGACCCCCACCACCTGTCATAATATGTCCCTCAACATCCCCCCCCCGCCCCCCACCCAGGAGACTCGACTTGGACTCTCCCTGGCTCCGCCCACTCCCCTCCTCTCTCACACACCTGCAGCTCATTCCATAGACATTAAGACTCCCATATAAACCCCTTTGTTGTTTTCAGTTGTTGCGAAGTCTCTGTGTTTCCTACCTGAGTTCCGAGCCCATTTTTGTTTGTGTTGTTTTCTTGTTCTGACCCTTTCTTTTCTCTCTGTTTGGATCCACCTTTTCTATTGCCTGCTAATGTGTTGACCCCTGCTAGTCATATGGAGTGTTGGACTGCCCCTAATAAAACCATTTCGCATTAGCAACCCGCTTCAGCCCCTACGTTACCACCCCTGCTCAGATGACGTTATGTTGTTTTACTGAATTTAACATATTGGGAAAAATAAAAGTAGAAATTTGAATATAATATTTAAGACTGGAAGTTAAATAAATGAAGGGTGGTCTGACTTCTACACAGTACTGTATAAGAATGCTAAAGCTTATAGGATATTTTGTACAGTCAAATCAAGCCCCAATTGCAATGTGAGTATTCTGCACAGTAAACAATGTAAACATTAACTTGGTACAAAGGAAAGTGAAGGATATTGAATTTTCTCAGCATTAAATGAGTCGCTGGTATTGATAGCACTGTAAATTATAGGATATTGAATGTAAATTAATAGAAATTGTTTGAAATTATTGGCTCCAAATTGGTGAAACCAGTGTGTCGATTATTAGTGTGATATTTTTAGATTATTCTGTAGGTTTACACATTTAAAAAACGTGTGTGACTTGGCGAGGGGGACTGACCCTTCGAGGCTTATGCACTGAAAAGGCCTGACTCAGGAGATCGGACGTTTCGAGCGCAGCGGCATGAGGTCTGAATGTACACCATTGTGTTTTATATATTTGCTACTGAGAAGTAAAAAATGTATTTGACACTTGATATTTCCATCGAAAGTGGAGCTTTTTGCAAATGTACGCACTCGACCTTCAGTAGTAGATCGTTTTGCAGCTTGTGCTAAGCTTTGCAGCACTTTGAATGCATTAAACACTGTGGTTGTTGTTGTGCATTGGTTCCGAGTCCAGATCTGGGAGTACACCTGTCCTGCGTATTGTAGTGTTTTGCCGCTCTAACACCCACTCCAACTCAGAAAGGGCTTCCTAATCAGCGGACGAGTTGGACCAGGTGGATCAGGGCTTGCAGGATGTACTCCGGCACCAGGGTGAGGAACCACTGCCAGTGTGAATGCTATTCCATGTTCTTCTGCCGCAAGAACTCGTGCAGATGCAAGCCAGTGGTGAGAATCTGAATGTGACTTGGCCCTCGAATACACTAACAGCATTCCTAGCGTCCTTTGCCAACTGCAATATGAGATTAGCTTTTAGACATGCTGCAGCAGGATTCTGCCCAGGCTCAGTATCTACAAACCTGACTGCACACCGCACTGATCTGCACACCAGTATTTATTTTCAGCCTGGTTCCGGCTCGCAGATACCCCAGCAGGAAGGTCCAGAACACATGCGACCTGAAGTTCAGTATGCTTAGGCATGTGCTGATGCATAAATTGGACATCACGATAACTGCACAATAACAAGTTATGGCACATTTTACCTCATGAATGTGTGGGTGGCGGAGCCAGATCTTACAACAAAAATACACCTCTGGGGACAACAAGGCTACACCACCGTTTAAACCTGCTCCCCAAAATTTCTCTAGTGTGTACTATTTAGACGTCCAGGGTACGATCAGTACCACAACTAAAACAGGCTAGCTTATCGTTATCTGACGTTCATTCTTCAAAATGAATGTTTTCGATTGTCAGGCATGCCTGATGCACAAAATCGACTCCAAGTAAACCACTTCAGATACTTTATTTAAAGACAGTAACTCAGATATTAGATATCTTCTAAAGCTAAAGTACAGTGTGGGTTAACTGAACTGTTTTGCTCTTGTAAGGCTGCGTTCACACAGCAGGTAAAAGTGGCCCAAATCTGATTTTCTCACCAACATCTTTTTTTGTTTGGCTGTTCAGATTATCTTTTAAATGTGATCTGTATGAGACAGTCTGAACAGATCAGCTCCTAAACTGAGCTGCATGCGCAAAAGATCAATGCTTCACGCTGCTTCACGGCTCATCCAGAGGTCAACAATCACGACTGCCAACGAACGCCAGTCACTCCCGGAGGATCAGCTTCATCTTCACCAGCAACACAGGAGCCATCATGATGCTTCACTGACTGACAGCTGGGCTCATCACCCAGAATGTGTTTGAGCCGTAAAAAGGGCGCGGTCACTTCTTTGGTTCGCGTCCTCGGATTCTTTAAACTCTGCTTTCAGACTTTTAACTGTTCTTTGACGCTGCAGCCTCGTTCTCCTGCGGCCGCATTCGGACATTTCTTTCTAAATCTCATTGAACGCTGAAGGTTTTGGATGAGTCTCTTCTAATTTTTTGTACTGAAACATCAGCCTAAACGTTTCTGAGTCTCAGCAGCGCGAAATTATAACGAATGTGGAGCTGGATTGACGTAAAATTGCATGAATTCCGATCTGGCTGTTCAGACTGAGTCGCATCGCTGCAGATCGGATACGTATCGTATTGCAGTACCACATATGAAAGCGTCTCAAATTGGAATTGAAAATGTCAGATTCAGTGTGTTTATCTGTTCACACTGACACACAGACACACATCTGTGTCACATATGAAGAAAGAGATCAGATTTGGGCCACGTTTTACCTGCTGTGTGAACAAAGCCTAAGAGGTAATTATTTTGGGGGACTTATCAGCCATGCTAACTTACATTCCATCCATGAGCTAACGACAGGTTCGCTTGTTGGACAATGTTGACGAGCGCACCAGCGCCCCCTTCTTTGATGAGCTCTTGGATTGAGGAATTTCACACTCAATTTGTCCCCATATAATAAGTCTAAACTCCCTCTACATTTAGCTCATGGTTGTCCTCAGACGTTCTCATTATGAGATTACATCTGACCCTGCAAGACTGACCGTTGGTGTTCTAGATAGCACATTCAGTATAAAAGGATAGCTCTGCTCTGCATATTTCTCTAAATTATCTGGCAAAACAGCAACTTGTTTGACTAAAATGCATTAAGATGTATTTTACACTGTCCACAATAATGATATTGTGTACATTGAATATCATGGTACTTTATTATTGAATGTCGGCACATGTCTAAACATGCTAGTATTTTAGCAAAATCTGTTCCAGCTATAATACTTCCAAATTTGACGACTGCTATGCTGTTAAAAACTAACAGTTTCAGTCTACGTAGTTTTAATTGCAGTGTCTAAAGCAATAGTAGTCAATTGTATCAATGAACAAAACTGAAGTTATATCAGAAGCATTAATCAAGAGATACCAGTTCAATCCCACTTCTGACACCATGAATTCTGCACCACCATCAACTTGATAATCCACCTGCTAATGCTGTTATTAATGTGGCTCTGTCACTGTTATGTGTGCTGTTAAGTACATACATCTCACCAAATAATGTTAAACTTGACTTTTTTAGGCAAATCTAGGACCGCACAGCGTTTTGAAAGCCCGCTTATTTGTGCTAAAATGACGCTGGGCTGTTTGTGTACTGTTTGTTGTTATCTTTTCTTTCAGTTCATTCCTAATATTGCCTTAAAAGACGTATGTAGCCATCCTCTCTGAGCATATCGCTTATGATGTTCTAGGTCACTGTGGTGTTCATTATTGGGATGCCTCAGTATTTCGAGTATGGCCATATTATTTAGTCAGTACATGCCTTAAATGTTGGCATATAGGCCAAAATATCCAAAGTAGCTGATATGAGTTCCTTATTGTTTCACAGCTGTGAAGTGGAGATGTGTTTCCCTATGATGTAGCAACACTGTTAAAATCACACCCAGAAAATAGAATAGAAATAGAAGCTGCCATAGAAACAGTGATCTGTCATTGCGATTTGAATAAAGGTATTAGTGTCCAACGTGTCATGTGCTTGATTTCTCTAATTAGAACTGACTTATTCAAACCAATTTCAAATAAAAAAACATGGTTTAATTTTATATGAATTAAATCATTGAAACAAGCAGAGACGTTCTGTTGAGAACATGGATTCTAAATGTTTAATCAAGATCACATTTCTGTGAGATGTTTTTATTATGATATGAATTTGATTAACTTTTTGCTTTGTCATCTTTGGTGGAACGAAGAACCATTGTTCACATTTTTGCGCTTTTTTTTAGTTTTTATTGATATTAAAAAAAGAAAGAGACTCAAACATGTTGATACAGAATGTAAATTATAAATGTTATTCATTACTGTGACAGAATGAACAAACTAGTTTCCCTAGTCAAATGTATTTCCTTCATATTCCCTCTTATTTCAGTCCCGTTCTGTCTCTGCTCTGGTTCTACAGTAGTTTCTCTCACCATTTGACCAGCTAATGCTGCTGTTTATGTCTCATTACTATATCAAATTTTGCTAGCTTGGTACATAATATCACCTTTTACAGTTAAAGTATTGAGCTACTGAGCTTTACATCATGATACTAGCAGCAGATTTACAACTTGGAATACTTACATGGGCTGCATTTACCTTCCTGGTCTTGGAAAAGGCCCAAGCTTAGTTTAACTGTTCTTAAATAATGCCTGGGCACATTCAGACATGCTCAGTAGAACTCTATTGGAGTGGTCCATTGGGGGAGTGGGGGGGTTATGGGGTACATATAATTTAAAATATATATTGTTTAATTTGAGCTTGTTATGATTCAAGTATCCATTTCTGGATTCTGTATTTACTTTATCAGTTATTGTCTATGGTCATTATTGTCTCCCCCTGCAGAGGTTCTTGAGTGTTTACACCACTGTCTTTCCTAAAGAACCCTTACAGAACCGTCTTTTTTGAGCAGCGTGCAACATAATTTTACTTCAACTTGGAAATCAAAAGAAATCAAAGTCGCACACAATTCTTTTGATTAATCCACGAGGTCGCACTAAAAAAAGATGGTTCTTCAACGGTACTTTACTAAACGGTTCTATATAGCACCAAAATGTTCTTCTGTCGTTACAAGCTTGACATCATAACAATAGAAGAACCCTTTTTATTTCTATATAGAATCTTTTCAAAAAGGTTCTATCTAGGACCATCTACAGCTCATTCTCCATCAATCTGAAGAACTATTTTGCCATGCAAAGAACCCTTTAAACATGCAAAGGGTTCTTTAAATGTTCATAGTTCTATATAGAACCATTTAATAAAAACCCTTGAAGAACCATCTTTTGTGTGTTGTTGCACAAAAGTTGTGTATTGTTGCAGCTTGACAATATAACAATAGAAGAACCCTTTTTGGTGCTAAATAGAACCCTTTTCGAAAAGGTTCTATTTAGAACCATCTGCAGCACATTTTCCATTAATGTGAAAAATGCTTTCATGATGCAAAGAAGCCTTTAATCATGCAGAGGGTTCTTTGAGTGTTCATGGCTGTATATAGAACCACTGTCTTTTCTAAAGAACCCTTGATATATAAAGTGTTTAAAATGCTAATATCAGAAATATATAGTATCATATATGTATGTCTAGATACACAGATCCTGATAATTAATAGTTTGATACTATGTCATTCTATGCAATCACATGATACGTTATCATTCATGAAACTTGTTGAGAGTTTCAGATGAGTTGCAGGTGCTTTTACATTATGCAACTCAAGTGAAATTTAGTTTCATGTAAGTTTCAAGCAACTTTCACAGGGACTATGCTGCCTAAGATCATTAGCCTTAGGCACAACTAAGGCTGGTGTTATGCTGTGAAACTTACATGAAAGTTTGATTGCTTTACATTATGCAACTCAAGTGAAATTTAGTTTCATGTAGGTTTCAAGCAACCAAAGTTCTATGTAAGTTTCGCAGCGTAACCCCAGCCTTAGTTTTTGCCAAAGGCTAATGTAATAGACATCTATAAAGATCTGAGGTGGCTTAGTCGTCCATTACTCATTAGCTACATTTGCCTCATAGCTTCAGTGCAACACACAAGAAGCAAGCTTTGGACACCAAATATTCAATTCAATTAAGCCTAATATCAAACTCCACTGTGACAATTTGCAACAAGCCTTCTTCAGTGTTTGAATCAGAACTTTCTGTGTCCCCCTCTATCAACAGATGTGTCCCATTCACTATGGACTCAAGGCATGTCTCACTGGGAATAGCATGAAATGACCGTTCATTTTCTGTACGATTTGGACAGTTTATTCCACAACTGCAGCCCCAAAGTCCTCTTAAGGAGCTTAGCCAACTGACAGTTTAGGAACCAGAAGGGGGAGCTTAGCCGAGCGAATACAAATTACATTCTAATCCAAAACGTGTGCTGCAGACTTCTTATCGAAGACTGTTACAGCGGCCAAAGAGCTGCATTCTCGAGGCCTCTCATGTCTCATAGGAAGTCAGTAGAGCTTTTAAGTGTGTTTAATAGGGGTCACTTACACATAATTGATTAAGTGAGTTCACATAAACAGCCTTATCCATAGGGCATAATTACAGTAGGCTATTATAGAGAATAATTCTTTCAGCCTGTCCCATAAATCTGGAATAGCTTTCCTGAACACGGCTGGACACACCACAGCACAAAGTACACAAGGTTAGCAAGTGAAGCAGTGTTATCACCACAGATTCAAGGTAGACGTGGAGGTGGAGCACAGTCTAAAACCGTGGGACATGATTTCACGTGTTTCAGAGACAAAGGCATTAGATTGTGTGTTGACCGCTGGACCTTTAAAATGCAATATTAACAGAGTGGAGCAAGCCAGTGTCCAGTCCATCTCTTCTGTAATCCTTATCAAATGTCATGTTCTAGATCAAATTTGCCCTGATTTCAATCCTTTAAACCTTGAAGTTATACTGAACACGTTATGGGTGGATTATAGTCGTCTGTTATGAAAGTAGTTTGTTGTGAAAAAACGGACCCAGATTTTTGAGGCCACCGAGTTGTTCTGTTGTGCAGTATTCACAATCAGTCCAGTCGTTCTACATGAGTCAAACTTAACCGATAAAAGGGCCGTATTGAGAAATCTCAACAGATCCGTGGGCCAGAGAACAACTATGTGTTTATTTCATTTTAAATTGATGTTGTGCTGAAACCCAAACTGACCATTGTTTATTCAAAACACGCAAAACCTTCAGCAGCAAAATACAGGCACTTGTAATAGACCTTGAAATATTACATGAATACTTCCATCCATCCATCATCTAAACCGCTTATCCTTCTGGGTCGTGGTGGGGTGCTAGAGCCTATCCCAGCTGTCATTGGGCGGAAGGCAGGAAACACCCTGGACAGGTCACATGAATACTTGAAATTTTCAAAATTTAACTATCCCAGGAGCTCAGTCTTTCAAACCTACCGATTTGCTTGAACTAGACACCTGGCGTCCTTTGTTTCCTGCAAGTTTATTAAGACTCGGGCTCAATTTCTGAGCAGCTGAGCTGATGTTAGGTGTTTATATTGGCTGAAGTGCAGTTGCTTGGTGATATGACTGGTGCTGGTGTAGTGTAGTGGGTAACACCTCTGCCTTCTATGCTGCAGACTGGGGTTCAGTCCCCACCTGGGTAAACACCCTACACTATACCAATAAGAGTCCTTGGGCAAGACTCCCAACACCACCTTCACCTACCTGTGTAAAATGATTAAACTGTAAGTTGTTCTGGATAAATATGTCTGCCAAATGCCGTAACAGTGTAGAATTGAGGTGTAACCATAGACTGTTGTTGGGGTTGGAGTGCACATTGCAGTGCATGCTGGGGACTGCAGTGCATTGTGAAACACGCTAATATTAATAGAAAATGTAAATATTTTGTGGGTTGGATAGGATTGTGTTTGACACATGGGTTCTAAAGTGTAGCACTAGACATCTACCAACCTAGATGTTCTATACATGATATTATTAGCAACATAAGTTGCTTAATTAACTAGGTCGTTTGGTTGCTAATTCCAAAGACAGCAGGCAAATATTGATCCTGTGGCTGGTTAAGGTCAGCACCCTGCTGACTTCATACTGCTGGTTCAACCTCAGACCCAGATTATTGTCCTGCATACAAGGTCTAACTAGTTTTTAACCTTCGTAAATAGATTTTCAGCCTTTCATTTTGGAAAATGAATTAAGACAAATATCACAAACTATTGAGAAAAAATGTAATATAAAATGATTTTGATGAAAATGTTGTTGCTGATACTGAGCTAGATTGATTACAGTATAAAACTGTATGACCAGCTTTATTTATGATATTACTGCTGTAATTATTTACTAATTTACAAAGGATAACGGAAGAAAGAAGTGAAGGTAAAATAAGTAAACTGGACTGCGAGTGAAATAATAAGCACTGAAAAGCGCCATTTTGTCTAATACTCTACTTAACTAGCAGTGGGCTGCCTGGAAAACACTAAGCAAAAAGCCGGTGGGCTGCCAGCTTTGCCGTCAGCAGGCTAACAGTGGCCTGCTATCCTATTACTATCTGGGCTTCACTATAGAAAGGGGCCATATTAAAAAATGTCAACAAATAAGTGCAGTATTAGCATCAGCCTAGCTGCAGCACTGTATTAGCAAGGAAGTTGTTCTACAGTAAATGTTGCAAAGATGGTCATCGAGTGAACAGACTGTCCTATAAGGACTTTGCTGAAACTTTGCCAAGTTTTAGCCTTATTTTAGCCACACCCCTGCAGTGAGGTTGCATGCCTGTCCTTCATGGCCACATGGTGAGCAGGTAGATCCCATTGCTTTGAAGTAAATGTGTCCCAAAGTCTGAAAATCAGTGTGGAACATTAAGAACTGTCACTACTGAAACACATATTATCTGCAATCAAGTACTTTTTGTGTTTTAATGAAAAAAATATAATGGTGTGTGAACAGCTGGTAACAGCTTTGCTAGTCATGTACTGGCTTTTTGAGTTCTGCTCAAAATGAGCCAAAATGGTCACTACTGAAACAGTCACTACTGAAACATTTGGTAAAGTTATGTAGTGTTATGACTGTTTTGGCAGTGACAAAATGGAATGTTCATTCACTAGTTTTAATAAAATAAACATAATAAAGGTATAGAGCCACTCAATGCTAAACATTTAAGTCTGAAGTCTGAGTCCCAAATGTGTTTTCAACTCTGACTACAGAGAAAACATTTAAATATAACAGATTTTCTGCTCATTTTAGTGCACAAGTTCTATTTAGTTGCTGAGGTTGACATATTGGAAAATATAAAACATAAAATATAAAATACCATAAGTACAACATTGTTTTTCCCTCCTTTGCACTCAAGAAGGTTGAATTGAAGATAAGGCAGATAAGAGGCTGAATGTAACCTGGGGTTGCTGATAGCACTGTATGAATAACGCCTTTGGAAAGAAGAAGCCATTTTAGAAGCCGTTGTTCTAAACCATTTCCACTGGTATAATTATTCCCTTATCAAGGTTGCCCACTTTGGTTGAGGTGACTGGAGTGAGAATTTCAATTTTGCATGCACAAGTGAATATCCACTGTTACGCTGCCTAAAACACTAATGCAGGGGTTGCTCAATCCTGGTTCTGGAGGTCCACCACCCTGGAGAGTTCAGATCCCACATAAATGACTCTCACATACAAACCCCCCGCAAAGCTGGATCAGGTGTGTTATAAGGGTTGAAGCAGAGTTGAATAACTTCTTAATGTGTGTTTTCTCTTAACTTTATTCTTAAGAAAAGTTATGAGAAATTGTTCTTTTTCGAACATCTTAAGAATGATCTTATTTTCTTTTCTTAACTATTTTCTTAAGAATAATTCTAAGAACAAGTGGAATTCTTGAAAATATTATATTCTTAAATGTTTTCTTAACCTTACGACAGACTCACACTCGTCTCAGGATGTTAAAGTTGACGAGGTCTAAACATCTACATGTATCAAACTCAGACGCTCCCTAAGCTGCTCCTCATTCGGGTGAATCTCCCTGCTATAACAGCCTCTTCTGGGAGGTTTTTCACTTCCATTCAGCCACAAGAGGATGTGCGAGCTCAGGCACTGGTATTGTGGTACAAGGCCTGGCTCACACTTTTTGTTCCAATTCATTCCAAAGGTGTTGGATGGAGCTGAGGTCAGTGATCTGTGCAGGACAATCAAGTTTTATCACAGCCAAACTCAACAAACCATGGAGCTGCTTTGTGCACAGGGGCTCAGTCATGCTGGAACAGGAGCCGCCACAAAGCTGGAAACAATAAACTTTGTGTGCTGTAGCATTAATATCACCCTTCACTGGAACTAAGGGGACCCTGAGAAACAGCCCAGCCCATCATCCCTCCTCCACCAAACTTTACTGCTGGCACTATGGATTCCAGTAGGTAGCGTTCTCCTGGCATCCACTGAACCCAGATTCATCCATCAGACAAACAGACTGTGATATGTGATTCATCAATCCAGAGAACACGTTTCCACTGCTCCAGAGTCCAGTGGTGGCGCTTTACACCACTCCAGCCGACGCTTGGCATTGCGCATAGTGATCTTTGGCTTGTGTGCAGCTGCTCGGCCACGGAAACCCATTTCCACTTAAAAATAAAAGCGCTTACAGTGAACCGATCGAAAATCTAGCAGGTCAAAAATTTGATTTGTTGGAAGAGAGGCATTCTATGATGCTGCTGCATCTTACATCACTGAGCTCTTCTGTATGATCCACTCTACTGCCAGTCTTGTATACACAGAATAGCTGCACCTGTTTACGCACCTGATAGCAGTGGGTGACGGTGAAATAACCGAACCCACTAATCAAAAGGGGTGTCCACACACTTTTAGCCTGGGGTTTATATACAAACATTTAACAAACAAAAAAATCTTTAACATGTTTATTTGGTTGTTCCAGTCATCAGTAGACATATTTCCTCACACTGAAATCCACACAGAAAAAAAAACAATGTGAAAACATTCATTATTGATGTAAAGTGAGCAAAAGACAGCTGCTTTCTTTATACTTTAGCTTAGACAAATTAACACACTATACCTGTGTTTACGATGGTAAATCTGTTACTACATCAGTTAAAACAGACAGAAAAACCTGTAATGCTGCTAATAAGAATTCTAAAAACCTCAAACAAACATTATCTTTACATTCATCAGAAGCAGCCTCATGCTCAAAGCAAAGACTAGGTGAGGGATGATGCGCATGGTGGAGAGAATTATGCATAAACCTTTGGATGGGCTGACGTTCCACATGCATCTCTCAGCTCACCCTACAGGGGGCGCTCTGAAAAGGCAGTGAAGCTCTTCACTCGTGCAAAAAACAAAGGGGTGTACATTTTATCCAAGTCAAATGCAGTGATGACAGTTTCTCCAGTTGATCTGGAAGAGTGGAAAAGAAAAACAAGGGAACATGAGTCCAAGATTTTAGTCAATTATTCAAATTCAATTATTCACATTATTTTGTTGAGTTCAAGATTGTAGTCAATTATTCAAATTCAGTTATTCCCATTATGGTTTTGAGTCCAAGATTTTAGTCAATTATTCAAATTCAATTATTCCCATTATTTTGTTGAGTTCAAGATTGTAGTCAATTATTCAAATTCAGTTATTCCCATTATGGTTCTGAGTCCAATATTTTAGTCAATTATTCACATTATTGTTTTGAGTCCAAGATGCAGTCAGTTATTCTAATTCAATTATTCACATTACTTTGTTTCCAAGATTGTAGTCAATTATTCAAATTATTCACATTACTGCTTTGAGTCTAAGATGCAGTCAATTATTCAAATTAAGTTATTCACATTATTTTGTCGAGTCCAAGATTGTAGTCAATTATTCAAATTCAATTATTCACATTTGTGAGCTGTAACTACTTGGTGTGAGTGATATTCAGCATTTCCCCACTGCCCAAGTAACCTGCCCAGCATCATGTGAGCTGCCATGTTAAGTTCTTGTGTTTATGGTGATTGTAGTCCATCAGGTAATACGAACAATAGAGAACAAATCTAAATGTTTGTAAACAAAGGGCCTTACAATGTAAAAAAACTCCCAAAAACTGTTTATATTGGGGCTGGAATGTCGTATGCAAAGCCAGCTACAATTTAAGATTTTACTGTGTGCCTCCCGAAAGAAAGTCCTTGTAAACACATCTCTGGATCTGAAAGCTAAGGCAACCCTGCTGCCTTTCCCATCTTTAGCCTACATATCATCTTTACGCTGATTTCAGAATATAAAAACTAAAAAACGTATATTAAATAACACTTAACAACCTTGCCTTTAGGCAATAAACAAGTTAGCTTGCCAATTAGAAATTTATGACTCCAATCATACATGCATTACTGTTGGTGTGGGTTTCTCTGCGCTCAAACACTAATAGCGCCCCCTTGTGAGGAACCTGAATTATTAGACAAAATTTTCTGTACATTTCACAAAAAGACCATCATAAAACACAAACCTTTCACATGCTGTTTGTTTTTTTACCCAGTTAAATGCCATTTTTTTATATGTTTAAGCATTTTATGTAACTTCTGAGTGCTAAAAAAAATTTTGTGCTACAACACTTGCAACTTTAATAGCATCAGCACTACATGCTCAATTTTTTTATGTACAGCCCTGAAACAATATAAAAGCAGACATAAAGGTTGAGATATAAGAAAATATTAACTGTATTCTAGGTGCATAAAATCTAAGATGAAGTCTTTAATACCAGTTTTAATGTGAAGACAATTAGCACAATGAGGGAATCTAGGGAAATAGCCTATGTATTGACCAGGGTATATTTTCGTTTGTCCATCTGAATTTACATGGCCAAATCGTAAGGCAAATTACTCAGTAACTGCATGAAATAATTTTTATTTTATTTATTT
The DNA here is from genome assembly GCF_904425465.1 of Colossoma macropomum. Classification (NCBI taxonomy): domain Eukaryota; kingdom Metazoa; phylum Chordata; class Actinopteri; order Characiformes; family Serrasalmidae; genus Colossoma; species Colossoma macropomum. Next base: position 3,541,945 of record NW_023494791.1, on the reverse strand, counting down.
TTTGTAAAAGTTCCCCTCAAATTAACAGAACATGTGTTTTATGATCACACATATTGCTATATGCTTACAGTTCACTGCTGAAAGCCAAAAATCTTAGACGCTCTTTGTATTTTTTTATAAAAATAATTTTTACAGAGCAGATCACTGAAGAGACGCCATCTGTTTATAGTTTATAGCCCAGATTTGTGGAAAAATGGGTCGACTTTCAGTAGAAAAAAAAATGGTGAGTTCAGCTTCTTTTATTATAAGGGTTTAAAATTACATCACCCATCTATTTGACTGGAAAGAAGACAGTTACAGCTCTCATATGACCCCCACCTTTAGAATGTAGCTTATATGAATATTATGAAGAATATGATGAAGTGTGTTTTGGAACCACCGGTGGTTCCAAGGAGTTGAAAAGGTTATTTTCAATGTACTAACCGCACATAAATACATCAGTCACAGTGCATTCAGTGGTACTAGAGTGTAGCATATTTAACACTTTGGAGACAAAAATATTAAAATGAAAGACTTTAAGACTAAAATCAGACTTCAAGACTTTAAGGACCTCTGGATACCGGCTACTACTCACAGAGATAAGCACAATGTGCTTAACACTGAGTAAATGACCTTTATGTTAAGTTACTGCCATCTTCTGGTGGTGATGAATCAAAAGGTTAATGCCTTTCAGGTTGTAGCTAATAAATTTACCTGTAGGTGATGTGACAAGAGTGGTGGATCCACACCAGCTTGTTGAAGCGCTGGCGACCCCCAGAGGACAGCTGCAGCCCCACATGGAAGGTGCGGTCAGAGTCGGGGGCTGGGTTCCGCCTGCAGAACCGGCTTCTCTGGTATTCGGGCACCTTCTGCCCACAGAGGAGAAATACATGCCGTTTACCACTAAGTTAACTTGAAATGCAAGAGAAAACTGTGATAAACAAGCCAGTGACTCGATATCTTGGCAACATTAAAATAAATAAGAACAGAATAATAAAAATGAATAACTAAAAACGTACCAAAATCACTTTAAAACTTAACTAAAATCAAGTAAAACAACTGCAGTCTGTTATGAGAGCCGAATTTGTGTGTACTGTTTTGTTGTCCTGTCTAGTTAGCGTCATATATATTTGTCATATACACCGATCAGGCATAACATTATGACCACCTCCTTGTTTCTATGCTCATTGTCCATTTTATCAGCTCCACTTACTATATAGGTGCACTTTGTAGTTCTACAGTTACAGACTGTAGTCCATCTGTTTCTCTGCATACTTTGTTAGCCCCCTTTTCCCCCGTGGACGTCTAGTTCCTATCACCACCACTGTGAACAATTCTGACTTACGTTTTTCTATAAAGGAGAAATTCACACCAAACCACTCTGAATGACTTTGTTTACATCTTAACCGTTTAATCATGGAAAAATTTTCATGGGTGGAATTTCCCTCTTGAGTTCGGTTAAGGGTGAGTCAGTGTTGAGTCACAAGTCTGTCAACTAGTGATCTGGGTCAATCCAAAGTTGAGAGCTCCATCACTCCAGAGAACGCAGTACCACTGCGCCACAGCCCAACGCTGGGGGGTTTTATATCCCTCTAGCCTGTGCTTGGCATGGGGACCATAGGCTCATGTGCAGCTACTCCAGAGCTTCCCATTCTATTGGTCAAAGCTTTTATATGGAGATTATACAAGCTGTATGTGCGCAACTGAACACCTGGACATACAGGGTATTTGGCAGTAAGTTAAATGTAGATTTTATATACATATTGTCCTGCTACATCATCAAAATCAGAACCTCAAAATTCTGTACTTTGAACAAAACCCACCTCTTCTTTTCTCTTGGAGACGACAACATAAACTTTGGTTTGATTGTCCGTGTCCTGGGACAGCCGGTAGTGGCCAAACAGGATGGACTCCATCCTGTGCAAAACAGAGACAGTGTTTCAGAACTTGGAGTAAAACACAGCATGATTTCATTTGTTTTTCATTTTTGAGGATGATTCAACCAAATCATATAAATCACATTTGTTCCTGAACAGCAGACAGTTGAGACGAGAACCTGAATTATAGACAGATCTTTTAGTTAAGGAGCAAAACTCTTTATATCTTTACGAGCAAAGACGAATAGACATCCTGAGCTGCATTATACAGACAGAACACAATCATGTCGATTATAATACTAGAATATCAGCTGCGTTTACATAATGCAAAGCAGAACGTCTACCAGGACTGCTCTGTCATGTCCATGGAAAGGAGTGGTGTGAAATTTGTGACTAAACACTGTTGTGAATGATAAACTGGCAAGCACAACATTAATGTGAATGATGTTTTGTAGCTAGCTAATTATATCAAATTATTACTGAACATTGTCTTAAGTTTAAGCGAGGAAATTTAACCTTATATTGCAGAGCTCATGAACTGGCAGTGTGACAAACTACCTTCAGCATAAAAAGTCTGAAAAAAGGGATGTGTTAGTCTTGTGTGATGCTTTTGCATTACAGCTTTTGTAACAAAGCTATCATGATGTGCATTGCAAAATATATAGGTGTCAACCCGTTTGGTTTACCTCTATAAAGGGATATATGGCTGAATGAGGCTGGGGCATGGGAAATCAAGGCCAATTCCCATTTCTTATTTTTAGCCCTACCCCATGTTCTTGAGTGTCACCTTGCACCTTGGAACTGAGTTACAGGGTAGTGGTTGAAATCTTCCCTCTGAAACGGGACCCTCAAATAAAAAGAGCATCACTTCATTAACAGCTACCAGCGCTGCTCTGTAGGCGACCCTGCCAGTCTGCAGTGACAGCAGAGGAGGGTAAAGTTCAGCTCCTCACTGCTGGGCTTTAGTTACATTTAGGGCATCATATGCCTTCAAAGAGGGGGGCAATTATTTATTATCACCCTCCCCTAATTCTTCAGTGATATGAAGCTGAAGTCAGATATTCGCCAGCTTCTCGTTCAAATTTTCCCGTTCCACCTTAAATGGAGCAGCAGTTGCATTCTGGCGCTTCAGGCGTCAAAACTGCTGGACTATTTAGTGATTTTTTTATGCTTGTTATGACGAAAAGGACCATAACACTTTGAAACGACATGGATAATACAATGTTACTGTATTTTTCTTAATGGATTCATTTCTTTGGTCTCTTGTTCAGCCATCTTGCTGGTTTTTCTTTTTTTCTCATAACACTGTTTGGAGTCTCTGAAAAACCTCCGTTTGGACGGTCATGTAGCCCCAACACTTTGCCCTCCCCCTCTATCTAGTAAAAAAGTGGGACACTTTACCCCTAGAAATGGAGGGCTAAGGGCTAAGTGGTAGGGGTAAGGGGTGAAATGGGATTGGGCCCCAATCTACAGTTTTTCCACACGTTGGCCAGTTAACCTCCAGATTTGATTCTCACTTTCTGTTTTATTTTAAATCATCTGATCAGACTGCAGGTGGCTGGGAGGCACACAGGTACATTAGCAAGGAAATATTCCGGCCTACTCCTTCTGCTCTTTCCCTCAGTCTCTCTCTAACTACCATTCGTAAAGATCAAAACCAGATAAACTGCTGTTGTTGCTGATGATTTTAATGGTAACCATGTACTACACGGTTTCAGTGAAGTCATGCAGCTTGAAGGCTGTGATTATAAGGTTTCCTGCTTCTAGAGTTAGACACCTAAGAATTCAGTGAGTGATGAATCAATAATGTAACATGGTCAAAAGATTAGTCTGCATTATTTTGACCAAACTTATTTACTTTTGCTGCATTGCATGAAAAACCTTGATTCATAAAATCACTTGGATTGGTCAAGATGCTCACAGCACACAGTTAATCAAAAATATTAAACAATTATACTACACAGATCTACTTGTTGCCAGTAGTGGGTGGTATGGCCAAAAACGTATATCACAGTCTAATTAAAATGTGTGATTTTAGTATATGCAACAGTGTCTTATATATAAATATCTAATTAAAAAAATACATTTCTAAGCAAACCTATTTTTGGCTATTAAGAATGCTAATTATTATTCTGAGATTTCTTATAATAAAAATAATTTTCACCAACCGAAGTAAATCTGAGATCTTTCTGTTGTGCAAAACTGTAAAAACTGAACAATATATTGATAAACCTATGGCAATACTGATTTCTGGCACTAGCCCTGTGGGCCTGGCACAACGCTGCTAAATTTTGTGTCTCTTCATTTCTATTGGGCTGAAATTGGCTTCTTATTCGGCAGCTTTTTGTTCTAATTTTCTATTCCAACTTACATGGAGAGGTAATTACAGTCTGGCACCTGTATAGGCATATAAATGTTACTGCTGCACCATTTAAGGTAGAACGGGAAATTTGAATAAGAAGCTAACTTCAGCGCCATCAAATTTCTCAAGCATTTTGTCTCTAATGTCTCATAGACTCACCTCTCTGACCATCAGACACTGCTGGAATTTGGAAAATATCAGTCATTTATGCTTCAGTACCAGCTGGAACTAGTGAGACGGTACGAGAGGAAGGTAACAGACCGATTGCTGTGCATGTTATTCTAAGTCTAACCCCAAAATACTGTCCATGCCTTTACATCCACTGCCTCAAAAACAAAGTAGACTACTTCAAATGTAACAGACAAAACAGCGGGAGGTAATCAAGGAGCTGCTGTGTTTTCATTTAAAACATGACTGAAACCTCCCTAAGCTACTCAATTAAAGCTTATGTCAGCATGTTTCTCATTATCTGTGCTAAATGTAGGCATACCGATATAAACAGTTATGGAAAAACTCATACCTGCGAAAAATGTTTTAACCCGATAAACCGGTTTACCACCTACTACTATTTACTATTTTACTATTTGATATTTGAGCTCAGAACAGGTTTGCTAACTGGAGGATCCAAAGACAAACACCTCGAGTTCCTGCTACGCAGACGTGGAACAGTGGCCAGAGGCTCCTCAGGGGCGGTCAACATCATCACTTGACCATCAGGGAAGAAGCGGAGGTACCTGGACAACACACAAAGTTCAGACAAGAAAACAGTGAGAGCCTGTCATGTATCGGTCACTTGTAATGATTTTTTCCCGTTATCCAGGTCCTCAAGGGCCCTGCAGTGCAGATCTGAAGTGCTGGCCTATTGCAAACAAACTCATTAGCTACTTAAACCCTCTCTGAGTTGAAAATAGGTGCAGGAAAAAGGCTTAGAGCAGCAAGCCTACCTGTAGTACTCCACCTGGTGCCACTTCCTATAGAAGCCATCCAGAGACTCCTCGCCTTGGCGGATGTACGAAGTTTTGCTGATGTAAACACCTGCAAGGATCAGAGCAGAAAATGCATTAGCTCTAAGTTAAAAGGTTAAAATGTGTGTATATATATATATATATATATATATATATATATATATATATATATATATATATATATATATATATATATATATATATATATATTAAAAACACAAAGCACACGCAGTTTACCATCATAGCGCACACGTGGCCTCTCTAAAAACATCTCCCTCCAGGAGGTGAAGGGCAGAATTTTGGTGCAGTTCCGGCCCCAAACCCTCAAACAGGCAGCACGCCAAATCTCAGGGTCTCTGTGAGGACACATCAGAGTTAATACACATCAAACTTTACAGAGCAATGATCATGTTCATTAGTGCATAACTGGGGGAAAACAGTCTTGATATAAATTTTCTAAAACCAAAGAGCCACTTTGTCCTTTCAACAACATGCAAACCACCTTGGGAGCCACAACATTATGGCATTTTATTGAAGTAACATTTTCCCATCTTGTCTGTCTCAGTATGTGTTAATGTACTACAGGCTAAAAAATATAAACAAAAACAGACTCACTTTGCTCTGCTTTAAGCTTTAGCTCAGCTATAGTTGCTTTTCTCGCATCTCCAGCAGGAAACTTTTCCACAAAAGTAGAACAGTTTCTTGTAAAATGTCTCAACGTTCAATTTTTTACGAGGCTGAAGTCGCTTCTCATTCGCCAGTTTCTTGTTCGAATTTTCCTGTTCCACCTTTAGTGGTGTTTGAGGTGCAAGAATGCAACTGCTGCACCATTTAAGGTGGAACAGGGTAATTCAAACAAGAAGCTGACTTTTTAGTGTTTGTCAGTTTCTCGCTGCAGATTAAACGTATCAGGAAACCAGCTGAGCGCTTATAAATGCAAATAGCCTCCAAATGATCAATACTGGTCTTAATTCTTTCTCTTTGCCTTTTCGTTAGCTACTGGCTGGGTGAGACTGTTGTCTGTGTAGCAAAGTGACCAGCAGTCTGTGCTGATCTTCAAGGTTAAAGGGTGAATTAGCAGTTCTACATTAACTCCAGAGTTTAAGACCATTTATTGTTAAACTGTGTTGAACGATCAGCAGAGCTTTATTTTACTGCAAAGAAGGATTATTTTATTTTTACATAAGAACCTAATTCTGCTGTGGAGCCGCAATAGGGCAGTAAAAGAGCCGCATGTTGCCGACCCCTGATCTACACAGACGTAGAAGGTCTTACTTTATATATGGTGTGAGTGTGAACCATTAGATTACAACTCAGTCACGCTATTCAAATATCTGTCTTTTTTTTCTTTCAGCATTTTCATTTCAACTGGTAAAGCAGAAATATGATTATGAAATATGATGTTTGCCTTAAATGTGACACAAGTGGCACAAATCACAAATCTAGATCTGAGCTGCTTTCATATGTGGCCCTGCATTGGCTACATGTCTGATTTGGGGCCTTGCAACTTTGATGAGAATGGTCAGATACAAATTCATCACTTTTTTTTGGTTCCCCTGCTGTGCATGCACCGTAATTCGGCATGAACACTGCAGCAGCATTAATGTTAATGCTGCAAAAGCAATGCATCTGAATGATTTCTCCACTTTGTCTCCCTCTAAAAATGAACATCTGAGAGCCGCTCAGGGCTCAAATTATTTTTGTCACTAAGCTTGTGCTGCTCATTAGTTTGTTGAATCATGTGGTTCACTAATGCGCAGTTACTAAGCGCAGGTTTATTCACTCTAAAGACAGATACTAATCACATGGCCACATGGACGTGAACCGAGAAGTCAGAAAGATCGGATCTGAGCAAAAGAATCTGAATAGAGCAATACAGCTGTAGGAGAAAGACCACACCTGGAATTCCTCCTAAGCTATTACCTAATTAGACTCCATTGCCAGTTCTGTACACCTATCCTGTAACTACACTTAAATGGGAATTACACCGGTTTTAACATTTTCAGCTTAATTAAATCACTAAGATTTAGTTATTAAAATAATTAAGTGAATTATTTCTTTACAGTGGTGGTGACTGGAACACACATATATAGACATTTCTTTTATTTGCTATCCAAAACCACCTGTGAACCTGTGTATATGTACTGCTCATAATGATAAATGTGTTATAAATGCAAAATAATGTGCTTTTTTGGGGACTATATTACCTTACAACACCCTGCATGTACCTCTCCGCTATGAATGGATTTTAAATGATAATGCTGTAGACCAAAAACTTTCTTAAAACTATCAGCACTGTCTTAACAGCATCTCAGGCATCAGGCAACACAATTGGACATGGTAGCTTTCAAAGGCATTAAACATTTTAGACCAGGGGTCTTTAATTAAATTCAATAAGGTCCAGTTAGAGAAAATATCCTCAGGCAAAGGTCCGGAACATCATAATGTCTACATTACATCATGATTCAGTGCCATATACTGTTTACTGAAGTAGCCTAGTAGGTATATCAACATCTTAAACAGTCAACAATGAATGTCAAATCAAATAAAGTACAATTCAGTCATATTTCAACAAGATTTATTGTCAGTTTTCTCTTTTTAGATCACGACATGTGAAATAACTTCCCTCTGACTCACTTTCTTCTCCGACTGCTGTCTCTCGCCTCGTCCCTCCCGTGTGTGTGCGTCACTCGCTTGAGTCTCAGTGCTCATCGTAATTGGCTTATCATGTGTGATATTGACAACGCATGCGATTGGTCTGTGAGTCTCACAAGAAAATTTACGCTGATTAAAATATGACCACCCTGTCAAAATTAAAGAATTCTCCATAGTTTATCGGTTATAGGTCCAGGTCCGCATAGGGCAGCGTCTGGGTCCGGACTCATACCACAATCTGCCTATTAGTGACCTCTGTTTTAGGCGGTTTGGTTCCTATCACCACTACTACGAACAATTCTGACTCCAGGACAGAGCATTTCACATGAAACCACTCCGAAAGACTTTGTTTACCTCTTAATTAAATAATTATGCAAAAATTCTGAAAAATTGGTGCAGTTCCCCTTTAATGAAAATTGTATCAGTACCATAAAGGTGCACTTTATAGGTGTACAATTACTGACTGAAGCCCTTTCAAATAATATCTGGTCAGCTATGGTGTCCCTTTCCATTGATGGACGTGGTAGAGGACAGGTAAAAAACCTACAAGAGACCTACAACCTGCACCTATATGGTACTTGCATATATGCAGTGCCTGGTGTACAAGATAAGTGTATCTAATAAACTATGAATTAAGTGTATATAAACTCTGATTCGTTTTCTTTTCCTTTCATACAATTTGCCCTGCCGCTTATTTGAGCAGGGTGTTTGTGAACGTGGCTCTAAAGATCCCTACTCAAAAATCCAGGGCTACAGGCTTATACTACTTCTTGTAGCATTTTGTAGTTCTACAGTTACAGACTGTAGTCCATCTGTTTCTCTGATACTTTGTTAGCCCCCTTTTACCCTGTTCTTCAGTGGTCAGGACCCCCATGGACCCTCACAGAGCAGGTACTATTTGGGTGGTGGATCATTCTCAGCACTGCAGTAACACTGATGTGGTGGTGGTGTGTTAGTGTGTGCTGCGGTAGTACGAGTGGATCAGTCACAGCAGTGCTGCCTGATCGGTGTATATTGCCCTTTAATTTAATGAAGGTGTAAGTGCAACACTACACTGAGATGGTTCAGATTTCCAAACATCATGTAGTATGCCCGACAGCCCACCTTGCACAGATGTAGAAACCCCTGCAGACAAGGGAGAGCTGCTCTAGAGCGCGCATGTCCAAGTCACAGGACACCACCCAGCGGAAGATATACATCAGCACCTCCATTGGCAAAGCTGTGGGACACAAAGCACAAGGACCATATTTCATGAAACCTCAAAGAGGCTTTTAGGAATATCATAATTCCTCACATGCACCCTGGATCAAGGGTTTAATTCTGCACTGATTTAAATTTTGCTAATCTGAAAGCCATGATAAATTATAGGACTTATTTCTGCACAACCCACGTGATCTGAAAAAGTGCGAAATATGAAAGATGCATACTGTTACCTGAAATATGCACCTGAGATGTTTCCACCTCAGGCTCACAGATCTTCTGAGAGGAGTGCTCAACAGTCAGCTGCTGTTGGAAGTACGCAAGGAGATCATCTATCTCGTTTTCATTCTCCTCCAGGCTGGAGAGACAAAGAAAAACACAACAAAAGAAATCGCAAAAGCGCAAGAGAGAGAAAAAGACAATTAAATATTGACAATTTGTGAGGAAATCCTTTTATTTGCCGTTCAAAAGGAGGCGCGCAGTCAAAGCTACGGCCAATAAAACTCTAAAAAAGTCTTTGTAATATTTCATACACGTGTCTACTCCACAGTCATTACGTTAAGGAACAATCATCACCAAGTACGAAGAATGTACTTGTTTAAATGCACAAGTAAGACAATGTACTGTCCAGTGGACTTACTAGCTCCCGCCAACTCTATCTGGATCAGGAGATCTGTTGTAGTTGATCTTAAACTCAATGTCAGGCACAAGCTGCATTGCACTCTTATAGTACTTGACGGCTGCAACATCAAAAGATGCAGTTACATATCCAGGTCATATCCATTATTTTTTTTATTGTTCACTTTAAAGGCACCAGGTACCTTCGTAAACAGCTCCATTTTGTTCCTCCTCTACAGCTTTCAGAAACAGCTCTCGAGCCTGAAGCAGAGAGAATTCACAATGAGACTGTTTTATTCACAATCATTTTTATGAGTACTTTTGACAGTGAACAACATACTTGGAATTACCTTCATTCATTATAACAGCATTATTTTAACCCTCTACTGCATGCATTAGGAGAGATTTTTTTAAACGTTCACCTTTCTTGCATAAATGGACCTGATTATTAAATTAAATTAAAAAATAAATACATTTTTAAAAATAATACTGTGTGCAAGGGTTCTTCTGGGGTATGTTGCCTTGAGGCAACATTGTGCACCAATTAGAAGAAATGATATGATGCTGTGTGCTTGTGACTGGCTAAATTCATTCCACTGTCACACAATGTTGCTTCTATGCATATTTCCGCAAATTCCCATAACGACTATATTGAATGTTAAAAAGAAGTATAAAAGTGCCTAAAGAGACAGTATGACCAAATACATGCTTTTTATTAATTTACTCACCCTCTTTCCTCTACTGTTAACCTTGTCGTTTGTCTTTAAATATGTGTAATATTATTGTAACGTGAGGAAAATGTGTTTGTTGCCCCGAGGCAACACTGTGCAGTAGAGGGCAGATCAGGGTAATAAAGGTTAATTTGCTTTTAAATATATATTATACATAAAACACATTATACATAATATACATAAAAATTACATCATAATAATCTTTTCTGATCCTGTATAGTTAAGAGTTCAAAATCAGGGGTCCAAGAAGGTCTTGTCATGTTTTTTTGGACCCCGGTATTATTGTGATATGAACTCTCGATCTTTTACAGTAGTGAAAAATGCTTCACCCCATGGGAATCTCTTCTGAATCTTTTTTTAATGAAAATTTCTTGTTGTGTTCTTTTACGTATTGCCTATACTGAATATACAGGGTCAGAAAAGCTTATTATGATGCAATTTTTATGTATAATATGTCTTTTATGTATGGACATGTAGTGATGTACACTATATGGCCATGTATGTGGACACACCTCCTAAATATTTAGTTTAAGTGTTTCAGCCACACCCATTGTGCAGGTGTATAAAATCAAGCATATAGCCATGCAATCCACATAGACAAATACTGGCAGCAGAAAGGGTCGTACTAAAGAGGTCAGTGACACACTACTGCCCTGGTCAACTGTATGTTCTGTTATTGTGAAATGGAAGCATCTAGAAGCAACAACAGCTCAGCCACAAAGCAGCAGACAAACCCAAAGTGTGGAGCCGCCATGGCTTTCTTTGACCAAGCAGCTGCACACAAGCCAAGGATCACTATGTGCAATGCCAAGTGTCGGCTGGACCCTGGAGCGGTGGAGTGATGGACCAGGCTTCACTATCTATAAGTCTGATGGACGAGTCTGGGTTTGGGGGCTGCCAGGAAAACACTACTTATCAGAATGCACAGTGACAACAGTACAGTTTGGTGGAGGAGGGATGATGGGCTGGGCCTGTTTATCAGGGTTTGGGCCCCTTAGTTCCAGTGAAGTGTGATGTTAATGTTGGCTGAATTGTCTCTTTAGTTGCGGAAAGCATTTTTTAATGAGTCACTCCTGTTTTGCTTGTGTATTTTGTCTGTTATAACTCACATCTCAGAAAAACAAAACACAGTGATACATATCACAGGTCATGAAAACACCTAGCATAGTATATTTCCCACCCTGAAACATAACATTCAACGACACACTATGTGCAACAGCGTCAGTAATGCCCACCTTTTCCTCTCTGGCCAGCTCCTGTTTCTTTTTCAAATCAGCAGCCCTGGAGATGCCTTTCTTTGTACCAGAGCTGGGCAGCAGCTCAGACATCCACTGAGCCCTAAAAGCACTGAGCTCCAGCTGCAAAAGGATTGGACGGATTATTATTAATAATGAGAATCCCAAAACATGCAGTCCCTAAATTAGGAAGAACATTTCTGCATAATTAAATGCATAAAATGTAAACAGGTCATGCAGATTTGACTGATGTAGAAATTCCTTTTAGAGAAAATTATGAAGTCTGAAATGTTCACAGTGCTGTTGATGGGAACCAGACATCTGAAAAACTTAATGTCTCTAAAACCTCCTTCACAGAAAATTACATGGAATAGTTATTAACATATCGACTGATGCCTGACATGGTTTTTAAATACCTTTGAAATAAGGATTGGGCAGATTTAACCTGCATTTAACCTTCCTTAACATTACATATAAAAACTCAGAAGACGTGTAGGCTTTTTATTTTGGATACATATATATATATATATATATATATATATATATGTGTGTATATATATATCCACATACACATATACATATATATATATATATATATATATACACATATACATATATATACATATATATATATATATATATATATATATATATATATACACATACATGCATACATACATATACATATATATATACACATACATGCATACATACATATACATATATATATATATTTTTTTTTAATAAAATGGCTATATTTTGACACATTGTTTTATGATAATTTTGAGATAAGGTTTTGGCTTAAGACATATTTTAATTCATTTAGTTTAATTCATTCATGGCAGAGAGGTACATGAAGGGTGTGGTGGGGCAAAATAGTCCCCAAAGAAAACTATTTTTTCATATTTTCCACTATTTTACCGTCAACATTCCACATAAAACTCAAAAGACTCGTGTAGGTTCACTGGTGGTTTTGGATAGTAAATAAAATGTCTGTATTTGTATTGTAGTCATGGTGACTCCTGGTTCCTATCACCACCACTGTAAAGAAATGCAAGTCTCTACAATCATCCATTTCACACCAAACCACTCTGAAAGACTCTTTACATCTCCAACACTGAATTATGCAGAAATTTTAGAAAAACTGTGGACTTCCCATTTAAGATAGAGCATGACTGATGTCTGATCACTGACCTGCAGATTAGAGTCTTCAGAATTTTCATCCTCTTCCTCTTCAACAGATCCAGTACCAGCATTCTTGCTGCCTTCAGCCTGTTGGAGGGAAAAAAGTTAACCATTGCTGATAAGACCAAATGCATGGTTTAGCAGCACACAATCTGCATAGTGTTGTAGGCCCATCGAGAAGCAGGTGTACAAATACTGACAAAACCTACTGTAAATATATAGTTTCAGTAGTTAAACATTCACCAAACACTGGGTGAGTGATTTTGCAAGCCTGAAGAGAGGAAAAAAAAAGCACCTCCCTAAAGGAGAACCCCACCGATTTTTCAAAAAATTCTACCTCATTAAATAGATAAAATGTAAACAAAGTCATTTAGAGTGGTTTCATGTGAAATTTACGTCTCCAAATTCCCTTTGGGGGTTAATAAAGTGTTATCTTATGGAGAACTGTTCACACTGGTGGGGAACAGAACCAGACAGCCACCTCTAAAAGCTCCCTCACAGAACTTTTTTTTTGTTTTTTTTTACAGAAAACGGTTAGATAGACACTGCCTCATGCCTGACACATCGCCTTATGATATTTTCATGATAAACTTTTGCCTTAAAACACATTTTAATCCATTTAGTTTAATCCATTCCTGACATAAAAGGTGTTGAAAGGCAAAACAGTCCTCCAAGAAAACCTTTTTTTCAGATTTTCCACTATTTTACCATCAACTTTCCATGTAAAAGCTCAGAAAGCTTCACTGATGGTTTTGGATAGTAAATAAAATGGCTATATTTGTGCTGTAGACATACCGGCCCCTGGTTTCCATCACCACCACTGTAAAGAAAGCTGAACCATTTCACACCAAACCACTCCGAATCACTCTGTTTACATCTCAAGGACTGGGCAATTGAGAAATTTGGGAAATACTGGATTTGGAGCATTACAAACTGAGTTGTACAGTAATGTTACTCCTATTGCACTCGCCTAGCAATTTGCTGTGCAATGTTAACAGCAATGTTTTGGACGCCCGACCCTGATCTACTTCTGCTATTAGTGACACACTGCCAAACCTAAAATTAGCCAGTTAGGTGAGCACGTCTATGGAGCTATCAGCCAGCCAGCTGCCTCTTCAACAAGATACCAATAAATATAGTTATATTTGCAGGTTGGAGTTTATTCTGCAGTATCTGCCTGATTAACTGCAGGCTGGATTTCTTTACAAGCAAGTTCAGCACTTAAGCTAACGTTAGCTACAGCAGGCTAACTGGACACGTCATACCAAACAGCGACACGAAGCTGAAGAATTTTCCCGTTCCACCTTAAATGGCGCAGCAGACGCATTCTCGTTCGAATTTACCGTCCCACCTTAAATGGGGCAGGCGCCAAAATGCAACTGCTGTAGCTTCCATTTAAGGTGGAACGGGGAAATGTCAATAGGAAGCAACTTCAGCCTCGTAATAACGACGACGTTTAGCACAACACCGCAGGGTTAGCCTATTAGCATGCTAACTGGCTAACACAAGCTACAGACGCTACTGCGTGTTTACCATGGTCGGCGTGTATGCGAGCTCTGCTTCTGACGCCCGAAACGCTTATTCTCGACGTCGTTTACAGATCACGGTCGGAGAAACGGACCACACAGCGGGCGAATTTACGCGCTCGCCACACGGCAGCCATCCCGGAGAGAGCGGAGCGGGGTCGGAGTCTGAAGCAGGTCGCCCGCTTTAGGTCCGAGCGGAGCGGAGCGAAACCTTACACCCCTCAACGGCTCGCTTTCAGTTTCAAAATAAAAGTTCAGCGTAGAGGCCCATGAAAGTTCATGACATTGCGTTCCCTCGCAAATGTTTTGCGTTCCCTCGCAAAATATATGCTCGCCAGACAGCAAGCAAAAGTAGGACCGGAGATGCCCAAAGACACTGCCCACATTAGAGCTTTGCTTTAAGCATATTTAACGTTAAAAGCTGTTTTCCCAGTTTGGCCAGTCTGTGCTGAGTTTATTCAGCAGTTGTTCTCTGCAGTGTCTATGAATGTAGCTTTTACTGTACGAGGACCCTCGACCTCAGTCTCAGTTTGAGTCACTAATCATGTTTGATTTTGAGAAGCGACACCATGTCTTTATATTTCAATCCAAGATCAACGTAAAATTCAATGAGCTGCTCCGTCTCTGAGCTTAAGCAAAGCACAGCTTTTGCAAGTGAATGCAAACTGTTGCATCGTAATGCGAAACATTTGCGAGGGAACTCAAAACATTTGCGAGGGCATGCAATGTCATTAACTTTTTTTTTTTTTTTGACCACGGCCCCTTAGAGGCTCTGTATTTTTCCCGCCAGATAGAGGAAAAACGGCCTACTTTTTCCCTCCTTCTCTGTTTCTGTCAGGATTACTTCACAAAAATTGGCTTAGCTCGTAGCTCTATATAAATACTAATCCACTGATAGATAATCAATATAAATACTAATAGTGATACAATATAAATACAATATAAATACTACTCAGGTTATAGATCTTATCTTATTGCAGATTTCTGTATATTTCTGTTTGTATATATAGATATGTAGATAGTTTTTTTTGTATTTCTTGATCTTTTTATATTGTATCATCCTTATTATTATTACTGTTCTGTGTTGTGTGACTGATACTGTCTGCTAAATTTCCTTCGGGATCAATAAAGTATCTATCTATCTATCTATCTATCTATCATCTATCTATCTATCTATCTAATCTTTCAAAAGTACTGACTTAGTATTTAAAATTAATTTTAACTTATTTTCTTGCAATATTGTCTTAGTATCTGAACATAACGACGTGCTTTGTCCAGATATTTACATCGAAATGACTTTTTTCCCAAAATGATGACATTTTCTTGAAGTACTGATTTTTGATCAGTAATGATTTATAAAACAATTACTCGTTCTAACAAAAAATGACTTAATATCTTGAAATACTGACCTGTTTTTCTCTAAATATTGACTTAATATCCCCCCAAAAAATGTTTATTCTCTCAATATTTTAGGATACTGTATTGAGATAAATATTACATTTCAAGAAAGTGATTATTTTAAATAATTATTACTAAACACTAGATTTTTACTAGATTATTACTAGATAAGTCATTATTTTGCCATTGTTATTGTTTTGACAGTCAATGTTTTGACATAGTCAGACTGTATGTTGATTGAAAATAAGTTATTACTTTTGACTTAAGTCATTATAACGAGATGCAAAATTTTGAGATACTGCTGCCAGAAACTTCCATAGTATTGAGTACAGCCCATACACACAGAACCTTGCAGCTAAAAAAACAAAACAAAACAAGAAACAAAACACAGAATCTATTCAAAGTCTCTGTTGGTTCCTGGTGGTGTCCAGTAGTCAGTAATCCAGTCCAGTAGACAGTATTGTGTGTTTTCCTGTGGTTGATATCACAGTGTAAAGGACTCTAATGGCTTAACAGGTGTTTTGGGACTGATCCCAGATGCATTTGATGGTTTCCTGAAGGGATATAAAGATGTCCTATAGGAAAATAGTGGTATCAAATGGTAAACCTTAAGCCAATTCCCACTAAAAAAACCCACCAGGTCTTAATCCTAATAGTTCTAATGGTCTTTTTTCAGCAGGACTGTTGGAGTAAATGAATAAAATGCAACGAAACACAAAATAATAAATGAAATGAACTGGTTGTTTTTTGCCTGCCTGCATGGTTTAATCCAGCCAAAGTAAACATGGTTTCTTCACAGTTTACAGCTGGTTTGTCGTGCAGGAACGGAAGAGCCGGGCCAGAGTCTGACCCAAAACCATCTGTGTTAAATGATTAACAAAAGACTCTGTCGTTCTGAAAAAAAGAGGTTCAAAATTCATTCTGTATACACATCTTAGATCACTATGAGACTGAATGAGAAGTTCATTCAGAATCACTGTGTTATTATGAAGAGAACATTTAAATGAATTTGTTCATGAATTTAGCTGTCTGGCATTATACATAACCATACAGAAATCTAGGATATGGACATACGCCGAACAGGCATAACATTATGACCACCTCCTTGTTTCTACGCTCATTGTCCATTTTATCAGCTCCACTTACTATATAGGTGCACTTTGTAGTTCTACAGTTACAGACTGTAGTCCATCTGTTTCTCTGATACTTTGTTAGCCCCCTTTTACCCTGTTCTTCAGTGGTCAGAACCCCCATGGACCCTCACAGAGCAGATACTATTTGGGTGGTGGATCATTCTCAGCACTGCAATAACACTGATGTGGTGGTGGTGTGTTAGTGTGTGTTGCGCTGGTCTGAGTGGATCAGACACAGCCGTGCTGCTTAAGTTTTTAAACACCTCAGTGTCACTGCTGGACTGAGAATAGTCCACCAACCAAAAACATCCAGCCAACAGTGTCCTGTGGGCAGCGTCCTGTGACCACTGATGAAGGACTAGAGGATGACCAACACAAACTGTGCAGCAGCAGATGAGCTATCGTCTCTGACTTTACATCTACAAGGTGGACTGACAAGGTAGGAGTGTCTAATAGAGTGGACAGTGAGTGGACACAGTGTTTAAAAACTCCAGCAGCACTGCTGTGTCTGATCCACTCAGACCAGCGCAACACACACTAACACACCACCACCACGTCAGTGTTACTGCAGTGCTGAGAATGACCCACCACCCAAATAGTACCTGCTCTGTGAGGGTCCATGGGGGTCCTGACCACTGAAGAACAGGGTAAAAGGGGGCTAACAAAGTATGCAGAGAAACAGATGGACTACAGTCTGTAACTGTAGAACTACAAAGTGCACCTATATAGTAAGTGGAGCTGATAAAATGGACAATGAGCGTAAAACAAGGAGGTGGTCATAATGTTATGCCTGATCAGTGTATAAATGCACTAAATGGTCAGGCATATATTTCAAAATATATGTACATAAATGTAGTGTACATTTATAAGTAGCAAATATTGCACATATAAGCATGATATATAAATCACACATACATGTCTGATTGGTGAACACATCTATGGATCATCCATATACTGTATATACGGTATGTCTGATACAAATACTGAAAGAGTTTTTTTAAAATCAAAAAATCTAAATGAATCAGCAGCATAAATTCAACATAAAACTTTAGATTATATTATGTGAAACAAGCATTTTTACATAATGTTTTCGATCATATAATGTTTAATATATGTGTTGCACATGTATGTTGGCACATGTTGATAAATGGCTGAACTGTATATGTCCTAAATTTGAAAACAGCCAATTTCAAATAGGCTTATATCACTTATTTGTCTATATGTGACAAACATAAGTTGGATATACAGGAAGGTTATACATGCTAATATGTCATATATTTACAAACAATGTAAAGGACAAAAGGTATTTTCAAATGATGTCAAAAACTGAAAAAGGACAAAACTGGAGATAGGAGGTTTAGTTCTGGCGAGCAGTGATATGTTGTGTAAGTATAATCCATATATTGGCTTATATCAGATTTCTGTATTGGTGGTGTCTGAGGCATTTAATTTCCAAAAATACTTCTCAGATTAATATCTAGTTTAAAGTAGAGATGCATCACAAGCTACATTCACATTACAAGCCTCATTTCTCAAATCTGATTTTTTGCTCAGATCTGATCTCTCTGACAGGATGGTTCACACTCGTTTAGGTAAGTGATTCAAATCTGTCATTAATGTGACGTACCGGCGTCCTGAAATGACCCTCATGAGCTCATCCTACTCAGTAACGTCACGTGAATGAATCACGTTCATCATCAGCACAAACTAACGAGCAGAACGAGCTTCGCTGAGAAGATAATTAACTCTGATCAGCTCTCAGCTTCATTATTAGAGCGAGACGAAGGAGAAAAAGGTGAGATGAGCTGCTTTTCCACCGTTTACAGGCTTTAACTTCTGTTCGGTGCTGCTGCCATGGTAACGCTGAATGATGGAGCACGCGCAGTAGAAAAAAAGCACATGAATTCCGATCTGAGCATCACATTAAGGTCACATGGCCACGAATCGGATACGTATCCGATCTAGGACCACATATGAAAGTGGCTCAGGTCGGATTTGAAAAGATCAGATTTGTCCACACAGCCCTGAAAACATCAGATCTGAGTCACATTAGGGCAAAAAATCGGATTTGTGCCACTTCAACCTGGTAATGTGAACGCAGCTTTATATGAATTTTTATGGCAATATTTTTCAACCTTTTCAAAAACAGGAACAAAATCATTTTCAGTTGATTTAGTGAAGCAGGTCTAATATAACACAGAAGAACGTTATTAACTTCCTCTTTTAGTTTTTTTACAAGTAGTTTGTCACCCCACTAAAAACACTGGGTCTAACCTTCGCTCCCCCCATTGTACAGAGGCCCTAATGTGACAGGCTGATTATTTTAAAATAGCTTTAGGATGTAGCATTTGTGGCCTCAACATAGAAATTTGGGCCTCAGTATAGTAATTTGTGGCTTCAATATAGTAATTTGTGGCTTCAATATAGTAATTTGTGGCTTCAATATAGTAATTTGTGGCCTCAATATAGTAATTTGTGGCCTCAACATAGAAATTTGGGCCTCAGTATAGTAATTTGTGGCTTCAATATAGTAATTTGTGGCCTCAATATAGTAATTTGTGGCTTCAATATAGTAATTTGTGGCCTCAACATAGTAAATTTTGGCCTCATTATAGTAATTTGTGACCTTAATAATGTAATTTGTTGCCTCATTATAGTAATTTGTGGCCTCAATAATGTAATTTGTGGCCTCATTATAGTAAGTTGTGGCCTCCGTATAGTAAATTGTGGCTTCAATATAGTCATTTGTGGCCTCAGCATAGTAAATTTTGGCCTAATTATAGTAATTTGTTGCTTCAGTATAGTTAAATGTGGCTTCAATATAGCAATTTGTGGCCTCAATATAATAGTTTGTGGGCTCAATATAGTAATTCGTGGCCTCCGTACAGTAAATAGTGGCTTCAATATAGTAATTTGTTGCCTCAATAATGTCATTTGTGGCTTCAATATAGTAATTTGTGGCCTCAATATAGTAATCCGTGGCCTCAATATAGTAATTCGTGGCCACACCTTATTAAAATATAATCACCATGTCACCGTAGGGTCTCTGTCCCACTCTGAATGTTCTGGCTACGCCCCCGTTTGAATATTATTCCCTTTCGAAACTCCCGCGCCACCGAATCTCAGGATCCAGCGCCGCAGTTTCCTCACCCCGTGGAGTCCGATTGGAAGGGAGGAGGCGGCCGGAGTGGAGCGGAGCGGATCCCCTCGGGTCTGAGGGCGGTAATTTATTTACCTCAGCTTTTGCTTCCAGATTACTTGCGATGTTAGCCTGAAATTACAACGTGGACGCCGGTTTCCTTCGTGATGAACGCGAATAAACCGTTTCGTATTGATCTGCGGGACTGACGTGTGTCACCGGCTGAGAGTGAATCATCTTTAGCCTGGCTAACGTTAACGCTACAGCGGGGATGCGTCGCCACTGAACCGGAGGCCTAAAACTACATTTTGTTATTAACCGTTTGACTCTCAACACATCAACTTTCTCCCGCACGATGGAGGAAATCCTACGGAAGCTCCAGAAAGAAGCCTCCGGGAACAAATACAAAGCTATTCGGGATGCCTGCACCTCAGCTTGTGGTAAGTCTCGGGCTGAGTCTCAAATTGCTCCCTACACCCTTATGTCCCTATGTAGTGCACTATGTAGGTCATGAAAAAATAGCTTCTACATCGAAACAGTGCGTTATTTGTCTAATAGGAAGCCATTTGCATTCAGCCAAAGCTGCACGACTCCCTGACTAAAATTTAGTGCGCTATTTCGGGGTAGAAGCTGTAATCCCCTAAGTGCACTACATAGGGAGTAGGGAGTAGGGAGCCATTTGAGATTGAGGCACGGTCTTATTTTCATTCCTACACCTGTCAACAGCTCCGTCTTCTTCTTCAGGCTCCACAGGGCGCTGCTGTACAGCTTTATTTACATAATTTTTTAGTCGTTTATGTCGTTGTTTTTCACAGATGTTCACTCAGTGCGACTCTAAACTACATTTTATGTTTAAAATTAAAACTTTTTGGTCAGAATTGGACGCCGGTCGGTGGCGAATGAGCAAAACAAAACATGCTTGCATTGGTTTTGTTCCCAAAATGCATCAAACCTCATCGTTACACTCTTAAAAAGATGCTTCTTCAAGGATTCATTAGTAAAGGGAATGGTTCTAATTAGAACCATGAGTTCTAATTAGAACCATTCATGTTTGGATGGTTCTTTGCATAGTGAAGTGTTTCTTCACATGGATGGAGAATGTATTGTATATGGTTCTAGATTGAGCCTATATGGAACTATATACAACTCATTTGCCATCAGTCTGAAGAACCATTTCACCATGCAAGGAACCATTTAAGCATGAATGGTTCTAATTAGAACAGTTCCCTTTACTAAAGAATTCTTGAAGAACCATGTTTATTAAGAGAGTAGTGCAGTAGTACCGTACTTAAAAAAGATGGTTCTTCAAGGGTTCTTTGGTGAAGAAAATGGTTCTGTATAGAACCGTGAACCCTCTAAGAACCCTTTGCATTTTTAAATGGTTCTTTGCATGGTGAAGAGGTTCTTCAGATGGATGGAGAACGTATTGTATATGGTTCTATGAAGAGCATACGTAGAACCATAATCAGCACATTTGCCATCAGTCTGAAGAACAGAACTATGCAAAGAACCATTTAAGCATGAATGGTTCTGATTAGAACTCATGGTTCTAATTAGAACCATTCCCTTTACTATTGAACCTTTGAAGAAGCATCTTTTTAAGAGTGCAGTGCAGTAGTACCGATCAACCATACACACTTAAAAAAGATGGTTCTTCAAAGGTTCTTTAGTAAAGAAAATGGTTCTGTATACAACCATGAACACTCAAAGAATCCTTTGCATGATTAAATGTTTTTTTTGCATCGTGAAAGGGTTCTTCAGATTGATGGAAAATTAGTTACTTATGGTTCTGTAAAGAACATTTTTGGAAAGTGTTCTGTATAGCGCCAAAAAAAAGTTCTTCTATTGTAACAATATCAAGCTTGTAACAATAGAAGAACCCTTTTTGGTGCTATATAGAACCCCTTTAAAAAGGTTCTATATAGAACCATCTACGGCACATACTCCATCATTGTGAAGAACCCTTTCATGATGCAAAGGATTCTTTGAGTGTTAATGGTTCTATACAGAACCATTTTCTTTACTAAAGAACCCTTAAAGAACCATCTTTTATTAGTATTCATACGTAGTTCTACAGTTACAGACTGTAGTCCATCTGTTTCTCTGCATACTTTGTTAGCCCCCTTTTACCCTGTTCTTCAGTGGTCAGGACCCCCATTGACCCTCACAGAGCAGGTACTATTTGGGTGGTGGATCATTCTCAGCGCTGCAGTAACACTGACGTGGTGGTGGTGTGTTAGTGTGTGTTGCGCTGGTTTGAGTGGATCAGTCACAGCAGTGCTGCTGGAGTTTTTAAACACTGTGTCCACTCACTGTCCACTCTATTAGACACTCCTACCTTGTCGGTCCACCTTGTAGATGTAAAGTCAGAGACGATAGCTCATCTGCTGCTGCACAGTTTGTGTTGGTCATCCTCTAGTCCTTCATCAGTGGTCACAGGACGCTGCCCACAGGACACTGTTGGCTGGATATTTTTGGTTGGTGGACTATTCTCAGTCCAGCAGCAACACTGAGGTCTTTAAAAACTACAGCAGCACTGCTGTGTCTGATCCACTCAGACCAGCGCAACACACACTAACACACCACCACCACGTCAGTGTTACTGCAGTGCTGAGAATGATCCACCACCCAAATAGTACCTGCTCTGTGAGGGTCCATGGGGGTCCTGACCACTGAAGAAAAGGGTAAAAGGGGGGCTAACAAAGTATCAGAGAAACAGATGGACTACAGTCTGTAACTGTAGAACTACAAAGTGCACCTATATAGTAAGTGGAGCTGATAAAGTGGACAATGAGCGTAGAAACAAGGAGGTGGTTTTAATAAAGTGGCCGGTCAGTGTTTTGCCACTATTATAAGTTATTTTTCTTGAGATTTCCCCCAGAATAGCCCTGTCTAGCAGTCTAAATCTGAAAAATCTTCCTCAGATAAATGTGTTAGCGCTTATATTTTTAATATAACAAGAAAAAATAACACATGGAAAAAATCCCACTGACTGAAGATCCACAGGAAAGTATGTGCACCCTAATTCAGATTCCACTGTTTATGACTGAATTATTAATGTTAGGGTGTGTTGCGATTCAGTAAACAGGCTACACGGCTGAAAAGCCGTACAGAAGCAGTAACCGAACATGCAGCTCAACCAGAAGCTGTTCTTTTGCGCTGTGTATCGACAAAACGTGTCGTGTGTTTAGGAAACACTGCCACGTATGTATATTCATCCTCTTAAAGGGGAATTCCACCAGAATTTCTGCATAATTCAGTGTTTGAGCTGTAAACACAGTGATTCAGAGTGGTTTGGTGTGAAGTGGTTCGGATGTCTTTACAGTGGTGGTGATAGGAACCAGGGGTCGCCATGACTGCAACACTAATATAGCCATTTTATTTACTATCCACATTTATTTATATCTGGAACCTTTGTTAAAACTGTATACAATTGAAAAAATATAATATCAAATCTAAAACAGGACATTTTAAAAATATATTTGATAGCTACATTTTTTGGTCTTTTTCATACATTGCAAAATATATATTGATAAATACATTTGGAATATATTTTTTTCCCCATATTGGGTTGCATTTTTTAAATAATTGTGTTGTTAATCAATATAAAACACAAAAAATATTGTATTTTAAATGATATTAATGCCTCAATGTAAATTTATGTCTAAATGATTCCACTTTATTTAAATTAATTATAATAAACAACATACAACAATAAAATATCAACATTCAAAATGTCAATTTTATTTACTAATTAAATAGTTACTGTGATTGTGATAAATCTGAAAAAATAAGTTTTCTTTGCAGACCTTTTTCAGCACCGATTCCTGTATTAAACTCTTCAGATGTCTGGTTCCTATCACCACCACTGTGAACAATTCTGACTTGGTAGGTTTTTCTATAATGGAGAAATTCACACCAGACCACTCTGAATGACTTCGTTTCATCTTAACCATTTAATTATGCAGAAATTAGTTTCAAAAAGTGGTGAAATTCCCCTTCAGCTTCACAGGTTTGTGCTTTCTTTGGCCACACAACTGTTTGAGCAACAAACACTAAACTGGTGAGTGCAACTGGATTTGTAAACCACTGTAGAAGCTTTACCAGCCTACACGGGTTATATAAGAGCCTCTGTTCAAACAGAGATGAATTGGGGATAGAAAAGTATGTACTGTGAACAGCAGGTGTTTATTGTATATATTTATATATACATAAGTCTAATCTTGCTTTAATTTATCATGTTTTACAGAATGGGTAATCTGTCAGATGTTTCCCATATAGGAAAAAAAATATATGGACGTGTATTTTTATGTACAACCCCATTTCCAAAAAAGTTGGGACGCTGTGCAGAATGTAAATAAAAATAGGATGCAATGATCTGCAAATCATTTAAACCATATTTTTAAAGGAAAATACTACAAAGACAACACATCAAATGTTGAAACTGAGAAATTTGATTGTTTTTAGAAAAATATTTGCCATTTTGAATTTGATGCCAACAACCCGTTCCAAAAAGGTTGGGACGGGGGCCTGTTTACCACTGTGTTTCATCACCTCCTCTTTTAACAACACTCTGTAAGCGTTTGGGAATGCAGTGCTGCTGTAATATATGCAGAATGTGGTTTGTCATCGTCTTGCTGAAATAATCAAGGCCTTCCCTGAAAAAGACGTCGTCTGGATGGCAGCGTATGTTGCCAAAACATGTATACAGAGATTTCTTCAGATTCTCTGAATCTTGATGTTATGTACCATGGATGATGAAAAGCAAAAGTTCTTTGCTTAACAAGCAGCTTGTTGCTACGTCAGAGTAACGAGCTCCGCCCACTCGCTGCTCAGCCAGCAGTTCGTTCTCCAGCTCCTTACACTAAATTCCCACACTGTCATCACCACTGAGCAGCTTTTCAGTCAGCAGCTGTGACAGAAGAACAGCTGAACAACCTGGAATCAGCCAGAAATTAACCCAGTACCATTCGCCAAACGTGTAGTCTGATCTTCAGAGTCTGACCAAATCAGACTGAGCCATAAAACTGCCGCAATATCAAGTTCAGCTCAGTTTTGTCAGTTTTTGCCAGATCAGTATTAATGTTGTTTTGTTCCAGCCGGTCTGTAAAGCATCTTACAGCCCATTTAGTTTGGCGAATGGTGTTGGGTTCATTTCTGGCTGATTCCAGGTTGTTCAGCTGCTCTTCTGTCACAGCTGCCAACCGAAAAGCTGCTCAGTGGTGATGACAGTTTGGGAATTTAGCGTCGTCTCATCTTCAGAGTCTGACCAAATCGGCTGTCGGTCAAATGTGATCTTAAAAGTGTCCATTTTCTGTTTGTGGCAAAGTACTTTACAAAGGACTCAGTAAAGACTTTATGCCCGAACTTAAGTACAGACTTACGCAAACCTGGTGCAGCCCAGTCCAGGGGCCGTATTACAGAAACTTCTTAAGACTGAGATCTGCTTTGTCATGGAAACTTCAGTTAAGACTGAAGTTGGGACAGAAGCCATTACAGGACAACAGTTCTTAAGTCTATAACAGAGGTATTTAATTAAATTCAATAAGGTCCAGTTAGAGAAAATATCCTCAAGCAAAGGTCCAGAACATCATAATGTCTAACTTACATCATGATTCAGTGCCATAT
The DNA here is from genome assembly GCF_904425465.1 of Colossoma macropomum. Classification (NCBI taxonomy): domain Eukaryota; kingdom Metazoa; phylum Chordata; class Actinopteri; order Characiformes; family Serrasalmidae; genus Colossoma; species Colossoma macropomum. Next base: position 3,516,314 of record NW_023494791.1, on the reverse strand, counting down.
ACTGTTTACTGAAGTAGCCTAGTAGGTATATCAACATCTTATACAGTCAACAACTGAATATCAAATAAAATAAAGTACAATTCAGTCATAATTCAACAACATTTATTGTCACTTTTCTTTTTTTAGATCACATCATGTGAAATAACTTCCCTCTGACTCACTTTCTTCTCCGACTGCTATGTCTCGCCTCGTCCATCCCCTGTGCGTGCGTCACTCACTCGAGTCTCAGTGCTCATCATAATGCACAGATCTGCTTGGCTGAGTAGCATCACGTGTGATATTTACAACGCATGCGATTGGTCTGTGAGCCTCCCGGGTGCTAAACCGGTACCGCAAAGGCTAGAAAAGTTACGCCGATTAAAATAGGACCACCCCGTCGAAATTAAAGACTTATCCATAGTTTATCGGTTACAGGTCCAGGTCCGCATACAACAGCACCTGGGTCTGGACTCGGACCGTGGTCCGCCTGTTAGTTACCTCTGGTCTATAATCTTATCTTATTTCCAGATAAGAAAACGGTTTTACAGAAACATCCTAAGTTGCCAAAATATCCTAAATATTTTCTTAACTTTAAGATAAACCCCAGAGCATCTTCTGTTTTAATCGTCTGTTTCTATTGTTTTATGCAGTGTCAGACAGCACAGTTCACTATAACCAGCATAATGACGCTACATTTATCTACAGTGACTTGAGTTTTTTTTCTAACAGCGTTTAAAACCTAAGACGCTGCAGACTCGATCTCCACCGTCCCTCTGATTACCTTCGTGCATTAACGTTGATGATGAAATATTACAGTGATGGTGGTGAATAACGAGGAGACGGAGCTGAACGTGTGTCTGTTTATTAGGAGGAGTAACGTTAGCGCGCTCGGCTAAAGCGTTTGGGGAAATGGAGACTGAAACTGAAAGTGCCGACGCTCTGATAAACAGCGCAAAGCGCTGAGACAATATTATTAACTTTCAGTTTATCGCGCTTTAGTTTTGTTTAACCTTTTATGCATCAGTAACGGAGGCTAACGTCAGCTGTCTGACTAACTAACTTACTTACGTGTTTGCGTTTCAGCTGTGCGCGTAAGGTCGGTTGCTAGGTAACAGACACGACAGTTGATTGTCGACTTCGGTCGAGTAAGTTAAGATGTCCTAACTTGAGATCAGAAAAGATGCTGTAAGATAAGATAAGATCCTTAAATTAAGATCAGATTTGCTTCATTAATACGAATGTGTGAAAAATCTTATCTTGACCTGTCAGAACTTATCTTAAGACAAAAAGATAGGAAGTTTCTGTAATACGGCCCCAGGTGTCCAGTTCAAGCAAGTGGGCAGTTTTAAAAAGCCTACTGGGCTCCCGAGTGGCGCAACCGTCTAAGCGTTGGCCCTGTCATCAGGAGATCGCGAGTTCGATCCCTGGTGATGCTACAGCTGTCCATAGCCGGGAGTCCGAGAGAGCACAATTGGCCTCGCTCTCTCTGGGTGGGTGGGATGGCTGCCCTTCTCCCCCCATCACTCAGCGCGATGCTAGTCAGCGCAGGCGTCTGTTAGCTGACGTAACAGATCTGGCGGTTGGCGCTTTCCTCCGAGCGCGTTCAGCTGTCCGATGACGTTGCGTGAGCAGCAGCTCGAAAAGAAAGCGGTGGCTGGCTTCACAGGTCTCGGAGGAAGCCTGTGTTAGCTTTCACCCTCCTAGCGTTGATAGCATCGTGTGATTGGGGGAGTCCTAACTAGCGGGGTGGAATCGGAGACGACTAAATTGGGGAGAAAATCCGGGTAAAAATTAAAAGCCTACTGTACACTGGGGACATTTAAAGAGGTCTAACAGTGATCTGCAGCCAATGTAGTCTATTGTTTTGTATAAAACAGTTTGTTTTTATTTACAATTATTTTTAAATCGTTCAAGTATTCAGTGCCTATTTTCTGGCATATTTTGAATAAACACTGGTCAGTTGGGGTCATCATGGCAAAATGATAAGTAAAAATAAAATAACACATCTGGCCCACAGATTTAGATTTTTTAATATGGCATTTTCAGTGGTTGAGTTTGACACCGCTGTGCTGGGGCAAGGCTGTCTCCACCAACGTCAACCATTCCCTCTTATTGCATGTGATCTTAGTTTTTGGTTCATTTTTTCTTCTGTTTTCTCCTCACAGAAACCCTAGAGGCTCAAAATGGGCCGGTGAAGACCTCAGCGGCAAAGCTCAGGTGAGTAATGTGTTGCGTTTCCTCTATGTTGGCTCACTGAATCTGCTTTCAGCCTGAATAGCTGCTGCAGTGCTCTCACACTCATCTACATCCATTTAGCACGGCAGCGTCTACGTATATTTGCTCTAAACGTGTCCCGCCACACCTGACATGACTAATGAGGTTTCCATGCTTGAGCCATTACCAACATTAGGTGAGCCTGTGCTGCGAGGTTGGAACAAATGGCTGTAGACACTGTGGCCCTTGGAAGGGGTCGAGTTGAGCGTTCTTGTTTTGGTCTCTCCTGCCGCTCAGCAGCCGCTGCAGCTGTTTGAAATGACAGCAGAGGAGGCTTTCAGTCGTCTCTGACTGCTGTAAGCAGCATCCAGGCACACCAGTTCAAACAAGAGCCAGTTTCTGAGGAGGTGATTGGAGGCTGCAGAGAAAACCGGTCTCCTAACAACCACCTGCAAGACCTGGATGACCACCAAAACTGTCCACCTTCAGATAAACAGCACTTCTTTACATACACTTCTTAACAGTCACTATCGCAACATTTTAGCTGATGAATAATGACCATATAAATAATTGAGATTATCACTGCAGTTGTGTTTTTTGTTAATTATACGCAATTAATAAAACTGCTACCGCCCTCTAAAGGCGTCATTAACAAACATCAAATAAACGAACGTCGCTCAGCGCCGCCCTCTAAAGGCGTCATTAACAAGCATCAAATAAACGAACGTCGCTCAGCGCCGCCCTCTAAAGGCGTCATTAACAAACATCAAATAAACGAACGTCGCTCAGCGCCGCCCTCTAAAGGCGTCATTAACAAACATCAAATAAACGAACGTCGCTCAGCGCCGCCCTCTAAAGCCGTCATTAACAAACATCAAATAAACGAACGTCGCTCAGCACCGCCCTCTAAAGGCGTCATAAACAACCGTCAAATAAACAAACGTCACTCAGCACCGCCCTCTAATGGTGTCATTAACAAACATCAAATCAACAAACGTCACTCAGCGCCGCCCTCTAATGGTGTCATTAACAAACATCAAATCAACAAACGTCACTCAGCGCCGCCCTCTAATGGTGTCATTAACAAACATCAAATCAACAAACGTCGCTCAGCACCGCCCTCTAAAGGCGTCATAAACAACCGTCAAATAAACAAACGTCACTCAGCGCCGCCCTCTAATGGTGTCATTAACAAACATCAAATAAACGAACGTCGCTGAGCGCCGCCCTCTAAAGGCGTCATTAACAATCATCAGATAAACAAACGTCACTCAGCGCCGCCCTCTAAAGGTGTCATTAACAAACATCAAATCAACAAACGTCGCTCAGCACCGCCCTCTAAAGGCGTCATTAACAACCGTCAAATAAACAAACGTCGCTCAGCGCCGCCCTCTAATGGCGTCGTTAACAATCATCAAATAAACAAACGTCGCTCAGCGCCGCCGTCTAAAGGCGTCATTACCAACCATCGAATAAACGAACGTCGCTCAGCGCCGCCCTCTAAAGGTGTCATTAACAAGCATCTGTTATTTATGTATATTTGACTCAACCCAACAAATGAAAATGCACCCAATTCAGGTTCTGTTTGTTGTGAAGCAAGTATATGATAGTAAAAGCTCACTGTGGGAAACTATTTGTGATTAGCTCACATAATTGCAATCAGGCGATTATGTAATAATTGTAAATAACATAAAGTAATTGTGAAACTGTACTGCAGTGTAAAAGCAATCTTGCTAGTAGCTGTTAGGTTAATGAAAGGAGCTCAGCGAAAGTTGGAGTTATTCTCTCGCTGAATTGCTCTTTGGTGGTTTACATAATCATCTATCTCTCTTGCGTGTTTCCACCATGCACAGGTCTCTAAACTCATTTAGGGATGTTCTCACTGAGGAATGTCCTGATCCATGTTCACGGACTCAGTGGTAATTTGCTGGAGGATGTGAGATTCAAGGCTTGTCTCTTGAAATCACGTCTCAGAGTTTCTCGTTGTTCTCCTCCTCTGGGTTATCTGTTTCAGCACGGGGGGTGGGGGTTGTGGGGGTGTGGCTGATTGTCAGCTATACTGTTACATACAGTAAACATACAGAAGTCAGAACTCCATTTCATTTGTTTTATTTACAGTCAAAACAGCCATAAAGTATTGTCCAATTTATAGTTAAATTATTTATTTTTCTACCATTTGCCCTCATTACAGCTTCCGTTCTTTCAGTTCCTCAAAGAATCTGCAGACACACCTCCGAAGTTCAGTCTTAGAAGCTGGTTGATCATTTTCTGAAGTAATCAAACACATTCAGTGGTGTTGAGGTCTGGACTCTGGGGTGGTCAGTCCATCGTTCAGCTTCTTTGTTTGATGTGTCCGTCTCCTTTTCTCAGTGAGGTTCTTCTTGACAGCTACACATCCTTTCAGACCCACAGCGCTGAGTCGTCGTCTCACAGTGGAAGGATGGACAGAAACACCTGTGGATGTTTTCAGATCTGAAGCAGCTTGATTTTCTCCTCTCTCTCAGAGATGAAAGCTTTAAGTGCTGTTTATCTGATGGGGGCAGTTTTGGGGTCTACCAGGTCTTCCAGGTGGTTGTTAGGAGCCACATTTTCTCTGTAGCTTTTAATCAGTTTTTGAACTCCAGTTTTGGAAACTCCCATTTTTTCACTTTGACTTTCTCTACCCTTACGCACGTGGATTATCTTATATCTGATCTCCTTATCAGTGAGATATGTTGCTCCTCTGCTGACGGTTTGGTCTGTGTTTTCAGGGAGAGATGCCTCTTCCCACTTCGGCTGGCTCTGGAGTCCAAAAACCCCAAGTTGGCCCAAACGGCTCTCGTGGGAATGCAGGTGAGGGCGTCGTTTTGTTTATTCAGCCAACTCTTCTACCAGAATGCAAACAAGGAAATGAGGAGAAGTTCACAATGTTATCTTTTTCACAAACTTAACCAAGATGTTCTGTACTCATTTTATTTTTTTCAGTATCATGTAGTATTTCAATTAAGTTTTATTAAAAAGTGAAATAAATAAGTTTAAATAATGCAATAGTGTGTAATAATAATGATAACATCAGTAATGATAAATAATTGTCATATTAGTAATAATTAAGAATAATAGTTTTTGTGATCAAATGTTTTTATTTTTAAGATAAAGCTCCAATCTAATATCAAATATGGTATGCAACAAAAAACATAGCAACCAAATGGAGCACCCAATCCCCCCAACATTCCCCACCCACATGGCACCCATAAACCCACCACTGATCAAGGAAAAACTAATAGTAAATAAATAAATATTCCTTTTGACATATTGAGTAAAATTAATAATGATAGTTAATAACGAAAACAAAAAAATAATATATATATATATATATTTTTTTAAAGTAAAACGTGTCTTATTCTTACAGAACATTTGCATATTAAAGCGAACCTTCGATAAATTACTAGAAAATGAAAATATCCCATAGTTGCATTCCATGAGTACCTATTACACCTGATATTATGTCTGATCTCCTAGTGATCATTCATGTTAATATCACTCATGGATCCTTTGCCTTTGTATCTCATCATGGTTCCCTCCACCTGGATCTCCACGTGGTCCTACGGCAGAAGATACTTTGTGAAGATCACTTTGTTGCCGCGGAAACAGAAGCGCCGGAGAAGCAGCTGCTGAGTCAGATGCTGAAGGCCATCAGTGTGACGCCAACCCTCCATGAAGACCTACAGGTTGAAGTGATGAAGGTCAGTCTGCATGTCGGTGGCTTATTTAGGCTGTTGCTGTGGATCTCAAACGAAATTTAAATCTAAATGAATTTATGGTGGTTCATGGTTTCAGCTTTTGTCTCTGCCGTATCGGATTAAACTTTGTATTATTTTTTTTAATTTTATTTATTCTTCTCTGTTAGTCAGATGAAAAGAATTTCCAGTGCATGTGAGCTTGAGGTGACGAGGCTGTTCTTCAGTTGAAATTTTGGTTCAGGTAGTTTTACAGTAGAACAAATTTGCATGATTTTACACCTATGCAGCCAATAAGCCAAGATGTGTTTGGTGTCCAAATTTTGCTTCTTTAGTGGGATTTTCTAAATTCTACAGTTCTACCAAGTGCATTTTTACAGATGACACTAGTAGCGGGAGGCATACTGGTTAGAATTCTTCTTTAGGTGCGAGTTTTGCCACAAATAAGCACAGATAAGACAACATACAAGCTAACATCAGGGATGTTTCAGTCATGTTTCAAAGGAAAATGAAATCCCGTTGCCTAGTCCGCTTCATCTGAAGTAATAATAATAATAAGCTTTATTTATATAGCACGTTTTCAACGTTTCTCGAAGTGCTTTACAAAAGACAGAAATAAATAAATTAAAATTGCGCTTATAGACAATTAAGAAACAAAAAGAAATAAGAAAATAAAACATTTTGTGCTAGTGTGTGTTGCGCTGGTCTGAGTGGATCAGACACAGCAGTGCTGCTGGAGTTTTTAAACACCTCAGTGTCGCTGCTGGACTGAGAATAGTCCACCAACCAAAAATATCCAGCCAACAGCGTCCTGTGGGCAGCGTCCTGTGACCACTGATGAAGGACTAGAGGATGACCAACACACACTGTGCAGCAGCAGATGAGCTATCGTCTCTGACTTTACATCTACAAGGTGGACTGAGAAGGTAGGAGTGTCTAATAGAGTGGACAGTGAGTGGACACAGTGTTTAAAAACTCCAGCAGCACTGCTGTGTCTGATCCACTCGCACCAGCACGACACACACTAACACACCACCACCACATCAGTGTTACTGCAGTGCTGAGAATGATCCACCACCCAAATAGTATCTGCTCTGTGAGGGTCCATGGGGGTCCTGACCACTGAAGAACAGGGTAAAAGGGGGCTAACAAAGTATCAGAGAAACAGATGGACTACAGTCTGTAACTGTAGAACTACAAAGTGCACCTATATAGTAATTGGAGGTGATAAAATGGACAATGAGCGTAGAAACAAGGACATAATGTTATGCCTGATTGGTGTAAAGGAGCGGCAGAACGTAACTGCTGCTCCATTTAAGGTGGAACGGAAAATGAAAGCAAAAAGCTGGGGAATAAGAAGCCAACTAGAGTAGAAATGAGCATGAAACAACATTTAGCATCATTTTTGCTGGACCCTGAGGGGCCAGTATTAGAAAGCAACACTGACAAATTTATCTAGATATTGTCCAGTCCTGTTTTTAATGTTTTGCTCACTAAAAATATTCTGGCTCTGGTTTTCAGATGTTCTGAATAGTTGTAACTGCAAAATACGAGTAAATTAAATTAGATTTCTAACTGAGGTCTGATTTCAGTCACAGCCCACCGTGTATATAAATTCACTCACAGTCTGCTGGGAATATTCAACACTATTCAAGGTGCTGATGTCAAAATATGCTGTGTTGCTTTTAGCAGGTATAATCAATTCGGTGTTGCTGCAGATGCTAACTCAGCTTTGTTCTATTACTGTGCCTCTTAATAGCATCAGCAGTGTTGTTATAATAACAGATAGCCATAATACAGCTCAGCATGCTGCATCACTGTGGAAACGATGGCCATTGTGAGGCTCAAGGGCAAGGATTTTTTAACCGTGCTGGTCCTGATCATTGAGACCCAGTGTGGCAGTACATTGTGACAGTATTGTCACACATCCTCAGAGAAACAAATACACAAAATATCGCAGTTGCACGCGTGTGATTAGGCCTGTCGCAACTATTACATAATCATCTGATAACGATTATTTGAGACAATCGCAAATATTTAAGTTATTAGATTTCACAGTCACAATAAGCAGAGTGTGATTTTGCTTGTGTTTCATACACTGCTGTCATTCAAAGTGCTTTACAAATGAGAAAATACATACAGGAGTCGTTTAAAGTGTGAAGTAAAGGAGAACAGAAGTTAAAAACATGATTAAAACAATGGATTTAAAAGAGGAAATCATTAATTGAAAAGTCAAATTAGAAAATAAATGAGGATAATTAAAAATCACATTAAGAATTGAAATTTAAATTAGGATAATGCACTCTACACACAATTCTCTGTAACTGTAGAGGTTTGTGTGATGTGTGTGTGTGTGTGTGTGTGTGTGTGTAGATAGATAGATTCTACAGGACAAACAGTGTTAACTAGCCAGTTTGCCCACTTTAGGTTTGTATTTTAATAGTTGCTGATGGGGTGGGTGATATGGCAAAAATATTATATCACGATAATAATAATGATATTATAATGATATAATGATTGATACTTCAAAGCATGATACATGATACGCATCACAATACTTGGTTTTTCTGAGATTTAATGAGTTGGAATGGACAAAATAGAACCTGTAGTGCTACATTTAAAACATACTATAGCAATAAAAAGTAATAATAGTAATAATAATAGTAATAATAATAGTTATAATAATGGCAAACCTACAACTAGAAAGATTTTTGCTGAATATTTTACAAATTGCAGTGCACTAAATCCAATTAAACAGGCCTAATTATGTTATGAGAGAGATGAGAGATGAGAGATGTAGTTAGTCAGAGTTCTGTAAAGCACAGAAGTAATATTTTATGTTAAAACTGAAAGAAGTAGCATCACTGAGTATAGAGAAAAAAGAGAACATGGAGAACACACCAAAAAAGGGAGTCAACCAAAAAGAACAGTCAAAGTTATTGATTTTATGTTTGTTTTTGTACTTACACACAATAAAAAAACAACTGGGAGAGAACCCAAAGTTTTACAAAAACCCAAACCCGAGAGAATCACGTTTACCAGCTCAGCAGAGAGCCGTGCACATAGCAGCCTAAACTCAAGACATGTTTCCAACAGAGGGGATCTCCAAATCCCTAAATCCTACATACTGTTGCTTTAAGTACTGAAGACATCCAGCATGCGCAGATAAGTGTGTTGTACATAATGTATCGCGATAATGTTAAAATATTGCTATATTGCCCACCCCTGGTTGATTACAATGAACAAGAAAAGGCAATTAATCGCAGTTATTTATATCCCAATTAAGTGTCAGCTAAAATTTCAACATTGTGCTCTCCCTACTAGCTAATTCTAAAGTTTTCAGCCTGTAGCAGAAAAAAATATTTTCATTTACATTTTCACTCTCAAGAGCAGATTTGCTTGAGTCTACACATCATTCTGTGTAACTGTAAACGTGTTAATGGTGAATATTGCTCGAAAGCAAGATGGCTAATCCGTTAATTTGGCCACTTGTAATTTATACCATGAACAAAAAAAAAAAGACTAATTGTTTATCGCAATTATTTGACAGTTAATCGTCAGCTAAAGTTTCATGATCGTGGCAGACCTGCTTCACAGGCCTTTACGCGTGCTCCATTCAGATATTATAAACAAAGTGCTCATTGAAATCTGAATTATTCAACTAAAAATTAACAGTAAAATACAAACATTTTACATGCAAGTTTTTTTCCACTGTTCCACTTTGTGAGATTTAGAAGCATTTTATGTAGTTTTTGTCTTTTTATCTCTTTTAATATGCTAAAAAGTTTAATATGATTATTTTATAGCAGCAGCTCTTTATGCTCAAACATTTTACATACAGCCCCATAATAACACAATTTGATGTAAAATTAATGTCATTTAATGTAAAATAACTTTAATTCACAAATTTTCACATTGCTCTGTTTTTATCTGCCATCTTTGTTAGAAACGTAAAGGGTGACTATTTAGATAAGTGTCTGAGCCTGTTTGACTCTCGTGGGTCACACAATTAGTCAATAAAAGGCTTCTTATTTAAAAGCATGAAAACCACAGGCCTGTTTTTAATGCACTGTGGCAAAGGAAAAACTGTGTTTTGTGACTGACAGGAGAAACTTCGTTTGGTTAGTTTTGTGATTCATGAGCTCGACTTTTTACCCAAATAACATCTGCTGAAATCATTTCCTTAATATACAGCTGTTTCCTCTGATTGTAGGGTGTTTCAGTATTGTTTAAAGTGGCCTAATGACTGCAGAAAATGAGGCATTCTTTCTATCAGAAAGCTAATTTCACTCAGGACTGCTTTGCTGGTAATTTGTAGTACCTACTTAACATTATACAAATGCTGTATTGACTCAAATTACTTCTAATGAACTAATCAGTGCTCTTGCTTATAGGGTACTGATAACAGCCGAGCTGATCGAGTAAATAAAGTCCAGCAATTAGCAGAGAAGAAGAATATCTGACCTCGTCCTGTCTATCTCCTTGTTTATTTTAGTTTTATTGTGTCTCCACTACAGTCATGTAGCAGCCGAGTTGGAGTCAAAGCTCGTTTTTTGATGCAAAACAATTAAAAATGGATTGAAATGTACTTGGATGGCCGTCTGCATACCTGGGTGCACTGACCTCTGTATGGGGAAACACTGAGTGTGCTTACATGCACTTAAAAATCTGCAAAAAATCAGATTTTGTCAGTAGTCTGATCAGTGTGTTTACATGCACTTGAGTAATCAGGTAATGGGGAAACTCCAGGTCTACATGAGTCGGGCAATAATCAGATTTCTGCTTTGCAACCAGCCAATAAACTCACAGAAGATGACATGACGTAAACATAATATAGAACTCAAACATCGCGCCACTTTACCTGAAAATATGGATTTACATAATCTAGAAAACGAAGAATATTTAAATCCTTCATTTCGTCAAGCATGCAGTCGGTTTCAGCGTTACTCCAAAAGTGCTTTCCGCCGTCTGTTTTCGCACATGCTCAGACTGAGAAATCCGAAAGAAATCTGAGTAAGAGTTTACTTGTGCTGAGAAATCTGATTACTGAGCTAAAATCCAGCCTCTTTATCAGATTTCTTAATCTAGACCAGGGGTCTTTATTTAAATTTCAATAAGGTCCAGTTAAAGAAAATATCCTCAAGCAAAGATCCGGAACATCATAATGTCTAACTTGAATCATGACTCAGTGCCAAATACTGTAAATTGAAGTAGCCTAGTAGTTATATCAGCATCTTATACAGTCAACAACTGAATGTCAAATCAAATAAAGTACAATTCAGTCATATTTCAACAAGATTTATATTTATATTTATGTCACTTTTCTCTTTTTTGAGCGCGTCATGTGAAATAACTTCCCTCTGACTCACTTTCTTCTCCGACTGCTGTTTCTCGTCTCGTCCCTCCCCTGTGTGTGCATCACTCACTCGAGTCTCAGTGCTCATCGTAATGCACAGATCTGATTGGCTGAGTAGCGTCACATGTGATATTTACAACACGTGCGATTGGTTTGTGAGTCTCCCGGGCCGCTAAAGCTACCGTAAAGACTAGAAAAGTTACGCCGATCAAAATAGGACCACCCCGTCGAAATTAAATAATTCTCCATAGTTCATTGCTTGTAGGTCCAGGTCCGCATAGGACAGCGTCTGGGTCTGAACTCTGAACTGGGTCTGCCTATTAGTGACCTCTGATCTAGACTTTACTCTGATCTAAAAAATTAGAATGTGCTGTTTACATGACTATTTGCATAATCAGATAACTTCAGAAATCTGATTATGATCAGATTATTGAGCGCATGTAAACGCACTCAGATATTCTGCTGGTTTAGTCAAAGGATTGCGCTTTTCTTTTGTCTTTTGTTGTTGTAAAACAAGCTGGACATTCCTTAAAAGATCACTCACTGTTCTTCTGTTATCGTACCAGGTCTTGCTCTGCATCACCTACTCCTCCTCCTTTGAGATCAATGGCAAGAACATCTTGAAGATTGCGGAGGTAAGGCCTTTTCATAACTCATAACTCAGAGGGCGAAACCTGACAAATAATGACCTGTTATTTAACTCGTGTTTAGGGTTGCCAGATTTCAGGTTTTGACAGAGGAGAAACTGGACCGGCCAGGTAGGGTTGGTTTGGGGCAGGTGTTGGAGGGGAGTTCAGCAGGCATCCAATATGTCCTTATCACTGCCTGCATTCTGTCTTTGGTGGACTGTATTTTCTTTTCTTTCCTTTTTTTGCGTTTTCTGGTTTTTTTTTAAATGAAAATGAATAGTTAAAGAGGAAATTCAACAAGTTTTACAAAGTTTCTGAATAATTCAGTCATTGACGTATAACCAGAGTCATTCAGAGTGGTTTAATGTGAAATTCTAAATTTTAGCAAAGAAATGTACTGCCTCAGATTTCTTTACAGTGGTGGTGATGGGAACCAGGGGTCGCCCAAGTACACAAATATAGCCATTTTATTTACTATCCAAGTGAACCTACACATGTCTGCTGAGTCCCCCCCCCAATTTTCTCCCCAATTTAGACATATCCAGTTCCACCCACTAGTTAGTATACCATCCAGTCACGATACCACCAGCATTATCAGGGCCAAAGCTAGCACAGGCTTCCTCCAAGACCTTTGAAGCATCACCGCATCTTTTCGACCTGCCACTAATGCAACGTCATTGGACAGCTGGACGCGCTCGGAGGAAAGTGCCAACCGCCAGATCTGTTACGTGAGCTAACAGACGCCCGTGCTCATTAGCATCGGGTGGGGGGCGGCGGGCGGATGGCCATTCTACCCACCCAGAGAGAGCGAGAACAACTGTCTCCTGGCCATGGACGGCTGTAGGATCACCAGGGAATGAACTCGTGATCTCCTGATGATAGGGCCAGCACAGTGTATTCACAACAATTTCATGTAATAACGTTCTGTGAGGGAGCTTTTAGAGGTGGGCGTCTGGTTCCTATCACCACCACTGTGAACGATTCTGACTCAGCAAGTTTCTCTAGAGTGGAGCATTTCACACCAAACCACTCTGACTGACTCTGTTTACATCTTAACAACTGGATTATGGAGAAATTTGGAAAAATCAGTGAAGCTTGTGAAGCAGTGAAGTGTCTTACAAGTTAAAAGTAATGCTAAAAATGCTAAAATAGTGCTAAATCAGACTAAAAATACTATTTTACCTGCTTTTACTATTAATGTTTTTTAAAGAAATACATTTTAGGTCAAAGTCTCATCTCAAAACTGTCATCCAACAATGTCTTAGACATCAGGCAGTGAATTCATAACCATTTCTTGTAGTAACTTTCTGTGAGGGAGCTTTTAGAGGTGGACGTCTGGTTCCTATCACCACCACTGTGAACAATTCTGATTCTGCATGTTTTTCTAGAACGGACAGTTTCCAGTGAAACCACTCTGACTGTCTTTGTTTACATCCTTAACTACTGACTTATATAAACATGAAAAATTGGTGGAATGAACCTTTAAATCCTTCAAGTTCTGTACAAAATTGTTCAAGCCTACTGTTTCTCCTGGCCTGCTTAACACAAATAAAACCATGATAAAGCAAACTATTGTTGATTCACTGCATCTTCTGTGGGCTAGCCAATACATAAAACATGATTTTAAATATTTATTCCTTTTTTGAAAGTAGCTGTAATTGAAAAATAGGTTTGTTTACCTTTTTTTGCTAACATTGCCTAACTTTGCTTATGTGTTTCAATCTGCATACTGCCGTACTAACTAGCATCACTGGTGGTGTACTAATGTAATATAGTATAACCCCATTTAAAAGTAGGGACGCTTTGCAAAATGTAAATAAAAACAAAATGCAATGATGTGCAAATAATTTAAACCCTATATTTCATTGAAAATACTACAAAGACAACATATCAAATGTTGAAACTGAGAATATTTATTGTTTTTTGAAAAATATATGCTCATTTTGAATTTGATGCCAATAACACGTTCCAAAAAAATTGGTAGGCACCAGTAGTGCTGAACGATATATACATGTTTTGGCAACACATGCTGCCATCCAGACGACGTCTTTTTCAGGGAAGCCCTTGATTATTTCAGCAAGACGATGTCAAACCACATTCTGCATGTATTACGACAGCATTACTCCGTATTAAAAGAGTCTGGGTGCTAAACTGACCTGCCTGCAGTCCAGATCTGTCACCACTGAGAACATTTGGCACATTATGAAATGAAAAACACAACAAATGAGCCCCTGAACTGATGAGCAGCTGAAATCCTGTCTCAAACAAGAACAGGAAAGCATTTCACTTTCAAAACTACAGCAGTGTCTCCTCAGTTCCCAAACACTTACAGAGTGTTGTTAAAAGACGAGGTGATGAAACTCAGTGGTAAACAGGCCCCCGTCCCAACTTTTTTAGAATGTGTTGTTGGCATCAAATAAAATAATGGGCAAATATTTTTCAGAAAACAATAAAATTTCTCAGTTTCAACATTTGATATGTTGTCTTTGTAGTACTTTCCTTTAAAAATATGGTTTACATGATTTGCAGATCGTTGCATCCTATTTTTATTTACATTCTGCACAGCGTCCCAACTTTCTTGGAAATGGTGCTGTATTTAGTATGGTGTGGACAATATGAGGCAAATATTATAACATCCGCTTGACAGTCCCAACACAGTTCACAGTGGAGCTCAAAACCAGAATGTCAGGTCCAAAACTGTACACTTGGCAATAGGAGCGTGCGATACACTGAAATTCTTCCTCAGGTATGGGTTTAATCAGAACCGTTATACTGAGATGCCACAAATAAGCAGATACTGCGATATGCAAACCACGCTACCGTTATCCCGTTTAGCTGAGTGTCTGACTCGGGGATGTTTTGAGTCACATTTCATATGAAAATGAAACCCAGTAGACCTTCAGTCACCTCCCGCCGTCTAGTCTGTTTCTTAATTATACCATTTTTGGCAATACTAGCCATTACTACCTGGCAACCATACAATCATTCTGTTGTGCCACCATCCAAAAACCCATGTAGAGGATTCTTTAAAGGCACGATTCATAAAAAATTATAGCCATATTTATAAACATCCTATTTAAAAACACAGCCAGACGCTTCAGCTGGAGGGGTGGTGTCATCAGGAACTCACACAGAATGGCTGTCATCTCTCTCCCTCTTTCTCTCCCTCCTTTTTTCCTCTGACGCTTTCGTGTGACTCAGTATCCGGTCAGACCGTGAAGCACAAAGCCTTGACTAACACCACCCCCCTCGTTTTTTTTAATCTTCCTCGAAAGCAAATCATTGACGATGATTTTTTTCTGGTCCATTTTTGCCACTGTGTAACTCAGAGACTGAGTATGCTGACATCAGATGCCACGTCCGAGGTCCTCTTTCCATGACGTAATCAAAACGGTGGGGGGGGAGAGGGGACACAGGGAGCAGGTGCAGACAGTGTTGGTGATGAGCCACGTCAGTGACTTAATTGGGGAACGAGGAGTTTTCCATTTTAGACGTTTTCTGCTGATTAACTGCTGTAGGAGACAGTGAGTGCGTTTACATGCACTCAATAATCCGATCATAATTGGGTTATCTGATTATTCAAATGGTCATGTAAACACCATACTTCAATCTAGATATCTGACTAAGAAATCTGATAAAGACAAAATCTGATTTTCTGCAGTTATCCGATTATCATGTGGGGGGCCAGATTGGTTTAATCAAACAGCTGAGACTGAGATAGTAGTACTGGTTCATCTGGTAACAAGCATGAAAGGGTTCTTCAGATTGATAGAGAGTGTGTGTCAACAACCTTGACATCATAACAATATCAGAACCCTTTTTGGTGCTTTTAGTACAGAAAATGGTTCTATATAGAACAATGAACACTCAAATAACCCTTTGTTTGATTAAAGGGTTCCTTGCATCATGAAGTGGTTCTTCAGATTGATGGAGAATGTGCTGTAGATAGTTCTCTGTATAACATTTTTGAAAAGGGTTCCAAATAGCACCAAAAAGGGTTCTGCTATTATTATGATATCAGGGTTGTTATGACAAAAGAACCCTTTTTTGTGCTGTAGAGAACCCTTTTCTAAAAGGTTCTATAGAGAACTATCTTCAGCACATTCTCCATCATTCTGAAGAACCACTTCATGATGCAAGGATCCCTTTAATCATACAGAGGGTTCTTTGAGTGTTCATGGTTCTATATAGAACCATTTTCTGTACTGACTGTTTTCATTTTGCTTTAACTGTGATGATCAGTCTTATGTTGAGCGTTCAGCAGTTGTTCATTCCAGCAAGAAAATCCACCTGAATTAGTTTGTTTTCAGAGACTGTTTACCTTTTTTTATTTATTTATTTATTTTTTATATGAATTGTACAAATTAAGATGGGAAAAAGTACTCTGTTCTAGTATTTTCTGTGCTGTCAATAGAAAAGATGCTAAATGTCTAAGGGTGGCTTCACACAGTGTCTGAAGATTTTTGCCAATCTGATTGAATACATTCTGATTATAGATTAAGACTGAGGTGTTTATTCTCACTCTACTCAACAGTCTGATGGAAAATCTCCATTTACATCCTCACTACAAGTAATCAGATCCAAAATTACACGCATGTGTAGAGAAACACTTAGTGTACATTTTACCATGACAACGAGCATCACGTGAGACCAGTCAGAGTGAGATGAGCAGCAGTGAGCAGTGCTGTGTTTTTAATTGCTTTAAAATGATGTCAGACTCAGGAAAACGTCCTTCACATGTCCTTATTAAAGAAGGCCGAGAGGAAGACGTCGTGTTCTGAGACACATAAGCTGGACGTCCGTCCCACCGCCGTCTTTTAAAGATCAGAGCATAAACTTCGTCTCCTCTGCAGACCAGTTTCTGCTCCGCCATGTTGAACGGTATAAACTTTCACTATGACGTGACGAACATGATCAGAACGGACTTAAACTTTCCGATAGGGAATGTAATCAGATACAGGCGATTACACTGATATTATTCTTCTATTTAACAGGTTATTTACAGGATTACCCACCTCGATCAATCGGATAGAAACTGTATTCTGAATGGCCTCAATCAAACTAGACTATTCCGATTAAGGTGTTTACATGGACGTATTCTATTCCGATATTTACGTTCATGCAGCTAGTTATGTAGTGTGTTGTCTGCGACATAATTCCTGTATATCTTGACTGTTACATGAATTAAAAAAACAATTAGTCGCATACAACACATTTTTACTCTTCTAGATAGTAGGGGTGGGAATCACGATATGATATTATCACGATACTTTAGCCACGATATGATATTACCTCGATTTTAAAAATATTGTGATGCATTTAGAAATAAGATTGACATGCATTGCGATATATTGCGATTATTACCTTTTTTGAATTGCAATTTTTGTCCCCAAAGCAAAACTTTGTGAACATCTGTTTTATCCAATGAAATAAAGTTTTCAGTCTGTTCATCTCACTTCAGTCATTTTTACTACAGCAAAATGGGATTTGAAAAAGGTTCTATATAGCACCAAAAACGGTTCTTCTATTGTCACACTATCAAGCTTGGCACAATAGAAGAACCCTTTTTAGTGCTACATAGAAACTTTTTCAAAAAGGTTCTGTGTAGAACTATCTACAGCACAATCTCCATCAATTTGAAGAACCCTTTCATGGTACAAAGAACCTTCTAATCATGGAAAGAAAATAGTTCTATGTGGAACCATGAACATTCAAAGAACCCTTTGCATGATTAAAGGATTCTTTGCATTGTGAAAATGTTCTTCAGATTGATGGAGAATGTGCTGTAGATGGTTCTCTTTATAAACTTTTTGAAAATGGTTCTGTATAGCACCAAAAAGGGTTCTGCTGTTGTTAAGACGTCTAGCTTGTTACGATAGTAGAACCCTTTTTAATGCTATATAGAACCTTTTTCAAAAAGGTTCTATTTAGAACCATCTACAGCAATTCTGAAGATCTCGATCAGTCTGAACAACCATTTCATGATGCAAAGAACCCTTTAATCATGCAAAAGGTTCTTTTTGCGTGTTCATGGTTCTATATAGAACCATTTTTTTACTAAAGAACCTTTGAAGAAGTTAGCAATGGGTGTGGCTAAAACACCTGAACTCAGTAATTAGGAGAGGTGTCCACATACTTTTGGCCATATATGATTCCCGTATGATTGTGCTGCACTGTCTAAAATGTCCCCTGAGCCGTTTGACTCTTCCCGTGCATGATGTGGGTTTTTCTGAAGTGACTGTGTGTGTGTGTGTGTGTGTGTGTGTGTGTGTGTGTGTGTGTGTATGTGTGTGTATGATCTGCAGGTGTGTGTCGAGACGTACATATCGAGTTGTCATCAGCGCAGCATCAACACCGCAGTGAGGGCCACCCTCAGTCAGATACTCGGAGACCTCACTCTGCAGCTCCACAGGCAGGAGGGCTTGGTGAGTCACCTGTCAGCTCAAACACTCATACAGTGGGGCTCAAAAGTCTGAGAGCACCAGGAAAAATGTTGCGGTGAAAATTTCATTCTTCTCGATTTTAAAGCAAAGTTTTTATTTACAAACTAAGAGGGAAAGTTTGCGAATGAACTTTAAGATGGCCTGACAAAGCCAGCTATTAACACATGAAAAGGTGAAGCAGTTATAGATTTCCTTTGATTGTTTTTAATATCTTAAGTTGGGTTTAATTCCTACGTAAGTCCAGAGAGGCCATGGGGTAGTTATAGTTTTCTGAATTGTTATTTTAAGATAATGAGTTAATGATCTTGTTATGTCAAGATAACAAAACTGTTATCTTGAAATAACAAGTTACTTGTTATCTCGAGGTAAGAAAAGTTGTTATCTTAAGATAACAAGTTAATTATCTTGTGATCTCAAGATAACAAAGTTGTTATTTTGAAATAACTTATCTTGTTATATCAAAATAAAATTGTTATCTTGAAATAACAAGTTAATTATCTTGTGATCTCAAGATAACACAGTTGTTATTTTGAGATAACTTATCTTGTTATATCAAAATAAAATTGTTATCTTGAAATAACAAGTTACTTGTTATCTTGAGGTAAGAAAAGTTGTTATCTTAAGATAACAAGTTAATTATCTTGTGATCTCAAGATAACAAAGTTGTTATTTTGAAATAACTTATGTTGTTATATCAAAATAACAAAATCGTTGTCTTGAAATAACAAGTTACTTATCTTGTTAGACTTTTAACTGTTCTTTGGCGCTGCAGCCTCGTTCTCCTGCGGCCGCGTTCGGACATTTCTGTCGAAATTTCAGGTTTTGGATGAGTCTTTTCAAATTTTTGGTACAGAAACATCAGCCCAAATGTTTATGAGGCCTCAGCAATGTGAAATTATGACGAATGTTGAGATGGATTGACGTAAAAGTCGCACAAATTCCGATTTGGCTGTTCAGGCTGAGTACGTATCGGATTTCAGTACCACATATAAAAGTGTTTCAAATTGGAATCAGATTCAGTGTGTTTATCTGTTCACACTGACACACATCTGTGCCACATATGAAGAAAAAGATCGGTACCACTTTTACCTGTTGTGTAAACAAAGCCTTTTCGTCTTCTCTCGAGTTTTTTGCCACTAGAACCTTACATTACTTCTCTTGGAGGTAAACTGTCAAACCAGTCTTACCAGGATTTTGACTCTGCCTTGCATTCACACTTTATTTACCTTTAAATTCACATGTGAAATGTGGTATATGTGAAAGTGCCATAAGGCCAAGAACACCACGTGAACTAATGCAGGATATTGAAAGACATTTTCTTTAAGTGTTCTTTTATATGCTTGTAGGGGGCAGATGGAGTGGAGATTTCTGTGCCTGCATCCCAGCGAAAAGGTACTTTTGATCACACTGACAGAACACAAACCATCACTAGTTGAGTGAATTTGCTCATTGGATGCTGAAGAGAGTAAATTAAACAGCTCTTATCTGAAAAGGTGGTTTTATTATTCATGTTGGCGAATGTTTTGTAGTGTATATGTGGGGGCGGAATAGGGCAGTTGGTTTAGTCAGATAGGCCTACTGATAAAAAGAAGAGCACAGCTAAAAGTAGTGCCGCTCAGCTCATTGCATTTATGCTTGTTTGTGGCTAGTGGAGCGGAAAATATAACTTTAGAAATTTATACAGCTCATCATTATATATTTCGGTCATTTTGTCAACTTTTTTGCTGTTGTACTATATATATTTATATATCGTCACCATCCAAAGAAAACCATGTATCTCTATTTTTGTCGATTTTTATTTCGCTACATCATTTTAACACACCAGCTGTCCTTTACATTGTTACCGATCGGGCATAACATTATGACCACCTCCTTGTTTCTACGCTCATTGTCCATTTTATCAGCTCCACTTACTATATAGGTGCACTTTGTAGTTCTACAGTTACAGACTGTAGTCCATCTGTTTCTCTGATACTTTGTTAGCCCCCTTTTCCCCTGTTCTTCAGTGGTCAGGACCCCCATGGACCCTCACAGAGCAGGTACTATTTGGGTGGTGGATCATTCTCAGCACTGCAGTAACACTGATGTGGTGGTGGTGTGTTAGTGTGTGTTGCGTTGGTGCGAGTGGATCAGACACAGCAGTGCTGCTGGAGTGTCCACTCACTGTCCACTCTATTAGACACTCCTACCTTGTCAGTCCACCTTGTTAATGTTAAGCCAGAGACGATAGCTCATCTGCTGCTGCACAGTTGGTCATCTGTCATCAGTGGTCACAGGACGCTGCCCACAGGACGCTGTTGGCTGGATATTTTTGGTTGGTGGACTATTCTCAGTCCAGCAGTGACACTGAGGTGTTTAAAAACTCCAGCAGCACTGCTGTGTCTGATCCACTCAGACCAGCACAACACACACTAACACACCACCACAACGTCAGTGTTACTGCAGTGCTGAGAATGATCCACCACCCAAATAGTACCTGCTCTGTGAGGGTCCATGGGGGTCCTGACCACTGAAGAACAGGGTAAAAGGGGGCTAACAAAGTATCAGAGAAACAGATGGACTACAGTCTGTAACTGTAGAACTACAAAGTGCACCTATATAGTAAGTGGAGCTGATAAAATGGACAATGAGTGTAGAAACAAGGAGGTGGTCATAATCTATCTATCTATATGTATATATATAATATCATGAAGATAATATTAAACAAAACTAATTTTTATGCCATTTCAGCCGTTTACGTAATATGCATGTGCAAAAGTTTGGGCCTGTTGGCCAAATTACATTACCTTTTGAAGCTCTGCTGTATACGATATTCGCAAATGTAAATGCAGACTTACTCTATGTTTGATTAACATGGAAAATAATACAAAACAAAATAGTAATTGTGGTATGTGCAAAAGTTTGGACACCTTATGAAGTCGCTACTTAGTAACACCTCCTTTGGCAGATATCACAGCTTACAAACACTTTTTGTAGCCAGCAAGGAGTCTTTTTATTCACCCACTCATCCTTACAGAATGCTTCTACTTACATGACATTCCTGGACCATCTTGCATGCACAGCATGCCTCAGATCTACCCACAGATTCTTTTCAGTGAATCAGCGGACTGTGAAGGCCATTCCAGTAGCTGCAGTTTGCGTTTCTCGAAGTAGTTTATTGTGGATTTTGAGGTCTGTTTTGGGTCATTGTCCTACTGTAGAAGCCAGACTCTTTCCAGCTTTAGCTTCTTGACTGACTGTGTCACACCTGCCTCCAGAATTTGCTCTTATTCAGTGGAATCCATCCATTGATCCATTGAAAATTTCCTCTCCCACTGGCTCCCCCGCAAACGCAAAGCCTAACAGATCCACCCCCAGTTGGCAAAGTGTCCTTTTCATCAAATGCTCCTGTTTTCTCCAAACATACCTTTGGTGATTTTGGCACAAAGTGTTGAATTTTTACTGCATCAGTCCACAGCACGTTTCCAAAATGCCTGTGGCCGTTTTCACACGTCAGTGTTTAGAGTGGATTCACTAGACCACTGAGTCATGGTTTTCTGCGCATATGTGAACATGCCAAACGAACTCAGACCCTCTAAACGGTGTTCGGTTCGTTTGTAGTTCGTTTTGTGGTCCGACTGATTTGCGTATAGTGAAACCAATACGGCCTCAGTCCACTTTTGCTTTGCTTTATGGTGAAGACCTCGAGTCTCACCGTACTCACAGCTAGTCTTCCAGCACTTCAGCAGGTAAAAACAGACCACCAAAGATCATAAGGTTCTGCTCAGGATAAAGCCTGTCCATGATCTGCGACAAGACAGCAGCCCTGGCATATTAAAGTGATAAGATGCGAGAGCCTGTGTGATTGTACCGTGTTAAAGGCTCACGCTGGGCAACGCAGAGTTTTAAGCTACTTGAAAATTCACTGCACTTTCAAATACAGCACTTCACTGCAGACATGGATTGGGATGGGTGGAGCTCAGCGAGGAGCACAGCCGAAAATGGAACCCACAGCGGCACACAGGGTCATGTTTCCAATTTTGTGTGATGCACTTTGGCATTTCATTTCAGCATGGCTAATAGGAGAGCAGCGGGCAGGTCTGGTGTTTCTTCTTGCCTCCTGAAAGGTCAGATTTATCCGAGAATGGTGCCCACTTTGTGAGCCCTGACGCCCCCAGTGAGTGCTGTGAAAGGGGTCTGACTTCTAATGGAGTTGTGGTCTGAACAAGAAGTGGTCTGAGATCTCAAAGGACCAGAAAGAAACCCGAGTCCTCTTTATAGTTCACTTACATTGTGAACACAAAAAGCACTGAGGTTGTTTGCAGTTGGTTCCCTTTCAGGTTCACTTTAACAGAACTCAGTTTGGTTCATTCAAAAAGAACTATATGTGAAAACACCCTTCGGCTTGTCTAGATGTGGTTTTGCATACATGTAAGTTGCAGGTTCTGGTGACTCTACCATGCAGATCATGTTTGTGCAATCAGAGCCGCACAGTAGAACGGTGCACCACCACTCCTGTGAGCTAAACCTGCAGGTGCTTTGCTCTCATATGGTGGTTTTGCTTTTGAGATTTTTCTTGGTCTTTCAGATCTTGTTTTGACTTCCACAGTTCCCCTTAACTGCCATTTCCTAATGACATTGTGACCAGTGAAAATTGCAAGCTGGAAGCATTTTGATGTCTTTTTACAGCCTTCCCCTGACTGTAGGCATCAGTTCGCTTCATTTTCAGATCCTCAGCCAGCTGCTTAGAGGAGTCTAGTGTCGAGCGGTCCTTCTCATTCCACAGTATAACTTTGATAGATTGGAACAAAACGCCAGGCCCCAAACACACCGCAAAAATGGTATCTTGGCAAGTTAAATCAGCTTAAATCTAGTCTATATATCTAATATTTCTTGTTTTGAGAGTGTTTTAAGCTTATTATAAGATAATTTAGCTTATTCCTAGACATTTTACTTGTTTGAAGGGATTTTATTACGTCAAATGATCTCTCTATTGGCAGATAATCATTTGACTTAATAAAATTACTTCAACAAGTAAAAAATGTCTAGAAAATTAGTCAGAGAATTTCTAACATCAGCTGACAATTCCTGGACAATTCTTGACTTGCCTAATCTGTCCTTACGAGTTAGTTAAGGTCTGAGAAGTTCATTAAGGCCTAACAAGTTAAGTTCTGAGGCTTTGCAACTGGAAGGATGTCCAATGTTAGTTGTACATGTCACAGTTACAATTTTATTTTTTAAGTTAACAGTAAACTGTGCATTAACATTTCACTACTGTCGGAATACAACCTTGTATCTTCATTTTTATTGTTTTTCAGTTTTTGACATAATTTGAAAACACCTGTTTCCCTTTACATTGTGTGTTAATTCCGTGATGAATGGACCAAAAGAAACGGCCCAAAATGACTTGGAAAAAAGTCTGGTTCCATTGACTTACATTAGAAGTAAAGTAGGTTTTTTCTTTCTCTTGTAAAGTTATCACAAGGTTTTGTTTTGAAAACATTGAGTTGCAACTTTATTTATAGATCACTTTTCTTACCTGTGGCAGCTCAAGGTGCTTTACAGACAGGTGATAAAGCGTAACAGTAGTAAAAGAGATTAAAGTTGAGTTTGATTTTCTGTTACTGTTACTGTGATGAGTCTGGTTTGGATTTACAGAGTCTATGTGTGTGTTTATTGTGTGTATACGCAGACATCTCTCCCACCACTGCTGCGCTGTATGAGGACGTGGTAACTGTTCTCACTGTGTTCTGTGAGAAACTGGAGTCAGTTTCAAGGTAAGTGAGAGCTGATTGGCCCTGTTATGTGAGCTGAAATAGTTTCGGTCCTGTGCTCACCCACTGTAACGATGCTGTTGTGCTCATATATTTTTTTAACGTGTTCTTAATGAAATGTGATCAGTGCTAACTGTGAGTCTGGGGCAGGTTTTTGCCTCGAGGCATCATGTTTTCACTCTCTCTGTTTCTGTCTGTGATCTGGCTTTGAGAGCAGGAGGTAAACCGCATTATAATGTGTCTGTTTTTTTCAAACAGTGAGAATCAGCTGCTGCAGCTGCTGTATCTGGAGTGCATTCTGGCTATGCTCAGCAGCTGCCCTCCCACAATGCACCTGCACCGCAACTTCACGGACCTCGTCTGGTGAGCCCTCGCCTGCAATGTCATTTTAATCTCGATGTTATGCCAGTGATTATTTTGTGATGCGATCCACTCTAATAAGTAGCAACATGGCGCATCTGTCAGTCAGGAACATGCTGTGACAGTTTAAAGGGCCCATATTTTACGTTTTTCTTGTATTTTATTGCTTGAGACCAAATGCTGAATGGAACCAAAGCAGCGATAATTTATCATAACATAACCATTTACCTCTCTTTGTCTCTTAGAATTAAACAGGCTGCTTTTGTTACCGTCTTTACAACTGATGTATGTAAATGAGCTCTGTTCTGAACGTTCTGATTGGCTGCCCCGGTTGTACCTCATTCAGAAAGCAGTCGAGGCTCAAACGCTCCTTCTAACTACTGTAGGCTAAGGCTGGGCCTATACTACACGATTTTATGTCCGATTTTAACCCCGATTTGCCCCTTGCGACAGATTTTCACAGTCTTAAGCGATTTTCCAGGTCGGGAGCTCGATCGGAAGCGACTGACAGCGCGGATGATCTGATAGTGTGAGAGGAGGAGTGAGCGAATCTTTAGCCCTCTGATCTAAGTCTGAAGTGATCAGAGACCCTCCGATATTATCAAACATGTTTGATATTTACGACTCAAAACGTTCACGAGTCCTGCAGTGAGAGAAGGTCAGAGATTTACTCAACGAGTGATTCAAACAGCAGCCAATCAGAGAGCTAGAGGAGAAAAAGAAATCATGTTTGTAGTGTTGATCCAGATCAGGTCACTCTCTTTACAGTTTCAGCTCAGCTGCCAGTTTGTAGTGAAATAGTTCTCCAGCTCTCACTGTATCAGTGTTTCTCACCACAGTTTAATCCCCAGTTTGCGCTTTCGCTGCGCGTAAAAGCCCAAACAGGTCCAGTAAGGCTACGTTCACGTTACAAGCCTCATTGCTCAAATCCGATCTCTCTGACAGGATGGTTCACACTCGTTTAGGTAAGACTCAAATCTGTCATTAATGTGATGAACCGGCGTCCTGAAATGACCCTCATGAGCTCATCCTACTCAGTAACGTCACGTGAACGAATCACGAGCATCATCAGCACAAACTAACGAGCAGAACGAGCTTCGCTGAGAAGATCATTAACTCTGATCAGCTCTCAGCTTCATTATTAGAGCGAGACGAAGGAGAAAAAGGTGAGATGAGCTGCTTTTCCACCGTTTACAGGCTTTAACTTCTGTTCGGCGCTGCTGCCATGGTAACGCTGAATGATGGAGCACGCACAGTGGGAAAAAAAAAGCACATGAATTCCGATCTGAGCTTCACATTAAGGTCACATGACCACGAATCAGATACGTGTCTGATCTAGGACCACATATGAAAGTGGCTCAGGTCGGATTTGAAAAGATCAGATTTGTGTCCACACAGCACTGAAAACATCAGATCTGAGTCACATTAGGGCAAAAAAATCAGATTTGTGCCACTTCAACCTGGTAATGTGAACGCAGCTTTATTTGTGTCATGATCTGAGGAGATCTGGGAGTTTGAGTTCTTATTCGTAGCCCAAACTCATTATGTGTGTTAAACTCTCTCTTTGCTCTGTCGTCTAGTCTGAGCGCCTCACAACAACAAGACAAGAAATTCTGTGACAAACTGACGTTAACTTTGAGATGCTCTCTGTTTTAGAATCTCTTAATGGGCGAATATGTGTAAATGTGTTGTTTTTTGTGCTATAACAAATCATCCCTTCCTGCTTTTTGAATGAGGCACAGTACAGGACAGCCGCTCAGAACAGAGCTCATATGCATATATCAGTCTTAAAGGCACAGTAACAAAAACAGCCTTTAATTCAAAGGGATAAAGAGAGGTTGGAAAATGAGCATGAAAAAATAATATTGACTGTTTTTGCTACGTAAACCACATAAATGTTATAAGAGAAGCGCAAAAGAAAAATAAAATACAAGAAAATGTAGGATATGGCTCCTCTAACAATGTCTCCATACTACATCTAGCTCATATTTTTTTAAATGAGGTCCTTTAAACCAAATCTCATGCAGTTTCCATGTTTTTGAATAGATCATGTCTCGTCTCTTATTAATCTCTGATTTCTGTTCTGACGCTAAACCTTTGAACAGTGTCTTAGATGCTGTCCGTCTATATTTACTCCACGTTTTTGACATGTACTGTTATGTATTGACAAGTTCTGACTGCCACCCTACAGGAAACAGCTGTGTCCAACCCTGGTGGTGATCATGGGGAACCCTGTCAATGATAAAACAATCACCTCTGCTCATGGAGGGGCATCCCAAGAGTCCGACCCCGCTTGTGGTGCGGGGGTGACTGACCAGGGCCGGGGGTCTGGCTGCTCCTCTAGTGCCCCTGCCATGATCGGACCGGTGGTCCGCACCATCTGCTACATCGCAGCGGAGCTGGTCCGGCTGGTAGGCTGTGTGGAGTCCATGAAGCCTGTGCTGCAGTCTCTATACCACCGCATCCTGCTCTACCCACCCCCCCAGCACAGAGTGGAGGCTATCAAGATCATGAAGGAGGTGCTACTTAGGCCCAATCCCATTTCACCCCTTGCCCCTACCACTTAGCCATTTGCCCTCTGTTTTGCGCGTTCTCGTCTAGGGGTAGGGTGTCCCGATTCTTGTTGAGATAGAGGGGGAGGGTGAAGTGTTAGGACTACATGACCCTCCAAACAGAGGTTTTTCAGAAACTCCAAATAGAGAGATATGAGGAAAAAAGAATTTTCTCTGTTAAAAGTTACGACAATCATTGTATTATCTTAGTTTAATGTCGTTTCTGTGTCTTATGGTCGTTTTCTTCATAACAAGCATAAAAAATCTCTAGTTGTATGATAATATCTCTGTAGCTAGCTAGCTAACTTTCCCGTTCCACCTTAAATAGTCCAGCAGTTTTGACGCCTGAAGCGCCAGAATGTAACTGCTGCTCCATTTAAGGTGGAACAGGAAAATTCGAACAAGAAGCTGGTGAATATCTGACTTCAGCTTCATATCACTGAAGAATTAGTGGTGGGTGATAATAAATAATTGCCCCCCTCTTTGAAGGCATATGACCCCTAAATGTAACTAAAGCCCAGCAGTGAGGAGCTGAACTTTACCCTCCTCTGCTGTCACTGCAGACTGGCAGGGTCGCCTACAGAGCAGCGCTGGTAGCTGTTAATGAAGTGATGCTCTTTTTATTTGAGGGTCCCATTTCAGAGGGAAGGTTTCAACCACTACCCTGTAACTCAGCTCCAAGTGGTTAGGGAGACACTCAAAAACAAGGGGTAGGGGTAGAAAAAAGAAATGGGCCTAAGACTTTTCTTTCATTTATAGGCCATGTTTAACAGACCTAGATTAAGCCTAAACTTAGACGTAAAAGAATTTTGAATAGTGATTCACCATTAGCACTTAGTCCAGCACTAGACTTAATCCTTGTCCAGGAAACTGGCCCTTAAATAAATGGTTGGGCAAAAAAATTGATGCAATTTTCCACTTACTTCAGATATAGTGTGTCAGCCAGAACACGTTTAGATCAAATGTTGCTTCTTTTTTTTTTGTGAAAATATTTTCATCAAACATTTTCCGTACAGAAACAAACAATCCAACAAACGAACATACACAAAGATGCATAGTTAATTAAAATAAATTAAATTAAACAAGGTCCTGTCCCAAACGCTTTTGACAGAGCCATGACATCCTCAAAATAGAGCAAGAATGTATTTCGGTTCTGCACGAAAGTTCAAAACTGCTGTCTTTACAGCTGTCAGAGAAGCCATTACTATGTTCTTTTGACTGGGTTTAATGTCTCTGAGCAGAAACAAACCTGGATATAAGGGCAGGTCTACTTCTAAAAGAGTAGTGAGCAAGGAAGCTGTCATTTCCCAGAGATGCTTCACTGGAGAGCACTTCCAGAAAACATGAATAAAGGTTCCGAGAGCATCTGAAGAGCATTTAGCTCCTTACTGTGCATTTAGAGTGCACAGTGAGGGGTTATCTAAAATCTGTATGCATATTTATAGTGTATCAGCAAATGTTGCCTCTACAGTGCTGGACTCTTTAGTGCTAATAAACACTAAACGTCAATAGTCACCTAGAACTTTTCCGTCAAATACAGCCGCAAAACCTGCTCAGACCACATCCAGGTCTTCTTTAACCCTTTAGACTTCAACAGAATTCTAAAACACTCTTATGGATTCCTGACATTACTCAGAGGTAGAGGGTTGTTGATAATGTTTTAATTAAGACATTATTTAAGGTGTTTTAAAGGTGAGCCCCAGCTCTTTAATGTGAAAACAAAGCCAAGGGACAGAAATCAACAGAGTTATCAATTCAGGACTAAAGGAGAAATGGACACTGAAGTTATGCGTGTAATACTGAAAAATTAGGGACATTAAATTAACTACAACAACTAATGAAGTTGTTCATCATTGTTTCTTAGCACACCAAGTCATACCCTGCAACAGGGGTGCCCAGTCCTGGTCCTGGAGATCTACCTCCCAGCAGAGTTTTGCTCCAGCCCTAATCTATCACACCTGTTGCAGATAATGAAGACCTTTGGGGCACCTGAATATCACAGCCTGGTAGATCTCCAGGCCCAGGAATGGGTCCCGCTTGCCCTATAGCTAAATCTAGAGCTTAAGTCTGCATAATTATTCTAAGATCTCTGTCCAGCTACAGTTTCGCAAAGCCTCCTCATTTCCCTGGATTGAAGGCTGAAGGAAGAGATATGAAATAACCAACATTTACACAGAGTGAAATAACCAAGAGAATGACTGCTGAGCATTAAACCACTCTGAATCAAATGTGCCGAAAGTTCCCCTTTAACAACCACAATTATGACCAGCTAATTTCTGTTGTCTGCTGCTCAGATCCTTGGAAGCCCTCAGCGTTTGTTTGACCTGGCTGGTCCGTGTGTCCTCGAGCCTGAGACCAGGAAGAGATCCTTCTCCAAGAGAAAGTCTCATCTCGACCTCCTTAAACTGTAAGTAATATAAAAACATACACAATGCATCCAAACCCCACATTTATCATGAGAATAACATGCCACAATACAGAGAACTAATGAAGAATATCGCTGTTGTTTGATCAAAACCTTGTATCTCCAAAATGGAGATAAAAACTTTACAGGAAATGGAAAAAAAACTACTTTACTTTTAATGTAAGTCAATGGAGCCAGACTTTTTTCCAAGTCATTTTGGGCCGTTTCTTTTGTTCCATTCATCATGAAATTTAAACTCAATGTAAAGAGCAACAGGCATTTTCAAATTATGTAAAAAACTGAAAAACAAGGTTTTCTTCTGACAGCAGTGATAAGAAAAATAACCAAAAATGCAAAGCATTCTCAGCAGCTCTGCCTCGCATTATTTAAGACTATGAGTTTTTGCTGATCACCTCTGTTTATTTGAGTTTTAAGAAGTGTGATACTTAAGAACGGACAGTCCTGTCAGTCAGCACTGTTTAACTAAAACTATTATAAAATATAAAAGGGCAGGCCAAGATTATCGGTTATTGTAATTTTAGCCGCCTAAAATCGGTATCGGCCATGAAATGTCCATATCGGTCCGTCCCTAATGTTCTGTTTTCACAGAGTGATGGATGGCATGACGGAGGCTTGTGTGAAGGGCGGTATTGAGGCCTGCTACTCCTCTGTTTCCTGTGCCTGCGCCTTACTGGGCGCTCTGGACGAGCTCAGCCAGGGGCGGGGCCTGCAGCCCGACCAGGCGCAGCTTCTGCTGAGGCGGCTGGACGATTTGAAGGAAGGGGTGGAGTCTGCGCGGGAGTCTGTGGAGCTGAACGAGGCTGACTTCCGCTGGCAGCGGCGCGTGCTGTCCTCTGAGAACGCGCCATGGGAGCCGGGCATTCCCGAGCGCAGCCCTGACATCAGCATCAGCGTCACCACAGAGACGGGACAGACAACGATGGAGGGGGAGCCGAGCCAGACCACCCCAGAGGAATGCGGGGAGGAGCCACGGCTGCCATCGCCCTCCTCTGGGAGGGGAGCGGCGATGGCGGGGGCCGCTCCAGACCTGCCGTCGTGCGCGCGGGAAAGTGGTGGCCATGAGGCTCCGCCCTCCAGTGCTGCCCCTCCTGACGTGGTGCAGCGCAGCCATGGCCTGGCCTACCCGGACATCACCAACTTCCTGTCGGTGGAGTCCCGGGCCCGTTCTCACGGCTCGCGCTACAGCGAGAGCAACTTCAGCATGGACGAGCAGGAGCTGTCGCGCACCGAGTTCGACTCGTGCGATCAGTACTCCATGGCTGCCGAGAAAGACTCTGGACGCTCCGACGTCTCGGACATGGGCTCGGACAACTGCTCGCTGGCCGACGAGGAGCAGACGCCGCGCGACTGCCCGGGCCACCGTTCTCTGCGGACGGCTGCTCTCTCACTCAAGCTGCTGAAGAACCAGGAGGCGGACCAGCAGAGCGCACGGCTTTTCGTCCAGTCCCTGGCCGCCCTGCTTCCACGTCTGCTGGCCCTACACAGCTCCGCCGATGTGGACGTCACCCTCCAGAACTTCTCTTCCACCTTCTGCACTGGCTTGCAAGCAGGTACGTCAACAAAGCACAACTGATCCTTTTCTGAAGTTGGGCTAATGCTGATCAGACGCATCTTTTGCCTAGAAAAGGCTTGTGTTGCTGTTAGTGAATGACAGCTGGTTAGGAAGCACCAATATAGAATATGATCATTATGACTGATAATGAACATCTTGTTGTTGTTATTTTTGTTAGTTAGTTTTGTTTTTTGTGAGATTGTTTACAAGTACTTTAATACACTATATGTCTGAAAGTTTGTAGACACCTGCTCCTCCAGCATTTCTTTTAAAATAAATGGTATTTTTTATTTTTTTGGATTTTGCCCCCAATTTTTCTCCCCAATTTAGTCGTTTCCAATCCCACCCACTAGTCAGGACTCCCCCAGTCACACGATACGATACTACCAGTGCTAGGAGGGTGAAGGCTAACACAGGCTTCCTCCGAGACCTGTGAGGTGCCACTGCATCTTTTCGGACTGCCGCTCACACAACATCACTGGACGGCCGAACACCCTCCGAGGAAAGCGCCAACTGCCAGTTCTGTTATGTCAGCTTACAGACGTCTGCGCTGACTCGCATCGTGCTGAGTGATGGGGGGGGGGCATCCTACCCACCCAGAGAGCGAGGCCTGTGGTGCTGTCTTGGAATCCTGGCCACGGACAGATGTAGCATCACCAGGGATCGAACCCGCGATCTCCTGATGACTGGGCCAACGTTTGTTGCCCTTTGCTGCGGTAACAGCCTCTACTCTTCTGGGAAGGCTTAACACTAGATGTTGAACATTGCTGTGAGGGTTTGATTGAGCATTAGTGAGGTCAGGTACTGATGTTGGATGGTCAGTTCTGGATCACTCCAACACATCCCAAAGGTGCTGGATGGAGCTCCATCACTCCAGAAAACACAGTTCCACTGCTGCACAGCCCAATGCTGGGGGGCTTTATACCCCTCTAGCCCACGCTTAGCATTGGACATGGTGACCTCAGGATCATGTGCAGCTGCTCCAGACCTTCCCATTCTATTGATCAATGCTATCAACCTGTTTGAACAGCTTAAAGTATCCACTCATTTGAAATGGATGTCTGGATGCTTTTGGACATACAGTGGTGCGT
The DNA here is from genome assembly GCF_904425465.1 of Colossoma macropomum. Taxonomy (NCBI): domain Eukaryota; kingdom Metazoa; phylum Chordata; class Actinopteri; order Characiformes; family Serrasalmidae; genus Colossoma; species Colossoma macropomum. The sequence goes on along the minus strand of NW_023494791.1, from coordinate 3,484,244 downwards.
GAAAGCTGGTGCACCTGTGGTCTAATTCTGTGTGTTGTTGATTTTCTAAGTGAATATGATTTAACATACTCTACAGAGAACACACTTCTGCAGATTTTAATGCACAATTATTGTCTTTTTGGCTGAATTTAACATACTGGAAAAATAGAGCATGAAATAAGCCCTGGCCAAAGGTTATGGTACATTTTACATGTTATGTTTATTTTTTTCCAGTGTGTTAAACTCAGTAAATATATAGAAATTGTGCACTAAAATGTGCAGAAAACACCATATTTAAGTGTGTTCCCTTTATAAATTTGTGTTAACTTGTTTTTACTTAGAAAACTTAAATCCATTAACATTGTTCCATTTGTCAGTGAGTGTTATGCCGACCGCTGACCTTGTGCACCCCTAAAAGCTAGCAGGGCCTGTGCTCTGCTTCTCAGTAGCTTTTAGGGGTGAGGGATAAGGCGGAGATATGTCAGTGTACAGTATACACAATATGTAACAATATTTATTTTTTCTGACATCTGATGTGTTGGAAGGAGCAGCACAGTGATGCAGTGGGTAGTGCTGTTGCCTCACAAGAAGGGCCTGGGTTTGAGTCCCTGGCCGGGTGACCAGGGTCCTTTCCGTGTGAATGCTCTCCCCGTGTCTGCGTGGGTTTCTTCTGGGTGCTCCAGATTCCTTCCATGCAGTCAGGCAGATTGGAGTTGCTATATTGCCCCTAGGTGTGAATGTGTGTGTGTGAATGTGTATGTCTGTGTGTCTGCCCTGTGGTGGACTGGTGACCTGTCCCGGATGTTTTCTGCTGGGGAGTCTGCTGGGATAGGCTCCGGCATCCCCCGCACGACCCAGGCGAATAAGCGGCTTGGATAATGTGTGTGTGCTACACTGGAACAGACAAAAAAAAGAACCAGAAGTGCCACATTTAAAACATTCTATCGAGTACAATGATTCGCATGCAGTATTTCACACAACTGCGCTGCACTAAATCCAGTTCAACATGACTAATTATGCTTTCTTTGTAACTAAACAAGAATTTGTTCTGTGTTTTTCAGGGTAATGTCATTTATCATGAAAATGACAATTATAGAACAGTTAGTTCCGGCCACGCGAGCTGATTGGTTGAGAGGTGTTCTAACCGTGCTTTTATTTTGCCATAACATCAGTTTTTTTTCACGAACACCGTATCACTTCGCTCTAACTTGGCGCACAAACAGAAAATGGACATTTTTAAGATCTCATTTGACCAACAGCCGATTCGGTCGGACTCTGAAGATGAGACGACACTAAATTCCCAAACTGCTAAACAATCTGGAATCAGCTAGAAATTAACCCAACACCATTCGCCAAACTAAACGGGCTGAAAGATGCTTTACAGACTGGCTGGATCAAAACAACATTAATATTGATCTGGCAAAAACTGACAAAACTGAGCTGAACTTGATATTGCGTCAGTTTTATGGCTCAGTCTGATTTGGTCAGACTCTGAAGATCAGACTACACGTTTGGCGAATGGTATTGGGTTCATTTCTGGCTGATTCCAGGTTGTTTAGCTTTTCTGTCACAGCTGCCGACTGAAAAGCTGCTCAGTGGTGATGACAGTTTGGGAATTTAGTGTAAGGAGCTGGAGAACGAACTGCCAGCTGTGCAGCGAGTGGGCGGAGCTCGTTACTCTGACGTAGCAACAAGCTGCTCGTTAAGGAACTATAATTTGGTGAAGGAACTGCGAACATTAAAACATATTAAACGCCGCGTTCACGGCCCAGTTTATTAATTTATTACTGTATTTATTTAACTGTTGTATTAAAGCAATAGAACACTCGAGGAGTGTGTTATCGCCAATAACATCACGGCTGTGATGATCTACGGCGACCAAATCACAGCCGTGATGTTATTGTGATAATACACGACCTCTCATGTTCTATTGCTTAAATATTGTATTGTCCACTCCTTCCAGCTTGTATTCTTTTTTTATCATTTATGTCATTCTCTTATTCTGCAGGGGGTATCTGCTCTCCTGGCTTTGAGGGCAGTGACAATCTGAGTTGCCAGGCTTTGATGAACGCTGATGGACTTTACCTGGTGTCTTACTACGCCTTGCTTCTCAACCTCAAACTTTGCACTTGTGATTACTACCACCGGAAGCCCACGCCAGCCCTTGTCACTCTGGTAAGAGCAGAAAGTAACATTTTAATAATATCTACAGTTGTATGTGAAAGTTGGACACATCTGGCCAAATCACGTTTTATAAAAAACAAGTAAACGCAACCTTTACAGCAAACTACTTTAAAAAAACTCTTTTTCTGCACATCGCTGCCGTCGCAACAAAATCTCATATCTCCAAACATTTTTGTTGTTTCTAACTTATTTACAGAATTTGAAAATGCCAGCTGACCTTCACAATGTGCCAAAATTTCCAACAGAAAACCAACAGAAATGCTCCAAAAGTGCTTAAAAAAAATCTAGTTCCATTAACGCTTAGAACCATAAAATCTTTGGGAATTTTTTTTGTTTTTTTGGTCAATTACAGTTACAATTGCAATTATAAAGTATTTACATGTGACAGTCACACATGCCATGTGTTGTTATTTTCAGGAGACCCTGGGCTGCTCATATGTGCCATTGTTTGGCATGTAAATGCTAACAGAAATTTGATATCTTTATGAAATTGGGTCATTTTTGGTCAAAAATGTACCTAGCACCTGCATAATTTTGTAATTTTTGAATCTTGAAAAGAAGTTGGGTAACACCTCTGCCTTCTACAGTATAGATTGGGGTTCAGTCCCCCGCCTGGGCAAACACCCTACGCTATACCAAAAAGAGTCCTTTGCACGACTCCTAACACTACCTTCGCCTACCTGTGTAAAATGATCAAACTGAGAGTCGCTCTGGATAAGAGCGTCTGCCAAATGACATAAAAATGTAAATGAGTGTCTGTGAGCTGAAAGTGTAAGAATTTTGATGGTGATTCATTCAGTAAAAATAAACATTTAGCATAAGGCGGCCATGTTTTTTGTTGATTTTCTGTCCTCTTGGATTCAGGCTGAGTGCTAAAACTCTGATACACAGCAAGACAGACTTTATTTTTAATTACAAATCGAGTTACATATTTAATATCAGATATTTCTAACACTCAAAATCAATGTAAACTGAAAGACAGAGCTAAATATCATTAATTTCATAGGATTATTTTCCATATTTATTGTTATTCATCTGTTAAAATGTGTTTTAGGGCCGGTTTGTGTGATTTTGAGGGAAAGAAGGAAAGTGCACTCAGCTCAGACACAGGCATCGACTGCATGGCTAGCGTTTAGCCTCAATTTTATAAGTAGGACTGCATTTTGAGTCTTTTTTTACGTGTATTTAGCTGTAAATTTCTGATTATCAGCACTAAACTCTGAGTCTGAGTCAATCAGAGGACTCTTTGAGACTCGGGTCGTACATGTGGAGTTAAGACATCTAACTTCCATTCAAAGTTAAGAATGTTTGTTTTTTCCTTCTCCTGTAAAGTTACCATTTTGGAGATACAAGGTTTTGTTCCAACAGCAGGGATATGCTAATGCACAGTTACTGTGCGTTTGGTTAACTTAAAAAATAGAAAAAAAATAGTAATTGTAGCATGTGCAGAAGTTTGGACACCCTGCTAAGTCAGTACTTAGTAACACCCCCTTTGGCAGATATCACAGCTTACAAATGTCTTTTGTAGCCAGCTTGGAGTCTTTCTGTCCTTGTTTTAGAAATGTTTACCCACGCTTCCTTGCCGAATGCACCTAGTTGTGCGATGTTCTTGGGCTGTCGCAGATTTTCAGTGATGTTAAAATCAGGGGTCTGTGAGAGCCATTCCAAAAGCTTCAGCTTGCCCTACTCAAACTAGTTTATGGTGGATTTTCAGGCAGCCTTTTTTCTAAGGAATCCATACTTCCAGCCACCTGTTCAATATTTCGTCTGCCACTGGCTGCCACATGACCCCAAGGCATTACAGATCCACCCTCATGCTGGACAGTTGGCACGGTGTTCCTTTCATCAAATGCTGCTTCTTTTTTTCTCCAAATATACTTCTGATGAGTGTTAGCACAAGAGTGACAGTGGATTACACTAATGACCTAATTACTGAATGACAGTTCTTGACCTGCCTGAAACAGACCTACCTAAAGAGTCAATGAACGAGTTTATTAGGGTCAAACAAGTTAATTAGGTTCTGAGATTGAACAGCAGGGTGTCCGAAGCCTTGAACGTTCTCCAGTTACTATTTTTTGTAAGTTAATCAAATATGAAGTAACTGTTCATTAACATGTTATTTTTAAAATAGTTTGCTGCTGAGTTTGTTCTTTTCTTTTTAACAAAATATGTAATTTGGATAATGATGTGCAGACTTTTACATAGAATTATGAATTAATTCATGCAGAACTGTGCCTCTATTCAGTGATGCTTGTTCTGACAGTGTGTTTGCCTCTGGCTTGTCTCTGCAGAAGGAGTTTGTGCGTCAGATCCAGAGCAGCGGGGTGTTGGTGGTGCTCTCTCAGGCCTGGATAGAGGAGCTGTACCACCAAGTGTTGGAGAGGAATCTGCTGGGGGAGGCTGGCTACTGGGGCTCTCCTGAGAACCACTCTCTACCCCTCATCACCATGCTTACAGGTAACACCCACTGTCTGAGAGGGCTGTTGCTGCTCTGGGCAACCTCGTATCTCTATTTTTGACGTTTTTGAGTTTTTGACATAATTTGAAAATACATGTTACCCTTTATATTGTGTGTAAATTTCGTGATAAATGTCTGGTTCCATTGACTTACATTAGAAGTAAAGTAGGTTTTTCCTTCTCCTGTAAAGTTACCATTTTGGAGATAGAAGGTTTTCTTCCGACAACAGCGATATGGTCTTAGTAATTGTCAGGAATAATGAATATCTCAAGTGAAATAGGGACGAATGTGCCACATGTAGGTTTTTGTTGGATGAGTAACAGAGGCTTCCTGTTCTGGTGAGCTAATGAGCTAAAACTACAGCTAACTGTACTATGCCAGTATATGAGGACTCTTCTTCTTACACGTGGACAATTTGCCAATGTTAGTTTGTCCAAAAAACTAGTTCTACTCTTTTCTGGACAAAGCTAACATCGTCTAAAGTAGGTAGTCTAGTTAACATTAAAGCTGTACCAAGCCCTGTTGTCTCTGCCTTCTCAATCATGTCCTTAAAGCAGCGCTATATACTTTTTTTGTCGTTAAAACTGAAAGGATTAGCGTTACTGAGTCATTGTTCACCTCTGGATGAGCCGCGTGAAGCTCTGTTCTTTTGCTCATGTGGGTCGGTTTAGGAGCTGATCTGTTCAGACTGATGTCGCATACAGATCACGTTTAAAATATATTGTGATCAGTCAAACAAAAAAATCAGATTTGGTGAGAAAATCAGAATTGGGTCACTTTTTTTTGCCTGCTGTGTGAATGAAGCCCTTGACGTTCAAACTTCTTAACTATTCATATTGTCACACCCACTGGCCGTTCCTTCATTCAGAGATCAGCTTCTTCGGCGTATTGAGAGCTGACTCCTCCCACACTCACGCACCTGCCTACAATCTGCTCATCAGCTTCCCTTTATAACCAGGACTCTCACTCTGCCTCCTTGCGAGGTATTGCCACTCTCAGTGACTTTACTGAGCCGTGATCCTGTGTTTTTGGTATTTTCTGTTTTTTTGCTCTGTGGATTCTGTTCATTAAAGATTCTCTGCATTTACATCTCACTACCCTGTCCGAGTGTTACACATATGCTCTGTCGAATTTTCAAAATACGGAAAACATGCTCTGTTAGATTGTTCCCATTGTATTACACTGTTTGTGAATATATTACTCATTTAGGCCTTTACTGTGACGTCGTTTTTCAGACAGTATTGTGTCACTCAAGCTCACAGAAAACACAGGGTTCCACTTCTTTTGTGAAAATAAATGTAAATTTATTGATACTTTGCCACATTTCCCTCCTCATAAGTAGCTGATGGTGGTGGAGCATTTCGGAAGGTGAAACTGTACAGTATAATTGACGCAATTTGAAATATGTATTTAAAAATATACACTGTAATGCGCATGTTTTCTCTCTCTTTCTCTCTCCTCTTAGACATTGATGGTCTTGGCAGCAGTGCTATCGGAGGTCAGCTGATCAGAAGAGCCTCCACACAGTCGCCCTTCAACAGTGATAAGAGCGGGAGTAACACCGTGATAGCAGGTAGCAGCTTTTCCCTGTGTGTGAGTGTGTGTACATGTGCAGGTGGGTGGGGGAGGCTTTCTTCTTTCATCAGCTCTCAGAACAGAGGCGGTTAGGCCTCCCTGTTCCCATGACAACAGCTGCCAACCAGGATAAAGCTTAACCATTGGACAAACAAAGACTTTTCCATGGTTGGAGAACTTGTGCAGTACTGCTAATGGATCACAGGGCGCGGGACTCTTCATTTCCATGCCTGTTTAAAATCTCTGATTAAATTGTAGGAATCATTTTTCTCCAGGCTGCTGCAGTTTCTTGCTCTGTATTTGTTTTCTCTGAATTTCTCATCCTTGTTAGTGACATGATTAAACTTCAGTGAATGCTTCACCCCCTGAAATACTCACGTAGCTCCAGAGAATGAAAGATAAATGTGGTATTTGCCTTAAATGCGATCAGCAATCAACCAGTTTATTAGTATGTTTGTAGCCGATCTGCTGCTTTGGCTGCACCAAAATCTTGCAGCATAATTGAAGAGCTGCATTCCAAAACAGTGTGTATACCAGGGGTGCACAACTCCGGTCCTGGAGGGCCGGATTCTGGCACAATTAGACGATTTACCTGCTCAAACACACCTGATTCAACTCCTTTGTTAATTGCCAGGTTTAGTGGGTGTGTTTGAGTAGGGAAACTACCAAACTGTGCTGGACACAGGCCCTCCAGGACCGGAGTTGTGCACCCCTGGTTTATACATTGGCAAGAATTTTGAATATAAGGAGTTTTTGCAAAGAAATAACAGCTGATGTAAAATGGAAAACGTTTTTATTTCTCTAATAAAGCTGAAAATAATGATAGTAGAATTTTGATATTTCTAGTGTACGGTGGCCGAGAAGACCCAACAAACTGCGAATAAAAAACGAGCAGCAAACTCAGTAAACGTTTTCGTCAAAATGACGACACTGACGCTACATTTCATAAACGCGCCGCAAATACAGAAACACATGCAACTTCAGAAACGCTGATAAGCCAGTCACAACACAGCAGGCGTGTTTCTGGAGGACTCAAAGAGGACGGAGCCATTAGGACCTTTAAATTCTTTGCAGCACAAACATTCACCAGTAAAAGTAAGTTAACTTTTATTTGAGCAGATTACTGACACCACTGTATTGTAATGGGAATTAGCTGCAGAGAGTAACTGTAAACGTTTAACTAGTAACACCAGATAAACCACCACAGCACAGCAGCGACAGTCAGATAGCAAACTAGCCAGCCAGGTTATCCATGAACTTGGGCTGTGAGGGTCCGAGTGTCAAGTCAAGTCAAGTCAAAGTTTATTTATACAGCGCTTTTTACAACAGGTGTTGTCACAAAGCTGCTTTACAGAAAAATCCGGGTCCAAGTCCCCATGAGCGTCGCCAATGGCGACAGTGGCAAGGAAAAAGAGATATTAGTGAGTTAATAGTGCAGCAACTGATATTAGCAAAATGGTTGTGCAAACAGAAAAATTTTGAGTCTAGTTTTTAATGTAGAGAGTGTGTCTGGGTCCCGAACAGAGGTCGGGAGATCATTCCACAATTTTGGGGCTACGTAGGAAATTCTCGACCACCTGCTGTGGGTTTTCTAATTCTAGGAACCGTCAGCAGGCCGTTATTTGTGAGGTGAGCGTATGTGTGGGTTCATATGACTGAATTAATTCACTAAGATACTGCAGGGCCGTTTAATGGTTTATACGTTAAGAGAAGGATCTTATACTCCACACGAAATTTAACAGGTAGCCAGTGTAATGATAACAGGATTGGGGATATATGGTCAAATTTTTTAGTCCTTGTAAGGACTCTAGCAGCTGCATTCTGGACCAGTTGGAGCTTATTTAGTAAAATGTTGGAGCATCCAGCTAAAATAGTGTTGCAGTAGTCCAGCCTGGAGGTTAAAATGCATGCACAAGTTTTTCCGCATCGTTTAGGGCTAGAATATTATGTAGTTCAGCGATGTTTCGCAAGTGAAATGTCTAACAACGTTGCAAACGTGTATCAAAGGAGCGACTGGAATCGATTTTTTACAGTAGTGCTTTTACAGTAGTACTTAGATGTCCGTCTAAGTTTAGTTGAAAATTGGAGAGTTGAGATCTCTCTGCTTTGGGTCCAAGTAGTAGGACCTCAGTTTTGTTAGGATTAAGAAGAAGGAAATTGTTGGTCGTCCAGCTTTTGGTAGTTTTAACACATTCTTCAAGATTATTGTGTCTGTGGTCTGATCTGCTTCTGTCAGTGATTTTCCATCATAGATATTCCATCCACTTTGAGCCCTTTGAGTCTTTCAGAAACATTTCCGCTGTGTTGTCACTGGCTTTTGCAGCGTTTCTGAAGTTGCCAGTGTGTTTGTAAAATGTAGCTCTGATGTCTTCATGTTGATGAAAGTGTTTGCTGTGTTTACAGGACGTTTATGAGTTTGCAATGTGTTTTTCATTGTGCTGTGAATAGGGTCTTGTTGGCCACCGTACTAATGTCTGTAAAGCACACACCCAACAGCTTACATCATAAAACATAAAAGTGGTCTACAATGTGTTTTGCCATGAAACGAAACACATAAATTATCAGTTAACACTATCCAAGACTTTGTGCTAAATAGTCACTTCTCACTTTCAGTGGAGCACTTTATCTGATTCATGTTATTTAAGAAGGCAGCATTAAATAGCAAATAATGCTATGTGACAATGATATTGTGACTTTGGCTTATGTAAAGTACTGGAAACGTGCTGGTGGGCTTCTTATCCCCATTTAACCCACACGGTGTGACCCTCAGGTTTTAAAGAAAAAATGGTCATCAGCCAATTTGACTAACAAAATTAGAATTGGAATTTGCTCTTAAATCTTATATTAAAATTCATGATCCATTGTTTATACAAACCCACACACTGTTGCACTTTCCCGCAGGTGTGGTCTTTGCCCGCTACATCCTGACCGGCTGCTGGAAGAACCTGATCGATACGCTGTCCACGCCGCTGACCGGCCGCATGGCAGGCAGTTCACGGGGGCTGGCCTTTATCCTAGGTGCAGAAGGGGTGAAGGTCCAGAACCAGAGAGAGAGAGACACCATCTGCCTCAGCCTGGATGGCCTGCGCAAGGCTGCTGCGCTCAGCTGCGCTCTGGGTAACAGCCTGCACTTTGTGATACGGAGATGGCAGTCTTAACTGTACTTCGGTGACTGCTATAGAAACGTATTGGTTAAGATTATCTTAACCCAGCGGTCGGCAACCCAAAAGTTAAGAAGAGCCATTTTATCCTCTCAGCAAAAATCAAACTACCTTGGGAGCCACATCATTTTATGTCCATTTTACCATCTTGGCTGTTAATATGTCTCAGTATGTGCTGATGTACTAGTATAGAATAAAAAATATAAACGAAAATGCAAACTTACTTTGCTCTGCTTTAAGCTTTAGCTCAGCTATAGCCGCGTTTCTCGCGTCTCCGGCAGGAAACTTTTCCGCAAAAGTAGAACAGTTTCTTGTAAAATGTCTCTCAAATGTTCGACTTTTTCCCAGGCTGAAGTCACTTCTCGTTCACCAGCTACTTGATCGAATTTTCCCGTTCCAACTTAAAAGGTGCCTGATGTGCCTGAATGTAACTGCTGCACCATTTAAGGTGGAACGGGAAAATTTGAACTAGAGGCTGGCGAACAGGAAACTGACTTCAGCTTCATGACTTTGTAGTGTTTGGGTTTCTCGTCGCAGATTAAACGTATCAGAAAACCAGCTGGAGTGATTATAAATGCAAATAAGTCCGTTCATCTCCAAATTATCAATGTTTGTCTTAAATCTTTCTCTTTGCCTTTTCGTTAGCTACTAGCTAGGCCAGATTCTTGTCTGTGTTGCTGTGGTGACCAGCAGTCTGCACTGATCTTCAGGGTTAAAGGGTGAATTAGCAGTTCTACATTAACTCCAGAGTTTAAGACCATTTATAGTTAAACTGTGTTGAACGATCAGCAGAGCTTTATTTTACTGTAAAGAAGGATTATTTTATTTTTACCTACAAATCTAATTCTGCTATGGAGCCACAACAGGGCAGTAAAAGAGCCGCAGCTCCAGAGCCGCATGTTGCTCCTGTTCTATGATATACCCTCAGTAAGCGAAAGCTAAGCCAGCAAGCATAGCTGAGCTGTCAGACCAGCTCATCAGTCCGTCGTTTGTCTGTTCATTCATCTGTCCATCCACCCACTCGTCCCTTTGTTCATTCGTCTGTTTGTTCATTAGCCTAAGCCAGTAGTCCTTGGATGCAAATCTGCTGGCATAGTGCATAAGAACCTTCTTTAAGGCTTTGCCATATAAAAGCTGAATAATTGACACAGCAAGATCTACAACATCACCTGTATATGTAGATCCTGAGTCACTCTCTTCCCTTTCGTTCTGTTTATATCAGCTTCAGTGATATACCAAGCACGTTCATTAGAATATTAGTTCTCAGACAGGTCTGATTGGCTGTTTTTAAGTGTCTTTTTTTCATTTACACTTTGCTAGATGTTTAATATAGCAGTAAATTTTAGTATCATATAGGGCTGCACAATAAATCATATTTTTATCGTTATCACAATATGAGTTTCCGCAACAAACACATCATTAAGTGCTGATGACAGAACAGATCTTATTACTTTGTACACACAGCGCCAGAGAGACATCAATACATTACTGGCACAAACCATTACAAGCCTGCTTCTCTGCGCCAGGACTGAACCTGCTCACCCATGCGGGAGATGGGTAACTTAACCATTCAGCGAAATGGCAATGACAAATACCCTTGGAGATGTTAAATATCCCAATAACCCAGCTTTAGTGGAAATTCAACTACAAAACACACACTGAGACCTTAAAATGTCCCCATAACGCAGCTTTAATGGAGATTCAACTACAAAACACACACTGAGACCTTAAAATGTCCCCATAACTCAGCTTTAATGGAAATTCAACTACAAAACACACACTGAGACCTTAAAATGTCCCAATAACCCAGCTTTAATGGAAATTCAACTACAAAACACACACTGAGACCTTAAAATGTCCCAATAACCCAGCTTTAATGGAAATACAACTACAAAACACACACTGAGACCTTAAAATGACCATAACTCAGCTTTAATGGAAATTCAACTTCCAAAGACACACCGAGACCTTAAAATGTCCCCATAACGCAGATTTAATAGAGATTCAACTACAAAACACACACTGACACCTTAAAATGTCCCCATAACTCAGTTTTAATGGAAATTCAACTACAAAACACACACCGAGACCTTAAAATGTCCCCATAACGCAGCTTTAATGGAGATTCAACTACAAAACACACACTGAGACCTTAAAATGTCCTCATAACGCAGCTTTAATGGAGATTTAACAAAGCAAAACACACACTGAGACCTTAAAATGTCCCCAAACTCAGCTTTAATGGAAATTCAACTACAAAACACACACTGTGACCTTAAAATGTCCTCATAACGCAGCTTTAATGGAGATTTAACAAAGCAAAACACACACTGAGACCTTAAAATGTCCCCAAACTCAGCTTTAATGGAAATTCAACTACAAAAGACAAACTGAGACCTTAAAATGACCCCATAGCTCAGCTTTAATGGAGATTCAACTACAAAACACACATTGAGACCTTAAAATGTCCTCATAACTCAGCTTTAATGGAGATTCAACTACAAAACACACACTGTGACCTTAAAATGTCCCCATGACTCAGCTTTAATGGAGATTCAACTACAAAACACACACTGAGACCTTAAAATGTCCCCATAACTCGGCTTTAATGGAGATTCAACTACAAAACACACATTAAGACCTTAAAATGTCCCCATAACTCAGCTTTAATGGAAATTCAACTACAAAACACACACTGTGACCTTAAAATGTCCCCATAACTCAGCTTTAATGGAAATCCAACTCGAAACAGCTCCAGCAAAGGGGAAAACACGCAGCACACAGGCTGCTCAGGCTCAGAGTCCTTCAAAATAAGAGTCCTGGACCAACTATCACAGTGCATAACTATACACAACCAATAGCAAGAACAACATTACTTTTAAACTAAATACGACCCGGCACGTCTGACGCCACAATATTCAAAAATGAAAAAAAAACAAATGAAACAAGAATATGTTTTTGTTCTTATGGGCCTATACAAAAACATAGATATAAATTTTATAGGTTTTGTAGCCTTTATATAAAAAGCTGTTGAGGTCATTCTGACTGTTTCAGTGCACAAAATATGTGTGTGTAGTTCTCATGTAAGTAGTTGTTAGTATTTCATTTTTTTTATTTTTTTATTTTGCAGAACAGTAAATAGTGCTTTTGTAATTTTGTATTTTGCTAGTTGTTTAAAGAGGAGTTTAAGGGGAGATTAGATTTCTGTTTACACATCCAAAAAAAATGTCTGCACTTACTTTACATCCAGCCAGAGACACATTATTTTAATAGTTATTTATCGCTTCTCATATCGTCATCGTGAAATCGGACAGCTTTATTGAACATCACATTTTATGTCAATATCGTGCAGCCCTAGTGTCATACAAGCATTTTAATATTATACTCTGTTCTCTGGGAAATGAGTGACCACTGGGCAAAAACAAATAATATAATGTACCAATTAACACACCTAAACACCAGCACGAGAGTAAACGTAGCACGTACTGAAGAAAATACAGTTTATGTTTGATAAATTCTGCTTTCACCAGGACAAAACTAAACTAATGACAAATTAAAACAGTTTGTATAAAATAAATTTGATATAATTAATAGAGTATGTATAATGCAGAATTTGATTTATTGTTCATTTGACAAAAACATGAAAGTATTTTATATAAAGTATTTCTGTTTGGCATCCTGACACAGATAACAAGACTACAAGCCTGCCTGCTGTTTCAGTTCTCTGAGTACTGATTAAGTAATTGTGTGTGTGTGTGTGTGTGTGTGTGTGTGTGTGTGTGTGTGTGAATGAATGTGTTTAGGTGTGGCTGCCAACTGTGCTTCAGCTGTAGCCCAGATGGCAGCGGCTTCCTGTGTGCAGGAGGAGAAGGAGGAGAGGGATCCGGCTGAGGTTGGAGATGCCATTACTCAAGGTACATACACACAGTACAGAGCCTGTACTGTCCTTACACAAGCAGTACAAGTCTGTCACAGTTATTATGTAATCACCTGATCACAAGTATTTGAGATGTTTGCACTTATTTTCTACAGTGGTTACAGGGGAACACCACCGATTTTGCAAAATTACTTAATCATTCAACCATGTAGATGTAAACAAAATCATTCAGAGTGGTTTGGTGTGAAATGCGCCCTTCTAGAGGAATTTAAAGAGTTGAAATTGTTCACCATTGTAGTACTAGGAAGCAGACGTTGTCATGTCTACACTACAGATATCACCATTTTATCTTCAATCCAAAATGACCAGTGAACTTACATGTGTCTTAGAAGGTTTTGTATGTCACACTGATAATGTTAAAATAGTGCTAAATTTGAAAAAAAATGTGGTTTTTGGGTATTGTTTTTTCCTTACCATGCCCTGCATGTACCTCTCTGCCCGGCACACCTTTTGTGTTGTTTGGGTTGGCGACGTTGTGTCGCACGGTGTCGGAGAAACTCATAGTTTATGTGAGTAACGTTATTCATCAGAGGAGCTGCGATAGATCACAGTTGCACCTCGCTGTCCTACCCCATAATCTGGTGAGCAGAGTAGAAAGTAGTTTGTTGTTGACACCGTTTCCATTTGCCCTGGGTTCTTCTGCTTTGGCGCCGGCGGGTGCTGTATCCGATTCAATTCCCCCTTAAAATTAACGCTCCCTTTGACAAATCAGGTCCTCGGATGTCTGCATTCACTGGACAACGCCAAGCAGCTCTGGAATTAGGGGCAGTTGTGGGCTGGAGGTTAGGGAACCAGCCTTTTGACCGGAAGGTCACTGGTTCGATCCCGTGAACTGACAGGACATGACCCCTCCGGGCGCTGTGGATAGGGCTGCCCACCTCTCCGGGCAAGTGTGCTCACTGCCCCCTAGTGTGTGTTCACTAGTGTGTATGTGGTGTTTCACTGCACAGATGGGTTAAATACGGAGGTGAATTTCCCCACTGTGGGACTAATAAAAGATAACTACGGAAAGCGAAAAGGTTAAAAAAAAGATTAAACGGCTGCGTATTTTCACCCAATCCCCAATATAAATTTACCCAAGATAACATTAATATTATTTTCAATTAGAGTAAACAGTAAACTATCAGACTGATAAGTACTTTCTGTACCGTTCGTCGCCGACTGGGTGAATACAGCTGCAGCACAAACCCTTTTGAATGCGCCGCCCGCGGACCTGATTTGTCAAAGGGAACGTGAATTTGAGAGGGAACTGAATTGGATACAACACCGTCATTAGCCGTGCTGAATGACTGTAGCTACAGGCTAATAACTACAAAAGCATGTTAGGTTGCACACATTGATCTCGGTTGAGAATGCGGTTTTGAGAGGAAACATGGAAATAATCCTGGAGTAATATTTTTACTAAAAATAAGTTTTAGGCAAAAACTTTATATCAAAGCCATCACAAAACAATGTCTCAGGTATCAGGCAACACATTTATAACCACTTTGTGTAATAACTTTCTGGTATGTAGCTTTTGGAGCCATTAAATACTTCAGACGTCTGGTTCCTAGTACTATAGTGGTGAACAATTCTGACTCTATAAATCTTTCTAGAAAGGTGCATTTCACACTGAACCACTCTGAATGATTTTGTTTACATCTGAACCACTGAATGATTAAGTAATTTTGTAAAAATCGGTGGAGTTCCCCTTTATTCATTTCAGATGATTGAGGGTCTGCTGTGTTTTCCTTTTCATTTGAAACGTGACTGAATCATTCCTGAGTCAGAACACCAGGCTAAACAGACTAACTGCATCGTGGTTCACACTGTTTGTACATCACATTATCTGTGGCAAACCGGTATCTAACGGTTCTAATGAAACTTATACCTAAAGATGAACTGGTATACCACCCACGGCTAAGAGCAACCCAGTGTTAGCTACATAGCAACGCTGTCCAGAGAAAATCTCCATTTTTACTATTTATTTACTTTTTTTTCAATTTTTACTACATCATTTAAACACAGCAGCTGGTCTTTACATTGTGTGGAAATTTCCTGTGAAAGGACCAATAGAAATGCTCCAAAATTACTTAAACCTCTTTACATTAACTTACATCAGATATTAAGAACATTTTTACTCTCTCTTGTAAAGTTACTATTTGGGAGATAATTGTTTTTCTTTAGACAGCGACAATATTAAAAATATCTAGGAAGCTACAGATGTTCTGTGTCTAATATCAGCCGTTTAACATTGACATTGTTATTACTGCTGAAGTACTGCAGTGGGGTTGAAAAGAGACTGGTAAAAAAAAATGCTTTCCTTTCTCATTTAATACAAAATGTTTCATTACAAAAAATATTACCAGTATAGGAATTTGAGTGAAAAGTAGAATAATTGAAATTGTAACATTTCAAGTTGAATTTCAGAATTTCCTAGTATTTGGTGGTACTGCTCCATTTTGCTTTAATTAACTCCTCAGGTTTGCAAAAGCATCTGAAAAGCAGATCAAATCCACCTGAGAGGCATCTGAACATGAGCTTGAAATAAAAAAAAAAAGCTAATCTGGCCTCTCTGTACGAAGACCTTAACATGGCTCATGTAACAAAGCTGTTTAAATTGGAATGGTTTTTACATGTCATAACTTTTCTTTGTGTATTTTTTTTAAATTATATGATTTTTGTGTTATTTCCAGGTCCAAATGAAAAAAAAATCACAAATTCTTTGTTTTTAACATGTATAAGATGTTGATATAATGCTCCGACAGTGAGGATGCTTGCCTTAATGAGGCAGTTGTATGTTTTGGTGATAGTTAAGCAGCGAATGGAGCAGAAGCTGGAGCAGATGGGTCGTTGTCAGGGAGTGAGGCTGCACACTGCTCACGTGCTCTGCATGGACGCCATCCTCAACGTGGGTTTGGAGATGGGCAGCCATAATCACGACTGCTGGCCGCACGTCTTCAGGTATGATTCGCAAGCCTTCATCTGACAGCATTCTTCTCAGTGAAGACAACCCTACACAGTTTTATTACTGCTCACAACACGCCTGGGCCAGGTAATCAGCGCTTGTGTAGCTGGCATTGTTTTTGTTTTCAGTGGGTCGGCTTTGTAATAAAACTAGAAATATTTGAAGGGGCTGATTGTTATGACCCAGTCTAGGGTTAGGCCATAACATAAAAGGAAAGAGAGAGAGAGAGAGAGAGAGAGAGAGAGACATTTGTGCCCTTCCAATTCCCTTGACCACGCACACAACAACCAGCTTTACAATGGTAATGATTTATTGAAGTTGTAACATAGATGAGAAAACATAACAAAGCTAACTAAATTTTAACGACTAACTAAACCAACAAAAAGAAAATACATCAAATTTAACCTAACTCCTTAACTTAACCAACAACCAGGAGAAAAGATAGAAAGAAAGATAAACAAAAATGTTATTGTGAAAGTGATTTACATGTTTACATGTTTAATGCAGAAATGATGCAGGGATTGAACAAAATTGTGAGCCCTTGCAGATCAATTAATCAATCATCCCTTATTTAAACTTGGGGTACACTGAGAGAGACCCTCATAAACAGTGTAGATGAGCAATGTACAAAAACAACAGGTTAAAAAGGGTAAATATGAATCTGTAATAATAAAAATGTAGTGAATTAAAGCATAATGTAATTAAAACCACTCCTAATAAAGATGGATCTTCAAGGGTTCTTTAGCAAAGACAGTGGTTCTGTGTAGAACCGTGAACATTCAAAGAACCCTTTGCATGATTAAAGGGTTCTTTGTATGGTGAAATGGTTCTTCTGATTGATGGAGAATGTACTGTAGATGGTTCTACATAGAAACAGTTCTATATAGCACCAATAGGGGTTGTGCTATTGGTACGATTTCAAGCTTGTAACAGTAGAAGAGCCATTTTTGGTGCTACTAGAACCCTTTTCAAAAAGGTTCTATTGTGGTGCCCAAGGTGGTTTGATGTTTGTTGAAAGGTCAAAATGGCTCTTCTTATCATTTGTGTTGTGACTCCTGACCTAACCTGGCTTTAATGCTGAGGGAGCCGGTCGGATTTTTCACTCATCCAGTAGTGTTTTTGTTATGAGCCGCCACAGACTGTCCGGGCGCTGCACTTCCGCACTTCCAAGTTCCGCCCTTTGCGTTCTGTCAACATTACGATCAAATAAAATGAACAAAAAATTGATTTTTGACATTTGTGAATCGATTCAGAATCGTCCACGTCCGCATCGCGATGCATCTAAGAAACGAGTCACCTCTAATGAAGAAGCAGCACTAGATGATCTTAAAGCTCGATTTGGAACATCGTCCATCAGCACTTAGAAATGTATGAAGGTGCTAAACCATTAAGGGATTTAGAATCTTTAACAGTTCCTGAATGTTTCAGGGTGATCGAGTACGTGAGCTCGCTGGAGCACACTCACTTCAGCGACGGGACCTCGCAGCCTCCTCTGGCCATCACTCAGGCGCAGCAGGCTGTTGCGGCGCTGGTGGACCCGGGCCTGGAGCTGAGCGCTGAGCCCGTCCCGGAGCTAGAGCTGAGCATGGGGAACCCGGTCATCCAGCCTGTTTCCATCCAGGAGCTGCTGCGCGAGAGCAGCCACGCTAAAGGATTCGACCTGCGGGGAGGCAGTCTGCTCACGGGCACCAACGCCGCCAAGGCCGTGTGCACACTGTCCACTCAGGCTGACCGGTATGGGACACAGGGAGCTTTCAAAGAGTCTCTTCTTATTTTCTTTGCTCACTCTTTATGTCTACTTTTTTGTTCATGTTGCTTTATGTCCTGCTTTATCACAGCTCTGCAGTAGGGAAGCTGAATGCTGAAATATGCATAGGACTGTTGTTCATCTCATTTAGAGTTTCCCTCGTGTTATCGTTATGAACATTTGTTCATGATGCATGTGTTGATTTTGTAGTATATGTATGGCCACTAGGGGGAGCTCATATCTGATACAGCTCAAACAGTTTTCTCTGCAGCTCTACCATAATGTACATAGTAGCACTGAATTATTTGGGCAAAATATCTAATATTGCAACTGTGATTTAAATTGCAATTATTTTTCTATTAATTAAGGTTCAGGTTTTTTTTTTTTGCCAAGAAGACCAGAATATTCACTTCTTCTGGCTTGAGTAAGTTGTGGTAGTGAAGTCATAACACATGCAGCTTGGTGGCCTCTGATTGGTCTAATTCATCTATAGGCAGTTCACAAGCTCTGTTTTATTAGATTAAATTTCCCCACTTAATTTTTTAAAAAATTGCAGCTCTTGCGATTTGAAAATTGGACTATTCATATTTGCACTATCAAATTGCGATTTCGATATAGAAACGATGAATCATTCAGCCCTAATACGCAGACAGGAATGCATGTTGAATTTGAATGTAGTCACTACAGTGGAAAAACGTGAAATGCAATGCACATGAGATTTATTGTTCCAAAATGAAAAGCAAAACCTCTGTGATATTGTTTTCATGTCACTTGACCTCTTTACTAAAACAGTGCATGAGGATTTGCATTTCGTCGCAGTCAAAACAAAACCTCACATCTCCAGAGTGGTAACTTTTCAGGAGAAGAAAAAACCTCCTTAACTTATAATGACTAGTCAAAAATTCAGAGAGGAAAACAAGTTATTGTTTGACAAGCTTCTTCTTATTGTGACAGACTTCAATTTTGATCAGTATTGTTCTTATTGTTTAGTGATTTATCACTGCTACAGTTCTCATTGTCCCTACAGTGTTTATCTGTAGTGCTTCATACTCATAAAATGTTTTGTACTTGAATCATAAGCTTAAACTTCCGTTCCACTGTTGTTTCACTTACAGCAGACCTTGTTTTGTTTGCAAAAGTTTTGGCACCCCCGGCCAAATTCCACATTTTGTTGTTTTTCTGAATGAAAATAAGTGAACATGTCCTCTACAGAGGACACACTTCTGCACATTTTAATACACAATTACTGTTATTTATTTGCTTAATTTTACATATTGGATGTAACGTGACAGAACCTCGCAAAGTCTAAAGCTAAAACCTCAGGCTTATAAACGATGCTAACGAGATCATGTGATACATAGCGCAGGTGAACAGAATCAGTAATCCTGTGACGGAGATCTCTGATTGGTAGTGTGGGGTGATGTCACAGTCATGTGTTCATTCTGAGGATTCTGGGAGATGGAGTGTTCCAGAGAGTCAGAGGGATGCGTGACAATTGGAAAAAATTAAAAATAAAATATGGTCTGTGCAAAATTTATGTTACATTTTATGCTGTATGTTTTATGTTTTCCAGCATGTTAAACTCAGCAAATGTGCATGAAAAATACCATATTTAGGTTTGTTCTGTGTAGAGGATGTTCTAACTTATTTTCACTTAAAAAATCGACAAAATCAAACCTTTACCTACAAATTTATATTATAACCATTAAAGTGACAAGGTTATTCAAACCTAACTAACTCTGATTTGCTTGCTCGCTGCACGTTAATACCAAATTTGTATATCGCTGTTGTCGGAACAAAACATCGTATCTCCAAAATGGTGACTTTACAGGAGAAGAAAACATACTTTACTTTTAATGTAAGTCAATGGAACCAGACTTTTTTCCAAGTCATTTTGTGCCGTTTCTTTTGGTTCATTCTTCATGACATTTACACACAATTTAAAGGGGAACAGGCATTTTCAAACTATGTCAGAAACTGAAAAATGACAAAAATTAAGATGTGAGGTTTTGTTCTGACAGTAGCGATTTGCTTCACACATTTTTACACTATGATTCTGCTGTTTCTCCATCATTAAACTATGTCATTTTTGGTTCTTGCTTGCTTCTTAAAGACTGTTTGAAGATGCTGTGAGCAAACTTAACCTGGTGGGTCTAGTGGGTTTCCTACACCAGCTGAGAAAAGCCTCCCAATCACAGCTCTTCGACTCGGTCACAGAGACAGGAGACTACTCTTTAGCCATGCCAGGTAGAAAAGTGTCTTGCTTCCTACCATGTTTACCTTATTAAAAAAGCATGTGGGATTTTGCTGGTCTTCATTTATATTCACCCAGACCTCAATTACACACATTTTAAACACAGGTCAACACAGTACATAGTATTTGATGATTTTCTTTTTGTTCTTTTGTTGAAGGAGAGGCGAAGTCCACTCAGGAGAAGCGTAGCGCTCTGCACCTCTTCAGGCTGGGTGAGGCCATGCTTCGCATCGTGAGGAACAAGAGTAGACCCCTGCTACACATGATGAGAGCCTGGAGTGTAGTGGCTCCTCATCTGGTGGAGGTATGAAAGAAGAAATGGCCTGTTGCTATTATTTATTTATCTTCAGTGAGTCACTCTTTACCTTTATTCCAGCTTCCATTCTTTTCAGGAGACTCACTTTCAGTTCCTCAAAGAATCTGCAGACACACCTCCAAAGTTCAGTCATAGAAGCTGGTTGATCATTTTCTGAAGTAATCAAACACATTCAGTGGTGTTGAGGTCTGGACTCTGGGGTGGTCAGTCCATCGTTCAGCTTCTTTGTTTGATGTGTCCGTCTCCTTTTCTCAGTGAGGTTCTTCTTGATCAGCTACACATCCTTTCAGACCCACAGCGCTGAGTCGTCTTCTCACAGTGGAAGGATGGACAGAAACACCTGTGGATGTTTTCAGATCTGAAGCAGCTTGATTTTCTCCTCTCTCTCAGAGATGAAAGCTTTAAGTGCTGTTTATCTGATGGGGGCAGTTTTGGGGTCGACCAGCTCTTCCAGGTGGTTGTTAGGAATCTGTAGCTTTTAATCATTTTTTGACCTCCAGTTTTGGAAATGTTTTTTTTTTTTCACTCATTTTCCTTTGACTTTTTCCTCTTTTATGCAAGTGGATCATCTTATATCTAATCTTCTCAGAAATATCTCCTGAAAATGAATAACTTGTACTTAATAGCTGTGTTAACAAAAAACTTACAGGACTTCCAGAATAAGCCACTGTTTTTCTTTCCGTCTCTTCAGGCCGCCTGTCATAAAGAACGGCACGTTTCTCAGAAGGCTGTATCTTTTATCCACGATGTGTTGCTGGAGGTGTTGAGCACCTGGGCGGAGCTGCCACACTTTCATTTTAACGAGGCGCTGTTCCGGCCATTTGAGCACATTATGCAGCTGGAGTTGTGCGATGAGGATGTTCAGGATCAGGTGAGTCCAACCACTGCTGCATTTGCAATTAGCAGCACCTTGTATGTCCCCTGTAATGAGATTGCTCAGTCATGACTGTTATCAAATGATATTTTTGTTTGTCAGACATAGTAAGTGTAAAGCAAGGCAAGTTTATTTGTACAGCACAGTATACACAGTAGCAGTTCAAAGTGCTTTACACAAACAGAAAAACAGAAGCATTAGATATCAATATAGCTTATAACATTTCTGAGATCCAGCACCTCAGAAAAGCTTTTCCAACGAGTGTTACTAAGAGATGATGATAAGCGTACAAGAAGTAAGAAATGCAAGTGCGGATTATACATGTCATTTCCAGCACCCCGAGTGAGGAGGAGCACCAAAAGTTACCACTTTTGCATGTTGAATAGCAGCTGTAACTGAACAAAAATCTTACTTCGAAGTAATAACAACCTCTAAGCTGTTAAACAAGTGTAGACGTATAATGAAAAGCATTTTTATTGGGCAGTTTCTGTTAATATTGTAATTTAGGCCATGACTGGACTTAATGTGCCAGGAAAAAGGATGTGATTTTCAATAATTAATGACTATTATTTTTAATTAATGGCATTTTTGTGGATAGTTTATAAAGAACTAGAGATAGCATGATACCATGCTCTTTTCATTATTTTTTCCTTAAAAACTACTAAGCTTTAAAAACAGCAGTTTTAAATTTAAGCACTTCATTTCGTCACCTTTCGGTAAAATTTGCGGTTTGAATGATAAATACGCCATAAATATGTCGTTCACATTAATTGTGTAGATTTTATTTTAAAAGGTTTTTAATTTAGCATTCTAAAGCTGGCAGTACACTACACCACTTTTAAGTTCACAGGATGTTTTTACCAAAATGTAAAAAGGGCCACGTTTCATAAGAATTGAAGTGTCATTTTTGCGTATTCAAATTTCTTTCTTCAGTAGCTTTCAAACGTGCGCAAAAAGGTTAATGTGTAGTAATCATCATTGTTAGCTACCAAGACAGTCAGCATCTATTTAGTTTTTGTCTGAATTGGATATAAAACACATTGATTTCTGTGGACTCTAACTACTATGAGAGCTAAACAGCCATCTACAAATTAAATCGTAAATGGCAATCATCGGGGTCCAAGCACCACATGCCTTGTGGAGCCGGTGGATACAAATGATGGGCAATGTTTTAATAATGGCCTCTACTTATAGCATATGTGGGGTCTTAAAGATCTGCCTAATATTTTCATTTTGACCAACAGCAACGTCCAAACAAAATTCTTTTGGGTGTGATTTGTATATGTGCATTTGTTGAACTTACATAGCAGCAATTACTGCTGTATTTTAGTATCAGAGTTCACCAAAATGCTAAGTAATTTTCATATTAAAATCATTTTTCATGAAATCAGCTGCTGGATCCCACTTAAAGGGATTGGTTTTTGTCATATTTTTTCACTGCTCATGAGTTTTTATGTCTGTAAGGTCTTGATCTGAATGTAAGCTGTGATGCGGAAACTATTACATCACATCACACTGTGCTGTTTCAAAATTTGCTATAAGATTGGATCACATTCACTCTTTATGCCTCCAGTATCCATCCAGATCAGAGCCATCTCTATAAAGAGATATTTTTTTCTATATGAGATCACTACTTTATTTTAAACTATTTGTGAGGTTCTCTGTCACACATACCATACTCCTCTCTTCATTGTGGTTGCCAGGTTATCACCTCCATTGGGGAGCTGGTGGAGCTGTGCTCTCCTCAGATTCAGTCTGGCTGGAGGCCTCTCTTCAGCGCACTCCGCACTGTGCACGGAAGCAAGAGTGACATGAAGGACTATCTGATTGGAGAATACTCTATGGGTCAGTACAGTGTACCTAACTGAAATGCCATTACTGTAACCCCACTCAGCGTTTCCTCCATCGATAAATAGACTGAGGATGAGATAGGATGAGATACAGACATGAGAATCTAACTGGCAGGCAGAAATAAATGTCTCAGTCTACAGGGTGATTCAGAAAGATTCAGCCAATTTCAAAATGATGTATTTCACTTGTGAATCATTACAGAACAATGCAGTAAACTGTAAATGGTTTAAATGAGCATAAAGTTTATAATGTAATTGTACAAGGTCTCAGTATGAACCTCCTCCAGCTTTACGAACAACATCAATGCCATAGTCAGATTCATCCCATACTGGATTGAGCATGTCGGGTGACGCTGCACTCACAGCTCTTTCAGTGCGATTTCGGAGATCATCCAGTGTTGTGGAACCAACGCCGAATGCTCTGAGCTGTTGGAGGTTCACTGCCGACGAAAATCACACTGCACAGTTCTGACGGATTCACTCTTATTGAAGTGGAGAACGCAGAACACTTTCTGCTCAGGGGTCTCATCTCCTCTCAGACTGAAGGGAGCCATCTTCCACTGACAGTCAGAAACTCTATGACCCCCCTCTTTCAATTGGATTGTGATTGGTTCCTATGTGCCTTCGTAATCAGATGAATGTTTTTGAATCACCCTGTATTTCTGGCACCGATCCGATCATTGATATAGCAGAATGTGGCTGAGGTGAGCTGGCTTATGCTGGAGGAGCAGCATCTAACTCTGGTCTTCTTTAAAGAATTTCTTGGTACTTAAAGAAACAAAGTTTTCTTGCCAACTGAGATATTAGTTTGAGGTTGTTGTGTTGAAATAAGCACCTATACACCTATAAAAAGGGTAAGAAAAGACATGAAACATAAGCATCCTTGCTTATGCTTCAGAGCTCCCCCTTTCTGGATGTTTTCAGATCAGCAGAGGCCTTCAGATCCAGACCCTGAATCTACTTTTCGGCCCTGTGTTTTGTAATCACTGCTAGTTAACTGAACTATTAATGTATCTGATTGGCCGCTTAGTATCATACCCACCAGTGACTGCAATCTCTACGACTGGAATCTGGATTCAAGGTCCAGATTTGAAGTTCTCGGTCCCATGGAATTCTTCAGGTTCTAATAACCAAAAGCAGATTTGTTTGGACATTTATTTTTTAAGGAACTATTAATTTGTTTTATATATTTATAGAAATATATTGTTGCTGTCCAAAAACAAAGCCTATATCTCCAGAATAGTAACTTTACTCTTAATCATCATAAAACACAACTGCTGTGTTCAAAAGTTATAGAAAAAAATTGGAGATACATGTAAATATATGTAAATATTTTTTGGCTCAGTATGAACTGTAAAGCATTCAGTCGCACATGAATTCTTTGGATAAAAAACAACTATAAATGAACAAATAAAGCACTTTTTCTAAAGTAGACGTGTAGAGAACATAATACTTGGTGTATTCACATGTATAGTAGGGCTAGAAAACTAGTTAATATGCAATTTTCAAATCCGGAGAGCTGCAATTTTAGTTATAGCTTACATTAACAATGCTGTTCGTAAGTTTTAAGTGGGAATATCTAATAACTTGTAGCTTGTGTACAGTCAGACCAAACAGAAGCACAGGTTATACATGAAAACGCAGTTACAACTTACTGGCAGTCAGATGCACTACATTCAGTGTTCACACCTCAAGCCAGAAGCAATGTATCTGCTAGCACTTTTGGGCAAAAAAATAAATAAAACAAATAAAGATAAATTAGAAAATAAATTAAATTTAAATCTCAAGGCAAGGCAATTTTATTTATATAGCACCTTTCAAACACTGCTGTCATTCATAGTGCTTTACAAATGTGAAAATTCAGAGTCAGAGTTTAACAAAAAGTAAAGTAAGCACAATTAGAAAAACATAACTAAAAACAACATTAAAAATATAATTAAAACCAGATTAAAACAATAAGTTTAAGAGAGAAAATCATTAAATTAAAAGTTAGATTAGTATTTAAAAAGTGCCGTTACAGAGAAAAAAGGAGCTAGAAACACTAACAGTGTTAAAACTGAGCTGAAAACAGGAACGTTTTGAGCCTGGATTTAAAGTGTCCAGTGTCGGGGCTCTTCTAAACCTCTCTGTCAACTGGTTCCATTTAAGAGCAGCAGAGTAGCCAAACGCTGCTTCTCCATGTTTAGTCTTTACATTTGGCAGGACTAACTTACCAGTTCCTAATGATCTGAGAGTTCTGCTCGGCTCATATCGCGGCAGCATAACTGATAAATACACTGCTCCTGCACCACTGAGCAATTTATAGACCAGTAATAGTATTTTAAAGTCTATTCTGGAACAGACTGGTAGCCAGTGTAAGGATTTAAGAATGGGGGGGGTTCCTTCTTTTACTCCTAGTGAGAATCTGGCAGCTGCATTCTGAGTCCGCTGAAGCTG
Organism: Colossoma macropomum; assembly: GCF_904425465.1. Classification (NCBI taxonomy): domain Eukaryota; kingdom Metazoa; phylum Chordata; class Actinopteri; order Characiformes; family Serrasalmidae; genus Colossoma; species Colossoma macropomum. The sequence continues at coordinate 3,458,526 of NW_023494791.1, read as the reverse complement.
TTTGATTGTGTTTTTTGGGGGTCCAGTTAGGCGACCATTACAGTGATCAATCCTGCTAAAATGGATGAGTGGATGAGTTTCTCCAGGTCTGCTTTAGTCAGAACATCTCTGATCTTGTTGATGTTCTTAAGGTGATAAAAAGCTGATTTAGTAACTGCTTTGACACAACTGCTAAAACTAGATCGAATTCAATTTATGCACCAAGGTTACATTCTAGTCATTTAGTTGTTAGGGCTCTTGAATTCGGATAGGCAGCTAGTCTTTGCCTCTCATTGCTGTTCCCAAAAAACAAAAAATCTCTGTTTTATCAATATCTGTTTTTATATTCAACTGCAGAAAGTTTTGTTCCATCCCGTTAGTGATGAGCTCAAGGCACTTACTTGTCACAGTAACAAATATTGGTCAGAAAAGTCGCAGTTAGATATTCTCTCCAAATCGTTCAGCCCTAATGTGTCAGCTTCAGAATTCTACCACCCAGCCTGTAAAAAAAACTAGAGGAAACACAGACTCCAGTGTTCGTCGTCACTAACACAACTTGTCACTAATACAACTATACAACTTGTTTTATTTCAGGCAAATCCCAAGCACCTGTGTTTGACGTCTTTGAAGCCTTCATTAATACAGACAACATTCAGGTGTTTGCCAACGCAGCGACTGACTACATCATGTGCCTTATGAAGTTTGTGAAGGGGTTAGGTAAGCCTCCTTTACTACAGATATACTGGAGTGAATAATGCTCACCCACACCCAAGACGATGATGCAGGTATTTTCTTAATATTCTGTCTTTCTATCTGGATTTATGTAGTTTTGTGACCGACTTGTTTGCAGGAGAAGTGGATTATAAGGAGATTGGGGATTGTGTTCACATGAATGGATACAGCTCTACAGACTTGTGCCTTCCTGCCCTGGATTACCTGAGGAAGTGCTCACAGGTAAGCAGAGCTCAAGTAATTGCTGTCCATAGTCACCCAAAAATGGCTAATATTAGTAGTAATTGAAAGCTTACTGGGACTAATCAGTGTTACACATACATGGCCAAACTAACTGGTTCCCTCTGGCTTGGGTGTTAGAATATTGGTCTGAAGTATTGCTTTTAGAGCAACACTGAGTCCAGCTCAATGCTGTGTTTCTACTATTAAAACAACTCAGTACTAATTAAAATGTACAGTCATCAGCTCTTTAAATTGCATTCATGTTTGGAATATGGATCTCTATTAGAAGCTTGCTTAAGGCAAGCCACAGTTAACTGCCTTAAATTAGTGTTGTGCAGGGGTGGAAATGGGCATCAGTTCCTCATTCTGGGAGTAAATGCCAGGACAGAACTTTGTTCTGGCTCATATCTTGAGACTATTTTTATAGCAAAACCACATATAGTTGTTTGAATCTGTTTTTAAGTATGTGCATGAAATTGTTTGCACCTCAAGTGGCAGCCAAATTACGCCACAGTCCGTAATAAAAGTGATAGTCAACGTCTAAATATCTACTCATAGTCCACTCAGAGTAATTTAATATCATTTGACGATTTGTTTGTTTATACACTAAAGCCTTGGGTTCACTACACGACTTTTAAAGTCTTAACAAATTATAAAAGACAGCATCTCACGCTGTCCGACTGATTTTTCAGGCGGCTGAAATATTGGGGATACGCACTAAACGATTAGGGATCACACACTACTCAGCTTTTAAGCTGTTGCTGAACCGAACAGAACTCACTGAACTCACTGAAGTCTCACGTTCTCCTGTTACTAGGAGACCCAAATAAACAAACGTGCAGCTGCTGCTGCTGTTTTCTCTGCTGTTTGTGCTGATGCAGTAAAGAAGCAGCAGGTAAACATGTTTAAGGATCATGGATTTAAAAATGTGATCAGTTTGGTATTTTTAGAGTTTTAGAAGTACATGAACTTGATTATGCCTTAAACTCAGCGCATTAAAAAGCTTCGCTCCACACGTGAGAGACCTTTGCCATTTTTCTTTGTTTACTTGGTATATTTTCTTCTTTCGCACTCTCAGGTGGAGGAGTCTGTTCAGATTGAGTCGTTGATCAGTTTACACTAGATTTCGCTCAGTCAGGTAAAAAAAAATAAAACGTTTGATAAACTGACTGGTTTGAAACGTGATCGGGAGGCGAAAAATCTGAGTCTGCGCCCCTCAACCACGACTCGACTCTCTCTCCAACTGTCGACTCAGACTGACCCAAAAATCTGCAACTAGCGCAGACCCAGCCAGACCGAGAATTGGGGCTAAAATCGGGGTAAAAGTCGTGTAGCCTAAGTTTAAAATGCCCACCAATAACTCAGTGCGTTAGTTGATGAGACTCAAATTTGGCTTGAGCCGCCTGAAGATGGTATCATCAGTTGCTGATAGTTGCCACCAGTCGTGTTTTAAACGTCCAGAAAGACGCTATCCACCACTTCAAGATTCACATAAGTAATTGTGTTTGTCTCAGTCTGTTTTCTTTTAATGTGTAACATTAGTCCATGTCCTGAATCAGCTCTGAAATCTGGCTTTAGGACATTCTGTAGCAGCGCGAGGAAGATCTTTTTCCCAGCTGTTGTCATGCTTGTTAAACTGATACAGACGTTCAGCAGCCTTCGCTCACAGTACATGAAAGGGGGCTTATAAGATTCTTATATTGTTATCAGTTATTCAAAACAAAAAATACTACACACATCAACAGCAATCGTAGACTTTAGGCTACTTTTCAGCTTTTTATTATTTTAAGGAGATGCAACCTTTAGGCTGTAAACATATGATGTAAACCTATAGCAAAAACTACCAAACCATACCAAACACTATCAAACCATACCAAGAATAGCCCTGGTCTTATGTGGCCTGGCCATATGCATCTAGATAAGTCTAGATCTGAAAAGCTGTGACTTGTGTGTAACAGTGATGTTTATGGATTCCAGCTATTAGCCAAAATTTACAAGATGCCTTCCAAGCCGGTGTTCCTCGGGGCGCGGCTGGCCAGTCTGCCCATGAGAGCTCAGGAACGGTCTGTGAGCAGCGAAGATGGCATGGACTGTGTTCTAGCAGAGTTTGACGATGACACAGGTGACTCCCAAACTTCATCTCACTCTGATTTCATTTAAGGAGCCCAGGCAGTGGACAATAACAGTGCATGTTGCGTTCAGAACATTACTTGAAGGATTATAAAGTGGCAAGTTATAGACATCCGGTATAAAAACTGTGTTGAATCCAACACGACACTCAAATCTTTAAGGCTGAGTGAATTTGTGTGTCTGCAGGTCTGATCCAGGTGTGGATCCTCCTGTTGGAGCAGTTGACTGCAGCTGTATCGAACTGCCCCCGGCAGCATCAACCACCCACCCTGGAACTGCTGTTTGAGCTTCTCCGAGAGGTCACCAAGACGCCAGGTACTCGGCAACTCTTCCACAGTTTGGGCATTCCTGGCCAAATAACATATTTTGTTGATTTGTGAATTGAAAAGAAGTAAACACAACCTCTGCAGCAAACTACACTATAGATTGCACCCATATGAGCTTGCTGGATGCCCCAAATTCATGGACATTAATATGGGGTTTTTGCTGCTACAACAGCTTCCACTCTTCTTGGAAGCTTTCCCCAAGAATTTGGAGTGTGTCTCAGTCAAAAGAGCCATTTGGAGCCATTCAGTCAAAAGAGCTTTTTTCAGATCAGACATGTCTTTATGGAGCTTGGTTTGTGCACAGGGGCTCAGTCATGGAACAGGAAAGGCAAAAATGTCTTTGTGCTGTAGCATCAACATCACCGTTCACTGGAACTGAGAGGTCCAAACCCTGAAAAACAGCCCAGCCCATCATCCCTCCTCCACTATACTTTACTGTTGGTACTATGCATTCCGTTAGGTAGCATTCTCCTGGCATCCACCAAACCCAGATTCATCCATCAGACTGACAGACAGAGAAGCGTGATTCATGTTTCCACTGCTTTTCGAACCCAGTGGCGGTGTGCTTTACACCATTCCAGCCGACACCTTCTATGTCAGTGCTTAGTAACACTCCCTTTGGCACATATGACAGCTTGCAAATGCTTTTTGTAGCCAGTTAGGAGTTTTTCTGTTCATTGTTGTCACAGTTTTTAAGGTCATCAAATATAAAGTAACTGTGCATTAACATTTACAGAAAAATGCTCATTTTTAATAGTTTGCTGCAGTGTTTTTGGACTATATGTACTAGGGGTGTAATAACACACTCAACCTATGATTTGATTTGATTCACGGTACTGGGTTCATTATTCAGTGTTCTCATTATACTTTGAACAATACGTCCATGTATACACCTCAATCGTAATAGACTATACAATGTCTATCTGATTGAACGAGGTGGGTAATCCTGTAAATAATCCGTTAAATAGAAGAATAATATCCGTGTAAATGCCTGTATCTGATTACATTCCCTATCGGAAAGTTTAAGTCCGTTCTGCGTGTGCGTCGCGTCATAGTGAAAGTTTGTAATGTTCAACATGGCGGAGCAGAAGCAAATAAACACCTCAGGCTTGATCTAGAATCAGAATGTATTCAATCAGATTGACAAAAATCTTTGCATGTAAACACAGCCATTGTCACAATGCATTGTTACACCCCTAATATGTGCTGTTCTTTCCTCCAAAGGCCCAGGCTTTGCCATTTTCTCAGTCATCCAGCTCCTCCTGCCAGTCATGTCACTATGGCTGCAGCGCAGCCACGGAGATTACTCGTACTGGGACGTCGCTGCCGCAAACTTTAAGCATGCCATCGGCCTCTCCTGTGAGCTGGTAGTGGAGCACATCCAAACCTTCATACATTCAGGTGAGTCTATATTTGTGAGTTATGAATGTGAAACACTAGTTTAAAACGTGAAAACCTTCAGTTAATAGACTCTAATTGTTATTTAAAGTAGATGAAGAATACGTTTTCAGTGTTTGTGTGTCCTCCTGTAGATATGGGCTATGAAAGTCTCATTAACCTGATGCTAAAGGACCTGTTCAAGCTGTTGGTGTCCTGTGTGGCCGAGCCTGCAGAGACCATCTCCAGAGTGGGATGTTCCTGTATCAGGTGAGACTGTTTGCATGGAGGGAAAGATAATCGTAGTGAACAGCGTAGACCTTAACGGGGAAATTTTCAACATTTCTGTATAATTCAGTGATTGGGATGTAAGAAAAGTCATTCAGAGTGGTTTGGTGTGAAGCGGTTGATTGTAGAGACTCTGATTTCTTTACAGTGGTGGTGATAGGAACCAGGGGTCACCATGACTACAACACAAATAAAGCCATTTTATTTACTATCCAAAACCACCAGTGAACCTACACGAGTCTTCTGAGTTTTTATTTAGAATGTTGATGATGGTAAAATAGTCATAAATCTGAAAAAATATATTTTTTCTGGGGACTTTTTTTGCCTGACAGTGTCCTGAATGTATCCCTCTGTCATGAATAAATTTAAAATAGACGGTGATTCGCAAAGATTCATCCGATTTCAAAGCCTCATATTTTCATAACCGTGAGGCGCATATGAACCAATCACAATCCAACTGAAAGAGGGGGTCATAAAGTTTCTGTCTGTCAGTGGAAGATGGCTCCCTTCAGTCTGAGAGGAGATGAGACCCCTGAGCAGAAAGCGTTCTGCGTTCTCCACTTCAATAAGAGTGAATCCGTCATAACTGTGCAGAGTGATTTTCGTGAGCAGTGAACCTCCAACAGCTCAGAGCGTTCGGCGTTGGTTCCACAACACTGGATGATCTCCAAAATCGCACTGAAAGAGCCGTGAGTGCAGCGACACCCGACATGCTCAATCCAGTATGGGATGGGTTTGACTATGGCGTTGATGTTGTCTGTACAGCTGGAGGAGGTTCATACTGAGACCTTGTACAATTACATAATAAACTTTATGCTCAATTAAACCATTTACAGTTTGCTGCATTGATCTGTAATGATTTACAAGTGAAATAAATCATTTTGAAATCGGATGAATCTTTTTGAATCACCCTGTTTATACGTAGTCCAGAAACTTCTCAAAACCATTGTAAAACACTGTCTCAGGTATCGAACAAAATAATGACTTCTCAGGATGCAACCATTGCGCACCACAACCATTCAATTACACAACAATTTTGAAAAATCAGTGTAATTCCCCTTTAATTGAAACTCTATAAAGAGCATATGTTATGTGTGGCTTTTTTCAGGTATGTGTTGGTGACAGCAGGGCCTGTCTTTACTGAAGAGATGTGGAGGCTAGCCTGCTGTGCTCTACAAGATGCCTTTTCAGCCACCCTTGAACCTGTAAAGGTAGGTGAGGTTTTGCCCAAAGGGTAATACAATGATCAGGCATAACATTATGACATTATGATTTGTAGTTCTACAGTTACAGACTGTAGTCCATCTGTTTCTCTGCATACTTTGTTAGCCCCCTTTTACCCTGTTCTTCAGTGGTCAGGACCCCCATGGACCCTCACAGAGCAGGTACTATTTGGGTGGTGGATCATTCTCAGCACTGCAGTAACACTGATGTGGGGTGTTAGTGTGTGTTGTGCTTACAGACTACAGTCTGTAACTGTAGAACTACAAAGTGCACCTATATAGTAAGTGGAGCTGATAAAATGGACAATGAGCGTAGAAACAAGGACATAATGGTCATAATGTTTTGCCTGATCGGTGTAGTTTACTAGTTTAGTCGTAAAAATAATTAATAATTTAAAGCCTGCTATATTTTCATGATATTCAAACGTTTATAAACCTTCCTGTTACAATCAAGCCTTTGTTTGCTGAAACATGTTCTTTACGAGGATGTTTTTGCCAAATATGTTTGCAGTTATAACCAGTATTCAGACTGAGAAGTTATGCACAGTCATATGCAAAAGTTTGGGCACTCCTGGTCAAACACATCCTCTACAGTGAACATACTTCTGCACATTTTAATGCACAATTGCTGTTTGTTTGCCAAATCTAGCATATTAGGGAGAAAAAAATAACACACAAAATGTGACCTGCACAAATGTCATGGCATATTTTAGATTTTATATTTAATTTTTTCCAGTAACTCAGCAAAAAAGAGACCAATTTTCACTAAAATTAACAAAACATGTAATTTGACTGGGTGTGATCAGACTTTTGCATATAAATGTAATTGGGGGCAGTATTTTACTGATGTAAGCAAAAAACCTCTAATTTTGCTGGGGAAGTTGGGGGTCAAGTGCCTTCTCTCAAGGGATACACCAGTCAGTACTGGGAGTTGAATTCACGACCCTCTGGTTGCCGGCTCACCTCTCCTGCCGCTAGGCTGTCAGCCACCCTGATAGGTGATGAATTACATTTTACTTAATGATTTTTGAATATTTTAAATCCATTATGGAAATAATAGGCACTCTGAGTGCAGAAGGTCAGGTGTAAAGTGGTAACTTTTGCATCTTTTGAGTGTTTTGGTCTGCTTACTTGCTGATGCTCTCATTTGGCTGTTACATAACTGTGACTATAAGAGGCGATACTGAGCACTGAGATGCTGCTTACTCTGATTTCTGGCACCACTCTGAATAATATCCTCTGTGCGTATTTTGTTGAGTTGGGCACAAGCTTGTGCTTTGGCCAAGTGGTATACTAGTGAGGCTTGTTTAAATTGTCCACTCTTGGGCCTTAAAGTGGCCGTAAAATCACTGATCAATGCAGACTCTGCACCAGAATGGGGCATCCATGTGACAGGGAGGAAAAAAAGAAAAACTAAGGAACATACGGGACGAGAAATCTGCAGTACTGTGCTGCAGTCGTCCCTGCTGTTTTTCTAAAGGCTCTTTCACATTCAGGAGAGAATAACCAGCAGAGCAGAACACCAAAGCTCTACACATGAATGAATCTGTCTGCAGACTTACCCTTAAAAACTTACAGCATCCCGGAAATGCAGGCAGTACGAAACGATGCGTGGAAACCCACCTATGTTAATCGATAACATTTTAAACCAGACACACGTTCAGTTTCACAGTGACGTTTAGTTGTACTTCCACTATAAAGACATGCACAAAATAGAGGGTTTAGTGGGGCATGATGGAGCTGGAGATCAGTTGAAACTAAAAGTTTTGATCTTGGTTTAAAACAACTAATAACACAGTCAACTCTATTTAATCTGTTGCTTGTTTTGGGTGTATGACAATGTAAGTATTCATTTGCTTCTGTTTTTATGTTTGTAACTGTTATCTTAGCAACAGAAATTATTTATATAGTTTAGTTTACCACTCGGCTGTATTAGAGTACTAACCAGTATGATTACAGAGAGCTGAAGTTTATTTTATGTTACATTGTTTATTAATCTGTTTGTAGAATATCATCAATTGTACAACAGTTGTACACTGTAATATTATAACTTCTTTCTCTAATAGTCATTGGTACTGTGGCACATATCCACCATCCTAATTGCACTGCATGCTTTAAATCGCTGTTGTCGGAAGAAAACCTTGTATCTCCATTTTTGTCGTTTTTCAGTTTTTTGACATAATTTGAAAATGCCTGTTGCTCTTTACCTTGTGTGTAAATTTCATGAAGCATGGACCAAAAGAAACAGCTCAGAACAACTTGGAAAAATGTCTGGTTCCATTGACTTACATTAAAACTAAATCATGTTTTTTCCTTCTCCTGTAAAGTTACCATTTTGGAGATACAAGGTTTTGTTCTGACAACAGCGAAATATAGCTTATCATCATCATCATCATCATCATCATCACTTTTATTTATATAGCGCCTTTCCCATGCTCAAGGACGCTTTACAATCAAAGAGCATCAACACATTAAACAACACATTAAACAAAAGGACAACACAGGTAAACATTAAGTATAAACGGAACAACGGTAACACAGAGATTTAAATGAAGACAGAGAGGTTGCATCCCGAATAGACTGGGGGAGAGAATTCCATAACTTGGGAGCTACTACGTTAAATGATCGACCACCCATAGAAGCCAATTTAAATCTAGCAACATGAAGAAGGCCTAGATTTTGTGATGTCAAGGTACGGGATGGGACATATAAATGAAGAAGCTCTGCCAAGTATTGAGGAGCCAGACTGTGCAGAGCTTTATACGTTATAAGGAGAACTTTGTACTGAATACGGAATGTAATGGGCAACCAGTGAAGACTGAAGAACAGGGGTGATGTGGTCATTCTTTTTAGAAAAGGTGACGATCCTATCAGCGGCATTTTGAACATACTGTAACCGAGTGAGGGTTTTGACAGGGAGGCCAGAAAAAAGAACATTGCAGTAGTCTAACCGTGATGTCACTAATGCAAGCACAAGTGTTTCTGCATCGGCTTGGCTGAGAAATGGTTGGAGGCGAGAAATATTGCGAAGATGGAAAAATGCTGTCTTACAACGGAATTGATGTGGATGGAAAAAGAGAGTGTAGGGTCAAAAATAACTCCGAGGTTGCGGACATGGGGAGAGCTTACATTATATTTTCTTTATTTCATTACAAACACATATTATACCATACTACAATTCAGTAACTTGGCCAACTGCCTTCACCGTTATCTCTCCGGAAATAAATTATAATTTAAGCGGACATAAACCTCTGGATTACTTTGATCTTTCTGATAGAGGGATTAGGCCAGACTGTTTACACCTGCATTTCACAAATACAGATCCTTAGTAGAAGCCGGCCTTGGATCAGTTGACTGTCTGATCGTGTATAAACTGAAATGTCAGCAAGTTGTGCCAACAGTGTCACTGTCAGTGTTTTCTGTTCAACCCTGTAGAACCTGCTAGCATGTTTCCGGAGCGGTTCCGACACGTTCACGGGAGACGCGTGTGAAGTGAAAGTAGCGGCCCCCACCCACTCAGCTTCTGCAGAGGCCGAGTACTGGAGGATCCGCGCCATGGCCCAACAGGTGCTCTTTAATTAACACGGCCTCATAGTCTGATACTTCGACAGTCCACAAAGTAATAGAAACTTCATACTAGGAGGGGGTGATGTGGTGAAAACCTCATATTATGGTACTTAGACATTCCCACAATACACATATCACAATATTCTAACAGACTGACACAGTGCAGTAGTAGTGCATCATAGTGTTGTAGTCAATAAATTCATTATCGTTCATTATACGTGATATACACTATATGGACAAAAGTATTGGGACACACCTCTTAATCATTAAATTCAGGTGTTTCATTCAGTCCAAATGCCACACGTGTATAAAATCAAGCACCTAGCCATGCAGTCTGCCTTCACATACATTAGTGAAAGAATGGGTTGTTCTAAAGAGCTCACTGAATTCGAGCGTAGTGCTGCAATAGGATGCCACCATTGCAACAAATGAGTTCACGAAATTTCTTCCCTCCTAGATTTTCCACGATCAACTGTTAGTGGTATTATTGAAAAGTGTGTTTGGGAACCACAGCAACTCAGCCACGAAGTGTCAGACCATGTAAAGTTACAGAGCGGGTCGCCGAGTGCTGAGGAGCGTAGAGCATAACAGTCTCCAACGCTCTGCTGATCAATAACTGCAGAGTTCAAACTCCTCTGGCATCTACATCAGCATAAAAACTGCACTGGGAGCTTCATGGAAGGGTTTCCATGGCCGAGCAGCTGCATGCAAGCCTTACATCACCAAGCACAATGCCAAGCGTCGGCTGGAGTGGTATAAAGAACTGTCACTGGACTCTGGAGCAGCAGAAACGTGTTCTGTGTAGTGATGAATCAGCTTTTCTATCTGTCAGTCTGATGGACGAGTCTGGGTTTGGCGAATGCCAGGAGAACGTTACCTGCCTGACTGCACTGCGCCAGCTGTAGAGTTTGGTGGAGGAGGGATGATGATATGGGGCTGTTTTTCAGGGGTTGGTCTAGAACCCTTAGTTCCAGTGAAGGGGAATCTTAATGCTTCAGCACCAAGACATTTTGGACAATTGTGCGATTCCAACTTTGTGGGAACAGTTTGAGGGAAGAACCTTTCCTGTTCCAGCATGACTGAGCCCCAGTACACAAAGCAGCTCCATAAAGGCCTGACTGGGTGAGTTTGGTGTGGAAGAACTTGACTGGCCCTCACAGAGCCCTGACCACAACCCCATCGAACACCTTTGGGATGAACTAGAACAGAGATTGTGAGCCAGGCCGTCTCGTTCAACAGTGTCCGAGAGTGGAAGCTGTTATAGCTGTGAAGGGGGACCAACTCCATATTAATGCCTATGGATTTAGAATGGGATGTCAAAAAAGCTCCTGTAGGTGTCCCAATACTTTTGTCCATATAGTATATATTAATGCATCATATTTTATAATATATTTTGTAGAATGTAACATTAAATAATACATAGCCTGAAAATACTATGAATTATTATTATATATATAGTCCTATGGACCAAAAAAGCATACATTCATTTTTATTACTAAATAAAAACAGTAATAAAAAGATTTCAATCTGCCCTCAGGGGATGTTTGAAATTTGGATCCAATGAACATCAACAATCAAATAATACCCAGTTAAGCCATCATAGAGAGATCAATTAGATCCTCAACCAGCAGCAAACATATTTTGTTTAAAGAACAGATTTACGGCTTCAATTTTCTAAAAACACATTGTTTTTCTCTTACTGTTCATCTCTATTCACTCTGTCTGAAACGCTCTGTTAGAGCTCCTGTGCCTTTAAGCCCCGCCTCCCGATGAGCCTTTTATTTTACAAAACAAAATTATGAACATTGAAAATGAGCATAATAGGTCCCATTTAAACGTAATAAAAATGAACAAATAAAAAATAAAGTTGAAGTTTTTGTGGATATTCAGTAATATTCAGTTTCCAGTAACTGCAGACGGAAACATCGCACTCGGTAAGTCTACCTTAAACCGGGACGGAAAATGATGTCAAGACCATTTACACTCTTTAAACTGGGCACAACAACACTAGTGCTACATCTAAAAACAGCTGTTGAATTCTGGGCACAATGATTTTTACTCAACATTTCATATATGCACTGCACTGAATTCAGTTTAACAGGATTAATTGTGCTCTTTATTTAACGCTTTCAGCAGCACACTATGAAATTGTATTGATTTTTTTTGTCCAAAATTAGTCATTAAGATTGTTAGTTGAGCTGCATGTTTAAAGGAACCCTTTTGGGAGACTGGGAACAATGCATGAGTAGCACAGTTGTACTATGTTTATGTGCCTCTATAAAAAACACAAAATATTCCACATTTTTTGACCTCATGGACCCACCAGAGAGAAAAACAGACTAAGACTAAATGACTGAGAAGAGCCCCAGAACACAAGCTAACATGAGGAAATATAAAAACACAATGCTCATGAATATTAAACATAAGACCCCAAAGGTTAATGAAATATGCAGTAAGTCAGTGTTCTTTAAGTACTAAAGATATTCATGATATACTCAGAAATGTTGAATTACAAATAAAGAAGTTTGTCGAAGTCCACAGGATGATCTCCAGGAATCTGCTCAACATGGCTTGTTTTCCCCTTTGTGTTTCAGGTCTTTATGCTGGACACTCAGTGCTCTCCCAAAACTCCCAGCAGCAAAGAAGGGTTTGAGCACGCTCAGTCCTGTGTGCTCATCATTGAGCTTCCTGCAGACCAGCAGTCCAACGGCCACACTCAGAAGAGGTGGGAATCTTATGGGTAGCTGAATGGAGATGGTGTTTTTTGTGTGTTTGTTATTTTTGTTTTTTTGTGTGTTTTTTTGCAGAGTGCCTATCCCTGTTAATTCCTATTTTTAATAAAGTTGAATGTTTTTATTTCTCGATAGGGTTGTCATTAAATCAGAATTATGGTACCAGTGCCAGGAATCACACTGCTTGATACCAAATGATACTGTGGCAAAAAGTAAAACCTCATCATTGTGTGAACACCAAAAAAATTGTGAAGCATTTAAGTACCACCAACATTTAATAGAGGATTCCAAAAGAGATGACGTCAGTTAAGAAAGTTATTAATAAAATAGAGAAGATAAATTAGCTGTGATACTTTGGAAATCACTAATCATACACCGATCAGGCATAATTATCAGTTTGAGTTCTCAAAGACAAATCAAATATAAAAACAAACAAACCCATTTGAACATATAGTTTTAAAAACAGTATCTGACAAAATTATGCATCAAATACTAACAATGAGAGATGAGCACGTGAGAAAAAAAACATTACAGTGCTGATGTAACCAAAAGTACTGCGGATTATATGCAAGTACGGGTTCCAGCGAAACTCACACATCTCATTTACAAATGAATTGAAAAGTTCTTTAGGTGGTTCTTCTATGGCATTTCTCTTAAGACCATTTTTCTTGACGTTTTTATTTTATAAGAATGTCAATACAGTGTCAACCTGGTGCTTTCTAATTTAAATAAAGAATAAAGTGTTGGAAATATTGCAAGTTAGTGTTGAATTGCCACTTTGCAGTTCAGGGTGGCCGATATGGCAAAAACATATGATATTATAAAGACATTTTCATACGACGGTGTTTTAGGGGCACTGTTAATAAAAATAAAAATAGTACACTTCAAGAATAAAGTCATGATATTTTGAGAAGAAAGTCGTAATATTTCGAGAAAAAAGTCGTAATATTTAGAGAAAAAATTCGTAATATTTCGAGAAAAAAGTCGTAATATTTCGATTAAAAAATTCGTAATATTTCAAGAAAAAATTGTAATATTTCGATTTAAAAAGTTGTAATATTTCGAGAAAAAATGCGTAATATTTCGAGAAAAAAGTCGTAATATTTCGATTAAAAAAGTTGTAATATTTAGAGAGAAAAAGTCATAATATTTGGAGGATAAAGTGGGCTAACTGTAGGGGGGGCTGACTGTAGGGGGGCTGCCATAACGCGTTGGGGTCTCGGTTGCTGTACTGGCGCCGGAGCTCCACTCACTCCTGTCTCTCTGTGGATCATTTTGATCATCATTCTCACTGTCTGTGAAACTTCATGCCCTCTTTGAATGGGGGGAGATGTAGCCCCCGATAGCCGTGTAGACGACCCTGCCTGAGATTCTCCTTCAACAACACAGACAGACAGTTTCCTCCGAGTCCGTCTGGCTCTTTATTCCAGATAAACACAGTTTCCTGCTCAGCCGTTTCAGCCGGTTCTTATACTATAACAGGCTGGTGCTGCTGTGCAGGAGAGACAGGGAGACTGAGTGTTTCTTTATGGGTGAATCGATATGAAAGTAGAACTCCACCAACTCACCTCCCCTCATTTAACACGAGGAGGCGCTGCTTCACTTTCGCAAAGACTTTGGTCACAATATTGCAACCTTTCCTGGTATTAATGCCACTTTAATGTCAGAATTCTACGACTTTATTCTCGAAATATTATGATTTTATTCTCGAAGGCTACTATTTTTATTTTTTATTAACAGTGGCCCTAAAACATTGTTGTATTTTCATGATACACAATACTTATATTTATTTTTTATAAAGACAAAAATGCCCCAGTGGTGCTAGATTTTAAAAATTCTTTTAAAAGCTATGAGTACAAAGTTTTATTTAGCATTTTACACAATGCACTGTACAAAATCCAGTTCAACAGGATTAATTATGCTCAATTATCAGTGAGACATGCAGTTATTCTGTGTCCTTTAAGTACAGACGATACCCATGATATACTCTAAACAGCACACTGTAGTATATCACGATGATGAAATATCATCATATTGCCCACCACTAATTGCAGTATTGAAAAGTGTTGGGCTTTTGTTAAACTGTGCAACTCTGTTTCTCCATTTACAGACAATGAGTCTGTTTACATGCATTCAATAATCTGATCATAATCTGATTTCTGCAGTAATCTGATTATTCAAATGGTCATGTAAACAGCACCCTCCGATTTCTTAGATCGGAGTAAGGTCTAAGGTGAGAGCTGGATTTCAGCTCAGTAATCAGATTTCTCAGTGCTTGTAAACTCTTACTCTGATTTCGGATTACTTTCGGATTTCTCAGTCTGTGCATGTGCGGAAATGAAACGTAAATATTCTTCATCTTCTAGATGATATAAATTCATATTTTCAGGTTAAGTGGCGCGATGTTTAAAAAAAAAAAAGCTGCGGCATGAAAGTTGAGTTTTACAGTATGTTTACATCACGTCTTCTTCTGTGAGTTTATTGGCTGGTTGTAAAGCAGAAATCTGATTACTGTCTGACTTATGTAGACCTGGAGTTTCCCCAGTATCTGATTACTCAAGTGCATGTAAACACGTTGATCAGATTACTGACAAGATCTGCAGTTATCCGATTATTAAGTGCATGTAAATGGACTCAATTTCTCAAAACAATTATTTAGTTTAGTTAGTTGAATTAAATTGATATTTCTTCTGCTGCTTTTCATTTGCTGTCAGTGTCTTTTTGTCTTGATCTGTCATTGTCTGTTACTGTAAAATATTATTACTTATCTGTAAAGCACGTGGAGCTGCCACTGGTATGAAAACGTGCTCTATAAATAAAGATATTATTATTATTATTATTATTATTAATAATAATAATAATAATAATAATATATTTTGTTGTTATTGTTAATTGAAAGCTCTGTTGCAGTTACCTGATTTTTATGAACTCATTCACTTCTTAAACTTAATGTTATATGTTTATTTCTTTTTTACTTGCTGAACTTGCTGCAGGAAAATTGGGTAAGGCTGAACCTGCATGCTTTACTTTTCTTAGAATCTCTTGTTTGTCTCCTCTGGCCTCCCTGCAGGTTAAAGTATAAAGCTGGGTTCGCAGATTAGTGAGAACTAGGGCTGGGCGATAAAACGATAATGATAAGTATCGCGATATAACTTTTCCTCGAAAGAGCGATAAGACAGGTTCGATACATTTTCGATATAATACACCATTCTCACACTTCCACGTTTTAGCGAAAGCCCTGGTGGCGTTTTCTACTGCAAGGAAAGCGACACTACTCTGCTGTCGCCAGGAGAGGGCGCACTTCTGAGTTTATCGACTTGATTAGAGAGGGAGGGGGCCACGAGTAAAAAAAGGGTCGCCAAATATACTTTAGCAACGGCTGAAACGCGGAGTTATACATTCCCTGTTTGAGTGGAGCGACCGGCGATCTGTTCTCCTGTGGCCGAGTGTGAGTGACGAGGTCAGCGGTGTAACTGTACTGACCTACAGTGAGCTCACCTCTTTCCGTGCATCCTAACAACTTTAGCGGTGTTAAATCACGTCTGCAGCGCCGTGTTACAGCGCCAAACCGTCATATTTTAGTATTAGTGCATTCTCGAGCAACGAAAGTGAAAGAAAGAAGTGGGTTCATGCAAATTACAGCCCTGATTTAAAAAGTAAAGAAAGTAAACTGAGGAAGCTGTGAGGCATTGGAGAGCGGGAGAGCGCTGTCTTTCCAGGCTAGCTGTTTTTAGCAGCTGGCTAACCTGAAGCAGCTCCGTCACTCCACAACACGGAGAACTGATGATACTGTAGATCAAACACGACACAAAATCACCACTTTCAGTTTAAACATACCTAAAAGGAGGACTCTGTGACTGGTGTGAGAGATTCACACTGCAGATAATGCTTTTACACAGCGAGCGTCAGATATACTGCGGTTCACCCCTTAAACTACTGCGATAGCCTAGAGAAACCCAGCCGTCTAGCTGGTGTCTGAATACTGTGATCTGCTCTGACATGGATGTGGTAGGAGTGACAGCAGTGACCGACCGAACCGAGTTGACGTTGTTGAGAAACTAAAGAGTTCAGCACTGTTGTTGGCCGCTTGTTTAGCGTTTGTAGCGGGGTAGCCGAGCGCTCGACACCAGACAGCTAAAATAATCTGTTTTCCTTCTTAAATCATGTCTATTACAAAAATTGCAGCTGTGCTTTTCAAGCTGATAAAAACAGCTCAGAAACTTTCTCCCACTGTCCCAAGACAGATTAGTGAAATGTTCCACTGTTTGCCGAGTGTTTGTCATGATCGGACCATAAGTGATAGTTTAAAACCACAGTTAACCCCAGGAGCAAAATCAGAAATCATGATTCGACATTTATCGCGATATGTAACGATATCGAACGATATGAATTTTGTTTATCGTGATAACGTTTTTGGTCATATCGCTCAGCTCTAGTGAGAACTTAATACAAAGTAGCTGAAAATCTCTGGGCTGTCTTTAGGGAAATTACATGGGATAAATTCTGAAAAATGTTTAAATCTTTCAAGTTCAGCAGCTCTAGAATACCGTTTCCTACTGGTGAACATAATGGGCATGGCCAAGAAAGTGTCAGAAAAACAGTTAGAGGATTCTGAATTGTTATTCTAAGTTGTTATGGTACAGTTACTTTCCCCTATGATCATAAGTTCATTAGTACTTGATAAAAGCATGAATCTCACAATGCAGCTGTTCATTTTTAATGATTGTGAAAGGTTTTTTGAAATGCATGGCTTCTCTGTTCACTGCAGCATTCCATTCAGGACAATCGTGGTGAGTCTGCTGTCCCACCAAGTGCTGCTGCAGAACCTCTATGACATCCTGCTGGAGGAGTTTGTGAAGGGCTCCGGGGGCGCTGAATCCCAGGATCGGGTCACACCGGTCTCGGAGCCCAAATCTGCCGGCTTCCTGCGTTACATATCCATGCAGAACCTGGCCATCATCTTTGACCTGCTGCTGGACTCGTACCGCACAGCGCGAGACTTTGACACGCGGCCCGGCCTCAAGTATCTCCTTATGAAGGTGTCGGGGGTGTGCGGGGCTGCTAACCTCTATCGGCAGTCCACCATGAGCTTCAACATTTACTTCCAGGTGCCTTTTCAGGTTTGATGTGTATCGCTGCTGTCGGAAGAAAACCATGTATCTCCACTTTGTCATTTTTCAGTTTTTGACATAATTTGAAAATGCCTGTTGTTCTTTACATTGTGTGTAAATTTCATGATGAATGGACCAAAAGCAACGGCCCAAAACGACTTGGATAAAAGTCTGGTTCCATTGACTTACATTGGAAGTAAAGTAGGTTTTCCTGTAAATTTATCATTGTGGAGATACGAGGTTTTCTTCCAACAACAGCGATATGTTTCCGTATTCGGGGTCTGTTTCAAATATTTTTAATACAATACTTTGCTGAAGTTGCAAATGTTTGGTAGATTCACAAAAATTCACAATAAAATGATAACACTGGGCCTCATTCATCAGTTGTTTTTTAAGAAGACATTTCGGTAACACTTTCTATGAATGTCACCTTTATAAGCATCTATGAACACATTCATAACATGTTATAATGCATTCATAAGGCATTATAAACATGGCTATAAATATTTATTAAAATGCATTACACGGTATAGCCATGCTTATTATGCATTATGAATTGTTAACATAATACATTATAAGTACTGATCATAACAAATTATAAGAGCTCATAAGTCATATTTGTCCGCTCTAAGTAAAGTGAAGCGTACTGTACTAAAGCCTCCTCCAGTGTGTAGTGCTGCATCAGTGTTTTACCCAATGTGGAAAGGTAATGTACACCACCGTTAGCTTGGTATTTGTCTTTACTTTACGCTCTCCAAGCTGGGACTGACTTCTTTGGCACTGTTATAACATGTTATACTGTCAGTGTCAAAGAAGTCAGTCCCAGCTTGGAGAGCGTAAAGTAAAGACAAATACCAAGCTAACGGTGGTGAACATTACCTTTCCCACATTGGGTAAAACACTGATGGCAGCTCTAGTTTAAACTCTGACATTTGAAGCCTGTAATGTGCTTTACTGTGAATGTTTTAGTGTTTCAGTAAATCCTTCAGTAAATACTTCAACTTGAAGCCTCACTCTGAACACTGGAGGAGGCTTTAGTACAGTACGCTTCACTTTACTTAGAGCGGACAAATACGACTTATGAGCTCTTATTTGTTATGATCAGTACTTATAATGTATTATGTTAACAATTCAGAATGCATAATAAGCATGGCTATAATGTAATGCATTTTAATAAATATTTCTAGCCATGTTTATAATGCCTTATGAATGCATTATAACATGTTATGAATGTGTTCATAGATGCTTATAAAGGTGGCATTCATAGAAAGTGTTACCGACATTTCTTCTTAAAACCCATCCAAAAGCAGTTTTTATGAAGATTCTGACCTTCACCAGTTTTCTTATTTGGGATTTGTTCTTAGGTAAGAACAGAATCTACACACACTCAAAAATACAAAGGTGAGAACAGTTCTGCGCTTTAAGAACCCAACATGAATCTGACGTAGACGTTTTCTTGGGACCTTTCACAAGAACACATTCATGAAAAACTCATTGGTGAATGAGGCCCAACACTAATGATGAATGGAAGAAAATGATTCATTGTTTTTACATTGAAATTGCAGCTTCAAAGAGTTTTGCAATTTGAAAGAGTCGAAACAATTTTAACCCCTCAAACTTCTCTCAAACCATTCAAACCACATCACGGTCTAAAATAAGGTGGCACTGACTTCTTGATGTGATGTAAAGCACAGTATGACTCACTGTGAGCTACAAAAATGAACTAAAACCTCACCAAGTAGCTGAACACTGCAATAAGCCTCATTAGACAAACAAGTGTTGTGCTGAATTCTGCCTAAATAAATAAATAGAAACAGCAGAAAATTGCAAAAATCATCTGTAGCATCTGTATACCTACTTGACAAGCATGTATGTGAAGGAATTGAGCACATCACCTGTTGTCTAAAGTGTCTGCCCGTCGTATTCAGCTATATGATGAGTGGGTGATCATTTTTGTAGCTCACAGTAAGTTATACTGTATCCTTAACCACAAGTCTCCATCACCTTATTGAAGATCTGGATGCGGTTTGAGTGGGTTAAGAGACGTTTGGAGGATGTATTTAGGGAAAACTTTTGGGTGACTGTTGACTTCTAGTGTTTGTTAGCAATGTTGGTCTTGTAGCTCCAGTTCTAAACTAAAAAGGTAAATTTGGAGAACAAACATGTTTGGCTGATTGACTACATTTGGGCTAAGTGAAAAATTGTGAGAAGTTGTTTATTAAAAATGTTCCATTAAAAAGGTTCTTCAAACTCAAACGCATTTTATTTGCAAAAGAACCATCAATTGAAAGTTTTTTTTTAGAGAAGAAAAAATTTCTGTGGTCGTCAGGTTGGCTTAGAAAAGGTAGCAATAGATTCGAGGTAGCAGTGGATTTAAGGTTTAAGTGGATTTAGAATACCATTGGTTTTAAAGCAGCAGTAGATTTAAGGTACCAGTGGATTTAAGGTAGCTTAAATGGATCTTCTCCTTATAACGCTTTTCGGTTCCAGAGTATTTTTGAGAATACTCCAATAATCCATTTACTCAGTGCTCCTTTTTCTCTGCTGATGTTGTCCAGGCTCTGCTCTGTGCCATGCTGACCAACCAGGAGAACATCACTGTGGACCAGGTGAAGAAGATCCTCAGCGAGGAAGAGGAGGGCAGCTCAGACTCCTCGCAGCAGTGCTCGTCCGAAGACGAGGACATCTTCGAGGAGACAGCGCAGGTGAGCCCACCGCGCGGACGGGAGAAGCGGCAGTGGCGCACACGAGTCCCGTCTCTGAGCACCCAGCCTGTCAGCAGCGTGGACTGGGCCTGGTTGGTCAAGCGCCTGCACAAGCTCTGCATGGACCTCTGCAACAACTACATCCAAATGCATCTGGACCTGGAGAGCAGCGCTGAGGAGCAGCCTCCGCTCCGGCCCCCCGACGCCGTCTTTTTCCTGCCCCTCTTCCCCTCCGAGACCTCCACGCCTTCCACGGGGGGGCACTCGGGACGCGGGACGCCGTCGGAGGACGGCTTCCGCCTCCACCTGGCTGACACGCCCTCGGAGGAGGCGCACAGCCCCGGTGTTGCCGGGACCAGCCTGCCCCAGCTGAGAGGCGACAGGAGGGGGGCCGAGGCTGGGCGTAAGAAAGAGTGGTGGGAGAGCGCCGGTAACAAGCTGTACACCATCGCCACCGACAAAACCATCACCAAACTGATGATCGAGTACAAGAAGCGCAAGCAGCAGCACAACCATGCCGCGTTCATCAAAGAGGTAAAGGTGGGTGAAAAGAGGGCTGAGGCGGTGACGATCAGAGGGCCGGACTCTCCGGGGCCCCAGAGGCCCCAGCAGCTGGTGGAACAGGGGCCCATGCGGCACTCGTTCAGTGCAGGACCAGAGCTGCTGCGGCAGGACAAGAGACCCCGCTCAGGCTCCACAGCCAGCTCCCATAACATCTCCCTGAGAGACTCAGAGGCGCAGATACAAGTAAGAGGGATCTGTTTATTTTTACTGTTTATATTTTTGTGGATTACTGAGGCTGTTAAGTATAAATAAAAACACTTACATTGTGGGCTATACAAGAATTACTCCATCAAGTAAAATTAAATGTTTAATGAACACGTTTTTGTGTACAGCCAGTATAAATAAACATACAGTACTGTGCAAAAGCAAAACCAGTTTCTAAGACTGAACACTGGAGGCAGATTTCTTTGAGGAACTGAAACTGAGTCTCCTGAAAAGAATGGAAGCTGGAATAAATGGAAAGAGTGGACACACTAAATACTGTAAAATTGATATTTATATGCTTGTTTTTTTAGGCTGCAGTGTAATTTCCTGTTAAAAACATTTGTCGCTTTCATTACTGAAGCTGAAAATGAATAACTTTTATTCATAACTTAATGGTCGTTTTGACTGGCAGTTAAATAAATTAAGGGTGGTCTGTGACTTTTGCACAGTAATGTAAATAAAAAAAAGTCCAACCAATAGAAAAATGGCCCTTTGCCACTTTTAAACATTTATATTTAAACATTTTTCCTCAGCATAGTCCTAAATGAACTAAAAAGGTAATGCATTTTTTAATTTTATTTACTTAAAATGTACTTATATGTATGTTTGGTGATTTTTTTACTGGATGTTGAATCCAAAGGGTTTTATTTTGCTGGGCTTGCAGATATTTTTCTGCTCAAAAAACAATTTTACCAGCTAACTGCATAGATCCCTGATAATCCCTGTCTGTACTAAGGACTCACATTTAAATGTACTTAAATATTAAAAGTAAATGTACTGTGTAAAAAAACAGATTAGGGCTGCACGATAAATCATATTTTATGTTATTGTGATATGAGTTTCCACAATGAACACATCATTAGAACGGCGATGACAGAACAGATCTAAATACCTCAAACATGCAGCACCTGAGAGACGTCATTACACGCCTGCTTCTCTGCGCTGGGACTGAACCAGCTCTCCCACGTGGGAGACGAGTAACTTAACCATTCAGCCGTATGGCAACGGAAATTCAACTGCTGTGTCTGATCCACTCAGACCAGCGCAACACAAACTAACATACCACCACCACGTCAGTGTTACTGAAGTGCTGAGAATGATCCACCACTAACTTTAGTGGAAATTCAGCTATGAAACACACACTCAGTGCTCAGGCTCTGCTGGTTTTTTGCTGACCAGCTGGGCTACTGAAGCTTGTTACCTTATGTCCCCCAGAGTCCTTCAAAATAAGAGTCCCGGACCAACTAAGAAGACAGTGCCTACCTACACTCAACCAAAAGCAACAACACCACTTTTAAAAGCAGAAGTGTTGTTGTTGATTTTGGTTGCTTCTGGTTGTTGCTTTTTGTTGAGTAAGTACAACCAGACGCGTCTGATGCCGCAGTATTTAATAACTAAATAAATAAATAAAATGAAACAAGAATGTGTATTTGTTCTTGTTTGCCTTTATAAAAAATAAATATTTCTTTATTTGGTTTTGAAGCCTTTGTTGAAAAAGCTGTTGAGGTAATGTTGACTGTTTCTCAGCCCTTTAGTGCACAAAAATGTGCGTGTAGTTCTGATTTAAATAGTCGTTGGTGTTTCATTTCTTCTTATTTTCCAGAATAGTAAGTGGGGCTTTTGTAATTTTGTATTTTGCTTTTTGTTTAAAGAGGGGTTTAAAGAGAGGTTAGTTAGTTTCTCTTTTTACATGTCCCAAAAATGTCTGCACTTGCTTTGCATCCAGCCAGAGACGCATTATTTTGATAAAAATTTATCACTTCTCATATTGTCATCATGATTTCTAAGAGCTTTGTCAAACATCGCATTTTAGGCCAATATCGTGCAGCCCTAAAACAGATATAGCAGTTCATATCTGCATGTTATAAATGAAATAAATGCCTGTCTCTTTAGTTTAAGGTCCCTTATGTCAATACAGTGTCATTTACTTTATAAAACATCTCATTTTGTCTTAAGCTGTGTGTAAATGCTCAAGCATTGCTTTATACACCGATCAGCCATAACATTATGACCTTGTTTCTACGCTCATTGTCCATTTTTATCAGCTCCACTTACTATATAGGTGCACTTTGTAGTTCTACAGTTACAGACTGTAGTCCATCTGTTTCTCTGATACTTTGTTAGCCCCCTTTTACCCTGTTCTTCAGTGGTCAGGACCCCCATGGACCCTCACAGAGCAGGTACTATTTGGGTGGTGGATCATTCTCAGCACAGCAGTAACACTGACGTGGTGGTGGTGTGTTAGTGTGTGTTGTGCTGGTCTGAGTGGATCAGACACAGCAGTGCTGCTGGAGTTTTTAAACACTGTGTCCACTCACTGTCCACTCTATTAGACACTCCTACCTTGTCAGTCCACCTTGTAGATGTAAAGTCAGAGACGATAGCTCATCTGCTGCTGCACAGTTTGTGTTGGTCATCCTCTAGTCCTTCATCAGTGGCCACAGGACGCTGCCCACAGGACGCTGTTGGCTGGATATTTTTGGTTGGTGGACTATTCTCAGTCCAGCAGTGACACTGAGGTGTTTAAAAACTCCAGCAGCACTGCTGTGTCTGATCCACTCAGACCAGCGCAACACACACTAACACACCACCACCACGTCAGTGTTACTGCAGTGCTGAGAATGATCCACCACCCAAACAGTACCTGCTCTGTGAGGGTCCATGGGGGTCCTGACCACTGAAGAACAGGGTAAAAGGGGGCTAACAAAGTATCAGAGAAACAGATGGACTACAGTCTGTAACTGTAGAACTACAAAGTGGAGCTGATAAAATGGACAATGAGCGCAGAAACAAGGAGGTGGTCAGAATGTTATGACTGATCGGTGTAAGTACGTTACGCAATGCTTACGGATGCGTTATGAAGTTGTAGGTGGCTGCTTTCGTGTACTGTTATGTATGTTGATGATTTGGATGAAATAATACTTCAGTAATTTTCTTACAACTTAATCGGTCTGCTTTTCTCTTTATTTCAGGCATGGACCAACATGGTCCTCACCATCCTGAACCAAATTCAGCTGTTGCCGGACCCCACATTCATCGCCCTCCAGCCGGCCGTGTTCCCATGCATCAGCCAGCTGACCTGTCATGTGACTGACCTCAGAGTGCGGCAGGCGGTGCGCGAATGGCTGGGACGCGTAGGTCGAGTTTACGACATCATCCTGTGAGGAGCTTGCGTCGTTTTTTTTTTATTTTGTCGTTGTCGCTGTTGTGAATCGGCTTCGTCCACAGACCCATTTGATTGTAATTTATTTCCTGCTTTGGGATGTAGCGCTGACTGGGCTATGAAGGATTTCCTCTGTTTAATTTATGAACTTATTTATTGTTGTACTCTGTGGTCTCCGTAGAACATATTTATGTGAATGCTTTGCAAATCCTATGCTATTATACTGAGAATCTATATTTTGTTTATTTAAGCAATACCCCTCATGTGGTATTGAGTACAAGGACTTATGAAATTTACTTTATCAATATTACATTATCTATCAGCTTTAATATTTATTCCCAGCGAATCAACGTAGGGAAGAAGGTTGACTTTATGCACTTTCGTTGACGTCGTAATCTTTATGTAATGGAAAACACTGTTATTTCAGTGCTGTGGTTCATTTGCAACTTTCACATGACATAATTTAATGACCTGCCTCTGCCAGGTCTTAAAATATATACAATATTTTAATTCTTAAAAAAATTTACATATTGTTGATGGCGCAAGAAAATCTCTCAGACTTTCCAGGTAAGACCTTGAGTTTGCATGGTGTGTTTAAGGCTGCGTTCACATTAGCAGGCTGAAGTGGCACAAATCTGATTTTTTGTGACTCAGATCTCATTTTTTCAGGCCTGTGTGACACGCAAATCTGATCTTTTCAAATCTGACCTGAGCCACTTTCATATGTGGTCCTAGATCGGATACGTATCCGATTTGTGGCCATGTGACCTTAATGTGAAGCTCAGATCGGAATTCATGTGTTTTCTTCCACTGCACGTGCGCCATCATTCAGCGTTACCATGGCAGTAGCGCCGAACAGAAGTTAAAGCCTGTAAACGGTGGAAAAGCAGCTCATCTCACCTTTTTCTCCTTCGTCTCGCTCTAATAATGAAGCTGAGAGCTGATCAGAGTTAATGATCTTCTCAGCGAAGCTCGTTCTGCTCGTTAGTTTGTGCTGATGATGAACGTGATTCATTCACGTGACGTTACTGAGTAGGATGAGCTCATGAGGGTCATTTCAGGACGCCGGTTCGTCACATTAATGACAGATTTGAGTCACTTACCTAAACCTGTGTGAACCATCCTGTCAGAGAGATCGGATTTGAGCAAAAAATCTAATTTGAACAATGAGGCTTGTAATATGAACGTAGCTTAAGTGTCCCAGAGCTATGCTAGGCCCATCCCGATCATGACATTTTACTTGCCGTATGAATAATTTCAATTAACAATTTAACTGTCTTTTTCAAAAGACATATTAAGTTGTTTTAAAGTACAAGTCTAAGGTGGCCAGATTGTTTCTGAGTTTCTAAGTAGCTGCCAACTAATGACAAAAACAGCTCAAGCTCATATAAAAATATGTTACTCACCGCCGCCCTCTAAAGGTGTCAACAAACATCAAATAAACAAACAAAGTAAAATTGCTGTAGCTCCAATCGGAAGTTAGTTTGTTTTCGTGAGACCCGTTACATGTTTTCTACTTACCTTATTTGCATGTATTTGCCTCAAACCCCCTGATGAAAACATTCCCAATTGAATTCTGTTTGTTATGACGTAAATGTATGCTTGAGAGAGCAAACAGCTGTTTAACAACTAACACACAACTGCGATCAGTTAATTGTTGTGCCTAAGAGGGGTTTGCTGTGCTTTTCTTGTGGTAGGAGCAAAACAGCTCATTAACAGTGTCTTTAAAAAAATGACCCATGTAAACAGGTACTTCTGTTTTCTGTAGCATGTATTAAGTTGGTTGACAAACCAACCATAGTAATGCCCTAGCAACACCTTAGCAACCAGCTCGTATATGATAGCAATGGCTTAGGAACACCTTGGCACCCAGCTGGGATACCATAGTAACGACCTAGCAACACCTTTGCAACTACATGGGATAACACAGCAACAGCTTATCAACACCTCAGCAACCACCTGAGATACCACAGCAAAGGCCTAGCAACACCTTAGCAACTATCTGGATTAGCATAGCAACACCTTAGCAACATCCTGGAATAACATAGCAACACCTCAGCAACCACATGGGATAATATAGCAACACCTTAGCAACACACCTGGGATTATATAGCAACATCTTAGCAACCTCCTGGGATAACATAGCAACGCCTTAGTAACCACATGGGATAACATAGTAACACCTTAGCAACCACCTGGGATAACAGCAACACCTTAGCAACCATCTGGGATAACATAGCAACACCTTAGCAACCACCTTGGAGAATATAACAGCATCTTAGCATCCACCTGGGATAACATAGCAACACCGTAACAACCACCTGGGATAACACAGCAACACCGTAACAACCACCTGGGGCAACATAGCAACACCTTAGCACCCACCTAGGATGACATAGCAACACCTTAGCAACCACCTGGGATAACCTAGCAACACCTTAGCAACCACCTGGGATAACATAGCAACACCTTAGCAACCACCTGGGATAACAGCAACACCTTAGCAACCATCTGGGATAACATAGCAACACCTTAGCAACCACTTTGGAGAATATAACAGCATCTTAGCAACCACCTGGGATAACATAGCAACCCTTAGCAACCACCTGGGATAACAGCAACACCTTAGCAACCATCTGGGATAACATAGCAACACCTTAGCAACCACTTTGGAGAATATAACAGCATCTTAGCAACTACCTGGGATAACATAGCAACACCGTAACAACCACCTGGGGCAACATAGCAACACCTTAGCACCCACCTAGGATAACATAGCAACACCTTAGCAACCACCTGGGAAAACATAGCAACTTCAGTCACAAACTTTTCCCTGTTAGTTTATGATGTTACTCTATAAAGCACTAACATTCACCAGAATTACATTTAATAATAATAGTTTTGTCGGAGGATAATCGATCGAGCAAAATCTTAATGACGTTGCGTTTTGGTGACCGTCATGTCTGATAGCTGACGTCTGCTGTCTGACCCAAAGTGCTGTGATTACTGATGCAGCTTTCAAATCCCGTGTCGCTCAGCGTTGGCCTCAGACTCGCTGCCCTGCCTGGGTGACCCTGATTACCCCCTCTTAGTCCACAGACAGTGGGAAGCCATTTAATGAGGATAATAACACACACACATCAAAGCGGTTCTACCCAGGATTGGAATAAGGCCAGATCAGCCACCCTCGTCAAGAATTATCACGATTATTTCTCACAGATCTTTAATATTCTTATTAAATGGCCGTTTGCCAATACATGTTCATTGCTGTTCTCATATCCATGAATGGATCATTATGGACTCTGTACATAGCACCACTGTATGTCACCTACACTGTTCAGTTACTGACTGAAGCATATTTAACCCTTTAAGTGTTTGTTTTTCTCGCTTTAATGTCAAACTTAGAGCTGGGTTTAACCTCTACTGTGCATTTTATGAGCTTAATCGAGATTTCCTGAAACCTGAAGGTTCAAAGCTGCTTATTCTGTCATAAACTGTGTGCATTTTGTCATGTGATCTGAATCAGATGGACTCGTCGTCTTTCCGTCGTCTGAGGTTCTGCTTTTTAATCCAGTTTTCAGAAAGTAAAAGGTACCAGTGTAGAAAAACCTTTTCAAGTATCATTGGCACTTATGATTGTATGTAACATACAGTACTGTGATAAAGTCAGAGACCACGCTTCACCGGTCAGAACAGCCATTAAGTGCAAGTTATATATTTAACAACTAATATAATATCAGATTTTTCAGTGTTCAGTGTGTCACTCTTTCCCTTTTATTCCAGCTTCCATTCTTTTCAGGAGACTCACTTTCAGCTCCTCAAAGAATCTGCAGACACACCTCCAAAGTTCAGTCTTAGAAGCTGGTTGATCATTTTCTGAAGTAATCACATTCAGTGGTGCTGAGGTCTGGACTCTGGGGTGGTCAGTCCATTGTTCAGCTTCATTAGGACAATACTGAGGTAAAAGGTTTTACATATAAATGTATAAAAGTAGCAAAGGGCCATTTTTCTACACTAATAAAGCACACACTGATTGGATTTTGTTTATTTACATTACTGTGCAAAAGTCATAGACCACCCTTAATTTATTTAATAGCCAGTCAAAATGACCAGTAACTACAAGTTGTTCATTTTCAGCATCGGTAATGAAAGTGACAGATATTTTTAACAGGAATTTAGACTGAAGCCTAAAAAAATAGATATATAACTATCAATTTTACCGTATTTAGTGTGTCACTCTCACTTTCAGCTCCTCAAAGAATCTGCAGACACACCTCCAAAGTTCAGTCTTAGAAGCTGGTTGATGATTTTCTGAAGTAATCAAACACATTCAGTGGTGTTGAGGTCTGGACTCTGGGGTGGTCAGTCCATTGCCCAGCTTCTTTGTTTGATGTGTTCGTCTCCTTTTCTCAGTGAGGTTCTTCTTGACAGCTACACATCCTTTCAGACCCACAGCGCTGAGTCGTCTTCTCACAGTGGAAGGATGGACAGAAACACCTGTGGATGTTTTCAGATCTGAAGCAGCTTGATTTTCTCCTCTCTCTCAGAGATGAAAGCTTTCAGTGCTGTTTATCTGATGGGGGCAGTTTTGGTGTCTACCAGCTCTTCCAGGTGGTTGCTAGGGGCCCCATTTTCTCTGTAGTGTTTAATCAGTTTTTGAATTCCTGTTATGGAAACACCACATTGACTTTCTACTCTCTTATGTAAAGGGATTGTCTCATATCTAATCTCCTCAGAAAGATCTGCTAGAAATGAATCACTTGTACTTAGAGTCGTTCTGACTGGGAATTAAAGGTGAAGGATGGTCTCTATCACACTTTACCACAGTGCTGTATGTGTTAGCATTCTTTCCTTACACCTTAGACGTTATTGCTTCATGATTCAAGCAGATTCTATGAATCGTCCAACACAGAATCCCTGCATACAGGATTTCAAAAGGATTCAGAGTGAAAAAAGAGATGAATTTGAATGTAAAGACTTCTGGGCTTTTATTTGACTAACAGTTAAATGTGGTTGTGCTGGTGGGTAAAAAGGACCAAAGACTTGATATGAAGTGATGAACAGTGTTAGTTTTCACAGTGACTGTTTTTAAGGCACGTTTTGCCTGAAGAGGAGATTCTTTGGACAAGAATCAAAAAGATGTTTCTTAACAGCAAAATTTTAAATTCAGCGGCAACAGTGGAATTATATTTTGTACTCTGTTAGCCACAGTGAACATTGGAGATGAACATCAAGCGATATTTGGGTAAATTCTGCCCTCATTTCATTCAGGTCGTTTTTGTCTGGCAGTTTTTTTCTTTCCTTTTCCCTTCACCAAAGGAGCATCGTTTACAGGAACAACACAAGATGTATGATTTTTTAATTCAGCTTCATTTAACCAGACATACCAACATGTGAGTTTGTGAGTGTTTTTTTGTTGTTTATTTACTTTTGCATAATTTGATATAGAGATTTCCAAAAATGTCATGTAGAAATGCTAAAGAACCCCCATCTCAGGATATTTGCCAGTCTCACTTCTTAAGTCCCAAACTAGCTTTTTCTCTGTTTTCTCTGCTCTATTCTAAATATGATCTCCTGTACGTGATTATCGATACAGTCATATGCAAAGGTTTGAACACCCCAAGTCAAAGTACACATTTTGTTGATTTTTTAAAGTGAAAATAAGCAACACATCCTCTGCACTGTTAGAAATAAAGGTTCTGTTCAGGTACATTTTTAGTTCATCAAAGTACAAACAGTGTAAATGTTCCCTCAAAGCTCCAACAGTGGTTTTAAGGTCTGATTGTGAACCTTAAATAAGTTTTTCCAGGTGAAAAGTTCGTATTTGTACCTTTTCATAACCGAATGTTTTAAACAGAACAGTAAAATAAAAGCCTGGAGGCGAGACGGGGTGTGTGGAGTCAGTACAGCTTAGAACATATCATTTCAGTGGGTTATGGTTCAGTTATGTTCCCTGACTAAAGGTACTGAGATGGACCCTTGAGGGTTCCACCCCAGTAACAGTTTAGTACCTTTATTTCTGAGAGTGGAACATATAATAATACACCAGAAAAAACAAAAAAATATAATATGCTGTAACTTTTGCACAGGCCACATTTTTTGTTTTATTTTTTTCCAATGTATTTAATCGGCAAGTAAACAGTAATCGTGCATTAAACTGCGCAGAAGCGTGTCTCTGTAGAGGATGTGTTCACTTATTCACACTTAGAAAATCAACATGTCATTTAACCTTGTGTCAGATTTATGTCGCTGCACCATTTTGCGTAGTTGTTCCCCAGAACAGCTTCACGCTGCATGTGAAGTAAAATGTCCATTCCAGTCTGTAATGCTGCTGTTATGCTCAGTAGGGTCGGTCAGCGGCGCTCTGTTTGTGCTTATTCTCTTCTTTATGAGGCTTTATGATCTGCTGATGACACAAACCTCCTCGTCTGGGTTCTACAGAGGGCTTTCGGTGTAAACCAGAGCAGAAGCTTTATTTATTGTTCCTTTATTGCCATAATTCACCACAATCAGACTACTGCAGTGAGCTATATGTGCACATGGCCAGTTTGTGTTTGCAGATGATCATTTATGTTGTACGTGTTGTAGAATAAACGAAAGCAAAGTTACTTGTTGACGGTGGGTTTTTATTTCAGTGGGATTGGAGAAGAACTCAAATTCAGCACTTAAATGAAAGTCAGTGTGGCTGAAATGAACAGCTTCATTAACCTCCTTCATCCTTATTCGAGAGGTCAAAAGGGGTCAACTGATTTAATTCTGGTTTTGACTTTGCTGGCGGCTGCAGCTGATTAAGACAGTCTGAGCAGCTCTATTGCTTTTTCCTGTCTAATGGACATTAATTCCGTTTGAAGACACTGCTGCAATTATATTTGAGGAGGAGTGTCCACATACTTTTGGCCATATACTGTGTGGACCAGTTCACCCTTCATTACATATATTGGCGATTCATTCAGTCAACTTCTATGTACTGAAGTGTTAAGTGTACTATCATTAAAAATTAGGATGCTAAGTCAAATTGGTAACGCTTCACTGTAAGATACTGGTCATATAGCTTTATGACTCCTACATAAGCCTGTCATGACAACCCTAACCCTACATAAATGTTTATAAATGCTTATTCCAATAGACGTGGTTCTCTATAAAGGTTACATTTGCCAGTTTTGATCAAAGTTAGCTGAAGTACAGTTATGTTCCCTGACTAAAGGTACTGAGATGGACCCTTGAGGGTTCCACCCAGTGACAGAGGTGACTGCCCATGAGTTTATATTTTTGAGGTAAATATGTAGAGATCTCATGCAGTAATGCAGTAAGCTTCAATCATGCATGGAACTGGGATCACAGAAATCAGTGAGACAAGAGGGTTGTTTCCCATTTCACCCCTCGTCCCTATCACTCAGCCCTAGCCCTCTGTTTTGTGCGCTCCCGTCTAGGGGTAGGGTGTCCCGATTCTTGTTGAGATAGAGGGGGAGGGCGAAGTGTTGGGGACTACATGACCCTCCAAACGGAGGTTTTTCAGAGACTCCAAACAGAGAGTTATTAGGAAAAAAGACAAATCAGCAAGATGGAGAACAAGAGACCAAAGAAACACACAAATGTGAGAATATTCTCTGTTAAAAAATTATAACCAATATATCTTAGTTTAATGTCATTTCAGTGTATTATGGTCCTTTTCTTCATAACAAGCATAAAAATCACTAGTAGTATGCTGATGTCTCAATTTTCCCGTTCCACCTTAAATAGTCCAGCAGTTCTGACGCCTGAAGCGCCAGAATGCAACTGCTGCTCCATTTCAGGTGGAACGGGAAAATGCAAACAAGAATCTGGCGAATATCTGACTTCAGCTTCATATCACTGTAGAATTAGTGGTGGGTGATAATAAATAATTGCCCCCCTCTTTGAAGGCATATGATGCCCTAAATGTACCTAAAGCCCAGCAGTGAGGAGCTGAACTTTACCCTCCTCTGCTGTCACTGCAGACTGGCAGGGTCGCCTACAGAGCAGCGCTGGTAGCTGTTAATGAAGTGATGCTCTTTTTATTTGAGGGTCCCATTTCAGAGGGAAGATTTCAACCACTACCCTGTAACTCAGTTCCAAGGGGCAAGAAGACACTCGAAAACAATGGGTAGGTGTGAAAATAAGAAACGGGACTGGACCTTAGACTTTCCCTCAGTGTGGCTGCTTGTATCTGGCTGAAAGGGTAAACGCTCGTCTCTGGTGTCCTTTTGCGCTCAATAAAGATAAAATGGCTGTGTCGGCTTGTGAGGACAATAAAAGTGATGAGCCATGAAGTGAAATCCACTGCCCTGATGGAACATTATGAGCTGGACAGTTTAACCTCCATCAAAGCCGGGGTCACTGTGCACCTGGTGACGGTGCTGGTCTCTGTGTTCTTCCTCACCTTCATCACCCTCGCTCGGGCTCCAGTGCAGCAGGACACATGAGGTGCTGGATCTGCTGAGAGCCAATAACAGAACTTTCTATGACCTAAAGCTCATTCGTCTGCTCTGAGTAGCAGCCAATACCACAATACTACACTCTCTCTAAAACAATGGTTCTTCAAGCGTTCTTTAGTGAAGAAAATAGTTCTATATAGAACCGTAAACTCTAAGAACCCTTTGCATGATTAAAGGGTTCTTTGCATCATGACAGTGTTCTTCAGACTGATGGAGAATGTTCTGTAGATGGTTCTATACAGAACCTTTTTAAAATATATTTAAACCTTTTTTCTATATAAAATGTTGTTACAAGCTTGTTATAGTTATGACAGCAGAACCCTTTTTGGTGCTATACAGAACTACAGCACATTCTCCACCCATCTCACGAACCATTTCATGATGTAAAGAACCTGTAAATCATGCTGAAGGTTCTTTGAGTGTTCATGGTTCTACATAGAACCACTGTTTTTACTAAAGAACTTGAACTACATTCTTTAAAAATGTATCTTCAGGGGTGCTTTAGTAAAGACAACAGCTCTATATGGCACAAAAAAGGGTTCTGCTGCTGTTACGATGTCAAGCTTATCACAAAAGCAGAACCCTTTTTGGTGCTGTACAGAAACATTTTCAAAAAGGTTCTATACAGAACCATATACAGCACATTCTCTATCAATCTGAAGAACCATTTCACCATGCAGAGATTCAGATTGATGGAGAATGTGTTGTAAATGGTTCTATATAGCACCAAAAATGGTTCTTCTACTACTACGACGTCAAGCTTGCAATCATAGAAGAACCATTTTTGGTGCAATATAGAACCCTTTTCCAAAAGGTTCTATATAGAGCCATCCACATTCTCCATCAGTCTGAAGAACCCTTTCACAATGCAAAAAACCCTTTAATCATGCAACGGGTTCTTTAAGGTTCATGTTTCTACATAGAACCACGGTCTTTACTAAAGAACCCTTGAAGAACCATCATGTGAACTTTGGAGGCCACACAAATCTTCAAATAGTGGCTTTTCATGTCACTGACTGTGCGTTTAAAGTGTTATATGATTTCTGCTTTATTAAATGTGGTAACATTAAGAGGGAAGAACCTCCTGGGTCAGATGTCCTTATTCTCTCTCCTGACCATATGAGGGTCCAGATCTAATCTTAGTGAATGTGTTCGTTCAGCTACTTCTGAAACTTCATCTGCACGACAGCATTGCTGGGATTTATCCCCCTGGAAACATCTGAGGTCAGCTGATAATGTTTTTATTTTTTTTTTACATTTGTTAATTTTAAACTCTGCATTAATATTAAATTAACCCTGAATTGCATTAATTATTACTTAAACATGATGGAAATGTTTTTTGTTATTTAAAATTGCTTAATTAATGGATAAAATAGGGAAAAAAAAAAAAAAATATATATATATATATATATATATATATATATATATATATATATATATATACACATATCATATATATAATGGCAAGCCAAACAGGAAATATTTAATGAACATTGATATATATGGAATGAAAGTCGCTGTTGAAGGGTTGAGGATGGCCAAGAAGTTCATTTAATATATATCAATGTTCAATCAATATATGTCAAAGTTCATTGTATATATATCAAAGTTCATTGTATATATATCAATGTTTGTTCTACTGAGATATATTGAATGAACACTGATATATATTAAATGAACTTCTTGGCCATCCTCAACCCTTCAACAGCGACTTTCATTCAATATACATCAATGTTCATTCCATATATATATATATATATATATATATAATTAATAATAATGTGTGTGTGTTGGTTTATGCTTGATCCTATACATGCTGAAATCATGTGCTCATGCAGTTTAGCTTCACAGTACATGGTCATGTTCTTCTTCCTGTAAACCCTTTAGCTACATTTTACGTGTTGCAGCGACATCTACTGGTCAGCTGCTGAAACTCCTCTGCAAACTACTAACATCAGAATCAGAAACAGTAACATTTGTTCTCTCGTGATTATTATTATATTTTATTAAACCACATCAATCACAGAATGGCTTCAGATTAAAAACAAATACATTTCATACACCAAATCAACTTCATCTTTAAACAGATGGCACAAACTCACATTCAGGTACAGGCAATGATCTGGCCTCTGGATGAGAGAGCCACAGCAGTGGCCACTTT
Source organism: Colossoma macropomum (assembly GCF_904425465.1). Classification (NCBI taxonomy): domain Eukaryota; kingdom Metazoa; phylum Chordata; class Actinopteri; order Characiformes; family Serrasalmidae; genus Colossoma; species Colossoma macropomum. Next base: position 3,423,589 of record NW_023494791.1, on the reverse strand, counting down.
ACTGCTCTCTTGTTTTTCGTGTGGGATCAAGACTCGTCCCCTCATACATCACTTTATTCTTAATTCCATCCTGAATCACCTTCTGCTGCACTCGCAGTTTTGCGGTGTTGTATCGGCAGTAGAACCTGAAGTGAAGAACGGCGTCATTACAGTTATTCAGTCGGTCACTGCTGTCACATCACTTAATTATTTTTATTTATTTATTTATTTATTTATTGATTGTTACACTTGTTATGTGAACATTTTCATGCCAAACCGATCAATAAAAATAGTGAAATAAATTCTAATTAATATTAATTAATGCTCATTAAAATGAGGAATGTTTTCTTTTTTCACATATATTATAGATATAAACACACACACACACACACACACACACACACCACACACACACACACACACACACGCAAATTTTGAACTTCCCTGGTGAAATTACATGTTCTTGATTTTCTGAGTGTAAATAAATTAACATATCCTCTACAGAGACACACTTCTGCACATTTTAATACACAATTACTGTTTATTTGCTTATATATGTTATTATTTGCTAAATTTAAGAGACTAAAAACAAATAAAACGAATAAAATATAAAGTATTTTTCCAAATGAATTTAACATTTCTAATGTGAAATTCAACAAATGAACAATAACTGTGTATTAGTCAACATCAACAAAATATTAAACACTCAAACTTTCGTTTATGATTGTATACTCAAATTAACAAACAAGGAAAAATATATGACATTTGAAAAATAATAAGAACGACTACAGGTGCTAATAACAGCAGCGCATACACCGATCAGGCATAACATTATGACCGCCTCCTTGTTTCTACGCTCATTGTCCATTTTATCAGCTCCACTTACTATATAGGTGCACTTTGTAGTTCTACAGTTACAGACTGTAGTCCATCTGTTTCTCTGATACTTTGTTAGCCCCCTTTTACCCTGTTCTTCAGTGGTCAGCACCCCCATGGACCCTCACAGAGCAGGTACTATTTGGGTGGTGGATCATTCTCAGCACTGCAGTAACACTGACGTGGTGGTGGTGTGTTAGTGTGTGTTGCGCTGGTCTGAGTGGATCAGACACAGCAGTGCTGCTGGAGTTTTAAACACCTCAGTGTCACTGCGTCCTGTGACCACTGATGAAGGACTAGAGGATGACCAACACAAACTGTGCAGCAGCAGATGAGCTATCGTCTCTGACTTTACATCTACAAGGTGGACTGAGAAGGTAGGAGTGTCCAAAGAGTGGACAGTGAGTGGACAGTGTTTAAAAACTGACACAAACAACACACACACACACCACTACCACGTCAGTGTTACTGCAGTGCTGAGAATGATCCACCACCCAAACAGTACCTGCTCTGTGAGGGTCCATGGGGGTCCTGACCACTGAAGAACAGGGTAAAAGGGGGCTAACAAAGTATGCAGAGAAACAGATGGACTACAGTCTGTAACTGTAGAACTACAAAGTGCAGCTATATAGTAAGTGGAGCTGATAAAATGGACAATGAGTGTGGAAAAAAGGAGGTGGTCATAGTGTTATGCCTGATCAGTGTATAATAATATACAGTATAATAATACAATTATACAATTATAGAAATAACAATTCATTCTACTTCAGCAGACTAATCACATACCATGAGCCCAGTGTTGTCAGCATGAATCCAGCCATTCCCATATCAAACGAGCGCTTCACTCTGCCTGTAGATGAAAGGACGAGGCGGGTAGATCCATGAAATTCTAGGTTTACAACCATTACAAACTGCACACAGACAGAGGAGCTACAGTCCTGCTGACAGCACAGCAGAATATAATATGCTGCACGCTGCATAACACAAAGTACACTCTTAAAGATGGATCTTCAAGGGTTCTTTAGTAAAACGAATGGCTCTATTTAGAACCATGAGTTCTATATAGAACAATTTCATGCTGAAATGGTTCCTCAGATTGATGGAGAATGTGTTGTATATGGCTCTATATAGCACCAAAAAGGGTTCTGCTATTGTTATGATGCCATGCTTATTACAATAGAAGAACCCCACTTAGTTCTATATAGAACCATTTTCAAAAAGTTTTTATATAGAACCATAGAACACATTCTCCATCAATCTGAAGAACCATTTCACCATGCAAAGAACCATTTGAGCATGCAAATGGTTCTTTGCGCGTTCATGGTTCCATATAGAACCAATGTCTTTAATAAACAACGCTCAGAGAATGTGTTGTATATGGTTCTATGTAGCACCAAACATGGTCCTGCTATTGTTATGATGTCAAGCTTGTTACAATAGAATAACCATTTTAGTGCCATATAGAACCATCTTCAAAAAGGTTCTATATTGAACCACACAGCACATTCTCCAACAATCTGAAGAACCTTTTAAGCATGCAAATGGTTCTTTGAGTGTTTATGGTTCTATAAAGAACCACTGTCTTTACTAAAGAACCCTCAGATTGATGGAGAATGTGTTGTATATGGTTCTATATAGCACCAAAAAGAGTTCTGCTATTGTTATGATGTCAAGCCTGTTACAATAGAAGAACCCTTCTAAGTGCTATATAGAACCATTTTCAAATGGGTTCTATATAGAACCATACAACACATTCTCCAATCTGAAGAACCATTTCACCATGCAAAGAACCATTCAAGCATGCAAATGGTTCTTTGAGTGTTCGTAGCTCTAAAAAGAATCACTGTCTTTACTAAAGAACCCTTGAAGAACCATCTTTTTTAAGAAAGAATCTGACCGTTATCAACTCTGAGACTTACTAGTTGCCAAAAAGTGCACAAGTCCTGCAACGACAGATCCGCCTGCTCCATGGAGAAGAGCATCTCGCGCACAGGGAGTGTTCTCCACGTCCAGGATCCCTAAAAGCCTCACCCCCTGTACAGTAAAATACACTGAAATAAATGCCAAAGAAACAGTGCAGAGAAGCTCCATCTCTGACTGACACTCATCTACAACTCGTCTTCTTTTGTGTTATTTTGAAAGCAGAGCCGATTTCTCCTTTAACCCTTGATCGCCTCACTCAACAGATAACATTCCACTGTACAGCAGGCAGTCTGGACATCCTGACAAGGTCAGACTACTATCACGAATAAGCGTCCTTGGGTTTGTGAAAGGCAATACACCGATCAGGCATAACACTAAGACCACCTCCTTGTTTCTAAGCTCATTGTCCATTTTATCAGCTCCACTTACTATATAGGTGCACTTTGTAGTTCTACAGTTACAGACTGTAGTCCATCTGTTCTCTGATACTTTGTTAGCCCCCTTTTACCCTGTTCTTCAGTGGTCAGGACCCCCATGGACCCTCACAGAGCAGGTACTATTTGGGTGGTGGATCATTCTCAGCGCTGCAGTAACACTGACGTGGCGGTGGTGTGTTAGTCTGTGTTGGGCTGGTGCGAGTGGATCAGACACAGCAGTGCTGCTGGAGTTTTTAAACACTGTGTCCACTCACTGTCCACTCTATTAGACACTCCTACCTTGTCAGTCCACCTTGTAGATGTAAAGTCAGAGACGATAGCTCATCTGCTGCTGCACAGTTTGTGTTGGTCATCCTCTAGTCCTTCATCAGTGGTCACAGGACGCTGTTGGCTGGATATTTTTGGTTAATGGACTATTCTCAGTCCAGCAGTGACACTGAGGTGTTTAAAAACTCCAGCAGCACTGCTGTGTCTGATCCACTCAGACCAGCGCAACACACACTAACACACCACCACCACGTCAGTGTTACTGCAGTGCAGTACAAATAGTACCTGCTCTGTGAGGGTCCATGGGGGTCCTGACCACTGAAGAACAGGGTAAAAGGGGGCTAACAACGTATACAGAGAAACAGATGGACTACAGTCTGTAACTGTAGAACTACAAAGTGCACCTATATAGTAAGTGGAGCTGATAAAATGGACAATGAGTGTAGAAACGTGGAAAAAATGGTAATGAATTCGCTGCCTGTGACAGTCTTGTGATAAGGTTTGGGTGTAATATGTATTTTAATCCATGTATGTTCATTTATTCATGGAGGAGAGGTTCAGGGCGTTGTGAAAACATTTAAAGCCAAAGCTTCATCATAAAACAGTGTCTCAGTCATCAGGCAGTGAATTCATAACCACTCAATGTAATAAACCTTCTGTGAGGGAGCTCTCTCAACCATTAAATGCAGAATTCTTGCTAAATCGGTGGAGTTCCCCTTCCAGGCTGTTAAAGGAGGTTACTGTGTTCCGCTCAGCTACGAAGCCTCCGCGAACACGAAGGATTAATAAACAGACTGACCCATCACTGACCTGCTTCTCGCCGCCGGGCTGCTGCTCCGCCATTCCTGAAATGATGTTATGATTTTATCAGCATGTTATTATGATTTTAATACCTTTCTGCTTTCATAACATCACTGACTTTCACACTACTGCTGTACCCCGCTAAACGGTCCGGACTCAACATTCACCAAAGATCGTTAGTTCCGCTAGTCGTAGATCAGTGTCGGAGGGTGAATAAATAAAATAAAAATAAATGATTTAGTAAATTAATATATGAAGTAGAATTGCAAATAATAATGATAATAAATCTAAAAAATAAATAAATATATATACGTAGCAATTAATATATTATTAATTTATCTAAGATTTTATTTATGTCTTCATTTATTTATGTTTATTTAGTATTTCCGCTTCTCACTAATTTTTGTATTTGTTTTTCAGTTTTTCTATTCATTTATTTCCATAACTATTCATTTCTATATGTATTTATTTCTCTATTTATTTATTTCTGTATTTCCTCGTCCTTATGCTAATAAAGGGGCTGTCAGTCAGTGATGTCACAGCGTCTTAATATTCCTATTGGTTGATCGATATCAGATTCTGTAGATCGATTGTACCTGTCTTGCTCTCTCAGCGGTAACTAAGAACCAGACAGTACAGTAACAGCAGACAGTCAGAGATCTGAGAGTCTCGGCTGATCTGGCTGAAAATGCAGGTCTGGATTATCGACTCTCCCGTTGGAGGCTGTGGGGACAGTTTGGTCCATTTAGCTGACCTGCTGATTCAGAGGTCGACCAGTAGTGTTCAGAGCTTTGGAGGAGGAGGTTCAGCGTCTTTTTCTGGAGAATTCAGATTAAACTCAGACATTCGGACGCCCGTCTCACACACGGCCTGTGGAGCCATCGAGAGTTATTCATCAGCAGGTCTGTCTGTCTGAGACTCTGCAGCTCTTCATGGAGTGAAAGAGCAGTTTAATCAGCTCTTCTCCTCCTGGGCTTGATTGCTAAGCCTGAACGTGAAAAACACGCCCCCTCATTATCATATGAACGACGAAATACGGAAATAAATAAACGAATTAAAGAAAAAATAAATAAATTAATTAATTAATGAAACAATAAATGAATACATGAATCAATGAATAAAGCAAACAATTGTTAAAAATATAGATACGGAAAAAATATATAAAAATAGCATTAATAAAACAAAAATAATACAGGAATAAAATTGAGACATATATAACTGCAGAAAAAGGAAATGTGTTTATAATTACAATCACAATAAGCAATATATACTTTATTTGTTTTTTTTATTAATTTACTGAGCCATTTATTTTTTAATTTTATTTATTTTTCAATTTGGCAAATCTGGTCCTCCATAGAGGAGAGTTCCCACTCTGCAATGTCTTCCGGGCTTCTCGAACGCTAGAGGGCGCCTTTTTCCAAAAGGCGCTAGAGGGCGCCTTTTTCCATCTACAACACATTCTCCATCAGTCTGAAGAACACTTTCTCAAGGCGAAGAACCCTTCAGTCATGCCAAAGGTTCTTTCAGTGTCCATGGTTCTACATAGAACCACTGTCTTCACTAAAGAACCCTTGAAGAACCATTTTTTTAAAGAATGTAGTTCTTCAAGCGTTCTTTAGTAAAGACAATGGTTCTATATGGCACAAAAAAGGTCCTGTTACTATTACTACGTCATGCTTGTCACAATAGCAGAACCCTTTTTGGTGCCATATAGAACCGTTTTCCATCAATCTGAAGAACAATTTGACCATGCAGAGAACCTGCTAATCATGCAAAGGGTTCTTCGAGTGTTCATGGTTCTAGATAGAACCATTTCTTTTCCCGAAGAACCCTTAAAGAACCATCTTTTTTTTAAAGTGTGAGTTTTAAGCAGACATTTCTTAAGAATGGTTGGGGAGTGAGGCCCACTGTCTTTACTAAAGAACCCTTAAAGAACCATCTTTTTAAAGAATGTAGTTCTTCAAGTGTTCTTTAGTAAAGACAATGGTTCTATATGGCACAAAAAAGGTCCTGTTACTATTACTACATCAAGCTTGTCACAATAGCAGAACCCTTTTTGGTGCCATATAGAACCCCTTTCCATCAATCTGAAGAATGATTTGACCATGCAAAGAACCTGTTAATCATGCAAAGGGTTCTTCCAGTGTTCATGGTTCTAGATAGAACCATTTCCTCTCCTGAAGAACCCTTAAAGAACCATCTTTTTTTAAAGTGTGAGTTTTAAGCAGACATTTCTTAAGAATGGTTGGGGAGTGAGGCCCACTGTCTTTGACTAAAGAACCCTTAAAGAACCATCTTTTTTACCTGGTTATATGATCAGTACAGAATTAAGACCGCTGGCTTTACTGACACCGCAAACGGGCCGATGATGACCGGGTCACTGACTGAACACATCCGAATTTTAAATGAAATGGCAGAGAAAAGTGGTTGGCTAATCCTCTTGGCGAAGGATGCGGAGACCAGGACGAGCAGCAGCGTCATGTTACACTCAGAGTAGCCTTGAGAAATGAGGAAGTCATTACAGAGGAGGATTTACCTGTAATCCACCTGAGATTAATGAGATTAATGTCAGTACAGTCAAAAACTGAATCTCAGTCAAGGTTTCAGTTCTGCACGTTATATAAATGTGTGGAGATTCACCTGGAGCACAACAGCCTGCTGAGCACAGCACAGTCCCTAAAGTGAGACTCACAGCCTCAGAATAGGCCACTTAATACTGTCGCCTTAAAGTTAAATACACTTACATTTCTGAATTAATTTGGACTGTTTAATTGTAAACATGGTTCTCCTTTATTAGCTGTTGTTTTCTTGATGAGCAGCTGTTTTCACTCTGCTTTAAACGTAAATTTGACTGCATTTTCATTCGTCTTCTTCTACAGGATGTCTGTTTCTCCAGCCTGCGCTTTTCTTCTCCTGTTTTGCTTTGGCACCGTACTCACCCCTGCCCAAAGCTATCTCCTCCAGCCCTGTGCGCCCATCAACGAGACCGTGTCCGTGGAGAAAGAAGGCTGCCCGAAATGCCTGGTGTTTCAGACCACCATCTGCAGCGGACACTGCCTCACCAAGGTGAGTGCGCTGAGCTGTTCTTGGATATTTTTGTTTTAAACATTACTGACATAATTTATACATGTTATATATGGTTAAATGGTTCTTTGCATGGTGAAATGGTTCTTTACATTGATGGAGAACGTGCTGTATATGGTTCTTTATAGCATCTTTTTGAAATGCATTCTATATAGCACCATGATGTCAAGCTTGTACACAACAGAAGAACCCCTTTTGGTGCTATTTAAAAAAAAAGGTTCTGTATAGAAGCATATAAAACACATTTTCCATCAATCTAAAGAAGGATTTCACCATGCAAAGAACCATTTAAGCATGAAACATGGTTCTATATAGAACTCAAGGTCCTAAATCGAACCATTGCTTTTATTAAAGAACTCTTGAAGAGCTTCTTTTTATGTGTTTACCATAATATATAATACATAACAACTGTAAATAGAGACATGTGCAGCTGCATAAACACTAAAGTTTGTAAATTTCTAAAGTTTCTAAATCTAATCATCAAAAAATTGATTATACAGCAGGAAATATAAGAATATAAAAAGGGAGGAAGAATATAAAATGTAAACATACAGGGACATAATAAAATATAAGTGGCATATGTGAGTCGTTCTCCATTTGGAGTGGGAATTCAGGTGGATACATTTTTAAAAAATCAATTTCTTTGATCCAAAAACTAAATAATCTTAATATGTCCATTAACATCTCCTATTATCATCTATGCAGAAAGGAGAGCTTAATTTCAAACATATTTCACAGTCACTGGTGTTGTATGAATATGGTGTAACTCCAGTGACTGTGGCTCCAGTGACGCTCTGGTTGAATCGCTCTGACCCGCTCCAGTGTTAACGTAGCATTAGCTCATCTGAATGGGTGCCTTTCATCGCTGAAACCTCCTCCTGATTAGACATGAAAACCCGCAGCTTAACGTTGAGTGATTAAGTGTTACATTAGATTAATATATACATGTTTTGGCCTTTGTTTGTTTGGCCTACGTTTATATTTGTCATTTCTCAAACATGTATGTCTGCCAGGCGTGATGCTAGGATCAGAGCTTTAGGGGTGCCAATGAGACTAGCCCCCCCCCAATCACAGAAAGTGGATCATACCATTTACTTATCAGAGACAAACTTCCCTTTCCAAGAAAAAACAAAATAAAACAAACAAAAAACATTTTACTCTTATTTTTAGGGGTCCTAGGACTAAATTCAGTGCAACCCAGCAGGCTGCCGGGAGGCGGGACTTTCTACGAATTCTACAAATGGTCGGATTGGACAAATACAGCTTTTATAATCTTGATAGAAAAGCATTGATCAATAGAATGGGACGCTCTGGATCAGCCACACATAAGCCTAAGGTCACCTTGTCCAAAGCCAACGTGGGCTAGAGGGGTATAAACCCCCCAGCATTGGGCTGTGGAGCAGTGGAGCTGTGTTCTCTGGAGTGATGGAGCTCCATCCAGTACCTTTGGGATGAGTTGGAGTGATCCAGAACTGACCATCCAACATCAGTACCTGACCTCACTCAATCAAATCCTCACAGCAATGTTCCAGAATCTAGTGTTAAGCCTTCCCAGAAGAGTAGAGGCTAAAAGAGATAATGTTTTAGCATAAAGGATGAATAACCTGGAAGCCTGAGTTCATTACCTGTAATAACACATCATCTAATACTGTCATAGGTTTAGAAAACGTTCTGATATTTTATCATTTCTGCCCTGTAATGAAACGTTTCCACCTTCATGTGTTCCATACAGGAGCCGGTGTACAAGAGCCCGTTCTCCACCATCTATCAGCACGTGTGCACCTACAGGGACGTCCGCTATGAAACCGTCCGCCTGCCCGACTGCCCTGCTGGCGTGGACCCCCACGTCACGTATCCTGTGGCTCTCAGCTGTGACTGCAGTCTGTGCACCATGGACACCTCTGACTGCACCATCGAGAGCCTGACGCCAGACTTCTGCATGATGCAGAGAGAGTTCATAGCTGACTACTGAACATCATACAGCACACGTCCCAACTGGAAGGATCTGCACGAGTCCATTTTACTCCACACACTAAATGCACTGTGTTAATGAATTACAATATTAACTATAATAAACAAACATCTTTTAAAAACATTCTGCATTTCAATGTATGTTTTTATTTTGAAATATACATCAAGTATTTTCCCGAAGACAATTTTTGTTTCCAGTCAGTCACACGGGAGCAGAGGCGGTCACTATACAAAAGTAGGACCCAGATGAGCCAAAGGTCCCATGAAAGTATAAATCAGATATAGATGTGTTGGCGTTAAATAACCTGTTCTGAAAGTAAACTTAATTCAATAAGTAAAATTATCTGCCAATACTCCTTGTTTCTGTGCTCATTGTCCATTTTATCAGCTCCACTTACTATATAGGTGCACTTTGTAGTTCTACAGTTACAGACTGTAGTCCATCTGTTTCTCATCTGTATCTGTTCTTCAGTGGTCAGGACCCCCATGGACCCTCACAGAGCAGGTGCTATTTGGGTGGTGGATCATTCTCAGCACTGCAGTAACACTGATGTGGTGGTGGTGTGTTAGTGTGTGTTGTGCTGGTCTGAGTGGATCCGACACAGCAGTTTTTTAAATAAAAAAGTGCTATTATACAGTTTAGAGTTTAGTTTGTAGGCGGAGCCTTATTTTAGCCACACCCCTGCATTTTAGTGCAGGAAGTGAGGCTGCATCCCTGTCCCTCATGTTCACATGGTGAGCAGTTAGATCCCATTGTTTTGAAGTAAATGTGTCCCACAGTCTGAAAATCTGCGTGGAACATTAAGAATTGTCACATATTTTCTGTAATTAAGTATTTTTTATGTTTTAATGAAAAAATAATAATTTTGTGTGTTCAAAGCTGCATTATTGAGCTCAAAAAGAGCTAAAATGGTCACTTTCAAAACAGTCACTACTGAAAAATTTGGTAAAGTTTGGTTAGAGTTATGACTGTTGGAATGTTCAATCACTTCTTTTAATAAAATAAACATAATTAAGATATAGGGTCGCTCAAAGCAAAAGGATTTTAGTCTAAAGTCCAAGATCAGTTAAAAGTCCCAATGTGTTTTAACTCTGACTGTGAACCAGTTCAGTAGAATCATCCATAAACACGTTTCCAGATTATCATGTAGTGCGGCTTTAGGAACATGTTGAGCAGAAGTGCTGGCTGATCCACAGTCAGGTCAGCTTTTGTTAAAGGCAGAGTCACTGCTGGCTGAGATAAGCCACCTCTGACAGATTCTTATCTAAGACAAGATCATGTTCTTTTGTGTTCACTTCAGTGCTGACAGTTGGTTTCTCTTTTAATGTCAACCACCTCACACTACAGACGAGTTTTCATTATAGAGCAGCCACCTCAGACACATCAGATGACCTACAACCAGCAATCGACGCTGCCTATTGGCCGGTTCCCCTGGCCACAATTTTCCTGTCAAAATGCAGTGTTTTTCCCTTCTAACAAACCTGTTTGGTTGGACAGGCAAACTGCATTAAATCTGACTTTGTCAGAATTCATTAACTGTCACTACTGCATATGTGACAGTGTGGTGACCGTGTTGACCCCCCAGACTTGTTCAGAGTGGTTTAGTTCCAGAGAAACTTACCAAGTCAGAATTGTTCACAGTGGTGGTGATAGTAACCAGATGCAAACACAGTTGGCTAAAGGTTCAATTTCAATCAATTAACTTAAACAAAAAGCCAGATTGGTTTGGTGTGAAATGCCCTGATCCAGATAAACTGACTCAGAATTGTTCAGTGTTGGTGATAGGAACCAGACATCCAGTGGTCACCAACTCCTGTAGATCTTCCTTCCTGCAGAGTTTAGTTCGAGCCATCTATCCTGGCTGCCCCACCTTACCTGACTCTAATACATCTGATCCAGCCAATCAGGGCACTTGGGAAGAGATTGATTAACTGGAGCAGGTGTTGCAGATCATGGTTGGAACTAGACTCCACAGGGAGGTAGATCTCGAAGAGCAGGGTAGGTGACCACTGTTTGATGAAATAATCCATCGTTATGATCTAATACATGGTGGAGAAGTACATGCAGGGTGTTGTGAGGCAAATAGTCCCCAAGGAAAACTATTTTTTTCAGATTTAACACTATTTTACCATCGCCAACATTCGATATAAAACTCGTGTACGTGTAGGTTCACTACTGGTTTTGGATAGTAAATAAAATGTCTATATTTGTTTTGTAGTCATGGCAACCCCTGGTTTCTATCACCACCACTCTGTAAAGAAACCAGAGTCTAAACCACTCCAAGTTTGTTTACATCCTAACAAAGGAGCTGTGCTAAAATTATGAAAAACTGGTGGAATTGCCCTTTAAGGCTTCTGAGTATGCCAGAAAAGTAAAGCCCTCAATAAAACCGTGTTTAACCCCTTAAATGGCCAGGGTCCACCGGCAGGCCGAAAGTTTTATTGCACACTTCTATAACCTAAGAATACACACTTAAAACGCTTAGCTCTTCAAGGGTTCTCTAGCTAAATAGCTATATAGAGCTATATAGAACACTCAAAGAACCATTTGCATGATTAAATGGGTCTCTGCATGGTGAAATGGTTCTTCAGATTCATGGAGAAACTGATAGAGAATGTGCTGTAGATGGTTTTGGAAAAGGGTTCTATATAGCACCATAAAGGGTTCTGTCATTGTTGGAATAAGCTTGTAACAAAGAAGAACCCTTTTTGGTGCCTTTCTAGAACCATACACAACACATTCTCCATCAACCTGAAGAGCCATTTTACCATGCGGAGACCATTTAACCATGCAAATGGTTCTTTGAGTGTTCATAGTTCTATATAGAACCATTTCCTTTGCTAAAGAACCCTTGAAGAACCATCATTTTAAGAGTATAGCTCAAGCAGTTTGCCTTAATGTCCCTGTAGTTACTGAAAAATGTATTAGTTTGTAATAAGCCTGGGATTTTAGGGGGTTAACTCAAGATGAGATGTATATTGTGACATATGCATTTTAGCTGTACTTGCACCTCATCGCCACGAGATGGCAGAATAGTTTAACATGGATAAACTCCAGTGAGGAATAACTCCAAAGTGATCTACTCATCGACATGACAAACAAAGGGAAAAACATTAATCAGTTAATTTATAACAGAGAGAAGTGTCATCAGAACACCCCAGGCACTCCATAGAGAGCATACTCTATAAAAAGATGGTTCTATCAGTGTTCTTTAGTAAAGGCAATGGTTCTGTTTAAAACCCATTGGTCCTATATATGACAATTTGCATGCTTATATGGTTCTTTTTATGGTGCAATTGTTCTTTGGATTGATGAAGAATGTGTTGTATATATGGTCCTATAGAGAACCTTTTTGAAAATGGTTCTATATAGCACCGAAAAGGGTTCTGCTATCGTTACGATGCCAAGCTTGTATACAATAGAAGAACCTTTTTTGGTGCTCTATAGGCACTGTTGGGATATAACAGAATACAAGTATGGGGAATACATATTCAAAATACAGAAACTAAGTATTCAGTCCAAGTTACATTCTGTTAAGGCAGAATTCAGAGTACAGTTACTTTTCCAAGTACTTTTAAAATACGTACCCACTAAATTCGAAAACACAATCTTTTAAAGAAACACCATCAACAACCATACTGAGCTCTGCTAAAGCCTGAGTAGACTGATAAATCAATGTGATCGGTTATTAATCTCAGTGTTACTGAGCTCTGCTAAAGCCTGAGTAGACTGATAAATCAATGTGATCGGTTATTAATCTCAGTGTTACTGAGCTCTGCTAAAGCCTGAGTAGACTGATAAATCAATGTGATCGGTTATTAATCTCAGCGTTACTGAGCTCTGCTAAAGCCTGAGTAGACTGATAAATCAATGTGATCAGTTATTAATCTCAGTGTTACTGAGCTCTGCTAAAGCCTGAGTAGACTGATAAATCAATGTGATCAGTTATTAATCTGTGTTACTGAGCTCTGCTAAAGCCTGAGTAGACTGATAAATCAATGTGATCAGTTATATATAACATATGTATAATATAATGTAAATATAATACATTTTAGTGTTTGGAATGTATTTGGAATAGACTGCAATGAATTTGAAATGTATTTCAAATATAAAAAATGTACATCCATATATTTATTTCCATATAGAAACCCTTGAAGAACCTTATTAAGAGTGTACAGGCAGAGTGAAGTGCTCATTTGATGTTGATGTTGTTTTCGAGGGTCACTCTAACCCCTTGGAACTGAGTTACAGGGTAGTGGTTGAAATCTTCCCTCTGAAATGGGACCCTCAAATAAAAAGAGCATCACTTCATTAACAGCTACCAGCGCTGCTCTGTAGGCGACCCTGCCAGTCTGCAGTGACAGCAGAGGAGGGTAAAGTTCAGCTCCTCACTGCTGGGCTTTAGTTACATTTAGGGCATCATATGCCTTCAAAGAGGGGGGCAATTATTTATTATCACCCACCACTAATTCTTCAGTGATGTGAAGCTGAAGTCAGATATTCACCAGCTTCTTGTTTGCATTTTCCCGTTCCACCTTAACCTCAGGCACCAGAATCTAACTTCTGCACTATTTAAGGTGTAACGGGAAATTTAGCTAGCACACTACCAGCGAATTGTTCTCTTGTTATGAAGAAAAGAACCATGATACATTTAAACAACATTAAACTAAGATCATACAGTGGTTATCATAATTTTAATGGAAAAATTCTCACATTTGTGAGTTTCTGTGAGGTTTATGAGGTTTTCCTGTTTTTCCTTATAACACTCTGTTTGGAGTCTCTGAAAAACCTCAGTTTGGAGGGCCATGTAGCTCTAACACTTCGCCCCACCCCTCTATCTCAATAAGAGTCAGGACACCCTACCCCTTTAAATTACACTGAAATACACTGAATAATTCTAAAATAATGGAAAATTTCTAAAATTAATATATATGTTTTTTAACAGAATTTAGCAGTAAATTTACGGAAAATATACTGTTTTTTTTTAAATACTGACCAACTGTAAAATAACGGAAACTGCCAGTACATTTTCCTTTTTTTATGGAAGACTTTTTTACAGCGTAGGCGTGAAAAAACGGAGGGGTAGGGCTAAGTGGTAGGGGCGAGGGGTGAAATGGGACTGAACCTAAATCATTGAGATGCAAGTCATTCACTGTGGTTTAACCACTGATTCCCTCAAAGAGCCTTTAAAGAAGCATCTTTTTAGGAGTGTAGTTTTGGGGACAGCTCTGCTTACTGTAGTGAGTGATTAAGATAAGATCAGTCTCATTTCCCACAATCATCTTCAGCTGAGAGACTAATGGAGCTTCACAGCAGTGCTTGAAGAACGTCTGAGCTCGTGTCATCAGACGTACATCACGACTGTAATAATTGCATTATTTTAATGTGAAAGCCCCTCAGGCCCAAAACTAGAGGATTAAAAAGTCTCTCACAGAGAGAGAGAGAGAGAGAATTCACTAACAGAGCTAATTTTCCCCAAACAGGAACTTTATTTAAAAAACAGCCCCAGTGCTTTAATTCTGCTCTGCACCTGGATAAACAGCTTACCTGTCACTCTGTGATGTAAAGAAAGGCTCTGTAACGCAGGAGAAAGTAATAATGGTGTCAGAGTTGACCTTTACGGCCGGCTGTGTGTGATTACCTCACCAGAAAGGTATCAGAAGAAATTCTGCTAAATGAACTGCAGTCCTCGAGCGCCGTCTTTCTCCACAATGAACGTGTAATTAAACATTATGAGGAGGAGGAAATGTCTAAATCTGTCAGTCTGTGTCTCTGTATTCTCTTCATCTCTCCATCCTTACAGGCGCTTTCAGGATCTCTTCCTCAGGCGTGTCCATGCAGGGCGGCGCAGTGTGGAGCGGCGAGAGTTACAGAAACTAATGATAAGAAACCAAGACTGTCTCTCTCTGTCTCGTTTTCACTATCTATCTATCTATCTATCTATCTATCTATCTATCTATCTATCTATCTGCCTTTTTCTGACTCGCTCTCTCTCTCCCTCTCTCTTCTCTCTCCCTTTTTCTCGTTTTATGTCCTTTTCTGACCCTCTCTGTGACTCTCCCCCCCTCTCTCTCTCACCTTGTCTGTTTCTCTCTTCTTCTCTCTCTTTCTTTCTCTCTCTCTCTCTCTCTCTCTCTCTCACCCTGTCTTTCTCTCTTCTTCTTCTCTCTCTTTTCTCTCTCTCTCTCACCCTGTCTGTTTCTCTCTTCTTCTTCTCCCTTTCTCTCTCTCTTGCCCCGTCTCTCTCTCTCTCTCTCTCTCTCTCTCTCTCTCTGTCTGTCTCTCTGTCGCTCTCTCTCACCCTGTCTGTTTCTCTCTCTCTTTCTTCTATGTCTGCGCTCTCTCTCTCTCTCTCTCTCTCTCTCTCCCTCTCCCTCTCCAGATATAAACATTAGATTAACAAATTGCCATTGAATGTATTAAATGAAGGATGCACTGAAATGGGAATTGTCGGATGATGCTGAGATCCAATATTTATCACATACGTATCTGTTGATACTGATACGTAAATATGTATAAAATGTAGCTGTTTGGACAACATACACCTACAGACCGACACGTACAGACAGACACCTACAGACAGACGCCTACATTACAAAGAAACAGAACATACAATAACAAATGCCGTAAAATAAACAAAAAGTATGTGGTTTTAGTGACTGACCATTTCACAGTACAATAAATACGGCATCAAATATCAGTCTGGAATATCAGTCAAATGTAAACGACTGGGCGATGCAGATTTTTTAAAGTAAATATCTGCTGATAATGATATGGTTGTGATATCATCATCTCACCTCTATTATTATTGATGGCTGGATTTTTGTTGTTGCCATGTAAATGGGACAGGTAACATCTCTCTCTCTGCCTTTTTCTGACTCGCTCTCTCCCTCTCTCTCCTCTCTCTCCCTTTTTCTTGTTTTATCTGTCTTTTTCTGACCCTCTCTGTCTTTCTCTAAATGGGACGGGTAACAGCGTGTGATAGTGGTGTTTTTGTTTACCCTTTCACGACTCGGATCTTCAAATCTTCCAAAAAATCTTCAAGGCTTACACAAAAATTTCAAATCTTACACAAAAATCTTAAAATCTTCACATCTTACAAAAACGTCTTAAAATCTTATACAAACAAGAAGAAGTCTTCAAATCTTACAAAAAAAATATCAGATCTTTCACAACATTATTTAAATCTTTACCAAAAACTTCAAATCTTGGACCAAATTCTTAAAATCTACACAAAAAATTCTTAAAATCTTTCAAATAAAAACCTCATATCTTGTTACGCTGTAGTCCCAGTGGAACACCTCCATTAAAAATGCAAATTTGGTTTATTTTCAAAACAGAACAATATAATCAGTGTTGTTTGTGTGTTACTGTAGCTAGTTGGGGGGCCTCACAGACTCATGCTCAGGGGCCGTGCGACCCAATGACCCATCACCACTGAGCCAGAGCCGTTTCTGATAGGCCCAAAGTGCAGCAGGTTGAGGCCAGGTCATTTGTCCAAACTGCAGAAAAGCAGGATAACAGCACACCAGTTCAGCGCCGCAGCGCTGTAAGGCCTGCAGTGTCTCTGTTTGTAAGCGTTTAAAGTGCCAGCAGCTGTGACGAAAGCAGCCCGTATTAGAGACGTGGGCCTATTTTTAGGGTGCATTTGTTTTAAGGTCTCTGTACCTGCTCTGTAGAGGCCGTTCAGGCTCCGTACTAAAAGTGTTCGTCGGTATTTTGAGCGCTTGCTGTGCTCATGTGTCTCTCCTGCGGGGGAAACTCCTGGCACCGGCTGTAAAAGGCAGAATGAATGAGTCTCTTTCGGGAGGAGAGGTGGGAGACGGCGAGCTAATCTTAGGTGAGTGGGCGTCTGAGTTGGAACAAGGAACTGGAGGCGAGGAAAAAAAAGCACATGGTTCTATAAGTAAGCAGATAATATTTAGCCAAAGTGCAAAACGGTGGAGGAGTTTATAAGCATGGGAGTATTTTTAGGGTCTAAAAGTGACGATTCGATGTGACGTATATGTGAAATTCAGGCGACTGTTTCATGAATTTAACAGATCGGGCAATCCTCTAAAGGGCCCACATCAAGGAAAAGTTTCAGAACATGCTCCTCAGTCAATACAGGCCATTGATTTTGGAATACAAACACCACAGCAGTGGCAGATCTACACTTTACTGAACTGCTACAAGGTAAAAAATAACCCTTAAAATCTCAGGCTTATTACATACTAAGGCTTATTATTCAGTAAATACATCAGGGGTGTCAAACTCAGCCAGTAAAAGGGCCGCATTAAACAATCTCATTAAATCTGTGGGCCAAAGGAAAAAATGTTTTTATTTCATTTTTGATTAATGTCGTGCTGTAACCTGATCCGGCCATTGTTTATTCAAAATATGCATAAACTTCAGCAGTAAAATACAGACAATTGTAGTTGAAATATTACATGGACACTTGAAATATTCAAAATTTTAACGTCCACAGGAGCTCAGTGTTTTAAACCTACCTGTGTGCTTGAACTAGACGCCTGGCATCCTTTCTTTGCTGCAAGTTCATTAAGACCTGGGCCCAATCCCATTTCACCTCTCACCCCTACCACTTATCCCTTAGCCCTCTGTTTTGCGTGTTCTTGTCTAGGGGTAGGGTGTCCCGATTCTTGTTGAGATAGAGGGGTGAGGGTGAAGTGTTGGGGCTACATCACCCTCCAAATGGAGGTTTTTCAGAGACTCCAAACAGAGAGTTATGAGGAAAAAAAGAAAAACCGGCAAGATGGAGAACAAGAGACCAAAGAAACCCACAAATGTGAGAATTTTCTCTGTTAAAAAGTTACGATAACCATTGTTTTATCTTAGTTTAATATCTTTTCAATGATTTAGCTAGCTAACTTTCCCGTTCCACCTTAAATAGACCAGCTGTTCTGACGCCTGAAGCGCCAGTATGTAACTGCTGCACCATTTAAGGTGGAACGGGAAAATTCAAACAAGAAGCTGGCGAATATCTGACTTCAGCTTCATATCACTGAAGAATTAGGGGGGGGTGATAATAAATAATTGCCCCCTCTTTGAAGTTATATGATTCTCTAAGTGTAACTAAAGCCCAGCAGTGAGGAGCTGAACTTTACCCTCCTCTGCTGTCACTGCAGACTGGCAGGGTCGCCTACAGAGCAGCGCTGGTAGCTGTTAATGAAGTGATGCTCTTTTTATTTGAGGGTCTCATTTCAGAGGGAAGATTTCAACCACTACCCCTTGTAACTCAGTTCCAAGGGGGTTAGGGTGACACTCGAAAACAAGGGGTAGGGGTAAAAAGACGAAATGGGACCTGGCCTTGGTCTCAGTTTCTGAGCTGCTGAGCTGATGTTACATGTTTATGTTGGTTGAACTTCAGCTGAAATGCATTTTGGTGATGTGACTGGTGTAGAATTGAGGTGTAACCGCTGTCCCATAAAATGTTGTTGGGGTAGAAGAGTCAGAGCACATTAAGTTGCGGTGCATGCTGGGGACTGTAGTGCAGCATATTGTGAAGCGGGAAAATTAAAATACTTGTGGGCTGCATAGGATTGTATGGCGGGCCTGATCTGGCCCGCGGGCCTTGTGTTTGACACACTGGACCTACAAGGACTTCAGTGCAAACTGGTCAAGCTATTCTTAGCCTTAGAAGCGTGTAACAAACCTTTGGACCCACCGGTGGAACCATGGCCTATTAAGGGGTTAATATCTGTTACAACCCTCAAATCAAACATGGAATATTTTTTAGAAGCTTCAAATATCCGTGTTTGATCTAGAACGAGCCAGAGAATTGCATTAGCTTAGTGCTAATGAACTACTAGAATCCAATAGTGAGTATTAATTCTACACTCTTAAAAATGATGGTTCTTCAAGGGTTCTTTAGTAATGAAAATGGTTCTACATAGAAACATGAACACTCAAAGAACCCTTTTTATGATTAATGGGTTGTTTGCATCATGAAAGGATTCTTCAGAATGTGCTGCAGATAGTTCTATATAGAACCTTTTTGAAAAGGGTTCTATATAGCACCAAAAAGGGTTCTACAATTGTCAAGCTTGACATTGTAACAATCTAAAGAACGCTTTCACGATGGAAAGAACGCTTTAATCATGCCAAGGGTTCTTTGAGTGTTCATGGTTCTATGTACAACCTTTTTCTTTACCAAAGAACCCTTGAAGAACCCAAGTCAAAACCTCCTTATAAACCCCCAACCTGTGAGTATTAATGCTACAGTCGTAAAAATGATGGTTCTTCAAGGGTTCTTTTGTAAAGAAAATGGTTCTACATAGAACTATGAACAGTCAAAGAACCCTTTGCATGCTTAAGAATGTGCTGTAGGTAGTTCTATAGAGAACCTTTGTAAAAAAGGGTTCTAAATAGCACCAAAAAGGGTTCTTCTTTTGTTATGATATCAAGCTTCTAAACAATAGAAGACCTTTTTCTACAGCACATTCACCATCAATCTGAAGAACCCTTTCACAGGGCAAAGAACCAAATGTGTTCCGTTCCAGTGCAGTGCAGGGTGCAGGTTTTTTGGGGGGCTAACAAAGCGCTTTGTCCACAGCAGCGTTCGGCGTTTTTCACTATCGCGGCGCAGCAGAGCTTCTCCGTTTACAGAGCTGAGCTGAACTGAACTGCAGCGGCTTTGAAGTGAAGATTTCCTTCTTGTGTTCTCCTCATTTGATGTGGGTTTGCTGCTGTTTGCTCCTCATTAGCGAGGTGCTGACGATAGCACGTGGATCTGAAGCACACGAGTACGAGGTGTTTTGTGCTGGCGTGAAGACGGAATCATGGGTGCAAAACGAGGTGGAGTTTTTTGGAAAAGAATAGGCCTTTATGTGAAAAGCAGAGTGATTATGAATCCATATGGCTTAAACAGGGGTTGAGAAACTCTCCCACCCCCACACACAGACGTAAACCCACAGCCAACCGCCGTGTTGACACATCTAACGAGCATCTTAGCTGCAGCCATTAGCCGCAGACGCAAACAAAATTAAGCTCAGAGAGAAAACTGGGCTTGGGGTGTGGGTTTCTAATCTGCTGAAGTCTCTGGAATAAAACAGCCCTGAAGGGTTTCGTCTTTTCTTTCACTGCACCTCTGTTTCTGCGCTGAAAGGAGGGATGGGAAGCAGGCCGGCTGTGTTAAAGTTACATAAAATATTCATGGATTTGTGTGAGGTAGGAGTGCAGCTGTTTCGCCTGCAGGTTCAGTCCTCAGAATTTTTGGCGCGAGTTTTCTGCCACTGTGTGCGCGAGACGGTGCGCGGCCACTCTGACAGCTCAGCTGTGCTGAAGAGAAACTGACAGAAATAAGGTTTCACAGAGGAGGAGAGGAGAAATATATCACAGAGGATGAGGGGATGAGGGGATGTATATCATAGAGGATGAGAGGATGAGGGGAAATATAGAGGATGAGGAGAAATATATCACAGAGGATGAGGGGATGTAAATTATAGAGGATGAGAGGATGAGGGGAAATATATTACAGAGGATGAGAGGATGAGGGGGAAACATATAGAGGATGAGGGGAAATATATCATAGAGGATGAAAGGATAAAGAGACATATGTCACAGAGGATGAAAGGATGAAGAAAAATGTCACAGAGGATGAAAGGATGAAGAAAAATGTCACAGAGGATGAAAGGATGAGGGGATGTATATCACAGGATGAGAGGATGAGGGGATGTATATCACAGGATGAGAGGATGAGGGGATGTATATCACAGAGGATGAGAGGATGAGGGGATGTATATCACAGAGGATGAGGGGATGTATATCAGAGGATGAGAGGATGAGGGGATGTATATCACAGAGGATGAGAGGATGAGGGGATGTATATCACAGAGGATGAGGGGATGTATATCAGAGGATGAGAGGATGAGGGGATGTATATCAGAGGATCAGAGGATGAGGGGATGTATATCACAGGATGAGAGGATGTATATCACAGAGGATGAGGGGAAATATCACAGAAGATGAGAGGATGAGGGGATGTATATCACAGAGGATGAGGGGATGACGGGAAATACACTACATGGGCAAAAGTATTGGGACACCTACACATTTCACTTACAGGAGCTTTTATGAATCCCATTCTAAATCCTTCACTGGAACTAAGGGTTCTAAACCAACCCCTGAAAAACAGCCCCATATCATCATCCCTCCTCCACCAAACTCTACAGCTGGCACAGTGCAGTCAGGCAGGTAACGTTCTCCTGGCATTCGCCAAACCCAGACTCGTCCATCAGACTGACAGATAGAGAAGCTGATTCATCACTCCGGAGAACACGTTTCCACTGCTCCAGAGTCCAGTGGCGGCGCTTTCGACGCTTGGCTCTGTGTATTTTGATTCTAGGCTTGTGTGCAGCTGCTTTTTCTGCTGCTCTTTTGCTGATGTTGCTTTGTGGCAGAGGAGGCATCCCATGACAGAGCCATGTTTAAAGTCACTGAGCTCTTCAGCGCGACCCTCTACTGCCAGTGTGTGTCTATCGAGACTGCAGGGCTGTGTGCTTAATTTTATACACCTGTTAGCAATGAGTGCGGCTGAAACACCTGAACTCAATCACTAGGAGGAGCGTCCACATACTTTTGTCTATATAGTGTATCACAGAGGATGAGAGGATGACGGGAAATGATAAACTGAAAAAAACAGGTTTCACTTATAAAAGGTAGTCAGCCTGCGACCAGCATCAGATGTCAAATGAGTTCTTGACTGATAGATAGATAGATAGATAGATAGATAGATAGATAGGGAGAAATTCCAGTCAAACCTGAGTGTATTGTGTGTGTGTGTGTGTGTGAGAGAGAGAGGGAGAGAGAGAGTGTGTGAGAGAGGGAGAGAGAGAGTGTGTGAGAGAGAGAGAGAGAACAGAGAGAGTGAGGGACATGCTGATCAAACTTGAGTGTGTTGTGTGTGTGTGTGAAAGAGAGAGAGGGAGAAAAAGAAAGAGAGAGAGAGAGGGAGAGAGAGAGAGAGAGAGTGAGAGAGAGAGAGAACAGAGAGAGAGTGAGAGACATTCTGATCAAACCTGAGTGTATTGTGTGTGTGTGTGAAGGAGAGAGAGAGAGAGAGAGAGAGAGAACAGAGAGTGAGAGACATCCTGATCAAACTTGAGTGTGTTGTGTGTGTATGTGTGGGAGAGAGAGAGAGAGAGAGAGAGAGAGAGAGTCAAACTTGAGTCACTCTCTCTGCCGCGCAGCATCACCTCTCATTCCTCCTTCTCTCCCTCACTTCGCTGCTGACGTCGTTCCTCTTCTGCGAGTCTCACTTCTCGCGCTTGTCTCGTGCGCAGGATTACCGGAGGCGCGCGCGCGCGGAATGGATTAAAGACCGAAACCAAGAAAGGACGAACTGTTTTATCTGACAGGTGCTGAGAAAGAAACGGGAGAAGAGAAAGAGTCCAGCCTTCCTCCTCCTTCTCCTCCTCCTCCTCCTCCTCGCGCCGAGCCGGAGAGCGAGCCTGAAGTGCGGAGCGCTGAGCGGAGCCCGGATGACTTTTCAGCACCGCTCGCGTTTGGATCAGATCTGGATTTGCTGAGAGAGAAGGAAAAGAAAGAGATCATGAAGATGTCTCCTCCGGACCGAAGGAAAAGCATTCGCGAGCTGGCGCTGGAGGTTGGGATCCGGGTGCTGCTGTTCGGAGTTTTTGTGTGAGTATCCTGCAGCTTATAACACGATAAATACTGGAATTCGACCGTTTCTGTCGGGTTTGAAGCTTTTTCAGGCTGAGGTCGGAGAGCGCGGAGAACAGGTGACACAACTGGAGCTTCAGGCTCATTTTAAGTCTGAGCAGATTTATCAGAGCGCGTCTCCAGGTAGAGCGCTTCCTCTCCAACAGACTTCTGTGCTGTTTGGTAAAGAGGGCTTTGTGGCTGATGCTCAGCTGCATGACAGAATAGCATAATAACCATTCTAACTAAAGCCATGCAGGACTAACAGGTTGTTGCAGCCCTGCTTAGATATATAAAGTACTGTGCAAATGTCTGAGACCATCTTCATGCATATAAGTTCCTTTAAGTACTAGTTATTCAGGAGACGTTTCTCAGGAGATTACATATAAGATAATCTACTTGCATGAAGAAGGAGGAAAAAAAAAACAGGAGTTTGCAAAACTGGAGTTTAGAACATGGGACTCCTAACCTGGCTTGGGCAGAATAGTGATGGGTAAATACTGAATATGCTGTCCTAAATGTATTCAGTAACGTGTCCCATTGCAAAACATAAACAGTACCACATACAGAATACATTTAGACCCTGTTTACACCTGGTTGCTTCGTGCATTTTGAGTATCAGGATATGTGAATAAGGCCAAGTCACGTAAAAATGCAAGTGTAAAAGTGTAAACGCATGCAAGATACCTTTAAAACAGATACACATTTGATCACTCAAACTAATTCAGGACGTGGACTGAGATGCATTTGAGCCACATGTTATAGCAGCATAAATGCATCCGTCTCTCCAAGACATGTGAAACTCCTCCCTGTACAACTAGAACTCCTCCTAGTTCAACCAAAACTCCTCCCAGTACATCCGAAACCCCTTCTAGTACAACTGAAAGTCCTCCCAGTAAAAACAAAACCGCTCCCAGTACCACCAAAGCCCCTCCTAGTGCCATCAAAGCCCCTGCCAGTACAACCGAAGGCCCTGCCAGTACAACTGAAACCTCTCCCAATATAACCTAAACTCCTCCTGGTACAACGGAAACCTCTCCCAATACAACCGGGACTCCTCCCAGCACAACCAAAACTCCTCCCAGTACAATCACAACCCCTCCCGGTACAACATAAACTCCTCCCAGTGCAACCAAAAACTCCTCCCAGTACCACCGAAGCTCCTCCCCATGCAGTACTTCACTGGACGTGTGACCCGTGTCTGCAGGGAACATAATCATGGAGGACACGCATGAGATTAATAACTGATCACACTGATTTATCAGTCTACTCAGGCTTTAGCAGAGCTCAGTAACACAGTTAATAACTGATCATCACAATGATTTATCAGTCTCTGCTCCTAACAACCACCTGGAAGACCTGGTCGACCCCAAAACTGCCCCCATCAGATAAACAGCACTTAAAGCTTTCATCTCTGAGAGAGAGGAGAAAATCAAGCTGCTTCAGATCTGAAAACATCCACAGGTGTTTCTGTCCATCCTTCCACTGTGAGAAGACGACTCAGCGCTGTGGGTCTGAAAGGATGTGTAGCTGTTCAAGAAGAACCTCACTGAGAAAAGGAGACGGACACACCAAACGAAGAAGCTGAACGATGGACTGACCACCCCAGAGTCCAGACCTCAACACCACTGAATGTGTTTGGTTACTTCAGAAAATGATCAACCAGCTTCTAAGACTGAACTTTGGAGGTGTGTCTGCAGATTCTTTGAGGAACTGAAAGTGAGTCTCCTGAAAAGAATGGAAGCTGGAATAAAAGTTAAAAGTGACTCACTGAGACTCAGACAGCTGAGATTAGACTGAGTTGTTTCTGCTTTTTCTTGATGTTTAAAAATAAGTAACATACTTATTTTGCCTGGAAATGAAACAGACGAAGGGTGTACTCTGACTTTTGCACAGTGCTGTATCTGTATCTTGAGCATGGTCTACAGTAACTGATCTACGAGACGACTGTGTGGTTTCTTTAATTTGATATTTAGTTGATGTGAATGGCTGCCAGTAATGAAATCACAGCGACCACAAGTTAAAAGCTTCTGTAAAACATAAAAAGTTGCCAGTAGGCTTTCATTAATCTTGGTCTGAGATGGGCTGTCGTCTTGATCCTTCAGTCACTAAGTATACTGTCCCAGCTCTGAGAATATATTGAGTGTATTGGGATTATTTTGCTTCTGTTGAAAGGTCTGGAATGCAGAATGGCCTTGGTGTTTTTGGTGCTCCAGCCAGCATTTATTCCCAGAGTTAAGAAATATTCTAAATGAGATCTCCTCTTGATTTCATTTACTTCTCATAGATATGGATACGTTCTGTTAGAAATCAGAAAATCTGCTCTTTTGGAGCGATTCCTCTCACAAATGGCTCTTTTTCTGTCTGACTGAAGTCTTGGTCAAATAACATTTACATAAGAAACATGTAAGGTTTCATCATTTCCCTTTAAAGCTCTCTGAGCTCGTTCAGCACTCTCATTTGTCTCCAGAACGTCTTACAATGAAATGCTGATTTTAATCTCTTGTTTTCTCCTAAAGGGAGGAGAAAGAATTCAGAAATCAGTGACTCTTCATTAGATGCTTATATCCTGAGATGATACTGAAGGGCCTGTATCGTGGAAAACTATCGTCACTTGTTTAAAATAAATCAATGCAGTATGTAAACAAGATTCAAAACGTACCAGTCCATACGGTCTATATACAGAAATGAAGCTGCAATAACAACACGTTTTTGAAGTCAGTCTTTTTGTGATGTCAGAAAAACCAACACATGTATCCTCTGATTCAGCCTACAGCAGTTTAGCCACACCCACTCACTCTGAAGTTATAGGGAGCACAGGAAAGGAAACAGCCTGTTTAATTCGAAGGGGTAACAAGAGGTTGGAAAAATAATGTAAAAATGAATAATGACTCTTTTTTTATGTCACATATATGACATAAAAGTACATCAAGAAAATAAACAAAATACGAAAGAGTTGAAAATGGGCCCTTTAATAAAGACATTTTTCCTTTGTGTTTAAAGAAGGAAGGAGATACGGAATTTAGGGGTTTAGAGAGATACAGAGTTGTTGATTGTTTTTAGGCAAGAAAAGTTTCACCAAATGATTGTTTAGCTTTCAAAACATCTAAAAAGTACAGAATGTTTCTGTGAGATTAGAGAGGAGCCGTGTGGAAGAGATCGATGAGAGAGAGGAAATGTGCAGAGAACTTTGATGTATTAAAATTGCAGCTTTTTAACTTTAAAATGTGAGTAACTGAGCTAACTTGAAATGTTGAGCTCATTGAACTACAATGAAGTTAACAAATGTAAAAAAACAAATTATTCATTTGTTAACTTATTAAAAGCTCTGTGAGCACAACATTTTAAAACAGTTAAGCTGATTAATGACTAAGTTTAAAAGCTGCAATTTTTTATACAGTGTTCTGAGGTAACATTTGTTTTTGGCACATTTTTTTTCATTCTTCTTTTCTTTTGCTTTATTATTTTATTGGGTGGCACAGTGGCACAGTGGGTAGCAAGGGCCTGGGTTCGATTCCCCAGCCAGGCAACAAGAGTCCTTTCTGTGTGGAGTTTGTATGTTCTCCGGTGTCTGTGTGGGATTTCTCCCACAGTCCAAAGACATGCAGTCCGGCTATTTGGAAACTAAATTGCCCGTAGGTGTGTGTGTGTGTGTGTGTCTGTCTGTTTGTCTGTCTGTCTGTCTGTCTGCTCTGCAATGGACTGGCGACCTGTCTAGGGTGTTTCCTGCCTTCTGCCCACTGACTGCTGGGATAGGCTCCAGCACCCAGAAGGATAAGCGGCTTAGAAAATGTATGTGTGTGTGTGTGTGTGTGTGTGTGTGTGTGTGTGTGTGTGTGTGTGGTTTCTTACTTTTTTAAGAGTAAAAGCTGCATTTTTTTAATACAGTGTACTATGGGAACATCTGTTTTTGACAAGTTTCCTGTTACAAATAGTTTTTTCATTCTTCTTTTCTTTTCCTTTTTTATTATTTTGTTGGGCGGCACAGTTGCACAGTGAGTAACAAGAAGGGCCTGGGTTCGATTCCCCATCTGGGCAACCAGGGTCCTTTCTGTGTGGAGTTTGTATGTTCTCGCCGTGTCTGTGTGGGTTTCCTCCCACAGTCCAAAAACATGCCGTCAGGCCAACCAGAGACACTAAATTGCCCCACATGTAAGTGAGTGTGTGTGTCTGCCCTTTGAAACTGGCGGCCTGTCCAGGGTGATTTGTGCCTTCCACCCACGAAGCACTGGGATAGGCTCCAACACCCCCCCCGCGACCCAGGAAGATAAGCGGCTTAGACGATAAATGACTTATTATGAATTATCTTGTTTATAAGAAACACTAAAGACTAATGGTAGTTAATGCACATCTTGCTGATGCATAAAACCTCACATTAAATAAAAAGTAGAAATTTTGGAGGGATGACATCCCGAAACAATTCTACACTAAGCCAGGCTGAGCCCTGGATCTTAACGTGCCCAGCTGGCTCCCCTGATCACTTGCTTTCTCTTTCTTTCTTTAAAAAGAAGAAATTTGATTGATTTCAAATAGAAATGAATGATGACTTTAATTATAGCTGTCAAGGTTACAGAAACATGTAGCCCCGTTTGCCTCCCTGATGACCACTGCATGCTGTAAAAGCAACATCTGCTTTGTGTCTCCGTCACTCTGCCCAGATTTGATGGCCCTCGAGATAGCGGGTGCCAAGAAGCGCCTCTCCTGAATGCTGATCGTAAGCTCTGACAAGAGTTTGAGGAATACCGTTAGACAGAACGGTTCTGCTCAGCGGTGGGAAACGGATCCGATAGTGAACAGGAGCAGGCAGGCGGGTGAGAGCTGATGATCGAGCCCATCGTTCTTCACTCCCCACTGTTGTCGGATCACTCGGCTCAGTGAGGGAAAGTGTCTCGCGTATTGGTCGCCTAACTACCTCTGAAGAAAACAAGAGCGCTTTCGTTTTTACAGGCCGAGAGGATGAGATTAAACGTGTGAACAGATGTGCTCTGAAGCTGATTTCGGTAAACACGGTCCGAGTTAGATTTGTGTCTCGTTTGAGCCTTGGCTCTGATTGG
The DNA here is from genome assembly GCF_904425465.1 of Colossoma macropomum. Classification (NCBI taxonomy): domain Eukaryota; kingdom Metazoa; phylum Chordata; class Actinopteri; order Characiformes; family Serrasalmidae; genus Colossoma; species Colossoma macropomum. Next base: position 3,395,537 of record NW_023494791.1, on the reverse strand, counting down.
ATCTGCAGAGATAGTGGTGGTAATTGCTCCACTGAAGCATTTCGGGACCTCTTACTGATAAGTTCCTCAGCCGTACCCCCCAACTGCCATGCGGTACCATCTTTTAATTTGGGAAAAGACATCTAGATAACCTTGGACTGCAAGGTAGAAGAATCATCCTGCTTTTTCTATCCTTTATACAGCACGGTGCTCAAGTCAGAGACTCTTTATTGATTTAGTTTCAGTCTGAGCCGTCTTTAAGTACAAGTTATTCATTTTCCAATTCCAGAAAGCATATTTTTATCATAAAATGACACAAAACCTTCAAAAACTAAATCTAAATCTCAGCTGTCTGATTGTTCAGTGTGTCATTCTTTCCCTTTATTCCAGCTTCCATTCTTTTCAGGAGACTCACTTTCAGTCTCAAAGAATCTGCAGACACACCTCCAAAGTTCAGTCTTAGAAGCTGGTTGATGATTTTCTGAAGTAATCAAACACATTCAGTGGTGTTGAGGTCTGGACTCTGGGGTGGTCAGTCCATCGTTCAGCTTCTTTGTTTGATGTGTCCGTCTCCTTTTCTCAGTGAGGTTCTTCTTGACAGCTACACATCCTTTCAGACCCACAGCGCTGAGTCGTCTTCTCACAGTGGAAGGATGGACAGAAACACCTGTGGGTGTTTTCAGATCTGAAGCAGCTTGATTTTCTCCTCTCTCTCAGAGATGAAAGCTTTAAGTGCTGTTTATCTGATGGGGGCAGTTTTGGGGTCGACCAGGTCTTCCAGGTGGCTGTTAGGAGCCACATTTTCTCTGTAGATTTTAATAAGTGTTTGAACTCCAGTTTTGGAAACTCTCATTTATTTTTTTTTGACTTTCTTCTTCATTATGCAAGTGGATTATCTTATGTCTAATCTCCTCAGAGATATCTTTGAAACATGAATAATCTGTACTTCTCTGACTTTTGCAGAGTAATATCATTTCTGGTACGATTGAAATTGCAACAAATATTTATTGACACACAGTTTTTTATTGTTGTATAATTGCAGCATCTGTAGCATTTGTAAATGTAGTGGCACAGAAAAGGTATTTTAATATGTAAACCCCTTTGTGCATGTAGTCGATACACTGTGATGCTGGTCAGCTGGGCAGCATTAGAGGGGCCTGTAACCTGAATGTTTTATCAGCTCCACTTACTCTATAGGTGCACTTTGTAGTTCTACAGTTACAGACTGTAGTCCATCTGTTTCTCTGCATACTTTGTTAGCCCCCTTTTACCCTGTTCTTCAGTGGTCAGGACCCCCATGGACCCTCACAGAGCAGGTACCATTTGGGTGGTGGATCATTCTCAGCACTGCAGTAACACTGACGTGGTGGTGGTGTGTTAGTGTGTGTTGCGCTGGTCTGAGTGGATCAGACACAGCAGTGCTGCTGGAGTTTTTAAACACCTCAGTGTCACTGCTGGACTGAGAATAGTCCACCAACCAAAAATATCCAGCCAACAGCGTCCTGTGGGCAGCGTCCTGTGACCACTGATGAAGGACTAGAGGATGACCAACACAAACTGTGCAGCGGTAGATGAGCTATCATCTGTGACTTTACATCTAGGTGGACTGACAAGGTAGGAGTGTCTAATAGAGTGGACAGTGAGTGGACACAGTGTTTAAAAACTCCAGCAGCACTGCTGTGTCTGATCCACTCAGACCAGCGCAACACACACTAACACACCACCACCACGTCAGTGTTACTGCAGTGCTGAGAATGACCCACCACCCAAATAGTACCTGCTCTGTGAGGGTCCATTATTAAAGGGCCCATATTAGGGAAAACAGATCTCCCTCACTTTTCTGAGGTAAGAGAGTTGGATGTAGTATGTAATCACTGTTAAAGTGCTTACAGTCCACACTGTCCATATATGGAAACTAAGCTGCAAAAACAAACTGTTTTAAATTCAGTTTTTATGATGTCACAAAAACCATCTCATTTACATAGATACACCTATTCAGCCTAGTTCTGCTCACCCTTTCACACTGAAGTTGTTAGGAGTGTTTCCTCGACTGCTTTTTGATTAAGACACGATACAGGGCAGCCAGTCAGAAAAGAGCTAATTTACATATATCAGCCTTAAAGGCACAGTAACAAAAATAGCCTGTTTAATTCTAAGGGATAAAGAGAGGCTGGAAAACGATCATGTAGAAAAGAATTATGACTATTTTGGTATATAAAACCACACAAAGCTACTTCCTAAACATCCTAAATCTCACTGTGTGTAATGAGAGCAATTTGATTTGAAACTGATTTGGGTTTTTGGGTTTTGTTATCAGATTCATCATCTGAGCTGAAACCTGTTGAACAGTATCGTCTCGTCATCGTCATCATCATCATCATCATCATCATCATCATCATCATTCTTTATTTAAGCTCGGGTTTACATTGAGGGGGCCCTCATTTATAATGTAGCCAAGAGCCACAGGAATAATAATAATAAAAAAAAAACATATAAATTAAGATTGTTAAAATAAACATTCCAAATATTAAAGAAATACACAACAATAAAAAACAATGTATATAACATTAAAAAGAAACAATAAAACGATAATAAGAAACAATAAATAATGAGTAAAAATCTATAAAAATAATAATAGTACATCAAATAGAAAAATAAGAAAAAAGGTATCATGATAAAAGTTCCTGTCTATACACCTTGAATGTAACCATATATGCTTCAACGCTGGATTCTTAGAACTTCAAAGAGTAGCTGATCAACTTTAATTCTGCACCTTGTCCTTATGGAGGTCAATTTCAGGTTGCCAGGCTTTGTGAGGACTAAACAGTGCCTTCTGCTGGTAACAGGCGGTCAAGCAGGCTGCTTAAAAATCCTTCTTTAACGTAGGGAGGCCCATGTGGGTTGGAGGCCCATGTGGGTTGGAGCTACCTGCAGATCCCATTATTCCCCGGAGATTATGTCAAATATGCATATTGGATTAACTCAGTTTCCCATGTTTTTCTGTCAGGCACCGAAATCCGTTTTCAAAATGACACGTATAGAGATGGAGAGAGGGAATCAGTTTTGGTCTTGGCCTTTTACTTTGCCCTCAAATTAAATCTCAAATGGAGTTCGTGCACAAAAGAAAAGAACAGGCATGTCAGGGAAGCTTTTGTTATACAGACGACCCAGAAACAAGGCAAGCATAATGGGTGTGAAATTAGTTCCACTTTCCAAACAGTCATCTTTTGAAAATAATCGTCTTCTTAAAAATAAGACTAGACTCTCCAAGAGGACTCTCAGGGTGTTTCACACCTAGCATGCTTTCCAAAGTCCAGAGTTTGGGTGTTTCTGTCACTGTGTCTTGTTCATTAGGTTCAGCTGGTTTCACACTGCAAAGGCTAAAGTGCACCAAATTATAATGCTTCGATTTAAATTATAATGCTTGTTAATTGGTCGGGAATTGGCTGGGATGCATAGCCAAGAAAAGGCTTTCACCATTACTGTATAACTTCCAAATCTATCAAACACATACAGTACTGTGCAAAAGCTTTAGTCTCCTAAGCACCTTGTTTAAAACCAATTATCTTGGCAAAAAGTGTGCTTTCACCTGTAGAAATATCATAAGAAAAGATGCAAAAAGCATATAAACTGTTAGAAATAAAGGTTCTGTTCAGGTACATTTTTCATTCATCAAGGTACAAACAGTGTAAATGTTCCCTCAAAGCTCCAACAGTGGTTTTAAGGTCTGATTGTGAACCTTAAATAAGTTTTTCCAGGTGAAAAGTTCGTATTTGTACCTTTTCATAACCGAATGTTTTAAACAGAACAGTAAAATAAAAGCCTGGAGACGAGACGGGGTGTGTGGAGTCAGTACAGCTTAGAACATATCATTTCAGTGGAATATGGTTCAGATATGTTCCCTGACTAAAGGTACTGAGATGAACCCTTGAGGGTCCCACCCCAGTGACTAGAGGTGGGCCGCCCCAGAGACAGTTTAGTACCTGTATTTCTGAGAGTGTGCAGTAAAAACCAACAAGATATTCGTGTTTTAGCTGAAGTTTGGTCCCAGATTTCCTCCCAGCCAACACATGGATTTGTTACATTCCATCAGCAGCACTGATTTAACTTAACAAAGCACTGATAACTATAAATAATACTGACCTTCCTCAAGTAGAGGTTTGTGAAGTGAACTGGTAAAATGAACACATGCACATATAAAATCACTACTTACTGTATTAATGGTATTTGTATTTATTATAATATTAGTGTTTTCCGTAACAAACAAACACGTACTGCCCATAAAAATGGCTTTTTAATTCTAGTATTTTTCAGGTGCCTAAAAAAAGCACAGTACTATATATTCTTTATATGAATGTATTCTCTTACCCCTACTTCACATTAAAATAGACAGTTAACCTACGTAAATGACAATCAAACAATCCCAATAAACCACACTTGGTCTCTGCTTCTTCATAATGTGAATTATAATTTGAATGTAACCAATCACGTCGCTGGTGCTTGGCCAAAAATATGTTCCGCGCTCCGTGTGCCCAAATTAAAAGCATTGTTTTGCTATTATTTATTGCCTGTGTGCCGTTATCAGCAGCAGTTCATGCTGCAGGAACGATGAGCGTCTATCAAAAGTCAGATGTTAAAAAAGGCAGATTATATGAACAGTACAGTGATGATGTGCTCCTAGAGCAGGGGTGTCAAACTCAATCACTAAAGGGGCCATATTAAAAAAATCTCAACAAATCAAAATATGTAAAACCGTCATCAGTAAAATACAGGCACTTGTAGTAGATGTTGAAATATTACATGAATACTTGAAATATTCAAAATTTAAACGTCCCCAGGAGCTCCATCTTTTAAACCTACCTCTCTGTTTGAACTAGACTTTTGGTATCCTTTCTTTGCTGCAAGTTCCTTAAGACTTGGACTCAGTTTCTGAGCTAACACTAGGTGTTTATGTTGGTTGAACTGCAGCTGAAATGCAGCTAATGTGTTTGGTGATATGACTGGTGTGGAATTGTGTAGAATTCAGGTGTAACTGCTGTCCCATAGATTGTTGTTGGGGTAGGAGAGTCAGAGTGCACATTACGTTGAAGTGGATGCTGGGACTGTAGTTCAGCACATTGTGAAATGGGCTAACACACACACATACACACACATTTTCTAAGCCGCTTATCCCTCTGGGTCATGGGGGGAGCTGGAGCCTATCCCAGCAGTCATTAGGCAGAGGCACAGTTCGCTAGGTTGCCAGTCCATCGCAGGGCAGACAGACAGGCATATACATTCACACACACATTCACACTTAGGGGCAATTTAGCATGTCCAATAGGCCTGACTGCATGTCTTTGTACTGCGGGAGAAAACCGGAGAACCTGGAAGAAACCCACACAAACACTGGGAGAGGAAAAATCAAAAATTTTTGCAGGCTGGATAGGATTGTGTCGTGGGCCTGATCTGGTCTGCGGGCCTTGTATTTGACACATGGGTTCTGGAAAAAGAGGAAGACATGCTCTGTCAGAACAGACTGAACTGAAGGAAAAGTTTGATTAATCTGCACCAAACAAGGGAGGTGTGAAAGCACCCTGAGATAGGGTCCGAAAAAATGTCATTTCAAGCAATTGATTTACAGCCCCATTTCCAAAAAAAGAAACGCTGCCACCTTCTCTGGGCCCGCTCTCATTTAAAACGGACTGAGGTGAAGTGGAAAAGTGTCCTGTGGTCCAACAAATCAACATTTGAATTTCTTTTTGGAAATCATGGACACTGTGTCCTCCGGGCTAAAGACCACTCAGCTTGTTATCAGTGCACAGTTCAAAAGCCAGTATTCATGATGTTATAGGGGGGCATTAGTGTGCATGGCATGAGTGACGTGCACATCTGTGAAGGCACCATTAATGCTGAATGATATGTACAAGTTTTGGCAACATATGCTGCCATCCAGACAACGTCTTTTTCAGGGAAGGCCTTGCTTATTTCGGCAAGACGATGCCAAACCACATTCTGCATGTATTACAGCAGCATTGCTCCGTATTAAAAGAGTCCGGGTGCTAAACTGACCTGCCTGCAGTCCAGACCTGTCACCACTGAGAACATTTGGTGCATTATGAAATGAAAAATACGACAAATGAGCCCCTGAACTGATAAGCAGCTGAAATCCTGTCTCAAACAAGAACAGGAAAACATTTCACTTTCTAAACTACAGCAGTGTCTCCTCAGTTCCCAAACACTTACAGAGTGTTGTTAAAAGAAGAGGTGATGAAACACAGTGGTAAACAGGCCCCCGTCCCAACTTTTTTGGAACATGTTGTTGGCATCAAATTCAAAATGGGCATATATTTTTCAAAAAACAATAAAATTTCTCAGTTTCATCATTTGGTTTGTTTTCTTTGTAGTATTTTCCTTTAAAAATATGGTTTACATCATTTGCACATCATTGCATCCTATTTTTATTTACATTCTTTATTTATATACACTCTTTGCAACTTACAACTTTTTTGGAAATGGGGTCATAAATAGTTTTATTGTGTGTGCCAGAATGTACTGTAAAACAACTTGTTAAAAATATTAAAAATAGTGTGGTTTCTGAAGAACCTTCCAGGGTATTTGACATTTAAAGAGCCAAGGAGTCTTTTGCAAAACATAGACCTACAGCTTCTGGAGTGGATTTCAGAGAGCTACAACAAAACTCCATCACCATTTCACTGCTTCATCAATTTCCTATTGAAGCTTCAACTGTTCAAATTGCCTTGCTTATTCCATCCTAATGCTTTCTTATTGCTGCATAATTAAATCATTAATATTTAAACAGAGTCATTCAGAATGGTTTGATGTGAAATGGTTCATTATAATTACAGAGGCAGATTTCTTTACAGTGGTGGTGATAGGAACCAGGGGTCACCATGACTACAACACAAATATAGACATTTTATTTACTATCAAAACCACCAGTGAACCTACACGAGTCTTCTGAGTTTATATGGAATGTTTATGATGGTAAAATAGTGGAAAATCTGAATCAGTAACCTTTTTTTGGGAAGGGGGGGCCTTTTTGCCTTACAACACCCTGCATGCACCCCTTAGTACAGTATCTGCAGTATCTCAGATGTCAGGCAGCCTTTTAATAGCTATTTGATGTAATAATTTTATGTGAGGGAGCTTTTAGAGGTGGACGTCTGGTTCCTATCACCACCACTGTGAACAACTCTGACTCTGTAAGTTTCTGTAGAACAGAGCGTTTCACACCAAACCACTCTGAATGAATTTTATAAGACGATTATTCCAGTTGAAAAACAATTTTAAGACAATATCCTCTGAGATAGTGCTCTAAATCGTTTAAAGACGTTAATTTTATCAAATTGAAAATTGTTAAAATTGGTGGAATTCCCCTTTTTAAGAGAGTGTTTGACTCCTATTACTCCTGAGACATGTTCTTTCAGTCGTTGTGTCACCCAGGTCACCCTTTTAGCACAGTTTCTTGTCGCACTGGGGCTCTAGATTTCGTCAAAGTGCCGCAGATTCACACATCGAGGAAATCACTGGCTGGAAAAAAGGCTGCAGCAAGTTGTTGCTGTGAGAACATGTCACAGCAGACAAGGAGCTGCTGCTGCCGGCGCCGCGCTGAAACAACCTCGGAGCATGATGGAAGCTCGGTTCAGATGAAAGTGGAGGTGTGACATTTAAAGACAAAGCAAAGGAGAGCAATAATGATGGAACAAATAGGGGAGGCTATAAATCCTGCGCACTGTTTGGTGTCACACACAGGGAGGATAATGAGCTTTGGGCCTTTTTATCTCCGTCTGCGCTCGCTATTATCGGGAGGTAACAGTAAAGACTGAAGGAACAGAAGAGACTCTTTGTTATATGATTAAAGTCTCCAACAATGCAAGTGTTTAATCACCCCATTCATACCATCTATAGCCTTTATTAATGCACTTGTCACAGTGACAGTATAATAGGATTACTTCAATTGCGTTATAAGATTGTAATGAAATTCAAATGTTTAAGAGCTTGTCAGGAGAAATGTTCACTAAACGCTAAAGTAAGTGAATGTGAGAGGAAAAAGAATAAAGATTTACTGATGAAACATGACACACTGACGTTCAGCATGCCGACTGGTACAAAGACTTTCTTTGAATGGGAATTATAAAGCAAGCGGAATTCAGAATATGTTACAGTAAAACATAGAGCCAAACCGAGGGGCGGGGGGAGGGGTGGGGGTGCAGACATGACCAAAAGTAAATAACTAGCAGTAATAAATTATATAAAATAGTCCTAAATTTGTCAATTAGGGCTGGGTCGAGTAGCATTTTATAGGCTTTGTATACTAAATAATTTGCATATACATTATAATTTTGCAATGTTGTAATTCTGTTTGCTTATTTTATAATCAAAGTATTCCACTTTTCAATTTGTAACAAATGGTTGCATTTATATGTCTCTTTTTATAATGGTCATTCCAAGAGGTGACGCGGAGACAGATGTGCTGTAATGATGTCTGATAAGGAGGCGGATGTGCTGTAATGATGTCTGATAAGGAGGCAGATGTGCTGTAACATTATGTTGGATGAGGAGACAGATGTGCTGTAACATTGTCAATTGAGGAGACAGATGTGCTGTAATGCTGTGTTAGACATGGAGACAGATGTGCTGTAATGGTACATCACATGAGGCAACCGAAGTGCTGTAATGTTTGTCAGATGAGGAGACAGATGTGCTGTGACTACGTCAGATATGGAGACAGATGTGCTGCCACATTGTTAGATATGGAGACAGATGTGCTGTAACGTTATATTTGATAGGGAGACAGATGTGCTGTGATGTTATGTCAGATGAGGAGACAGATGTGCTGCCACATTGTTAGATATGGAGACAGATGTGCTGTAACATTACATCAGATAAAGAAACAGATGTGCTGTAATATTATGTCAGATATGGAGACAGATGTGCTGTGTTGTTATGTGAGATAAGGAGACAGATGTGCTGCCACATTGTTAGATATAGAGACAGATGTGCTGTAACGTTATATTTGATAGGGAGACAGATGTGCTGTAAGTTTATGTCAGATGAGGAGACAGATGTGCTGTAACTATGTCGGATAAGGAGACAGATGTACTGCCACATTGTTAGATATGGAGACAGATGTGCTGTAACATTACATCAGATAAAGAAACAGATGTGCTGTAATATTATGTCAGATATGGAGACAGATGTGCTGTGTTGTTATGTGAGATAAGGAGACAGATGTGCTGCCACATTGTTAGATATGGAGACAGATGTGCTGTAACGTTATATTTGATAGGAAGACAGATGTGCTGTAATCTTATGTCAGATGAGGAGACAGATGTGCTGCCACATTGTTAGATATGGAGACAGATGTGCTGTAACGTTATATTTGATAGAAAGACAGATGTGCTGTAATCTTATGTCAGATGAGGAGACAGATGTGCTGCCACATTGTTAGATATGGAGACAGATGTGCTGTAACGTTATATTTGATAGGGAGACAGATGTGCTGTAATCTTATGTCAGATGAGGAGACAGATGTGCTGCCACATTGTTAGATATGGAGACAGATGTGCTGTAATGTTATATTTGATAGGGAGAAAGATGTGCTGTAATGTTATGTCAGATGAGGAGACAGATGTGCTGCAACATAATGTCAGATATGGAGACAGATGTGCTGTAACATTACATCAGATACAGAGACAGATGTGCTGTAACATTACATCAGACAGGAAGAAAGCGGTGCTGTCAGATGAGGAGACACGTGTTGTCAGATGAGGAAAAAAGGCGGGCCAGTTTTTGGTACTGATGTACGCTTGTATATTGTATGTACATTATATTTTATAGCATTTTTCTATTATTCTAGCAACAAATTCATTTGAGATTCATTGGCTTGGCGCAAATATATTTATTTGTCTACTCCTGAACTCGCCCAGACATTGGACCATAAAAGCCGTTGTATTCTTCTGTGAAAATATCAATGGCTTCTAGGAAGCCGTGGAGAGACAGAAGAAAGAGGAGAGCACCTCATCGACAGGGCCGATTGTGTTCTGTCGAAGATAGAAATGAACTTTTAGCCTGAAAAAGTGGAGAATAAAAGGCTCGGCTCATTTATCTGATTGCGGCGAAGGAACGGAGCATCTGAATGAGCTCAATTATGCTGTCAAAACCAAGCACAATTGAGTGGAGGGTAGAGGCCGGGGGCCTGAGGAGCCGCCGGATCTGTGACCGAGGCAGAATGCTGACCTCTTTAGCCAGGCAGGAAAGAGCTTTAGAGCAGGACACCAGAATACGAAATGACGGTTGAGATTGACTTTCAGCTGCATCAGGAGCTTTTCACTCAGAAACAAGAGGGTAAACTAAAGATGTGAAGTGGAGGATGTATATCATATTCTATACACCGATCAGGCATAACATTATGACCACCTCCTTGTTTCTACGCTCATTGTCCATTTTATCAGCTCCACTTACTATATAGGTGCACTTTGTAGTTCTACAGTTACAGACTGTAGTCCATCTGTTTCTCTGATACTTTGTTAGCCCCCTTTTACCCTGTTCTTCAGTGGTCAGGACCCCCATGGACCCTCACAGAGCAGGTACTATTTGGGTGGTGGATCATTCTCAGCACTGCAGTAACACTGACGTGGTGGTGGTGTGTTAGTGTGTGTTGCTCTGGTACGAGTGGATCAGACACAGCAGTGCTGCTGGAGTTTTAAACACTGTGTCCACTCACTGTCCACTCTATTAGACACTCCTACCTTGTCAGTCCACCATGTAGATGTAAAGCCAGAGACGATAGCTCATCTACTGCTGCACAGTTTGTGTTGGTCATCCTCTAGTCCTTCATCAGTGGTCACAGAACGCTGCCCACAGGACGCTGTTGGCTGGATATTTTTGGTTGGTGGGCTATTCTCAGTCCAGCAGCGACACTGAGGTGTTTAAAAACTCCAGCAGCACTGCTGTGTCTGATCCACTCAGACCAGCACAACACACACTAACACACCAGTGTTACTGCAGTGCTGAGAATGACCCATAGTACCTGCTCTGTGAGGGTCCCTGGGGGTCCTGACCACTGAAGAACAGGGTAAAAGGGGGCTAACAAAGTATCAGAGAAACAGATGGACTACAGTCTGTAACTGTAGAACTACAAAGTGCACCTATATAGTAAGTGGAGCTGATAAAATGGACAATGAACGTAGAAACAAGGAGGTGGTCATGATGTTATGCCTGATCGGTGTGTATGATCTGAGCCATGATGAGACTGATCCCTCATCGACTTCTCATTGTGTTCTTCAGTTTAGATGTGCGGTAGATAAACCTCATCAAACCGCAGTGTTTATAAGCAGATGGAAATTAGGGCTCTGAAATGTGAATTCATGCTGTTTGTCTTACTGATGCTGTGAATAATGCACACAGCTATGCTCCAGTTCTGGTAAGTGAGAACTTTGAAATGAGGCCAGCGGGACCGCCATCTTCTCATCACGCTCGTCTCTCAACAACGTCTGCATCCTGTGTGAACATTAAGGGAAACAGTGTGGCACCATCGAGCTCTTCCTTGCAGGCAGAATTTAAGAGAGATGAAACATTCTTTGTAATATGAACCATTTTAATTGCATCCTGCGCTTAGTAATGCAGCTGTGACTGAGTGCAGTCAAGGCAAAGAATATAGGACTTTCTCTGATTGTGTTTTGGGACCTTTTTAATAGATTTGTAAGCAGTTATTGTTGGTCATTATGCATGGGAACTCGAGTCAGCGACTGGACTCAAGTAGCATCCAAGTCACATGTTGATTTGTCTTGCAACTCGACTCGGAGGTATGCTTGACTGACTCACGACTCAACTCGCAACTCGACTCAGATGCATGCTTAACTGACTTGTGACTCGGACTTGTATTTGACTCATAACTCGACTTGGATTCACGCTTAACTGACTCTTGACTTAACTTGAACATGTGCTTAACTGACTCATGACCAACTTGCGACTCAACTCAGATGCACGCTTAAATGACTTGCGACTCAGACATGCATTTGACTTGTGACTTGACTTGGATTCATGCTTAACTGACTTGTGACTCAACTCGAACGTGTGCTTAACTGACTCATGACCAACTTGCGACCCATGACTTGGACTCACGCTTTACTAACTCATGATGCGCACGTGAGGTAAATGGGCATGCATCTCGACTCAGACTTGCACCTAACTTGTTTTGTTCCAAATTGGATGTGCCCCTAACTGACTCGTGTCTCAGACACGTCATGACTTGACTTGGACTTGCACTTAACTGACTTGCGACTTATCTTAGACTTATGCTTAACTGACTTATGACTTGACTCTTAAATGAATAACGACAGTCGCTTATTCAATGATGCTTAATTGAAAAATGACTTGGATACACAATTTACTGGCTCATGACTCGACTCGGACTCTTGCTTAACTCATTTGAACGTACGCTTCACTGACTCGACTCAAACTTGCACTTAACTGACTTGTGACTTGACTTGGAAGTGCACTCACCTGTCTTGCAACTCGACTCGGAGGTATGCTTGACTGACTCACGACTCAACTCACAACTCGACTCAGATGCATGCTTAACTGACTTGCGACTTGGACTCGTAACTCGACTTGGATTCACGCTTAACTGACTCTTGACTTAACTTGAACATGTGCTTAACTGACTCATGACCAACTTGCGACTCAACTCAGATGCACGCTTAAATGACTTGCGACTCAGACGTGCATTTGACTTGTGACTCGACTTGGATTCACGCTTAACTGACTCGTGACTCAACTCGAACGTGTGCTTAACTGACTCATGACCAACTTGCGACTCAACTCAGATGCGCACAACTTTTTTTCTGAGTTGTGACTTGACTTGCACTCATGTTAAACTGATTCATTACTCAAATGGGACATGCACATAACTGACTTGTATTTAAGTGACTCTAGAGTCAGGCTTAACTGACTCTCGACTCGGATGTGCGTTTAATTAACCTGCAACTCAAGTCAGACATGCGCATAACTCAACTTGGACTCACACTTATCTGACTCAACTCGAATATGCACTTAACTGACTTGTGATCCAACTCGGATGTGCGCTTAACTGACTCTTGACTCAGACTCATACTTAATTGACCCATGACTTGGACTCATGCTTAACTAACTCATGATGCGCACGTGCGGTAAATGGGCATGCAACTCGACTCAGACTTGCACCTAACTTGTTTTGTTCCAAATTGGATGTGCCCCTAACTGACTCGTGTCTCAGACACGTCATGACTTGACTTGGACTTGCACTTAACTGGCTTGCGACTTATCTTAGACTTATGCTTAACTGACTTATGACTTGACTCTTAAATGAATAACGACAGTCGCTTATTCAATGATGCTTAATTGAAAAATGACTTGGATACACAATTTACTGGCTCATGACTCGACTCGGACTCTTGCTTAACTCATTTGAACGTACGCTTCACTGACTCTCGACTCAAACTTGCACTTAACTGACTTGTGACTTGACTTGGAAGTGCACTCACCTGTCTTGCAACTTGACTCTCACTCGTTAATCACTCGTTAATCCCCAACTAATTTGTGACTCGACTCAAAGAAATAATAAAATTTGTCTATTTAGTTGTTGGGATGAAACGTGTTTTGAACTTTTGCCATTCTCATAGAATAGACAAATATTCGAGACAGTATTTGATAGAATATTTGGAAAATTGTATACAAAGAGTTATTAAGATGGTTATTGTCACACTGTTCCAGCCACATTTAAAATAACTTCAAATCAAATCATAAATATTATGTCATTAATTCTTTTCTGGTTTTATGTTATTAATGTCATTCATTCATTTCTGTTTTTCTGTTTTTCCCACCCAGCACCCCTACTTCCCACAGTTATGGGCACACCACTCCCCCCAGCTACAGGACATTTATATGTCCTTAAGGAGGAAAGCCCTAAATATCATCAAGAACACCAGCCATGCAGTACATAAGCTGTTTGTACTCCTTCCATCTGGAAGAGGCTGTCAGAGTATTAGAGCACAAACTAGATGACTCAGAGTTTTTTTCTCTCAGGCAGCTGAAATGATGAACAGTGGAATACATATAAACACATGAACCTTAATAGGAATGCACACTTACATACGCACATCATATCGCTGTTGTCATACCTCCAAAATGGTAACTTTACAGGAGAAGGAAAAAACCTACTTTACTTTTAATGGAAGTCAATGGAACCAGACATTTTGCCAAGTCATTCTGGTCCGTTTCTTTTGGTCTCTTCATCATGAAATTTACACACAATGTAAAGGACAACAGGCATATTCAAATTATGCGAAAAACCAAAAAACGTTTTTCTTCCGACGGTAGCGATATGTTGGTTTGATGGCAGCTTCCTTGATCTTAATATTATCAAGACCAAGGAGTCCTGGAGGGAGGATGGCAGCAGGCTGCATAGGGTCATGTTACCAATTACCATGCAAGGGCAGGAAGTGGAACAAGTCAGTCGCTTTAAATATTTGGGAAGAATTATCGACAGTAGAGTCACCTTTCAGACCAATGTAGATTATGCTTACAAAAAGGCGAGGCAGAAGAAGTTTTAACACCAGCAGCAAAACTCTGATCAGGGTCTACAGGGCACTTGTTCAGAGTGTTCTCAGTTTCTACACTGTGTCCTGGTACAGGAACCTCTCAGTTAGGCAAAGAAATAAGCTGGCCCAGGTGGTCAACCAGGCCAGTAAGACCACTGCAGACAAACAACTGTCACTGCAGAACTTATACATCTGATCTATAACCAAAAAGGCAACCCAGGTCTACAAGGACCCTACCCACTCCCCTTAATTCATCATTCCAGCTGCTGCCATCAGGCAGGAGATTTTAGGTCCCACTAGCCAGAAAGAATGGGTACAAAATCATTTGACCATTTGGAATTAAGATGTAATAAATAACCCCCTACATAGTTCATTTGCATTGTTGCTGTAAGTGTCTTAAGTGTTTTAAGTATTTGTCTATTTATTAATGTGCCAGATTGCAAATTTTATTAAGCAGTAGAACACGAGAGGGAGTGTGTTATCGTGAAATAACATCACGGCTGTGGTTTGGTCAACGTAGATCATCACAGCCGCGATGTTATACGCGATAATACACGACCTCGAGTGTTCTATTGCTTTAATACAACAGTTAAATAAATAAATAAATTAATAAACTGGGCCGTGAACGCGGCGTTTAATATGTTTTAATGTTCGCAGTTCCTTCACCAAATTATAGTTCCTTAACAAGCAACTTGTTGCTACGTCAGAGTAACGAGCTCCGCCCACTCACTGCTCAGGCGGCAGTTCGTTCTCCAGCTCCTTACACTAAATTCCCAAACTGTCATCACCACTGAGCAGCTTTTCAGTCGGCAGCTGTGACAGAAGAACGGCTAAACAACCTGGAATCAGCCAGAAATGAACCCAGTACCATTCGCTAAACATGTAGTCTGATCTTCAGAGTCTGACCAAATCAGACTGAGACATAAAACTGACACAATATCAAGTTTAGCTCCGTTCTGTCAGTTTTTGCCAGATCAGTATTAATGTTGTTTTGTTCCAGCCAGTCTGTAAAGCATCTTACAGCCCATTTAGTTTGGCGAATGGTGTTGGGTTCATTTCTGGCTGATTCCAGGTTGTTTAGCTGTTCGTCTGTCACAGCTGCCGACTGAAAAGCTGCTCAGTGGTGACGACAGTTTGGGAATTTAGTGTCGTCTCGTCTTCAGAGTCTGACCAAATCGGCTGTCGGTCAAATGTGATCTTAAAAGTGTCCATTTTCTGTTTGTGGCAAAGTAAGAAGTAAAAACGTTCAAATGGCTTGAGCGTCTCCTACAGCTGTCAGAGTCGTTGCTTAGCAACGGCGTCTCAGCGGAGTGATACAGTGTTTGTGAAAAAAAACGTGATGTTATGGTGAAATAACAGCACAGTTAGAACGCCTCTCAACCAATCAGCTTGCGTGGCCAGAACTAACTGTTGTATAATGGACAATAATGTTTTCTTATCCCACGTCCTGCAGGGTCCAGTATTTATTTCAGTCCTCAGTTATTTATTACATTTTATATATTTATTGTCTACACAATTAATTTATTATGTATTTATTTATTTATTCTATTTTATTTGCATTCTGTAAGGATGAGGGAGCCAGGGCACAAGTACAGTCGTGTGCAAAAGTTTAGGCACCCCGGTCAAACTCCGTATTTCGTTATCACATCCTCTACAGAGAACACATTTCTGCACATTTTAATGCACAAATACTGTTTATTTGCTGAATTTAACATATTGTGGAAAAAAAATCAAATATTAAAGTAATAGCACATGGCACATATGACATATTTTGTGCCTCCAGTATGTTAAATTGCACAAGAAATTGCAGAAAAATGCCAGATTTAATTGTGTTCTCTGGAGAGAATGTGTTTACTTGTTTTGCACTAGACAAGCAATAAAGCATAATTTGACAGAAAGTTACAACTTTTGCATATGACTGTGCATCATTGCAGTTAATAAACATCTAATGCAGATGACAACAAGCATGTGCACTGTCACATGGTGATTTAAGTGAGTGGCTACCAATCCTGATCCTGCTCTGCACATTTTAGTGTTTTTTCCCCACACCTGATCCAACCAATAAGATAACTGTCTAGTCTAAGAGGGTCAGACATAATCTGGCAATGAGAAAACACATCTGGGTACAACTTGTTAAACTTTTGTCTGCCACAAACAATCAATACCACAAGCAAAACAAGATTGAATACATTATTATTAACTAACAAATCTCTTGCAAGAGGTAATGTTTGTTTTTACTGCATGTAATGTGTTTTTTGCACATGCAACTCACGTCTACATGCTTAATTGGAGTTTTTAGGGGTCTTTTCAGCTGTGCTAACTAAGGTTACATCCATGTGCTAGCGGCAGGCTTGGTGTTTATCGGACAACCATTGCCCCTGCCTCTGCTGTCACGAGGCATTGGATTCATTTTAAATTTCACACTCGCTTGTCCCTACCTTAATAAGCCTGTGCCCCCGCCCCACCCCAACTGCCAGTCCAACATTTCCCATAGTTGTCCCCAGACGTTCTCATTACAAGATCACGTCTGGCCCAGTGAGACTGCTAATTGTCTAGCTCTCCCTGATCTCAAGCGTGAACTGTGCTTATTAGAACTAGGCCTTCAATTCAGGCTGTAAATCAAAACCACTTCTATGATAATGCTAATTTCTGGTAGCAGCCCAATGGGACTGTAGTAGTTGGTGCTCAGTTTCATATGAACACATTTTGGTCGTTCTGACTTGAAATGCAGACAACTGAAGCTTTTAAAAGACAGTCTGTGTTTTACTTGTGACAGAAATATAAATATAGCTTACTTTGTATCAGTTTCACAGAGACTCTTTCGGTAGAGCTGCCACCGCTGTTTTCCATTTCTAACAACCTACTGGTTAAACTGGCACTTGTTTTGAATCTAGAACTTTAGGAAAGCTGCTTTTTCTTACAAAATTGATACTGGAAATCAAAACATGATTGGTTGATTTCTCTAGTTATGATGTCTTGTCAGCTCCTGAAGACCAAAAGGAGAGCTCATTTAGCTACAGTTACCTAAATTTAGATGGCGGGTAGCATAGTGGAAGGAGAGGTTGGGGGTTCAAATCCCACGACTGACCAGGCATACCTGGTCGGGCCCTTAACCCCCCACTGCTCTAGGGGCGCTGCTCTGCTGGCGACACTGTGCTGCTCCCAGATCGGGCATAGTTAGGCAGCAAAATGATTGATTTCCCTTTTAGGACCAATAAAGTACATAACATAACATTTAGCTACCTTCATTTTTGCTGAGCATTTTAAGAATTTAACACTTGTTTTCAATCAGATCTTTACAGTGAAAGAGTGGTGCTCTTATACTTGCAGGGTTTCAATACAAGAATGACTATTGAATAAAAATGAACTAAAAAAGAAAGACATGTATTTTTGGTGCCCAAAAAATCGGAAGACCCTGAGGGGTCCTGTTTGCATACAGGAACTGCTGGTATACGCTGGTTTTTCTAGTAGGGTGTGTCTCTCTCACTGGATGTGTTCACATGCGAAGATTTTTGCCAATCTAATTGAATTCTTTCCGGTTACAGATTAAGACTGAGGTCTTTATGCTCACTCTACTCAACAATCTGATGGAAATCTCTGTTTACATTCTCACTACAAGTAATCAGATCCAAAATTACGCGCATGTGTAGAGAACCACTTAGTGTAGACGTTACCATGACAACCAGCATCACGTGAGTCCAGTCAGAGTGAGATGAGCAGCAGTGAGCAGCGCTTGTGTTTTTAATCACTTTAAAATGATGTCAGACTCAGGAAAACGTCCTTCACATGTCCTTATTAAACAAGGCCGAGAGGAAGACGTCCCACCGCCGTCTTTTAAAGATCAGAGCATAAACTTCGTCTCCTCTGCAGACCAGTTTCTGCTCCGCCATGTTGAACGGTATAAACTTTCACTATGACGCGGCGAACACGATCAGAACGGACTTAAACTTTCCGGTAGGGAATGTAATCAGATACAGGCGTTTACACGGATATTATTCTTCTATTTAACGGATTATTTACAGGATTACCCACCTCGATCAGTCAGATAGAAACTGTATTCTGAATGGCCTCAATCAGACTAGCCTATTCCGACTGAGGTGTTTACATGGACGTATTCTATTCCGATTGAGCTATTAATCGGAATATTAACGGATTTTCACGCTGCATGTAAATGTGGCTACTGAGTTTGAGACACACATGCCTTCACAGTCCTGTCTAGTATCGTTGTATCGTTATCGAGATAAGACTTTCTGCAATAAACATGTTAAAGGCTGCGGTGACAGAATGGATCAAAATATCTCACACTCAGTGCCAAAGTGACGTAATTAGGTTGGTGGGAATGCCACAGGCTCGAAACCTGCTCTCCCACATGGAGAGTGAGTAACAACCGTTCAGCTGAATGACGAGTTACAAAACACCCACAGAGCTCACTCTATCCTGAAACACCAGGCCTACAGAAATACTTAAAGTGTGATGACTGTTCTCACTGTCAGTGTTGTGTCTAAATACACAGACTGTATGGTAAAATGTATAACGAAGTAATAACTGCTCATAAGGAGCTTTTTAAGGAATTAAATATATATTTATTTTTTAGGCTGATAGAGAAAATAAAAAATCCATATTCATTTATGTTTGTAGCCCGACTTCAAACATGAATAGAAAAAGCTGCTTGGGGAATCCTGACTGTTTTTAGACTGAAGCACCTAATGGAACTCCCAGGCGACAAATTCTCCCCAAGGGGGCGCTATTAGCTGTGCAGTAACTGCTGTAATCAGTTCATGGTGTGATTAATAAACAAAACAATGCTTTTGTGAAAAACTACTCCTTCTTAACTATGTAACAGTCTGCATGAACATTAAAGTGTTTGCTACTAGGGGGTGGATAGTGGGGTGTGCCTGTATCTTTACTGTATCTTTACTGTTGTACTGTGCAATGTAGTTGGGTGCACATAATAGATTAGCTGTACATTAGAAATACAGGAGTACTCAACTGAATTAACAAACACAGTAAAATATTATAATTTTATAATACAGGATGAGTACTGTAAACAAAAAGTAAATTAATGTAGAAATTGCTGCCTGTAAATTGCTGCCATTTTACCGTGAACATAATGACCCCACATTACGGTTCCCTTAAAACAGTCCAGACCTCGATCTCAGACTCTTCAACCTGATAGAGTACAGCAAATTCCATCTATTCACAAACTCTTGAGAGTCTCTTGTAGGAAAGGATAAAGTGTCACTGTGGAACGCTTCACTGGAAGGAACCACAATTTCCTCACTTTCATTTCATGGAGAGATTACAGCCTAATCTCAGCTTCTCTGAAGTAGGTTATCTATCTAGAGTTAATAACAATAGTTATAATGATAATAATAATCGGCTGGCCTCAACAGTATTTTACAGGCTCCAAATACACACTGGTGTTTCCAAACAAGTACACGTGAAAAAATAATGTATTGTTTTACCTGGTCAGTTTAAAATTTTGAGCTCATGGAATATTAACAGAACAAAAACCTGTTTTACTTTCTGTTATTATTTGAAGTTCAGTTAACTCAAAAATGAAGGCAAACAGGTTACTTACTTGTTAAAGCTGCACTGTGTAAGTTTTGGGGATTTGGTGACCTCTGTGGTGGAAATGTGTAATTGCATGCAACTTGAGGAGGAACAGTTTGTAACGCGGGTTGTGCTTTAGACCTCTTCTCTGAGCAGATGGAGCTGACGATTATGAGTGTATTGAAAGAATATTCAAGGACAACTCAAAATCGGTGAAGGACGTGTCTCCTGAGGACGTGAGTGAATTTCTACCCACTTTTACCTACATATCTTTACTGGTATAAAGTTGATTTTACATTTGAGACCTAAACATTAAGCTCAACCTCCACCTTTCCTAGATGGTCCATTTCTACCCAAGCGTGAATGCATCACCTGTTTAAGATTTTTTTTCCATATCTTTTTACGTTTTTTTTTAAATACAGGTCAAAGTAGATTTATAAATCACAAAATAGATTATAAATTGGCACTAAAACTATTACAGAGAAATGTAATATTAATTGGAAGTCTCTGGAGTGAGAGTCTGAGTTGAGTCTCATATTTCTGTGATGAGAGTCCAAATCGAATCTTGTATCTCTGGTGATGAGAGTCTGAGTCGAGCCTCGAGTCTCTGAAGTGGAAGTCTGAGTTGAGTCTCATATCTCTGTGATGAGAGTCTTGACTGTCTTTAGAGAGAGTCTAAGTCGAGTCTCAAATCTCTGGGGTACAAGTCTAAGTTGATTCTCGAGTCTCTGAAGTGTGAATCTGAGTCAAGCCTTGAGTTTCTAGAGTGGAAGTCTGAGTTGAGTCATGTATCTCTGTGATGAGAGTCCAAGCCGAGTCTCGAACCTCTGGGGTGTGAGTGTCAGTGCAGTCTCAAGTGTCTGAGGTGCAAGTCCGAGTCAAGTTTGTAGTCTCTAAGGTGTGAGTCTGAGTCGAGTCTCAAGTCTCTGAGGTGTGAGTCTGAGTCAAGTGTCAAATTTCTGGGGTGCGAGTTCGAGTCGAGTCTCAAATCTCTGGGGTGCAAGTCTAAGTTGATTCTCGAGTCTCTGAAGTGTGAGTCCAAGTCAAGCCTTGAGTCAAGCCTTGAGTCTCTGGAGTGGAAGTCTGAGTTGAGTCTTATATCTCTGTGGTGAGAGTCCAAGTCGAGGCTTGAACCTCTAGGGCGTGAGTGTGAATCAAGTCTCAAGTGTCTGAGGTGCAAATCCGAGACAAGTCTCTAGTCTCTGAGGTGTGAGTCTGAGTCGAGTCTCAAGTCTCTGAGGTGTGAGTCTGAGTCGAGTCTCTAGTCTCTGAGGTGTGAGTCTGAGTCGAGTCTCAAGTCTCTGAGGTGTGAGTCAAGTGTTGAATTTTTGGGGTGCGAGTCCGTGTGGAGTTGCAAGTCTCTGGGGTGCAAGTCTAAGTCGATTCTCGAGTCTCTGAAGTGTGAGTCCGAGTCAAGTCTCGAACCTCTGGGGTGTGAGTGTCAGGCCAGTCTCAAGTGTCTGAGGTGCAAGTCCGAGTCAAGTTTCTAGTCTCTGAGGTGTGAGTCCGAGTCAAGTCTCAGGTCTCTGAGGTGTGAGTCCGAAGTCTCGAATTCATGGGCTGCGATCAGATAAGCACACGTCCAAGTCAATTAAACCTTTGAGTCTGAAATGCTGACTTAAGTCCCCATCTCTGCTGTCAGATACCGACATAATTCTGAAATCATCATCCCTATTTTGCACCATTACTTAAGACTTAAACCCCAAGCTACTACAAAAAGAATATAGTTTATTACAACACAGTTTAAACCTTAAAATCTTATTACATCTTATTACATACTAAGGCTTATTATTCAGCGACTACAGGGACTTCAATGCAAACTGGTTTATTCATAGTTTATAGAAGTGTGTAATAACACTGGCCTGTTAAGGGTTTAAATAACAGAAATGTCACATGTGGGCTGGGTTAAGAGAACCCCTCGGAACCAGGCAGAGTCATTCTCCATAGATTTCCAAGTCACGAAAGGATTCAAATGGGTTTCCTATTTAATGCCAATCCAAAGTTATTCTCTAGAGTATTTAAAGAGGTCAGACAAACTCGTCACATCTCCTAAATGATGGACGCATTTTGACTCGGCCCTGTTAGAGATGTTTGACACGTGCACACATTTTGAGTGAATCAGTTTTTATAGGTGAAGTGAGATTACGTTTGCTGATGTGAAAATTGCTCTCTGAGGGGAAAAGTGATTGTGAGAGATGAAGGTAGACGCACGCCTGATGGTTAAGGAGAGCCCTCGTCGAGACGGGAGGCCAATTACAGCAGTGTGAACAGAGGAAAGAGGAGATCTGGGGGAAAGCCAAACATGAGTAATGAGTAATCACAGAGTGGTCTTTGTGCCCACCTGAGTCTGAAATTCTTTGTCCTGTCGTCTCTTGATCTCTCTCTCTATTACACGCACATACTTTTTAAGCGACAGCAGGATGTGAAGTTGTACAATACATCGATATACAATATATACAATACAATATGTATGTCCCCTTTGTGTTATGTATAGTTAAAAGACTGTAGTCCATCTGTTTCTCTGATACTTTGTTAGCCCCCTTTTACCCTGTTCTTCAGTGGTCAGGACCCCCATGGACCCTCACAGAGCAGGTACTCTTTGGGTGGTGGATCATTCTCAGCACTGCAGTAACACTGACGTGGTGGTGGTGTGTTAGTGTGTGTTGTGCTGGTCTGAGTGGATCAGACACAGCAGTGCTGCTGGAGTTTTTAAATGCTTTGTCCACTCACTGTCCACTCTATTAGACACTCCTACCTTGTCAGTCCACCTTGTAGATGTAAAGTCAGAGACGATAGCTCATCTGCTGCTGCACAGTTTGTGTTGGTCATCCTCTAGTCCTTCATCAGTGGTCACAGGACGCTGCCCACAAGACGCTGTTGGCTGGATATTTTTGGTTGGTGGACTATTCTCAGTCCAGCAGTGACACTGAGGTGTTTAAAAACCCTTTTCAGATGAGGGTAAAAACTTTATTTAATTTTAATGTAAGTTAATGTAAAGAGATTTTATTTTAGAGCAGTTTTGAAATATTTGTATCAGCCAATCATCATTAAATTTTTAAACAATGCAGAGGATCGCTACTATGCTCAAATGATGTAAAAATCAGATACAATGGAGGCACCTCTTTTTCTTTGGACAGCGACCATATGTGTAAGAACCTATATGTAATAATAATGTGTCCCATATGTATGACATATACGAAAATGTATGCAATAACAATAGGTCATATATGTATTTTATGTATATGAAAGTACCTATATGTGATAATTATGCCTCTTATGTATTATATATCTAAGTGGTTATATGCAATAATAATAGGTCCCATACGTAAAAATTTTATATATCGCTGCTGTAGGAAGAAAACCTCTCCATTTTTGTTGTTTTTTGACATAATTTAAAAGTACCTGTTGTTCTTTACATTGTTTGTAAATTTCATGAAGAATGGACCAAAAGAAACAGCTCAGAATGACTTGGGAAAAAGTCTGGTTCCACTGACTTACATTACAAGTAAAGTATGTTTTTTCCTTCTCCTGTAAAGTTATCATTTTGGACGTACAAGGTTTTCTATATATATATATATATATATATATATATATTTAAGACTTTCCATGCGAGTGGCAGCTCAAAGTACTTTACAGACAGATGATGAGGCTTAACAGTATTACAAGAAATTATAAGCATTCATTTAGAATCATATAAGAAAATGACACAGATCAAATTAAAAGATAAACACCATGAGATGTATAGTTTTAATTGAATGCAAAGTTAAAGAGATACGTTTTTAGATGCTTCTTAAAGTGAGCACTGAGACTGAGTGTGTAATAAAAGGTGGAATTATGTTCCACTGTTTAGAAGCAGAATAACTGAACGAGGCCTCTATTTTCTGTATTTTACATACATATATATACATATTAATGCATGCTTAATAGGAATTTTCTAAGCCGAACTGTAAATTTAACCCTGATCCTAACCTCAGAAGCAAAGATGTAGCACAGTCTCTGGAGCACACGGCGGTTCTTCATTGCTGATAACTTGGTAGAAATGTTTATTCAGTGGACTCTTGATGTCAAACTAAACTGCTTAACTATTTCCATTAATCACAGCATCAGCCACCAGCTTTGTTGACAGTCTCCTCAGTGGAGCTGATTAGTGGGAATGACAAGCTTGACAAGTAGGTGTTTAACTTTTGCACTAAGCATGGAAAGAAAAAACGCCGCTGCCTTTAACCCAGTAGTCTCATTTCTTGACATTTATCAGTGGATTGCTGTAATTATTGCTTGTCTTCTGCACTGCTTATATGTCGAGTAAACGGCAGTGCGGAGGCAGCATTTCTGTAATTAGCTGTCTCTACAGACGCCTACCTCAACTACTATAAACAAGACCCAGCAGCTCCATGACACTCAATTCCAGAAGTGTGCTTAAGTATATTCATTTGCTAAATTGGTTTCCCACCTCGAAAGTCCACATCTGAGGCAGATTAGGTTGTCATCATGTTTTTGTTTTACTTTGCACAGCGATTCTGTAGTGAACACTCAGCTTGGATATAGTGCCCTTGTCAATAAACCAATAATATAAAAACCCATATTATTTGAAAAAATGATTTTTCTTTGCTCCTGAAATAAGAGTTTGATGTAATATGCAAACAATGTCAAAGCATAAAATATACCTTACTGTCCACATATGGAACTGAAGCTTCAAAAAACAGTCTTATTGTATTCACTGTTTCTGTGATGTAATGAAAACCACTTTATTTACATATACATGCATATGTACAGCTGAATAGCTCCACCCATTTACATTGAAGGCACAGTAACAACACACCCTGTTAAATTCTAAGGGATAATTAAAGGATAATAAGAGGTTGGATTTATGGCTCTTTTGGTACATAACCCCACACAAATTTCAAAATTTAGGGAAAAAGGAGAAAAATTATAAGAAAAATGTAGGATGTGCTCCAAATACTATTAAACAGCAATGCCTTTTGTTGGTCAATAACATTTTAGTATGCTAATATATGTATATGAGCTCTGTAGAAACACAGAATATAGGTTCCAGCTATATTTACTAAACTAGATACATCTCCAAGCATTGCTGTTAGTCAGTTAGTCAGAGGAGAAACAGCAACGAACCCACACCAGCAGGATCTATCCAACATACGTTTGCAGGAATATCTTCTAAAACCAGAGGAGAAAAAGTTTGCTACCAAAGATATCGAATTAATCAGTGTTATTTATGTATTTTCAGTGAAATCATTTTCAGTTATTATTAAAATGTATGTCATTTATTGTTATAGTTATTATCTGCTGCCCCTTATAACAAAAAAGTTTAGTTATTAATGACTGCAGATAAGGAGGGCTGGCACTCGGCTGATCTCGAAAACACTGCAAGAATCCTCTTACCACAAGACTAAGAGAGACCAAACCAAGCAAAAATACACATTACAGGGCAGCCATTCAGAACAGAGCCAATTTACATACATCAGTCTCAAACGCACAGTAACAAATACACCCTGGTTAATTCTAAGGGATAAAGAGATTGGTTGGATTTCTGACTGTTTTTGGCACATAAACCCACACAAATTTGGGAGAAAATAAGAAAAATAATATAAAAAATATGGAATATGCTTCAAATGCTATTAAGGAACAATGGCTTGTGTTGTTCAGTAACATTTAATATGCACTGTAAATACACAGAATATAGGTTTCCAGCTATATTTACTAAACTACATCCATCTTATTCACTCTTACTCAATTATTACTGTCCTGTATTGAGAACCTAAGATTTTTTCATGGACACCGTTGCCGTTTCGGGTTTCAGCTTTGAAGCAGCTCACACAAGGCGAGGGTTGCGTCAGTTCTGCGGTGACCCATCATTAATCATGGGGAGCTGAATTAGGATGTGCACTGTGAAGGAGCAGGCTGCTGGAGGGCCTCCAGCTCGCTGCCATAGGAGATAGCAGTATTACGTCTCCTTATATCAGCCACTGATATGTAGATATAGATAGTCTGAAAGAGGCTGCACTGATGAGAGCTAAAATAATTAATATGCCATTGTATGATTTGCATAAAATTACTAAAGATGATCCTTTAAAGGAATAGTTTGACAAAAGAATCAGATTTCTATGATTTTTCACCTACCCCAGATGTAGCTGATCAGCCAAAATCTTTGGTGCCCAAGTTTTGCTTCTTCGGTTTAGCACTGGAGCTGTGAGGCTAATGTTGTGAATAAACACTAGAAGTCAATAGTCACCCAAATCTTTACTGTAAATACATCCCCAAAACGTCTCTCAACCCTCTCCAACCAGCTCTTCATTAAGGTCATGCAGACTTGTGGTTTAAGACACACTGCATGATACACAGTTTCAGTACTGGTTTTAACAGGTCCTCGTCCACTGGACCTCATCATTGCCCCTTTGGGGGAATACACCATGTAGCCGAACGCTACAGGCAGCCTCTTTACACAACAGGTGCACGTTTTTGATTGCTGTTGTTTGTATTTGTGAACAGTTAGAAAGTCTTCAGTTTTCAATTCAGTTTCAGTTCAGAAATCACAAATGCAATCTGTTAGCATCCATATGTCTGTGTGCAGTTGTCAAAATAGCTTTCTGCAGTGTTCAGCTACACTGTAAAGTTCTGTTCATGTTTATACACTCAGTGTAAGACACTCTGTGACCTAAACTAGATTGACAAGTCTGTGAAACCTTGATAAGGAGCTGGAAGCAATTTGAACAGGCTGAGAGATGTTTTCGGGATCTATTTACACAGGTTTGGGTGACTATAGACTTCTAGTTTTTGTTAGCAATGTTAGCCTTGTAGCTCCAGTGCTAAAATAATGAAGGAAGATTTGGAGTCCAAAATGTTTCTTGGCTGATTGACTACATCTGAGATAAATGGAAAATTGTGGATTTTTTTTTGCAAAAACATTCCTTCCTTATTAAATCCTATTTAACCCTCGTGTGGTGTTGATGTGTTTGTTACTCAGTGGTCTGCTGGACCCACCACATTATTGTTTTTCAAATCAATGCAGGCATAACAATTTACGTAAAATTACCAAAATATCACAAGTGGCCAGCGTAGGGTTCTCCTTTAGCAGCTGTAGCCAGTCAGCAGCCTGGCCATGTTGTCCACCCTCACACACACACACACACACTAACAGCAGGCCATGTAGGAGGAGAACAGAGTGAAGGACACAGCACCTCCACACTTTTACTCCCCGGAGGTTCACCCAACACCACATGTGTAATATAAATGTGTGGGGGGTGAACAGAGTGAAGACACTGAAAATGGGTTATTTTATATGTCCTTCACAGAAAATTAGAAAAGGACAAGAATCTGAGGTTGAAATAATAATAAATCGCATCATTTTTTCTTTTGGTAAACATTGAAAATGGGTCCCACAGACCTGAACACCACACAAGGGTTAAAGGTTTTCTTAGCCATATTGTTTTACTGCAGTTTTTTCCCACTTAGCAATGTTGTTTATTATAAACGCTCCATTTTCATGTCGTCATTTCACGAACATGATTAACTGGGGGTTAATGTTTTTGTGTAAATATTTGCAGTTAAGCAATGTTACCTTGAGCAATATTTTCATTTTGTTCAATTTCCCGACGTAGAGGTCATTTTCATTCAGTAGAGGCCAAACAAGAGTATTTTACAGCTGTTTAATAGTAGATTTTAAGTGATTATGAAGTGTTTTAAAGTGGACTACTCAGTCCTGATACAGGAAAATGAGCAGGAGAAGAATAAATAAACAAGGCCAGCTGGTGTAAGCGGTGAGCTGACAGGCTCTCTGGAGGAAGGCCTCATGGCAATCGGGAGATGGGCTAATTTACCATGCCAGTCTTGGTCTCTCGCTCCCTCTCTTTTCTTTTCATTCTTTTTTCTGCACCACTCGATATGCTTAAAATGAGCTTCATTTGGTTTGGCCGTGACTGATGCCAGTGATTCCCAAGCAGTTTGTGGTAAGCGCTGCGGACAGCCGGAAATAGCTTTAAATTTTAAAACAATAGGACTCGCTCATGCCGCTATTCTTTTTCACAGCCACTTTCTGTGATAGCCTCGGCTCTTGAGCAAAGAGAGAGAGAGAGAGAGACAGAGAGAGAGTGTGAGAGTGAATGAGTTACCGCTCCACATCTCTCCATTACTGTGGCCCTTGTGCGGCTCCAGTCAGAGTCCTCGGAGGTGATAATAGATGAGGAGAGCAGAGAGCGAGAGAGAGAGAGAGAGAGAGAAAGAGAGAGAGAGAGAGAGAGAGAGAGACCTGAGCTTGCTGCAATGCTCTGTAATGCATTTTTTTCCGCGGGAGCCTCTATTGTTTATTTTTGAGTTCTTGAACGATAAAAAACAGCCATACTATCTACTTTTTTGTCACATTTTCATCATAAATTGGAATTTGCTCTGCCGGAGAAGCTGAGTTGAGCATAACTGGGTAAACAGAGAGTGGAGAAATGGTGAAGTGAGAATTTGCTTGTGAGAGTGTTGTAGTTGAGACCAAGTCAGGACCTGAGACCAAGTAAAGACTGAGATCTGATTAAGATCTAACAAGAAAAATAATTTGTTTGTTGTTCGTTTTGCATTTGTTGTGATAAATGGCGTAATAAAAAACCGAAATGAAAATTCTTAAATGAATCCAAAATTCAGTACACACTCAGCTGAAAACCGAAATGAAATAAAACAAAATTTTTTTAATATGTAAAAGCACATGGCTTTGGGAATGCCTGTCTAGAATCTGAAAGTTCTCCAGCAGAGGGCGACACAAGTTGCATTATTGTTATTCAGTTAGAAGAGAAACAGCAACGAACCCACACCAGCAGGATCTATTCTACATACGTCTGCAGTAATATCTTCTAAAACCAGAGGAGAAAAAGTTTGCTACCAAGAGATATTTTAACCAGTGTTATAATCGAATTAATCAGTGTTATTTATACATTTTCCACTAAATAATTTTATTAATCAGTTATTTTTAAAAAGCATGTAAGTTTAAGCATAAATTGCAGGTATAAGCTGCAGCAGACTGCATTTGAGTGTTTCACTGTTTATCTGCTGCTCTTCAGTTATTAATGACTGCAGGTAAGGAGTGCTAGCCCTCAGTTGATCTCAGGAGCACTGTACGAACCTACAAGACTGAGAGAGAATAAAATACACGTTTTTTTTTTTCTTCTGTAACGGTAATGACATCTATCTAAATGGAAATTTGTATGATATACAAAACTGGAGGTGAACTGTGTTTCTATCTTCGTAGGAGAGGGAGCAGGTCAACATTTTTATTGTTGTTATTGTGTTTAAATGCTGTGTGTTTATTGTGTCAGCTGTGCAGGATTGTTGATATGAAGAAAGCTGTAGTTGCCTGTTTTATCTCAGCATAGCCGTCTTTGTGTAGAGGTGTGAACTGTTTTTTACAGCAGGGGGTTCTCACCCCTCTTTTTACCATCCCTCATTGCTCACGAGCAGCTCAACACAGAGTCTCAACACTTCAGAGAGACAACAGTGGCCTAGTTCATCTGATAATTATTGAGTTATTATTTATTATTTAAGAAATGTCGAGCTGGTTTCCATTCCACTGGTGAAATGGCCACTAGGGGGCCTGCAGGAAGAGGTTAGCAAAGCATTGGCATAGTGTCTGAATCCACTGTATCAGGGGTCAGCAACATGTAGCTCCTGAGCCTCATGCGGCTCTTTTACTGCCCTGTTGTGGCTCCACAGCAGAATTAGATTTGTAGGTAGAAATAAAATAATCCTCCTTTACAGTAAAATAAAGCTCTGCTGATCGTTCAACACAGTTTAACAATAAATGATCTTAAACAGTGGCGTTAATGTAACCTATATTTGCTATCTTACACTTTAACCCTGAAGGTTGGCGCGCAGACTGCTGGTCACAATAACAACGACAACAATCTGGCCTAGCTAGCAGCTAACAAAAAAGCAAAGAAAGATTTTTATGACAAACATCGATAATTTAGAGACGAATTGACGGACTTATTTGCATTCGCAAGATTTTCTGATACGTTTAATCTGTGACGAGAAACTGTCAATCACTAAATAGTCGTGACGCTGAAGTCGCTTCTCATTCGCCAGCTTCTTGTAAGAACTTTCCTGTTCCACCTTAATGGTGCAGCAGTTACGTTCTGGCACCTCAGGCACCATTTAAGGAACGGGAAAATTTAAACGAAGCTGGGGAATGAGAAGTGACTTAATCCTCGTAAGAAGTCGAGCATTGAGAGACATTTTACAAGAAACTGTTCTACTTTTGAGAAAAAGTTTCCTGCCGGAGATGCGAGAAAAGCACCTATAGCTGAGCTAAAGCTTAAAACAGAGCAAAGTCAGTCTGCGTTTTCATTTATATTATATTTTTAGACTATACTAGGACATTAGTACATACTTGGGACATATTTACTGTCAAGATGGTTAAATGGACATAAAATGTTGAGGCTCCCAAGGTGGTTTGATTTTTGTTGAAAGGACAAAATGGCTCTTCTTAACATTTAGATTGCGACCCCTGGAGTATGTGATGCAGCATGAATTCACTCAGTGTGACGAATGTAAGTTCACTCGTTGTATTGTTAGCAAGCTTTGGTGTGACTGGACCTTAAGTCCAACAATTTACTACTGGGCCTGGGCACATGGGTAAAATGATTTTTCCTCATTGATTGGCTGCATTGACTGGACCACAAATGAAACCTTTTAACATCAACATCAAGTGTGTGATTTTCAAGAAGGACGTTTAATAACAGACTCCACGATGTTTGTTTTCTGAAGTTTTCAGTACAGCAGCATTAGTCAGCGCTAAATGCTTAACTAAATGCTTATCAGGTGGAAGTTTATCATTCTGTTAATGCTGTGAGCTTTTAAGTGTTTTCATTAAGTCTTTTTGTTTTCTCTCGGTTCTCACTTCCATGGTTTGCAAATTTGCAGGGTTAAAGTTCACCTAGATTAACTCAGTGTGACAAAATTAAACTCCACTGGCAGCGAATTCCTTTTCCGAGTTCCTGCATCCTTTCCCGCTGCACTGAATGGGCTTTTTTACAACCAAAATCTTGTTTGGTATGACCTCGGATTTTTCTTTACTCCTACTGCGTCTCTTGCTGCTGGAGTGTTTTCCTGCCCCTCTTGCCCTTGGCTTTCTCATTTGGCGTCTGTGCCCAGATGTCTGTAAAGTTGCTTTGGCACAGTGCTGTGCTGTAAATAGACCTGTACAAATAAAGTTGAATAGAACTGAATCAAACTGGATCCTGCTATCTTCCGGCTAACAACTTTATCTTTTTTTTTGGGTGAAGTATTCTTGAACTCAAATGGAATGTAAATGTTCGGGCGTATCATCTGCTGACTGTGTAAGCACTCCATTCTCTCTACGCATTCTGCCTGATTTGAGTCTGCTCATATTCTAGTTATTCTCAGCATTGCAATTCCGTGTCCATCCAAATTAAACCGTAATTTTCTGTAATTTTCTGCTCATTGGGAACAGGAAGGATATGTTAATATAGTGAATTAACTGTTCCTATAAGCGTGTAATAACTTGTTCCATTTCCCAACATATGTTCAACTTTTTTTCATGTAGTGCTGATAATGAGTTGGGCTTTCTGATCTTGTGATTAGCAAATTATACAAAAGCGAGTACTTTTGCCCACCTTCTGTCAAAATAAGATCACCTTCAACACTCAGTTTTATTAGGAATACACTTATTTAAGAGGGAGTGTGTTATCACGAAATAACATCACGGCTGTGATTTGGTCGCCGTAGATCATCAAAGCCATATTATTGGCGATAACACACTCCTCGAGTGTTCTATTGCTTTATATAACAGTTAAATAAATAAAGTAATAAATTAATAAACTGGGTCGTGAACGCGGCGTTTAATATGTTTTAATGTTCGCAGTTCCTTCACCAAATTATAGTTCCTTAACAAGCAGCTCGTTGCTACGTCAGAGTAACGAGCTCCGCCCACTCGCTGCACAGCTGGCAGTTCGTTCTCCAACTCCACACAGAACGACTGACAGTTTGGGAATTTAGTGTCGTCTCATCTTCAGAGTCTGACCAAATTGGCTGTCGGTCAAATGTGATCTTAAAAGTATTCATTTTCTGTTTGTGCGCTGCTCAACCAATCAGCTTGCGTGGCCGGAACTAACTATTGTATAAAAATAATTAACAGATTAGCCGTGAACTGGCAAATAAACAGTTGTTCAACCCATGCTGTGGCTTAAAAAGTCAGTTTAATTAGATTTTAATTTTTAGAAGGGGAAAGTTTGTGAATGAACTTTTAGTTGTCTTGACACAGAAATTTAATAACGCCTCAAAAGTCAAAGCGGTTGTGAACAGTTGTTGATTGTGTTTCAGAACTTATTGAATCTCTACAGTAATTCAGAGCAGTTGCTATGCTGTTACTGTGAGTCTGCTATAGTGTTCCAGTTTGTTGTACTAATGTTGCTTTGCGAATGTTAAGTGATTGCTGAGGTGTTGCTAGGCCATTTCTATGGTATCTCTGGTGATTGGTAAGGTGTTGCTAGGCCGTTGCTATGGTATCTCAGGTGGTTGCTAAGGTGTTGCTAGGCCATTGCTATGGTATCCCAGGTGGTTGTAAGGTTTTCTAGCAATTGCTGTATCCCAGGTGGTTGCTAAGCTGTTGCTAGGCCATTGTCATCGTATCCCAGGTGGTTGTTAAGGTGTTGCTAGGCCATTGCTATGGTATCCCAGGTGGTTGCTAAGCTGTTGCTAGGCCGTTGTCATCGTATCCCAGGTGGTTGTTAAGGTGTTCCTAGGCCATTGCTATGGTATCCCAGGTGGTTGCTAAGGTGTTGCTAGGCCCTTGCTATGGTATCCCAGGTGGTTGTTAAGGTGTTGCTAGACCCTTGCTATGGTATCCCAAGTGGTTGCTAAGGTGTTGCTACACCATCACTATGGTATCCCTGGTGGTTGCTAAGGTGTTTGCTAGGCCCTTGCTATGGTATCCCAAGTGGTTGCCAAGGTTTTGCTAGGCCATTGCTCTGGTATCCCAGTTGGTTGCTAAGGTGTTGCTAGGCCATTTCTATGGTATCTCTGGTGATTGGTAAGGTGTTGTTAGGCCATTGCTATGGTATCCTGGGTGGTTGCTAAGGTGTTGCTAGGCCATTGCTATGGTATCCCAGGTGGTTGTTAAGGTGTTGCTAGGCCGTTGTCATCATATCCCAGGTGGTTGTTAAGGTGTTGCTAGGCCATTGCTATGGTATCCCAGGTGGTTGCTAAGGTGTTGCTAGGCCCTTGCTATGGTATCCCAGGTGGTTGTTAAGGTGTTGCTAGGCCCTTGCTATGGTATCCCAAGTGGTTGCTAAGGTTTTGCTAGGCCATTGCTCTGGTATCCCAGGTGGTTGCTAAGGTTTTGCTAGGCCATTTCTATGGTATCTCTGGTGATTGGTAAGGTGTTGCTAGGCCATTGCTATGCTATGCAAGGTTGTCGTTAAAGTATTGCTAGGTTGTTTCTATGGTATACCAAGTGATTACTAAGGTGTTGCTAGGCAGCTGATATGTCATCCTAGGTTGTCGCTAGGCCATTGCTATGCTATGCAAGGTGATTTCTGGTGTGGTATCCCATAAATAAGCTTTATATATATTTAATCAGTGGATTTTTTCAGGATGCTGAGCATTCCTTTACTCATTCCTATGGAAAAACATTGTTTGAAAGAACACTGTCTGAACATCATTGGTCAAAACAATTTAAAAAGCACAAGCAACCTATTTGGGTGTCCGCTCTATGACACTGCACAGTTTTGTAGTTATAGATCGAAAGTGGTAGAACACGTAGGCCGATTGCTTCCTATACACGCTGATGCCCGGTTCCACCTATCAGTAGTATTCTCCACACTCCACCCAACAACACTTTTTAATATCTTGGTGCATTAATACAGAATTCTGTTGATACATGTGCTCATAAGTGAGCAGGTATCAAGAATTTTGCAACAGTTCCAGACATAGTTCAGCCAATCAGCTTTCAGCACTGGTGACTGTTTTATAACTGACATTTTGATGGGTCCGTCTTTGATTTTATGCCCTTAAAAATACAGGTGGATTCTTTGCATGATGCCATAAATTAACCATTTTTGGTTCCCTAAAGAACCTTTCAGTGGATAGTTCTTTAGAGAAAATGCAGTATGAACTATTTTGTAAGTTTATAGAATCTCTACATAATGTAATGGTTCTAGGAAGAACTTTTAAAAGGGTTCCACTGATTTTTTTCATATTTCTGTATAATTCAGTTGTTGAGATGTGAACAGAGAGATTCAGAGTGGTTTGGTGTGAAATGGTTCAGATGTCTTTACAGTGGTGGTGATAGGAACCAGGGGTCACCATGACTACAACACAAATATAGACGTTTTATTTACTATCCAAAAGCCACCAGTGAACCTACACGAGTCTTCTA
This sequence comes from Colossoma macropomum, assembly GCF_904425465.1. Classification (NCBI taxonomy): domain Eukaryota; kingdom Metazoa; phylum Chordata; class Actinopteri; order Characiformes; family Serrasalmidae; genus Colossoma; species Colossoma macropomum. Next base: position 3,361,034 of record NW_023494791.1, on the reverse strand, counting down.
AGTTTATATACTGTAGCGTTGGTCGAAGAAGGAATAAAAGGGTATCCATGTTCTGTTACAAGTGCTCTTTATTAAACACACCAGCAGAGAAGGAGACCACTGAAACCGTGGGGGAGGTCACCAATAGCCACCCCCACACACAAAACCCACACCCTCTGACACTAAACAACACAAGAACAACAGACATGTAGCCCAAATCAACAAACAACAACATTAAACAACATTTACAGTCCCTTTGTTGGTCGGCGTGTGCTACCATGAGCCTTTGTGGGTCATCTGCCTAGTCACGCCTCCCGAGTCTCAGGCACCAGCGCCAGCCAGTAGCATAACACTACAATATGTATATGATGGTAAAATAGTGATAAACTATTTTACACTATTTTGCCTCACAACACCCTGTATATACCATTCAATGTACTATATGTCTGTAAGGGAGCTTTTAAAGGCATTAAGCTCTTCAGACACCTGGTTCCTATCACCACCATTATGAACAGTCTGACTAAGTAGGTTTTTCTACAATGGAACATTTTACATTAAACCACTCTGAATGACTTTTACATTATGTGAATGTTCTTCACACTTATACCTCTCATTTAGAAATATGGTTCTTTAGAGAACTAAAATGGTTCTTTTATGGCACGGATCGGCAACCCCAAATGCTAAGTAGAGCCATTTTTGTCCTTTCAGCAAAAATCAAACCATCTTGGGAGCCACAACATTGTATGTCCATTTTACCATCTTGGCTGTAAATATGTCTCAGTATGTGCTGATGTACTAGTATAGGCTAAAAAATATAATATAAACGAAAATGCAGACTTACTTTGCTCTGCTTTAAGCTTTAGCTCAGCTATAGACGCTTTTCTCGCATCTCCAGCAGGAAACTTTTTCTCAAAAAGTAGAATAGTTTAGTTTAAAATATCTCTCAATGTTTCTTTCCACCTTAAAAGGTGCCTGAGGTGCCAGAATGTAACTGCTGCACCATTTAAGGTGGAACAGAAAAATTCAAACAAGAAGCTGGCAAATGAGAAACTGACCTCAGCTTTGCAACTTTTTAGTGTTTGACAGTTTCTTGTTGCAGATTAAACGTATCAGGAAACCAGCTGGAGTGATTATAAATGAAAATAAGTCCGTTCATCTCCAAATTATCCTTGTTCGTCTTAAATCTCTCTCTTTGTCTTTTCGTTAGCTACTAGCTTGGTGAGATTGTTGTCTGCGTTGCTATCTGACCAGCAGTCTGTTTGGCAACCTTCAGGGTCAAAAGTTGGTGAATTAGCAGTTCTACATTAACTCCAGCGTTTAAGACCATTTATTGTTAAACTGTGTTGAACGATCAGCTTTATTTTACTGTAAAGGAGGATTATTTTATTTTTACCTACAAATCTAATTCTGCCGTGGAGCCACAACAGGGCAGTAAAAGAGCCGCATGCAGTTCTGGAGCCGCATGTTTCCAACCCCTGTTCTATGGCAAATTAATCGCTGACTAATGACAGTCCATAATTTTTTTTTTCAAAAATTCCTCCATAATTCAGTGGTAGAGATATTAACAAAGTCATTCAGAGTGATCTGATATGAAAAATAAACTTAGTAGTTGATGTATCAAGCTGACGTATCACTCTCAATGTGACAGGAGACGTGTGAATGTGTGTTTACTTCTTCCGCTGAAAAAAAAACAACTTGTCCTCTTTGATTTCAGATAACTTAATTTAGCAGCTCCACCCATGCGGGCTTACGGCGGCAGGATGAATCTCCTTTGGACAGGCGTGGCTGTCACATGAAAGGAGTCATGTGTGATTCAGAGCTGTCGCCTGTGACATTTGCTGTGCAGAATAATGAGAGTGCCAACAGTGATAAATGTCATCGGCGGCGTGTGCATGCCCCAGCCCTGCATGACAAAAAACAGCCCAAACTTCCCCTCGCCGCCTGCACGGAGGAGGGAAGGCAGAGTTTTCCCCACACTGCGAGGGTCTTCAGGGGTGCTGTGAAAGCCGGGGTGCTGGGGTTGAGGATCTACTTAGCTAATTGAAGGATTTGACAGCTGTTCAATATTCAAGTCTTGCGGTGTCGCCATAACCTTGACTAGAAAACGGAAACATTCGGTAACACTAGTGAAACTAGAGGAGTGAGAAATTGGTTACAACATATTCACCAATATGCATATCGTCGCTGTCCAAAGAAGAACGTGTATGCTTTCCATTTTTCTGCATCATTTGAGCAAAGCAGCTGCATTTTACATGATGAGTGGACCAACAGAGATGCTACAGAATTGCTTGGAATAAAATGTCTTTAGACTTACCTACATTAGACGTAAAGAAGGTTTTTGCCCTCTTCTGTGAAGTTACCATTTTGGAGATACTTGTTTTCCTTTGGACAATAATAATATACTAAAATGATAAGTTTATTAGAAATTGTTAGAGCTTCATGGTGTAAACTGTCTTTGCACCAGTAGTTTAGGCTGCTCCACTAAAGCCCTATTTGAATGAATTAGTCTTAACTGGGGAGCTACTGTAATTTCAGTGATTTTAAATCAGAACAGATCCGAAATGTCTGTAGTTTTTACATTAGTCTGACTGTCAGATCAGGCATAACATTTGACCACCTCCTTGTTTCTACGCTCATTGTCCATTTTATCAGCTCCACTTACTATATAGGTGCACTTTGTAGTTCTACAGTTACAGACTGTAGTCCATCTGTTTCTCTGATACTTTGTTAGCCCCCTTTTACCCTGTTCTTCAGTGGTCAGAACCCCCATGGACCCTCACAGAGCAGGTACTATTTGGGTGGTGGATCATTCTCAGCACTGCAGTAACACTGACGTGATGGTGGTGTGTTAGTGTGTGTTGTGCTGGTCTGAGTGGATCAGACACAGCAGTGCTGCTGGAGTTTTTAAACACCTCAGTGTCGCTGCTGGACTGAGAATAGTCCACCAACCAAAAATATCCAGCCAACAGCGTCCTGTGGGCAGCGTTCTGTGACCACCGATGAAGGACTAGAGGATGACCGACACAAACTGTGCAGCAGCAGATGAGCTATCGTCTCTGACTTTACATCTACAAGGTGGACTGACGAGGTAGGAGTGTCTAATAGAGTGGACAGTGAGTGGACACAGTGTTTAAAAACTCCAGCAGCACTGCTGTGTCTGATCCACTCAGACCAGCGCAACACACACTAACACACCACCACCATGTCGGTGTTACTGCAGTGCTGAGAATGATCCACCACCCAAATAGTACCTGCTCTGTGAGGGTCCATGGGGGTCCTGATCACTGAAGAACAGGGTAAAAGGGGGCTAACAAAGTATCAGAGAAACAGATGGACTACAGTCTGTAACTGTAGAACTACAAAGTGCACCTATATAGTAAGTGGAGCTGATAAAATGGTTTTATAGATATATATATATATATATATATATAGATATAGATATATATTGCCTATTTGTTTGATCTACATTACAATGTAACATGTAACATTGCGGGAGAAAAGATTTTGTTATCGTGCACTTTTGGACATAGATTGAGTTAGAAGTCATGTAGTGAAGTTATAGAATCACTTTGATTAGTTTGTGTTTTACTGACAAATTGCTTATAAACGACCATAAAATCAAGATAATAAAGGAGATAATGTGATTGCTGGGATAGGATTGAATCCATTCTAATCATTTATCAAATCAAATCCATTTCTAATTCAAACAATAATAATAATGCAGATGAAGTCAGCTAAACCTCATCCCGTACTGATGTTTTTCCCTGCAGTGACCAGCGTGCCAGCCTATGATCAAACGCGGGAAAGAAACCAGCAAGTCAAATAAGCACATCAACAGCACAGTTTTTCTTGTTGCCGTAGAGACCCTGTGTGTTTGAAAACCCAAATATTTTCCAGCTGTTAAATGCAGTTTCACTACTGTGGAGAGGCTCAATCTTTGTGCAAGCCTGGGGGTGGGGAGTGGGGGCAATGAACCACTGACCCCCTGTAGTTGGTGCTATGCTGACAGTAATAATTTTAGAGCGAATTGCCCTCTGCGGTTAAGTGATATTAATCTTATTAGAATCAACAACAAAATCTGCTAATAAACACAGCAGTGTTTGCATTATTATTGTTATTGTTACTGTAGTGCCTGTCATTTATTGCTTATGTGTATATTTAGGTTGTGAAGTTTCGATTAAGTTCTATAAGTACTATTTCTGTGAGGTTTTATTGTAGGTTTAAGTTCTGTTGTACTGGGAACTCAGGAAAATGCATCCTTCGATTTGCAGTCAAATAGTCACCCAAATTGAAATTTCCATTCTGAAGCTGTGAGCATTCTGATTGAACTTAGTAAGACAGAGGACTGTGTAAAAGACATTAAAGAATGGATGTCGAGTAACTTCCTCTTACTAAATTTGGACAAAACAGAAGTTCTTCTTCTTGGTCCAAAAGCTGTTAGGGATAATCCTAAATTTACTCTTAATCTCGATAGTTTCTCAATTGCACCAGGCACATCTGTAAAGAGCCTTGGTGTCACGTTTGATCCCAGTCTGGCCTTCGATGAGCATATTACCAATATTACCAGAATAGCTTTCCTCCACCTGCGTAACATCGCTAAATTAATAAATGCACTGTCGCTACAGGACGCAGAAACGTTAGTTCACGCCTTCATCACGTCCAGGTTAGATTACTGTAACGCTCTGCTTTCTGGTTGCTCCAGCCGAAACCGTAGCAAGCTTCAGTTAGTCCAGAACGCTGCAGCCAGAGTTCTCAGCAAAACCAGGAAATTTGACCACATTAGCCCAATTTTGTGTACCTTACATTGGTTGCCAGTTAAATTCCGCATTGAGTACAAAATTCTTCTACTGACATATAAAGCTCTGAATGGCCTTGATCCTCAGTACCTCAGTGACCTTATTTCCTATTATCAACCGACACGCCCACTTAGATCACAAGGTGCTGCTCATTATTAGTACCCAGAATAAATAAAGTTACGTTTCATACAAAGCCCCCCAGCTTTGGAATAGCCTACCAGTCTGTGTTCGGGACTCAGACACAGCCTCCATCTTTAAGTCTAGGCTAAAAACTTACCTGTTTAGTCGAGCCTTTGGTTAATTTGTTTTCCTAAAAATGTCCCTCTTACCCCCCCCTTCCCCCTATCCCCCCTCTTTTTCCCTGAGCTGAGCGGCTGCCCGTCCTAAGAGGGTCTGACGTGACTGATGCGGCCGGCGCTCTGCACAGTGGTGTTAAACTGTATCCACTTATACTGTTTTGTGTCCGTGCCGTTATCCGGTGTCAACCAGAGGAGGATGGGTTCCCCTTTTGAGTCTGGTTCCTCTCGAGGTTTCTTCCTCCTGTTGAGGGAGTTCTTCCTTGCCACTGTCACCAAGGCTTGCTCACTGGGGGCGTGGACCCGGATTCTCTGTAAAGCTGCTTTGTGACAACATCTGTTGTAAAAGGCGCTATATAAATAAATTTGACTTGACTTGACTGTGAACTGGGAGTACTGACTTGGAAATATCTGACTTCTAAGAACAGCAGAAGCAGCATTTCTGTGTTAATTTCAGGAATTTACTCAGATAATCGATCCTGTACAAATCAGCCAGTCAAATTGCGCAGATTACATTACAGAAGCGTACACTCTCAGGAATAAAGGTACTAAACTGTCACTGGGTCAGTGTCCCTCTTGTGACTAGGGTGGAACCCTAAAGGGTTCATCTCAGTACCTTTAGTCAGGGAACATAACTGAACCATAATCCACTCAAATTATAAATTGTACTGACTCCACACACCCCATAGTGAAGCATCTGAATACACTTAAGTAAATATCCTGTAGATGTTCTGTTGATAGATTACTTACATTAAGTAGATATATTGTTAATATGTTACTTCCATTATGCAAAACCTAACCTTATCCAAAACCTAATCCTAACCCTAACCTTAACCTCAAGCTAAAACCTAATCCTAATCCTAACCCTGGCCCTAATCCTAACCCCAACCTTAAACACAACCCAAATCCTAATCCCAACCCTCATATGTTTTTGACATGTTACTGAGAGTCTGTTTTACCTAAAAAGGACACTCAAAATAAAGTGTCACCCAAAATTGACATGCAAAGTAACACATGTAAGTTTGGAAATTAAACACTGTATTTATTTACTGCACTAAGGTTGATGGTCTTAATTGAATCACTTTTGTTTTTTTACCTCAGGCTGAAATTTCACAAGTCATAACTCTCAAGTGGCGACTCACTTAAAAGGGAATTTCACCATAATTTCTGCATAATTAAATCATTAAGATGTAAACAGAGTCGTTCAGAGTGGTTTGGTGTGAAACGCTCCGTTCTAGAGAATTTTAGAGTCAGAACTGTTCACAGTGGTTGTGATAGGAACCAGATGTCCACCTCTAAAAGCTCCCTCACAGAAAGTTACTACATGAAATGGTTATGAATTCACTGCCTGATGCCACAGACATGGTTTTATGACAGTTTTGAGAAGATTTTAGCCTAAAATATGTTTTTAAAAAAAGGGGGACATGGAGGGTGCTGTGAGGCGAAATAGTCCCCAATGAAAACTTTTTTTTTTCAGATTTTTCACTATTATACCATCATCAACATTTCATATAAAAGCTCAGAAGACATGTGTAGGTTCACTAGTGGTTTTGGATAGTAAATAAAATGACCATATTTTTGTTGGACACAGTTGTTTCCTATCACCACCACTGAGTCTCTACAATCAACCATTTCACACCAAACCACTCTGAATGACTTTGTTTACATCCCAACCTTTGAATTATGCAGAAATTTTGAAACATTTTGTACAATTTACCCTATTAGAGCAAGTCCCACGCCACTGTGCGTAGTGTTTTCAGTGCTCAGACACAGCTGGTTCAATTAGTCAGCCAATTTTCAAGCTCTTCATCAGCTGAATTAATATGCTACAGCTGGGAAAGCTTAAGAAACTGACCCTTTGGGGCTTTGACTTTTACATGGGGTCTCCAAGACTGTATTTTCCTGGATAAAAAAAAATATATATATATATATTTATGATATAATTCAAGGGTAATGGAAGTCTGATTGCAATGGCACAAGGTTATGGCGTAATTATAATGCTGCTAGTTGCGGCTTTAATGGCAAATGGCATGTGTTGCGAAGCCATTATGGGGGAACACTATGAAATGTCATGCAGTGCAAATGAGATCTGAATAAGAATGGGGTCTGGTCGTGGAGCTGTTGGATGGAATGAATGTTGTCCATTAAACACAGTGGGTCTCTTTAGGTTTAATGTGCTCTGCTGCCCCTTTTTGAAGGCCTTCAGTGAAGATTGCACCGATCAGTCACAGGTCACCAGCGTCGTGTGTAGGTTGTATTCTCTGGAACGTCTGAAGTCAGAGTGCCACGTGTGGGCAGAAAAGAAGGGCGTCTGGAAACCTCTCCTGGATCAGAATTCATATGAAGAGAGGAGATGTAATCAGGCCTGTTGTGGGAGCAGAGTTTGAGATAACTGTGTAGATTATAATAAGGTCAATGAGAGCAGAGTACAGCATGAAGTGTCTCAGGTACTCTCTCTCTCTCTCACTCTCTCTCTCTCCTTGCTGTTTCTTTTTTCTGGACAGGCTAAGAACAGAGATAAGTGTATATTAGCAGTATTGGCTAATGAAGATGATGAATGGGAGGGTTGTAATGCGGCAGCTCTATCATGTAATTATGCAGGCTTTCTTTGGCAGCAGCTGTGTAGCCTGTGTAGCTCGGCCAGGATAGAGATTCCTTCAGTTCCATTACAGGCTTACTCAGCCTTCTTGGCTGATACTGACTTTCCATTTTCTTGTTGTATCTAACCGATGTCTGATTCTTTTTATGTACATGTACACCGATCAGGCATAACATTATGAACATAATATTATCCTTGTTTCTATGCTCATTGTCCATTTTATCAGCTCCACTTACTATATAGGTGCACTTTGTAGTTCTACAGTTACAGACTGTAGTCCATCTGTTTCTCTGATACTTTGTTAGCCCCCTTTTACCCTGTTCTTCAGTGGTCAGGACCCCCATGGACCCTCACAGAGCAGGTACTATTTGGGTGGTGGGTCATTCTCAGCACTGCAGTAACACTGACGTGGTGGTGGTGTGTTAGTGTGTGTTGCGCTGGTCTGAGTGGATCAGACACAGCAGTGCTGCTGGAGTTTTTAAACACTGTGTCCACTCACTGTCCACTCTATTAGACACTCCTACCTTGTCAGTCCACCTTGTAGGTGTAAAGTCAGAGACGATAGCTCATCTGCTGCTGCACAGTTTGTGTTGGTCATCCTCTAGTCCTTCATCAGTGGTCACAGGACGCTGCCCACAGGACGCTGTTGGCTAGATATTTTTGGTTGGTGGACTATTCTCAGTCCAGCAGTGACACTGAGGTGTTTAAAAACTCCAGCAGCACTGCTGTGTCTGATCCACTCAGACCAGCGCAACACACACTAACAAACCACCACCACGTCAGTGTTACTGCAGTGCTGAGAATGAAACTATTTAATTACCTTTCAGGCTTAATATTTCTAAAACTTAAGACAATAAGACAATGAACCTGATTGGTCCTCTTGTGTGTATTCGAAGTGCTGATTGGCTCACAGACAGAACCTTATAGAACTGAGTTAGAGTTTGACTTTGGACCTTTTTGTTTTCTAGAGTCCAAAAATGCAGACAATTAAAAAAAAAACACCTCACATAATGTTAAGAAGTCGTCACAGAATAAGAACATGTGAAAAACTCAATTTTGATGAAAAATGAAAAAAAGCTCTGTTCTGATTGGCTGCCCTGTATTTCGCCTCATTCAAAAAAGCAGCCCAGGCTGAAACACTCCTTATAACTTCTGCATGAGTTGGTGGAGCTAAACTACTGCAGACCGAATAGGAAGACGGATGGATGTTTAATTGCATCTGGTTTCTGTGACATCACAGAAACACAGAATTCAAAATGGGCTGTTTTTTGCAGCTTAATTTCCATATATAGGCTGATCTTTGGAATGAATGGTGTTTTGAAACTTTAACATAGTTACATACTAAATCAAACTTCAAAAAAAGTGAGGACAATTTGGTGATGGTATATGATATGAAATGACACGTAACCCTGTAATGTATGTAATTGTGTTTATGTACAAATGTTATTCCAAATAACCCTGGATCATTTCTAGTGGTCCATTCATTATTAAATATTATCATAATGTAAAGGGCAGCTGGTGTTTTTTAAAAAAACTACAGTCAGACTGAGGTCAGCTCCTCAGATGTAAGGTTAATCCACATGTGTTTCAGGGTGAAGGGAGGTGTGATTGTACTGGCAGTGGCTAGATATGGCAGAAATCCTCTTTATTGGCAGACATACAGGGGGCAACTGGGGTTAATGCACAGATGTAGCAAGAGCAAGGAAGAGAAAGTACAGACTTACTGCCTAGTGGAGCAAATGCAAAGGTCTGAAAGTATTAAGTAATAAGTATTAAAGTTATGTTTGTTTAACACTTAGATTCAGCTGCATTGTGACGTAGGAAAAGTTCTATGTAAATAGTAATGATATAGACTGTTAAGGCACTGCAGTTATGGTTATGGTTCAGATTAGGGCTGCATGATATGGATAAAATGCATTATAAATATATTGTTCCATACTGAGATTATGACATTCCTTACAATAGAACTGGGCCATGTGACAATATTTAGCATTATTGTGACAAGTTACATCACAATATGTCAGTCAGTACTTAAAACGCTTCACAACTACGTGTTTGATTAGGATCAGAGCATCATTAGTCCTGTTTAAGATTTAGTGCAGTACAGTGTGTGAGATGTTAAACATACAAATAATTGGATTCATAGTCTTTGATAGTATTTTTCAAAATTTGGCACAGCTTCATCTGTTCTAACTTATCAGATGCCAGAAAAAATAAACATCTTGACATATTGTGTATCGTAAAAAGCTATATATTAAAACGCTGGTGAATGAATAATGTAATGGCTACAGTGTTTATAATTCTATTTGGATTGCATGAACCTCTTGGCTCATCATAACTCCTCTGGAACTGTGATTGGTCAAGACGCTCACACATTTACACACTGCAGCCTGTTTTCTATATCAGTACTGAAAAAGCAAACATCACAATAACGTGTTTATTAATAAAGCTACTAAGCTTTAATTGCTATGGTTTGTTTTCATAGATGGTCATAAAATCAGGTCAGTTGTAATCATTCATTCAGAGAGACCGCCACTTGGTTACACCACACTTTAAAGTAATACAGGAGATTTACTAAGAAAATAAAACTCTAAAAGATACAAAGTACAGAGTGAAAGTGTCAAAAGATCCACTCTATTAAAGTGGAAGTATGGAGCCAAAATATCCTCCAGAGTCAAAAAGTATCTGTGTTTAAACAGACTAAAGTAGAGTCATCTTACAGTCATAGTACAGGGCCGCTGGGAGACCCTGGACATGTAAGGGGTTAGAGTGAGTTATTTTCACTTAAGATGAGCATCTAAGGGTGCGTGTATATTTGTAGTTTGGTTTCTTTGGTCTAGAACGAAGCAGAAAATGATACATTGTTGCAGTTTAGTCCTGGTTCCCTTAGTATTCACACTGACAGCGAACCAAAAGACGTAAACAAAAGACACAGGGGTAAAACGTCTGAACACTCTGGTCAAATTGCATGTTTTGCTGATTTTGAAGTGAAAGTACAGAGAACATATTTTGATATGGCAAATTTTTTCCAAATTTTAGTGCACAATTTGCTGAGATATAACATTGTTTTTAAAACATAAAACATAAATCATCAAAAAACGTTCACACAGGCCACATTTTATGTTTTATTTTTTGTCCATTGTGTTAATTTCAACAAATAAACATCCAGCATTTTCTGCTGATATCGGCCCCGTACTGAAACCTGGTGCTGGATCTGTGCCATTTATTTTAGCGAATGATAAATTCAAGTCAGTTCAGGTGCACAATTACAGTCGTATGTTCTACTCCTAGTCAAATTACATGCTTTGCTCAACTATGTATGTAACTAAATATGGCCTGTTCTGCTAATTTTAGTGCACAATTTCTACTTACTTACTTTCTTAACATTTCAGAAAAAAATAAAATGTACAATATTAAACTTTTGCATTTTATTCAGTTTGTTAAAGTCAGCACATGAACTGTAATGCAATCAATCAATCAATCAATCAATCAATCAATCAATCAACCTTAACCCCGTAAATGGCCAGGGCCCACCAGCAGGCTACAAGTTTTATTATGCACTTCTATAACCTAAGAACAGCTCAGTCAGTTTGCACTGTAGTCCCTGTAGTTTCTGAATCAATCAGCCTTAGTATGTAATGAGACTGAGATATTAAGGGGTTAATTTAAACTTGGAGTACATTGAGGATGACCCTCAATTACAATATAGCTGAGCATTATACAAAAAAATAAAAAAGCAGGAGTTGAAAAGAATTAATATTTGTTAATTTCTGATGGTAAAATTATTAATAAAACAGTACACGATAAATAGAGATTAAGACAAATAAGATTAACAAATAAAAACAATTAAATAAAAACTTTTATGCAGATTAACAATAAAAATAAATAATTGGTATTATTATATGGAGTGTGAACAGTGTCAGTGAGGTTTGTGAACCATTTACGGGCGCATGTAAAACCTCTCCCTTTCCCGCTCTGCTTTGTGGTCAGTCTCTCTCTTTCATCATAACCCAATTCTCTTCCAATCTGACCCATTTGTAGAAGTCCTTAGTGGCCGTACACCAAGCAATTACAAAAAAATTGACAAGAATTGATCTTGCGGTTCAGCTTTGTGGGGATCGGGGGGCTTTGAGTGACAGCCAACCTGCACCAATCCCCCTCTCTTTTGATTTGCCACTGCTTGTGATTTTACACCGGCTGGGATTAAGGCCAGATTCTGGGTCTCCTACATGTCTGCCATGCCTCAGTTCAGATTAACTCTGTCCTCGGCCCGAGGCATGTCCGGCGCTCGGAATTCCAGTCACGTGGTCTCCTGGCAGGCAGTGTGAGAGCTGCCGTCTGCTCGCGCGCCGTGGAAAACGCTGGCTGACAGGCAGTCCCAGCTATCTGCCCACATCATGCCTGAGTAACTCTGGACTCGTGCAGGAAGCCACACCAGAGATTACCTGTTAATAATGTGATCATTAGGACAGAAATGAAACCGCTGGCCATGTTGTGACTCACCGGCCAATCAATTAGTGCTAATTGCCACAATGGCATTACCCAGAGGGGGGACAGAATAGCAAGAACTGTTTGCCCCCGCTGTAAATGGCTGATTTAATAATAATTCATAACTGCTTGCACTGCTCTGTTTTTTTTTCTATAGAAGATATTTTTATTCTTCTACTTAGAGATTCTCTTCTGTTAGGAGGAATTAACTGACAAGAAGAGTTTCAACCAAACAATGTCGAATCCTTTGCGTGGAGGGAACAGCATGACGTGTGCCGAAAAGATCTTCAAAGAGATGACACTAAGGGAGGGGATTAAAGTAAGGTTTTGCATTAAATCCTGTCAAAATGTTATGAAAAAATCATTGCCAAGTGATCCTAGGTGTAGAGTTTGCTTGGGTAAGTGAAGCGCTGTGAGCTCTTTCATTTCTACAGTGGCCAGAACAACATTGTGGCCTAGCAGTTGGTCAGTGATATGTGATAGATAGATAGATAGATAAATAGATAGATAGATAGATAGATAGATAGATAGATAGATACGGTGGGTAGGTGGGTGGGTAGATGGATGGATAGGTGGGTGGATGGATGGATGGGTAGATAGACAGACAGACACAGACAGACAGATATATAGATAGATAGATAGATACGGTGGGTGGATGGGTGGATGGATGGATAGGTGGGTGGATGGATGGATGGGTAGATAGACAGACAGACAGACAGACAGACAGACAGATAGGTGGATGGATGGATGGATGGATAGATGGATGGATTGATGGGTGGGTGAGTAGATAGATAGATAGATAGATAGATAGATAGATAGATAGATAGATAGGGTGGGTGAATGGGTAGGTGGGTGGATGGGTAGATAGACAGACAGACAGACAGACAGACAGATAGGTGGATGGATGGATGGATGGATAGATGGATGGATTGATGGGTGGGTGAGTAGATAGATAGATAGATAGATAGATAGATAGATAGATACGGTGGGTGGATGGGTGGATGGATGGGTAGATAGACAGACAGACAGACAGACAGACAGACAGACAGACAGACAGACAGACAGATAGATAGATAGATAGATAGATAGATAGATAGATAGATAGAGATGAGATGTAAACAGAGTGATTCAGAGTGGTTTGGTGTGAAATGGTTTATTGTAGAGATGTCTAGTAACTTTCTGTGAGGGAGATTTTACAGGTGGACGTCTGGTTCCTATCACCACCACAGAGCAGAGCATTTCACACCAAACCACTCTGAATAATTTAGCTTACATCTCAACTATTTAAATATGTAGAATTTTTTAAAAATCGGTGGAGTTCCCCTTTAACACAGCATGGCCCTGTTTCACCTCCAGCTTGCGGGTGATCTAAGGTGCCGACAGATTCACGTCAGGCGTCGTGCTTTAGGGAAATTACAGAGGTGTTTGCTCACTTCTCGAGGCTGTCCGGCTCTCCTGCCCGATCTGCTGGAGTTTCCATTATGTTTCTGTGAGGGTCTGGCCCTGATAAATCCGCCCGGGGGGGAATCTGCAACCTGCTGCTCAGTAATTCACATGCACTCATTTCTCACCTGCTCGCCCAGAGACTCGCAGTCAGCTCCAGACATATAAATACACATTGATTACTGAAAGGCCATTGGGGTGGAAAACGCAATAAAGGCTGTAATGGAATCAGTCTGTATTGTCTGCACACATGGGGAGATGGCATTCTGATATGTGTGAGGATCTCTGAGGTCTTTTTAACAGCAGCCAGGGGTCAGTTGAGATTGATGGGTCTAGGCTTCATGTCAGAGTTGTGTAGGAGTAGGTTGTGAATGATAATATAATCGTAAACCATTCATAATTTTACCTTCACAGTGCTCGAGTTGGATTTTTCACATTTGTAATCAGATGCATTGTTGTGGTCATTGTCATGGGCATTAAAAATTGCCCTACACTTGCTTTGCTCTTTGGTTCCTCACCTGCTGCTCCATCTCAGGGCAGGTCCTTCATTCTTCATCCCTAAGAAGCACTTTGTGTGGTTTCATTGTAGATCTGTATGGAGCCCTGCTGGTGACAACCTGTATTAATAAAAATAATGCGTGGCCACGCATTAGGATCTTGTTCCCACGACTTAGTCCTTAGTAAGACATGGAAATGAGATAATTAAGTCATAGACATGACTTAGTAAGGCACTGGAATGAGATCCTAATGTGTGGCCTTGCCTTACTAAGAGATAATTAAGCCTTGACCACAGCTTAATAAGGCATGATCTTGTGGCCACGACTTAATTGTCTTGTTCCCATGCCTTACTAAGTCATGGCCATGCATTAAGACCTTGTTCCCATGCATTAACATGGCGTGGCCACGACTTATTCTTGTTTATACCGGATGTCACCAGCAGGGATCCATAGATCTGCAATTATTGAACATTTTCATTTTCATATTTTCTGTCAAATATTATGTAGAATACTTGAATATTTTATAGTAATGAGAAAAGCTCAGGACTTTATTAACTGAATGGAAAAACTTTTTTATTCTTGTTACGTTTATTATTATTGTTATTGTTGTTGCTGTTATTAATTACTATTACAACTCCATTTCCAAAAAAGTTGCAATGCAATGATGTGCAAATCATTTAAATCCTTTATTTCATTGAAAACGCTTTAAAGACAACAGATCAGATGTGGAAACTGAGAACACGTTCCAAAAAAGTTGGGACGGGGCAACAAAAGGCCGGTAAAGTTGTGTAATGCTCAAAAAAACACCTGGTGGCTGATTGGCAACAGGTCAGTAACATGATTGGGTATAAAAGAGCATCTCAGAGAGGCAGAGTCTTTCAGAAGTAAAGATGAGGAGGGGTTCACCATCAAATAGTGCAACAATTCAAGAATAACGTTTCTCAACGTAAAATAGCAAAGAACTTTTGCTTTTCATCATCTATGGTACATAATATCATTAAAAGTAATATTATCAAAAACCAGTATATGCTGGCCGTGATCTTTGGGCCCTCAGGTGGCACTGTATTTAAAACAGACGTGATTCTATAGTGGAAATCACTGCATGGGCTCAGAAACACTTCTGAAAACACTGTCTGTGGAAACCGTTCGTCACTGCATCCACAAATGCTATTTAAAACTGAAAGCATATATAAACAGTATCCAGAAACGCCGCCATCTTCTCTGGGCCCAAGCTCATTTAAAATGGACTGAGGGGAAGTGGAAAAGTGTGCTGTGGTCCGACGAATCAACGTTTGAAATCAACGTTTCTTTTTGGAAATCATGGACACTGTGTCCTCCGGGCTAAAGACCACTCAGCCTGTTATCAGTGCACAGTTCAAAAGCCAGTATTCACAATGGTACAGGAGGGCATTAGTGCACATGGCATGGGTGACGTGCACATCTGTTAACCATTAATGCTGAACGATATATATATATACATATATGTCTTGAGAACATATGCTGCCATCCAGACAACATCTTGATTATTTCAATGTCAAACCATTCTGCAAGTATTACAACAGCATGGCTCCGTATTAAAAGAGTCTGGGTGCTAAACTGACCTGCCTGCAGTCCAGACCTGTCACCACTGATAACATTTGGCACATTATAAAATGTAAAATATGACAAATGAGACCCTGAACTGATGAGCAGCTGAAATCCTGTGTTAAGCAAGAATGGAAAAACAGTTCACTTTCAAGAAGAGCCTCTTTACTCAGGAAAACAATGGTTCTTCAAGGGTTCTTTAGGAAAGGCAATTGTTCTATATAGAACCATGAATTATATATAGACCCATTTAATGCTTAAATGGTTCTCTGCATGCTGAAATTGTTCTTCAGATTGATGGAGAATGTGTTGTACGTGGTTCTATTTAGAACCTTTTTTGAAAATGGTTCTGTATAGCACCAAAAAGGTTCTTCTATTGTATACAAGCTTGACATCGTAACAGTAGCAGAACTGGAGATACTAAATTGTCCCTCGGTGTGAGTGTGTGTGAGAGAATGTATATGTGTGTCTGTCCTGGGATGGACTGGCGACCTGTCCAGTGTGTTTCCTGCTTCCGCCCAGTAAGCGTTGGGAATAGGCTCCAGCACCACCCGGAAGGATAAGTGGTTTAGATGATGAGTGAATGTTATTACTATTATTATTATTGGTATTATTATCAGTAGTATTATTAGCAGTAGTAGTAGTACTTTGCATTCCTGCATAAAGTATTTATTTTTACTTCACTTTTTTACTTTTCTTTTATAATTTTCTTTTATAATTTTTCTTTATTTTTTGTTTGAATAAAATCTATTAAAACATTATAAGATAATAAAAAACATCACTGATAAATTATTTCACAGTGAGATGCCTTAAATTGCCTCCTGCATGTCCATTCACTCTCCTGCTGTGCAGAAACCCTCCTGATGATGCTGGTGCCAGCACAGCCTCTAACTACACCTATTCACACACTGCACACCTACACTGTGCTGAGATCCTCACATATTCATATTAATGTATCATCAGAGAAGGCTTCTAACATCTTATGACACATTTTATATTTTATATCCATTTTAAATGGTTCTCTGCATGGTGAAAGGGTTCTTTAGATTGATGGAGAATGTGTTGTATATGGTTCTATTTAGAACCTTTTTGAAAATATTGAAAATAATTCTATATAGAAACAACAAAAAAAGGATTTTTCTGTTGTATACAAGCTTGAAGCATGAAATGGTTCTATATAGAACTCATGGTTATAAATGGAACTACTTCCTTTACTAAGAAACCCTTGAAGAACCATCTGGTTTAAGAGCTTAGTGATACTAGCAAGACTAGGGATACAGCCGCGCTCTCTCTGCTTTAACACGTCTTTAACGAAGCGCTCGTGTTTAGGCTCTCGTGTTTTATTTACACATACGAGTAAAACTGTCACAAATACCTGAACAGTGATTTCAGTATTCAAAACAGTTACAGTTAACTGTTAGTAGCTGTACAGTCATGTGCAAAAGTCTACACAGCCCTGGTCAAATGATGTCTTGTTGATTTTCCAACTCTAAATAAGTGAACGCATCCTCTATATAATAGATATACTTCTATTTCTACTTTCTCACAGTTTAACTTGTGTCTATTTTTTTGTTTCTGCCTAATTTATGTAAGTTTATGTGCAGTTATATGTCTTGCTACTGTAACACTGTAATTTATAGATAGATCCATCCATCTATCTATACATGAACATAGCAGTCACTGAGGTAGCAACCAGAACACAGAGCATTTGTGATATCCTGATGTGAGGTTGACGGTTACGCCAGTTGGGAGCTTTGTCTCATGCTATATTTTAAATATTTTTTCAAACATTTTGCTAAGAAATAGAAACTGTGCAGTAATATTAACTGAAGTGTGTCTGTTGTAGAGGATGTGTCAACTCAAAAAATTACAATGCATTCAGTTGGACTAATGGTGTTAAAACCTTTGCACATGACTGTGCTTTATAGTGAAGGGGGTTGTGTTGGTTGGGTTTATGTGAAACCTGTTCTCAGTGATCTGAGTTAAGCCGGGGTTACACAATACGACTTTTACCCCGATTTTAGCCCCGATTCTCAGTCCGGCTGGGTCTGTGCTGGTCGGCTCTAGTCTGCAGATTTTTGGGTCAGTCGGAGTCGACAGTTGGAGAGAGAATCAAGTCGTGTTTGAGGGGAGCAGACTCAGATTTTTGGCCTCCCAATCGTGTTTCAGACTAGTCGGACTTAATCAAACATCTTTGATTTTTTTGACCAGACTCGCAAAATCTAGCGTAAACTGGTCAACGACTCAATCTGAGCCGACTCCTCCAACAGCCAGTGAAACTGAGAGAGCTAAAGAAGAAAATACAGCAAATAAAAACAGTGAAAATTCACTCACATGTGGAGCGAAGCTTTTTAATGAGGTGAGTTTAGGCCACAATCGAGTTTATGCACGTTTAAAACTCTAAGAAAATACCAAACTGATGACATTTTTAAATCCATGAGCCTCATTTAAACTTGTTTACCTGCTGCTTCTTTACTGTGTCAGCGCAAACGGCAGAGAAAACAGCAGCAGCTGCTCCACGTTTGTTTATTTGCGTCTCCTAGTAATGGGAGAATGCGAGAGTTCGTGAGAGTTCGCATGAGTTCAGTGAGCTCCGTTCCGTTCAGCAGCAGCTTAAAAGTTGAGTAGGGTATGATCCCTAATCATTTAGTGTGGATCCCCAATACTTCAGTCACCCCAAAAAATCTGCAAAAACCCAGTGTGATAGTGTGAGACGGCCAGTCTTTTATAATCTATTCAGACTTTAAAAGTCGTGTAGTGAACCCAAGGCTTTACTTGTTGTTGCATTGTAGCTTTGGTGAAGTTAGGATAACTGCACTGCTGACCGCAACAGACTGTTCCCTGATGTAAAGACATTGTCAAATGTTTAAAATGTACCCCCCTTTTTTTGTTGCCCACTGCGTACACTGAATAGCTCATGCGTATGCAGTCATGTATGTGCTTGCATGTAACATTGCCTGGACACTGTGGGTAAATGCGGTCAGCGCTGTCCTCTTGCTGAGCTGAAGCTATTTAAAGCCTGTTTGCTGGAGTGTTGTTGCGTCTGGCTCTTCGGGTGGCGTATTTGTTTTCGGGGAATAGGCCGGTTTCCCATATGGACGTCTGAGTTGGGGTGCCACAAATGTGCCAGCCCCGGCGTGTTCTGACTCCCAGCAGGACGGATGCTATTTCAGCCGGTCTGTATGTATGTGTGTGTTTGTATGCACCCCCCTGAGCGAGCTGCTACTGAGGCATCTGATCCGCCGGTGGACCTGGCAGTGGATCAGCCTGCAGGAGGATGGCAGGCTGTCAGGAAACGGATGAGAGATGAGAGAAGAGAGAAGTTTCCTTGTTTTTTTTTCCCCCCCAACATTTCTCACGCTCCCTCCTCCCCTCACTTCCTCTGACTCTCCACTGAGGCACAGTTTCCAGCCCTGTATGAATAAGTGTCCTGGGTTTTGATTAGTATAATGTCTGCTGTGTAAGTCAGACGTGCAGGTAGAGTAAGTCCTAATGAAACAGTAATACACCGAGGAAACGAGACAGTTTTGTTTTGGTTATTTAACATTTTTCCAGCATGTATATCCACTTCAAATTCACACACATAATGTCTTTTGGCTTTGTAATCATACCACAGAAAAAAGAAATCTTAAAGTATTTATATACACCAATCAGGCGTAACATTATGACCACCTGCTTGTTTCTGTGCTCATTGTCCATTTTATCAGCTCCACTTACTATATAGGAGCACTTTGTAGTTCTACAGTTACAGACTGTAGTCCATCTGTTTCTCTGATACTTTGTTAGCCCCCTTTTACCCTGTTCTTCAGTGGTCAGGACCCCCATGGACCCTCACAGAGCAGGTACTATTTGGGTGGTGGATCATTCTCAGCACTGCAGTAACACTGACGTGGTGGTGGTGTGTTAGTGTGTGTTGTGCTGGTACGAGTGGATCAGACACAGCAGTGCTGCTGGAGTTTTTAAACACTGTGTCCACTCACTGTCCACTCTATTTAGACACTCCTACCTTATCAGTCCACCTTGTAGATGTAAAGTCAGAGACGATAGCTCATCTGCTGCTGCACAGTTTGTGTTGGTCATCCTCTAGTCCTTCATCAGTGGTCACAGGACGCTGCCCACAGGACGCTGTTGGATGTGTTTGGTTGGTGGACTATTCTCAGTCCAGCAGTGACACTGAAGTGTTTAAAAACTCTGCTGTGTGTGCCAATAGGGTTATTCTATTGTTACAATTGGTGCTATACAGAACCCTTTTCAAAATGATTCTATATAGAACCATCTACAGTGTATTCTCCAACAATCTCCAACATCTCCAATCTGAAGAACCATTTGATGATGCAAAGAACCCATTAATCATGCAAAGGCTTTTTCGAGTGTTCATGGTTCTCTATAGAACCATTTTCTTAACTAAAGAACCCTTGAAAAAACAGCATTTTTCAGCGTGTAGAATGCCTGACTGTTTGGTTTTTTTAAGTTTGCAGCTTTTTTCTGTTTTTATGTGCATTTCAGCTGTCTGAGTTTTAATTATGTCATATTTATTGGGGTAAATGTTGCTTGTGAAGAACCAACACATGCTTTATATAGAAATGTTGCACTGGTTCTTGGGTTCATGTTAACCTGTTTTGTTGTTAATGTGTGCAAATACTGCCAATGTGGTGCTCGTATAACTTGCTGTGATACCAACAGATTCACTGACCACCCAAAAAGGTAGCCAGGTAGGAACTCACCAATATAGGGGCAGTCATGGGCTGGAGGTTAGGGAACCAGCCTTGTGACTGGGAGGTTGCTGGTTCGATAACCTGAGGCAACAGTACGTGACTGAAGTGCCCTTGAGCAAGACACCTAACCCCCAACTGCTCCCTGGGCGCTGTGGATAGGGCTTCCCACCGCTCTGGGCAAGTGTGCTCACTGCCCCCTAGTGTGTATGCATTCACTAGTGTGTATGTGGTGTTTCACTGCACGGATGGGTCAAATACGGAGGTGAAATTTCCCTGCTGTGGCACTAATAAGGGTCAACTAATTTATAATGTGGCCAGGGAACGATGATCCAGGAAGATTTAACAGCTTTATTTATAAGAATGTCGCAAAATAATGTGTTATGAGGTATTGATATGACAAAACGTTAGTAACAAAAGCCAAATATGAGAGTGTCCTACAAGCCTGAGCCCTATTTCCACTTCTGAGTGAACTCCTGATACTCACTCACAGCATCAGCGTTAGTGCTTTAGTTAATAATGAAGCCGTCATTCTGAGCTTAACATGCGCTCCCTCAGCTTCCTGCAGTCTGTTAGATAATACAAGCGAAAACCTGTGTTATGGAGTTACATCACACTCACAGTTAATCTGTGATAAATAAGGCTCAGTCTCTTACCCGCTGTTACCAAACCAAATCACCCATTAACACATAGAAAAGGGCAAACATTAGAGACCACCTTCATTTACTTCCAGTCGAAACAAGTTATTCAGGAAAAAGGCAGATATATATATATATATAAAATAAAAAAAGTTCAGTCATTCAGTAGCGTTGAGGTCTGGACTCTGGGGTGGTCAGTCCATTGTTCAGCTTCTTTGATGTGTCCGTCTCCTTTTCTCAGTGAGGTTCTTCTTGACAGCTACACATCCTTTCAGACCCACAGCGCTGAGTCGTCTTCTCACAGTGGAAGGATGGACAGAAACACCTGTGGATGTTTTCAGATCTGAAGCAGCTTGATTTTCTCCTCTCTCTCAGAGATGAAAGCTTTAAGTGCTGTTTATCAGTTTTGGTGTCTACCAGGTCTTCCAGGTGGTTGTTAGGAGCCACATTTTCTCTGTAGCGTTTAATCATATTTGAACTCTTCATTCACTATTTTTTGAGCTTTTGGAAACTCCTTCATAATGCAATTGGACTATCTTATATCTGATCTCCTCAGAAATATCTCCTGAAAAATGAGTAGCTTGTACTTAATGGCTGTTTTAACTGGAATTTGAATAAATAAAGGGCGGTCTCAGACTTTTGCACAGTACTGTAGACTTATAAAGCCCTATCCCAGTTTGTGGTCCTGCAGTCATTAATTGCACATGAACATGAGGCCCGCAAGGCTGCAGAGTGTCTGATTTCTCATTTTGTGTCAAAGGGGGGCTCATGAGCACCTTTAGTGCAGACTTTGGTGAGGGCTTTGTTTACAGCTCTCTGTCTAATATAGCAGAGAGGAAGGTTTTCAGCAGAGATGAGCTGAAATGGGATTGTGAGCCGATGCTGTTCCGATATTTTTCATCTATATGTCTGCCGACGCTCATATTTATTAAATATAGAAATTGGGACTGAATGTATTACCGGATTACCATTAGAAAGAAATATAATGTTTATTTCTGTTGAGTCATAAATGCAGTAGAAAATGTGTATGTTAAACAGAAATGTTCCAGAGCTGACATTTTTCCACCAAATATCACTGGATATTCAGAATTGCAAAGCCATGATGTGGCTGAAATACGAACAGATGGACAGATGACTTTTTCCCATGGGTGATTCGCATGTTGGTCAAATGAGCACCTTAACTAAATGAAATAATCATTTCAGAAATACAAAATACAATTCAAAATACTATGACATTCATTTAAAGATCTCAAAGCCTTCACTGTGACAAATATCCAGTAAGAAAAAAGGAAGGGCTCTTTAAAATCCCTCAGTCTTTAAGGAAGAGGAAGGACACGGGAGCTGGAATCATACAGCAGAGCTGATACTTTTAAGGAAGGTTCTTTAAGGATCCCTTTGGCTTTTCGGACGTCAACAAACACAGCAATAATACAGCACAACGTTCTGCTTGCTTCTGGTCAGGATGGCTCTGCTGTTATAGTCTCTCTCTCTACCTCAGTCCCCCTGCCTGCTGCAGGAGAGAGGCACATGATTAGCAGGTAGCAAACCACACACAGGTGAAACACAGCCTAATTATCCGCTGGTGTGACACTAGACCACACCCACTCGCTGCCACAGGGCCAAAAATGTTGCATATGGGAAGGGGGCACACTTTGAACTTGGTAGGCGTCAGCTCAAGTTCAGCTCTGGGACAAAACGTATAGGCCAGGGATCGGCAACCCAGTTAAGAAGAGCCATTTTGGCAAGTTTCAACAAAAATCTAACCACCTCGTGAACCATTTCATTGCCCATTTTGTTGAAGCAACATTTCACCATCTTGGCTGTAAATATGTCTCAGTATGTGCAAATGTATTAGTGTAGACTAAAAAAATATAAACGAAAACGCAGACTGCTTTAAGCCTTAGCTCAACTATAGCTGCTTTTCTCGCATCTCTGGCAGGAAACCTTTCCACAAAAGTAGAACAGTTTCTTGTTAAATGTCTCTTAATGTTCGACCTTTTATGGGGCTGAAGTCAGCTCCTCATTCGCCAGCCTTTTCTGATCCACCTTAAATGGTTATTGAGGCTCAGAAATGTAACTGTTGTACCATTTAAGGTGGAATGGAAAATTCGAACAAGAAGCTGGCGAACGAGAAACTGACTTCAGCTTTGCAACTTTTTAGTGTTTGTCAGTTTCTCGTTGCGGATTAAACGTATCAGGAAACCAGCTGGAGTGATTATAAACGCAAATAAATTTATTTGTCTCCAAACTATTGATGTTCGTCTTAAATCTTTCTCTTTGCATTTTCGTTAACTACTAGCTAGGCCAGACTGTTGTCTGTGTTGCTATGGTGACCAGCAGTCTACGCTGATCTTCAAGGTTAAAGGGTGAATTAGCAGTTCTACATTAACCAATTTTTGTTAAACTGTGTTGAACGATCAGCAGAGCTTTATTTTACTGTAAAGGAGGATTATTTTATTTTTACCTACCAATCTAGTTCTGCTGTGGAGCCACAAAAGGGCGGTAATAGAGCTGCATGCGGCTCCAGAGCTGCGTGTTGCCGACCCCTGGTATAGGCTAACCACCAAGCGTGATATAAGTGGTCAGACCCAGGGCTCATCCGGACGCTGATGATGACTAACAAAATGAAGACACATCCTAAGAGATCATTCAGAATTCACTCCTATTTCTCCATCAGGTTTTTCTAATTGCTTATTGACAGTTTTTGAATGCTAAAGCCAACAAGCTCTATGCTCCGCCAGAAAAAAACAAAAGAAACTTTACAATATCTCCAGTGCTGTAATGAAAATTAAACTCCATGTCTCCTCAGCTTGTATTATAGCCTCTCCAATCCCACCAGCCATTCGCGCTAACAGGCCATAATGCTACAAAGCCCACTAAATCAGCGGGTTTGTAAACATATAGTGCTTTATATCTCTGATCCTTCCTCACAGATGCTGGGAAGCAAAGAGATGTGAGGGGGATAACTCGCTTTTATCTCTGTCTGCTGGGCTACATTGTTCGTTTACGTCTTTAGTGTATGTGTTGGGGGGCGAGAAGGCTCAGATTGCTAAATTGCTGGAGTAGGGTGCTCTGAAATACATAAGCCACAACATAAGTTAATTATGTGCAGCTACAGCGTTTGCGGCGCTCAGGAAAGCGTGTCTCCAGGGTCGACCCGCGATTGCCACCGAGTTGCGAAAGGTAGTGGTATGCATGACAGACTAATTAAGCTCAATCTCCAGTAACAAGCAATTCTTAATTAATGTTGCATGAATTATACTCTCTGCTGCTACTGCGCTCAGCCTAGAGGAATGTAGACCTGCTCAGAAAAAAAAAAGAAAAGACAGAAAAAAGATCTGCTCCAATGCATATTGTTCAGTGCAGCTAATGATGCAACAGTTCATTACCCCTCACTTCATCATAATTGCCTTTGCTTATAATTATTAATAAAAAAAAAACATGAGAGGGATTGTGTTGTTGCGAAGAACATCATGGCTGTGATTTGGTCACTGGTACGTGCCAAAGGCAAGCAGATCATCACAGCCGTGATGCTGTTCATGATAACACATGACCTCCAGTGTTGTGTTGTTTTATGCAACAGTTCTGGAAAATAAATAAGGAAAGCAGAGAAGCAGTGAAGCCTTGAATATTAAATCAAATGTCCGTTAATATGTGTAGTTCTATCCAGCCAAAAAATAGGGATGTATAGTTGGTTTTGTATTGGACATTCACTCAGAGGGAACAAGTCACTAAGTTGCAAGTAACAAGTAAGTCTCAAGTCTTCACGCTCAAGTCCCTGAGTCAAGATAGTCAAGTCTTGAATGTAGTCCTGAGTCAGTACTGGCGAGTCTCAAGTCGAGTCCCAAGTAAATAGTCCTAATCTTCAAGTTCTAAACAAGTCAGTCTG
Organism: Colossoma macropomum; assembly: GCF_904425465.1. NCBI lineage: Eukaryota > Metazoa > Chordata > Actinopteri > Characiformes > Serrasalmidae > Colossoma > Colossoma macropomum. The sequence continues at coordinate 3,336,113 of NW_023494791.1, read as the reverse complement.
CATTCTTCACTAATTTAAGACCATAACACTGAATAATGATAACAGAACTACAGCCTTTTAATGACAGCATGTTAGCAGAGTGTGGCTGTACATTCAATTTTTATTATTTTTGTTTACCCTTCCGGGCAGCACGGTGGCGCAGTGGGTAGCACTGTTGCCTCACAGCAAGAATGGCCTGGGTTCGATTCCCGGCCGGGCGACCAGGGTCATTTCTGTGTGGAGTTTGCCTGTTCTCCCCCGTGTCTGTGTGGGGTTCTCCGGTTTCCTCCCACAGTCCAAAATCATGCAGTCAGGCTGATTGGACATGCTGAAACTGCCCCTATGTGTGAGTGTGTGTGTGAATGTATGTGTATGTCTGTCTGCCCTGCGATGGACTGGCAACCTGTCCTGCCTTCCACCCAATGACAGCTGGGATAGGCTCCAGCACCCCACCGTGACCCAGAAGGATAAGTGGTTTAGATGATGTATGTATGTAACTACTACTGAGTTTCGTAGAAAAAATATATATTTGAAGATATTTTTTTTACGATTTTTGGGAACATTAAGTGAATAGGATTAAGATAAAAACTTGCTTAGCACTAAAAACAGCCACCAGTTTGAATTGAATTTAGATGACTGAGCTGAACAAAGTTTACGGAAAAGACAGCAAAATGATGGTGAACGTACGAAGCTGTATAACTTTTTAATTCCCCAGCTTCTTAGTTGAATTTTCCACTCCACTTTAAATGGTGCAGCAGTTACGTTCTGGCGTCTGACTGCTGCACCATTTAAGGTGGAACGGCAAAGCTGGTGAATAAGAAGTCTTCAGACTTCAGCCTTGCGGTGAATGTTGCGCTTGTTTTACCTGCAGAAGCTGTTAAAATTGAGAGCTGTGTTTCTTTTGTTTAACTGCCATGAGGAAAACGGTCAGTTCACCTGGTGAGTTTCTCTGTAAGACTGGAGTTTAAGTGCTGAGGCCGCATTGATGCTGTTGTTTCCAGCTTGTTTCCAGCTTATGGAGGTGAATTTTAGCTCTAAACGTTTCACTCGTCCTCCGAATAAAATAAACCGAGCATGAACACAGTAACAGACAACTGACGACGGTGCTGTTTATTCAATTTACGGCAGGAAACAAATTCATTCAAATTCTCTCTACTGCTAGAGTCCCATCTGCAGTCAGACTCTCCACGTTTCTTCCACTTTGAGTCTCGATCTTTCCGAGTAATGACGCTCAAGTCTGAGTCAGAGTCCAAGTCATTGGTATTGAAGTCCAAGTCGAGTCCCAAGTCTTTCCGATTTTCTTTAGTCTAAAGTCTTCAAATTCAGTCAGACTCGAGTCCAAGTCATATGACTCAAGTCCACACCTCTGCATTCGCTGAATCTTCGACAATCTCTCCTCGATTTCTCATTACATATTTTCCAGGTATTTAGTGATGAACTGCTCTGCAATCGTCTCCATTCTCACGTGCCAATCAGAACTCCTCTGCTAAAAATGTCTGAAATTTGCACAAGAGCATTTAAACAAATCAGAACTGGTTTTGAACAATGTGATCAAATGAAGCTAAAAATGAGACCCAGAAAAATTAAAGTTTGAAAATTTATATAATTTTAAGATAAAAAAACATCTATTGGCTGACAAAACACTTGTTACAGTGATTTTTTTTTCAAAAGCACTTTTTATTAATTTTTATGTATGTCCTTTATAGTGGACAACATGATGTTGTATAGTAATTATGCTGATGTCATATTCCTTGTTTCCTATACTGCATCAGACCAAAACCTGTAACATCAGCAACAACTTCAAAAACCTTGTCATCACTCTTCAAAGTCCTGATCATCAATGTTCTGCTCAGAGTAACTCCAGGGCACCCAGTCAGTTCAGCTTTGGGTGTCATTCAGCAGCAAACTGTTCCATTGTAGGGATGAGTCTTAGATTCATAGAGAGGGATAAGAATTAATTTATTTTTAATGTTTTACTTTTCAAAAGTACAATTATGTAAAATGGGGATTTTCTAATAAATTAGGAATTAAATAAAGCTCAGATCCTGATCTTAAATGCCTGCACACACTTATTCCAGTTGTCCATTTAGCAGTATGAGTAAAACTTTAAATACTGGCAGTACAAAAAAATGAGGACCAAAAGAAAAATAACAGATACAGTAATATCACAGCAATGCATTTAAGTGCTCAGCTTAAATGTTGTTGCTTCTAACCCAAACTGGAATAAGAGGGTGTGATCATCCTTTCATTTTCTTTGCCTCAGTCAATTTCCTGTCACCAGTGATACCATGAATTTGATGTAAAAACAGACTAAGTTAGTTCCGGTGTCCACCATGGAAGATATTAAAAAGGTATACTATTAGGTGGTTAAACTTTCATGAATATCATAAAAAATGCTTTGAAAAATGAGCTAAAACATTTTTCAATCTAAAACATTTCAGTTATAGGCTTTAGAAACAACATAAATGCATATTTTTCAACTACTTCTCTTGCACCCCATGAAATGTGGTTGCTGAGATGGCAGCCATTTCGAAAAGGCAGAAGTCCTGTTGTGAATGACATACCCCAACAAATGATATATCATTGGAAAGGCCAGGATGTCTCTACATGGTGCACCAGGTTTCAGCACTGTAGCTTATTTGGGTTTTGAAATATCCTTTGGGGACTCTTGTCCCCCACAGAGGACAAAAATGAATTACCAGGTCTCACGAGGATTGAACTCTTTGGCAATAAGTCAGCTTGTCATGTTTGACGACAGAAGAGTTGAAGAGTTGTATGAAACCAAGAACACTTGCAGTAAAGGCTTTATATTGGACATTCTCTGGATTTTGGACTCTATCTCCTCGATTTCTCATGAAACAAACATTCAAGAATGATCAAACCTGCATATAATGGCAGAAGACTAATTTAAGGACTTCAACAACTTACATTTTAAACAAAACTCTGTGTAAGTGCCCAGCCTGCACCACCGGCCGCCAACAAAGGGCAATGGCAGCGAGGCGCCACAAGTTCAGGGAACTCCAATTCCCAGAAGCCCTCAGGCTGATTAGGCCCAACCTGGTACACCTGTGGACTCCTCTACTTAAGGCCGTGGCAAACAGCAGCCCTTTGTCACACCTTTGTAGAGGGGTGACCGGTATGGTACTTAGCCCAAGTGGGTAGTTAAACAAAAAGAAAGGAAAAAGAAAAGACAAAAATTGCCCCAAAACTACTTAAAAGCCAAAAGAAGGCTTGAACAAGAAACGGCTTCAAGCCATACAAAAAGTGTTTGCTCCACAAAGAGCAAACAGGTGAAACATAAAGTCGACCTTCCTCTCATCACAGAGGAAGTGTTTTTGTTTTCTGATTATCTTTTATTTCACTTTTCTATCTCAGCTTTTGTTTGAGCGATGCTTTCAGCGTCCCCTTTGTTTGCCTTTTTCCCGCCATTTTTTTATTTCCCATTTGGTAACTCCTTGGACCGCCAATCAGTACATCGGCGAGTCACCTCAACTCCAACGTACACAATCACCCAATCCACACTCCATCACCTCGATAAATTCATTTAAGACCCTTTCTCACGGCTTTTCCTCTCTGCACTTGGGTCCGCCTCCCTGCCATCCCATAACAGCTCTGCTCCAACGGCTTTGTTCTCTGTCATTTTCATGGTGCTGTTTTTGTTTTTCCCTTTGCATCGTTTGTGTTTAAAGAACTGTGGGTAACCAAAGGCCTGGAAGGACACATCTGTTGCATCCTCAAAATCACTCAGAATGTAGTCTGCATTTCTAGGCTGTATATGAAGGGTCCTTCACTTCAGAACGTCCTGCTATGACGTAGCGGCCGAGAAATGAAGCCTAGGCTTTGGAACACAGCTATTATCTTATTGAAGTTATCTAATGTGTCCATTTTCTGTTTTTGTAAGTGCAGGGCAGTCATTACTTAGCAGCAGTGCTCTGTGATGATACAGTAGTTGTGAAAATGTACTGTAATTTGTGGCTAGAACCAAACAGACCGTACCATCAGAACTAACTGTTCTAAATTAAGGCAGTTCTCATCATTCATGTTTACAAGCTTTGAATCAATGAAACATCAGGCTAAGAAACAGTGTGCAGCCTCAGATGGTTGCAGCGTGTCGGGCTGTAATTGGTGATGGTATTTTAGTGGTAAGGGGTTGGCCCTGTGGTCGGGAAGCTACTGAGGGTTGGTCCAAATGAAGACATATGGACCACTTAAAGAAGCTCACCTATTGTGCTGTGTAGGCTTCGTTATTGTGTTTATGGGCTGCAGGGACGCTCATCTGTTCCAAGAGGAATTACTGTCAAAAAGCCAAGGGCCTGCAAAGCCTTGATGAAAGACAGAAGCCAAGCCTGATGGCAGACGAGCCAAATTAGCTATATTTCACAGTGAACATACAAGCAAAAGTCGCTCTTCTCTTATCTAGCCTTTCATCTTCGCCATGCTGAAAGCACAGCAGCGGAAGATTGTTGTTTACTTTGATTGATGGACGATGGGCGCTCGGACCTGTTTATGTGTAATTCTGCTTAAAGAAAATGCTCGGAGCTGGAGAGGACGGCATCGGAAATCTGTTTTTGAGGCATATACTGCTCAAAAGTTTGGAAATACTTGCCATGATAATAACGTATGTAATAACCATGTAATTAGATGTTTTATTCAATATTTCAAGTGGATAAAATGAGAAGGGTCTGACTTGAGAGATGCAGACCCACAGTTTTACTCCAGCAGTTTCAGGCCAGTGGAATGCATGTGCAGTAGGACAGCGCGATTGTGCCACGTAAACAAAGTCCTTATAGGAAAGTTGAGCGTTACGAGCATCACATTCGTATTTCAACCAGTGGCTGGTCTCCTCATTTATAATGTCTCTGATGTAAACAGTGAGTGTTTGTGCTGGTTGTATGTGTCGCCATGCATATTACCATTCAGGAAGGGAGACTGTTGCCAATATACGAATCAGCCACTGGTAACTGGTTAAACCGTAAGATAAAAAACACATTACAAAACCATCAGAAACCAAAAGAAACACAATCATTTCTATGGGTTTTTTCAGCAGGGGTATGTCCAAAAACTAAGTTTGTTTTAGTCTAAAGCTTATTATTATGGTCATTTTAAGCTGCTTAAGGTAAATTTTTATTACTGCACATTTAATGTGAGTGTACGCATAAAGTATTAAGGGTAAGTTCATTGAGCTATATGTCTACCTAACCCATTAGTTTACCCAGAGCCACATCAGCTGTAGTTCATGTAATATTTACCTTGTGAATCTCTGTGTTCAAACCAAAGTGTGTTTTAGCCTAAAGCCTAAAATACAGGGTCATTCAAAAAGATTCTTCTGATTTCAAAGTGCCAGATTTTTACAACCGTGAGGTGCATAGGAACCAATCACAATCCAATTGAAAGAGGGCGTCAGAGTTTCAGACTGTCACCTGAAGATGGCTCCCTTCAGTCTGAGAGGAGATGAGACCCCTGAGCAGAAGGTGCTTTGTTTTCTCCACTTCAATAAGAGTGAATCAGTCACTGATTTTTGTTTGGGGGATAGATGTGGATTGTGTATTAGGATAGTAAAAGCTAATGAAAGTGATAGAGTGCTTATATCATATTTTAATTCCTGATCTGTGAACATCTACATGTGTTATTAGCATTAGCTTTTCTTCATTTCTGTTTACAGCTTCCTACCAGTTATCCAGCATGTGATGTTGAACAAGCCAAGAACATTAGAATCATTTTATACATTTATCTAAAACTGAATTGGTTTAACCCCTTAAAATCCCAGGCTTATCATCCAGTAACTACAGGGACTTCAACACAAACTAATTGAGCTTTTCTTAGATTATAGAAGTGTGTAATAAAACCTTGGGCCCGTCGGCAGGCCCATGGCTTGGTGAGGGGTTAATATTATTGAAAAACAGTAATTTCAATGGTACATCCTTAAAAAGATGGTTCTTTGGCAAAGAAAATGGTTCTATATAGAACTGTGAATACTCAAAGAAATGGCTTTGTGAAGTGGCAGTTCAGATTGATGAAGAATGTGCTGTAGATGGTTCTATATAGAACCTTTTTGAAAGGGGTGCTATACAGCACCAAAAAGTCTATTGTTACAGGCTTGACAATGTAACAATAGCAGAACCCTTTTTGGTGCTATATAGAACCCTTTTCACAAAGATTCTAAATAGAACTGTCTACAGCACTCTGCAATTTGCAATCTGATGATCCCTTTCATGTTGCACAGAACCTTTTAATCGTGCGAAGTGTTCTTTTGAGTGTTCATGGTTCTATATAGAACCATTTTCTTTACTAACAAACCCTTAAAGAACCATCTCTTTTAAGAGGGTGTGAATTTTATGTAGAGATACGAGAACCATAAGTTTTGCATAGATTCCTGATTAAATGGTTCTACAGATTGATGGCGAATGTGTTGTAAATGGTCCTGTATAGCACCAAAAAAGGTTCTGCTGTTGTATGCAAGCTTAACATTGTAACAATAGCAGAACCCTTTTTGGTGCTGTATAGTACCATATACAACACGATTTCCAACCTAAACTCAAACCAAAGAGCCATTTCTCCACGCAAAGAACCGTTTAAGCATGAAAGTGGTTTTATATAGAACCTTTATGAACATACAGCAAAAAGGGTTCTTCTGTCGTACACAAGCTTGACATCATTACAATAGAAGAACCCATTTGTTGCTGTACAGAAACATTTTTTATTTTCAGAAAGGCTTTATATAGAACCATACACACTTAAAAAAGATGGTTCTTCAAGGGTTCTTTAGTAAAGAAAATGGTTCTATATAGAACCATGAACATTCAAAAGAACACTATCCATGGTTAAAGGGTTCTTTGCATTGTGAAAGTGTTCTTCAGATTGATGGAAAATGTGCTATAGATGGTTCTATATCGAACCTGTTTGAAAAGGGTTCTATGTTGCACCAAAAAGGGTTCTTCTATTGTTATAGGCTTGACATCATAACAATAGCAGAACCCTTATTCTATATAGAACCATCTACAGCACATTCTCCGTCAATCTGAAGAACGCTTTCACAATGCAAATAATTATTTAAACATTAAATGGTTCTCTGTAGAACTCATGGTTCTAAATAGAACCATTGCCTTTACTAAAGAACCTTTGAAGTAGGGTTCTTCATGTATGTAGAGATGAAACATGAACAGAATCTGTAGACTGTGAGTGCAGATTGGAAAATTAACTTTGGAATGCAGTCACTGCTTAACTGCTATAATGAGGAATTTCATGATAAAATGCATGAAAATATGCATCTTAGTGTATTTTGGAGTTTTCTTTGCCAACAGTGGGCTTTTTACACACCTTTGACAATCTTGTACAAATAACTCCATTACTTTTCAATTACACAATAAATGGACATCACATGTTTAAAGTCCAGAGGCACTTTGATGGATCCTTCCTGTGCAGTCATCCTTTCATCTTTCAATTTAAGCTTTTCATTCAGCATAATTGATAGAGCTGTAATTACGTTCCATTTCCTTTTGTAAATCTGGTGTACTCTCGTAAGGTTTTTTTTCCCCATCCATTAAAACCTTTTAGCATGCTAAATGCCTTTAGCGAGGAACATGCTTCACTGTGGCCTTAATGTATTGGTTTGGGTGGCAGTGTGAATTGTTTTGAGTGACTCCAGGCAGAGACACGTCAGCAGCGAGCGCTGTTTGCAAATGAGGCAAAAGAATTGATGTCTGTTATGGAAATGCACTGTAAAATTACACGTTTAGGAGGCCTGCTGTTTCTTTCCGTGCCTCAAACGTGATGAAAGACAGGTAATATACACCGATCAGGCGTAACATTATGAGCACCTCCTTGTTTCTACGCTCATCGTCCATTTTATCAGCTCCACTTACTATATAGGTGCACTTTGTAGTTCTACAGTTACAGACTGTAGTCCATCTGTTTCTCTGATACTTTGTTAGCCCCCTTTTACCCTGTTCTTCAGTGGTCAGGACCCCCATGGACCCTCACAGAGCAGGTACTATTTGGGTGGTGGGATCATTCTCAGCACTGCAGTAACACTGACGTGGTGGTGGTGTGTTAGTGTGTGTTGTGCTGGTGTGAGTGGATCAGACACAGCAGTGCTGCTGGAGTTTTTAAACACTGTGTCCACTCACTGTCCACTCTATTAGTCACTCCTACCTTGTCAGTCCACCTTGTAGGTGTAAAGTCAGAGACGACAGCTCATCTGCTGCTGCACAGTTTGTGTTGGTCATCCTCTAGTCCTTCATCAGTGGTCACAGGACGCTGCCCACAGGACGCTGTTGGATGTGTTTGGTTGGTGGACTATTCTCAGTCCAGCAGTGACACTGAGGTGTTTAAAAACTCCAGCAGCACTGCTGTGTCTGATCCACTCAGACCAGCGCAACACACACTAACACACCACCACCACGTCAGTGTTACTGTAGTGCTGAGAATGATCCACAGCTCAAATAGTACCTGCTCTGTGAGGGTCCATGGGGGTCCTGACCACTAAACGGGGCTATCAAAGTATCAGAGAAACAGATGGACTACAGTCTGTAACTGTAGAACTACAAAGTGCACCTATATAGTAAGTGGAGCTGATAAAATGGACAATGAGTGTAGAAACAAAGAGGCGGTCATAATGTTATGCCTGATCATCATGTATACCACACTGCAAAAATGATATGTTGTCAAGTATAATTATCTAAATATAATCAGTTAATTAAATATTTCTCCTGTTGAGATTGTTGTAAGCTTAATTTAAGATTATTTAACTTATTTCTAGATGTTTTACTTAGTTTTGCTCAATAAAATTACTGAAAACATCTCACTATATTGTCAGATAATTTGGATTGTTTTAAGAAATGTGCTTGAAACAAGCTAAATTATCTGCCAATATAGTGAGATAATTTTACTTAATAAAATTACTGGAACAAGTAAATGTCTAGAAATAAGCTAAATAATCTTATAATAAGTGCACAAACATCTAAAATGGGAAATATTAGATATATTGACTAGATTTAAGATCATTTCATATGACAAGAGGCCATTTTTTGCAGTGCACGGTGGCTGTTTGTGTTCAGTGAGTGTTAGGAATTCACTGAAAGTGAATAAAGTGTAATCTATGGGTTTATTTCTATGTATTTAATATGTAATATTTTTGGCAAAACTTCATTAATCCGAATAATGTCTATGTGCTCAGCCAGATGACTGAAAACACCACAGTTCTAATGCATAGCTGTGTTGTGTTGTGTTGTTCTGCAACAAACAATATAAATTCACCTCCTCTGGACACGAGTGTATTTAAATGACTCATCAGGTGGCTCGAAATAAGCATTTGTTTGAGTTTCTTTCCTACAGTCAAAATTAATTTCTATTTCAGGCTTTTCTACAGTTTTCCTGACTTATATATTTAGTCTCAGCTACTAGTTTGGTCCACATCTTCAACATACACTACTGTGCAAACGTCAGAGACCACTCGTCTTTTATTTCGCTTCCAGTCAAACATTATTACATCAGGAGAGTTTCTGAGGAGATTAGATGTGTAAGAAAATCCACTTGAATAAGGAAGGATGAAGCAGGTGTTTCCAAAACTGGAGTTCAAAAAATGATTAAAAGCTACAGAGAAATTGTGTCTCCTAACAACCACCTGGAAGACCTGGTAGACACCAAAACTGCCCCCATCAGATAAACCGCACTTAAAGCTTTCATCTCTGAGAGAGAGGAGAAAATCAAGCTGCTTCAGATCTGAAAACATACACAGGTGTTTCTGTCCATCCTTCCACTGTGAGAAGACGACTCAGCGCTGTGGGTCTGAAAGGATGTGTAGCTGATCAAGAAGAACCTCACTGAGAAAAGGAGACGGACACATCAAACAAAGAAGCTGAACGATGGACTGACCACCCCAGAGTCCAGACCACAACACCACTGAATGTGTTTGATTACTTCAGAAAATGATCAACCAGCTTCTAAGACTGAACTTTGGAGGTGTGTCTGCAGATTCTTTGAGGAGCTGAAAGTGAGGCTCCTGAAAAGAACGGAAGCTGGAATAAAGGGAAAGAGTGACTCACTGAGACTCAGACAGCTGAGATTACTACATGTACTTAATGGCTGTTCTGATTCTAGACATGTAAGTTAAATAAATGAAGGTGGTCTCTGACGTTTGCAAAGTACTTTATGGTCATCGTATGAGAAGATATGACTGTAAGAGGGAACTTGGGCTTGAGTTCTTGGTGGCTTCTGCTTTAAGCTAGAAGACTGAACCCTCCTTTGATGAACAGAGGTAGAAATTAGAGGGAGGACTGAGGAAGAGAAGGAGACAGGGAGGTGTTGGGGTGCGAAAATGTGATCGCAAGAAACGGAAGGTGGAGATGGATATTTATAGAGTGTTAGCCTTGAAGGGGAATTCCACCGATTTTCAAAAATTCTGCATCATTCAAGGGCTGAGACCTAAACAAACCCACCCAGAGTGGTTTGGTGTGAAATGGTTGATTGTAGAGAACTTACAGACTAAGAAGTCTTCACAGTGGTGGTGATAGGAACCAGGGGTCGCCATGACTACAACACAAATATAGACATTTTATTTACTATCCAGAACCACCAGTGAACCTACATGAGTCTTCTGAGTTTTATACGGAATGTTGATGATGTTAAAATAGTGCTAAATCTAAAAGAAATAATTTTTTGGGGGACTATTTTGTCCTGCATGTACCCCTACCATGAATGTATGTAAAACAAATATATTTTATGGCCAAAACCTCCTTTCAAACTATCATAAGACAACGCGTCAGTAATCGGGCAGTGAATTCATAACCATTTCATGTAGTAACTTTCTGTGAGGGAGCTTGTAGAGGTGGACGTCTGGTTCCTATCATCACCACCACTGTGAACAGTTCTGACTTGGTAACTTTCTCCAGAACAAAGCGTTTCACACCAAACCACTGACTTTGTTTACAATTTAAACATTTAATTATGCAGAATATTTTTTTAATTGGTAGAATTCCCTTTTAAGTTAATTCATAATTTTGGTTAAATTAGATGTAACACATTTGCTGCTGTGCATATCTTTGTGTTTATGTCTGTATGTAGATGAAAAGTATTTGAATGGCATACCTCATGATCTTCAAAAGAACTGAAAAATAGACCTGCGCATTTATTGAATATTGAATATTCCTGTGTCATCTTTATCTGTGATGTGTGTCACCCTGTCTCGCTGGTGAGGATGATAAGAACTGCCACAGGATGACAGGCGAATTTAATATTTACTCATAAATAGAACAATCCTTTTTGGGTCTTTTGCATTTACTGTAAATATGCACATAATAAAAGAGTGATGTCAGTTATCTTATATTCCTTATATATGCAGAAAGGTGTAGAGAATGTTTACGTTTTAAGATGAGTGGTTATTAATTGAATATCAGTTATAAAATCACATTTTGATTGATTCTTTTCTCTGAACTTGTAGCTGCATTAATGAGTAACTCTGTGCTCTTTGCAGGTTCACCGAGTTTCTGGAGCCCTTTGAAAGAGTGATCCAGCCTGAGGAGCTGTGGCTTTACAAGAATCCTCTGGTGGAATCCGATCGCATCCCCAAGAGAGTCATGTTCGTAAGTACATTGTGCTGGTTCAGCCAGACTTAATGAAAAAAAAGTGCCTAAGAATACGTCACACCTCAGATAGCTTCTCACAGTCAGGAGCTTCGGGCTACAGCAGAAAGTCTGAAACAGCCAACAAGTCGAGGCATAGATTCTACAAGCACAGGGTTGTACTTCCATTGCTGGGCCTTTAATTTGAATCCTGAGAGTTCTCCAAGCATGCTGAGCTGCGACTCTGCATGGACAGCATTCGGAAAGAAGATTGGAGTAACCTCAGGACATGAACGAGCACAGGAAATGGTCAATGACAAAGAGAGAGTATATATTAATAAATGAAGTTTTTCCCTCCAAAACTTTCTGCAGGGGTGTAATTCTACTGCCACTCAAAAAATAGAATTTGTGAGAGATTAACATCGGAAAATGAACATCACAGCCATCATTAGGACTTCTGAGAGTTGAAATAATGCTCACTGAATCAGTGATGTTTGGCCGAAACTGAAATTCAGGACACGCTGGTCCAAAAACTAAAAGAACAAAAGCTGACAATAAACAAACAGTTTACTAAAAATAAACATACAATGATTACAGAATGTAGGCTACAGCGTGTGCCATGAATCCTCTGGTGGAATCCGTCCTCGACAACAAAGAACAGTTAGTCATGCAAAGCAATGAATTCCATTATTTTATAGTTATTCTTTGCACTTAAATTAGATGCAACACATTTGCTGCTGTGCGTATCGTTGTGTTTATCTGTATGTAGATGAAGGAATATTTGAAAGGCATGTTTTATAATATTCAAAAGAAGTGAAAAATAGACCTGCATATTTGGTGAATGTTGAATATTCCTGTGCCAACTTTATCTGTAAGTTCCCACCAAAACATCTCACAGGATGTTTGTCTGTGGTTTGTGAAAGTTTTCATCATTCTATAAACTGAGAGTATAGATGGCGTCAGTGTGTTTTCAGTGACTTTCCTTTCTGATTCTGTTATTTTGCTGTGTTGTGCATTTTTAAGTGCAATCAAACTTATAGTGGAGAAGTTCTTGGATGTTGTATCTCCTCTTGATGCTCCACATGAACATGACTATAAATCTCATGTCTGATGTTCCTTGTAGAACCCGTGAAATAGTTACACTGAAACAATAGTTTTACTATTGATCTGCTGCTTGAATGTGAGAGTGCTGACCGCTGCAGGAGAGCCAAGAAAACAAACAGCATTTCTAATCACTATTCTTTTCATTCCATCTTATCACGAGATCACACGAGACTCACATCCGGAGTTATGAGCCTATGAAGAGGGGCTGAGATACATGTCATCTGCCTCTCACCGTGTGGAACTGGTGGATTCGTGTGTCCGTCTTCATTCTGTGTGAAACTGACCAATAGACACTCAGGAAATCACGAAGGACTGACCATCACGCTGGAAACCCTTCGTTCTTCATTCAGTCCACATCGGAGACTCATGTGAAACGGCGTGCAGAGAGTTTACAGCTGCTGAAGCTGCTGCAGTGGTTTTGGAAAGTAGTGATGAAGATAACGGAGCATTTAGATATGAAACATATGAGGATCATGCTATATGAAGAGCCTTTAAAGGAGGATTTAAGAAGATATGAACAAATCGAGAAAATGACCTCAGACCACAGAGCCGTAAAAACAATAGAATATCCAGGTTGCTGTCAACTGTCTACCGTCATAGTGTAAACACAGCCTTAAGCCCTATTGGAGCTGGATTAGTTTGACCAGAGGACGTCCGGTAATATAATCTGTGTGTGATTTGACTGGCCGATTTGTACGGGATAAAGGATCTATGTAATTTCCCCAAATAACCCGGATCGAAACATCATTGCCTCATTATGTCAGCAATATGCAACAGACGCCACACTTCCAAATGACATCATGTTGTGTGGCTAAATGGCAAATATGGTACCAATAAAATGGAAGAGATTTTACATCCCATTTCAGGGTGGAGTGACGCCTGTTCAAAATGATGGTGTATAATCATAGAGTATGGGAGAGATACACAGAATTGTTGTAAACTTCAGTAGTCATCATGAATTTGTGGACTAAGGAATTTGGTCAAATCGAGCTTCATTTTAGTTGTTGGCCTAAAAGAATAGAGGCGCCGTTTTCTATTACCCAGTTTTGTTGTTACATTACTGTGATGTGGATTCAAGCAGGACTACTAGGATTGAGGATCTCTGAGTTTGGCAAATTATAGAAGGTAATTCACACCAGAAAGATTATGGACATTACAGATCTGTACTGGATTAAAATCATGGATCTCGTCGATAATTACTTTATTTTATTTAATTCAGAACCATTAGCCAACTGTGTTTGCTCACAGAGGAATTAGACCTTCACATTTAGCCAATCCGTGTAGTGAAATACCCACTTAGAGGGTGTCCCAAAAAAACTGACATCATTTGAGTCTGAGTAGCTACATGTCCTGGCAAACAAAATTAAATAGGCTTCATGTTGAACAATACAAGATTTATTTATCAAAACTCGAACAAGAAATTCAGAGGGATGTAGATTTTATAACCGATTTCACAGCTTCACAAACGTTCGACATGCGCACTGCCTGTGACACGACACACGTCAGGTCGGTAGTCCAGCTCCTGCCAAACACGCAGTAGCATGTCTTACGTAACAGTCTCCAGTTGGTGCATTTTCATTGAATCTTCTGGAAAATGCACGCTGCACACTCCTTTTTGACTGTGTTCGAGCATTTTCTAACACACAAAACGCCTTTTCATTTCTAGTGAACGCCGTTCTTCAACCTGAAAAAAACATTAAAAATGAAACTTGGTTGGTTTTTACACATTTTGTTCAAATTTGAGATCATTTGAGGGAGAATTGGCTGTTATTAGACTACAAAATGATGTCAGTTTTTTTGGGACACCCTGTACATGCACACTAGTGAACACACACACTAGGGGGCAGTTCCCTAACCTCCAGTCCACTTAAAGAGTAACTACACCCCACTATTTGCAGCTAATTCCACCCCTGGCTCAACTTTTAAAAATGCTCAAAAATAGGCGTGGCATGCTGGGAGGGGCACTGCAGTGATGTTGGGGTTTGGAGGTGGGGCTGCGAGGAGAACCGGGTGGGCTGGGCTGCTGTGTTTTTATAGCTAATGTTAGTTACCAGAAAATATGGAGAGAGACAGAATCAAACAGCCCTTTTGCAGCTTCAAGTTCTTACAAGGTTGAAGATTTTTCTCCATTACCATCCCCATCTTCGACCAGGGAGGGTGCTTCTGATCAGGCAGTGCGTCTTGAGCTCTAACAGTATGAGCCAGCTGCCTCCAGCTGCTTTCATATTTATGAAGACACGTCATCTGTGCCTATAGCGGAGTTGAACCCGGAGAGGCCCTGCAGAGGTGAAATGACCATAATAAAAATGTTATTTTTACAGTTTGGAAAGATTTCAAGCAAGGCTGGTATATTGTATTATTATAAAGCAATGCATTTCAGCTGTTAGAGTGTAGTTACTCTTTAAATTGCAGCAGCTCCCTGGATAAACTAATCCAGCTCCAAATATGGATTTAGACTCTAAAACCAGGTTCTACACAAGACATAAGTGACATAAAATTACTTTTGAGACACCACAGACCTTCTAAGAGGTTTAGAATTAGATCAGGGACACATGAGCTCTGGAGTATAATGAGATGCCAAGCGAATGTAAGAAGACATGTTTAAGAAGAAATGAAAGAGAAAAGAGCAGGACAATAGTGAGTGTGGGAGGGGTTAGACGTGGAGTATCTCTGCAGCTCTCTCTTCAGTCGGTCTCAAACTGGCTTTCTTATCCTCTGAGTTGGCGTTCCCGGGCTGTAGAGGGTGGGGTTTATTAGTATCTGCCATCTGTTCTTTTTCTCACCGTGTGGTCTCTGTTGCTCTCCGAGGTGCTGAACTCTCGTTGGTGGCAGGTACTGAGAGTTAGACAGGAGTGAGGTGGCTGAGGCAGCGGCACTTATGGGTTTGGCAGCGATCTGTGCCTGTCTGGTGTCACAGTAAGAACCTAGGAATTGTGAGGGCTTCAGCTGTTGCCTGTTCTTTGAGATAATCAGTAACAAAGAAAACATTCCAAAGTCAGTACTTTTTGTCCTGTGTACATTCTGCTCCAAATGCCTGTGAATTGTGGGGTGAAAGTAAGGCTACTACTGCAACTACACATCAATTAAACACTATTCTATCACAACAGCAGCTTGAACTGCCAAAGTAGCTTAACTACCACATTTGACAAAGCTTGCTGGTCTGTGTAGGGTGTATTGGTGAGTCTGCAAGGCGTATGATGTCAGTTCAATGTGCAGGAGTGTCAGCTTGTGTGTAGTGTGTGTAGCAGCATTCCTATTTCAACTTCTGAACACCATAACTCAATTACCACGGTGGTAGTCTGGGGGAAATGTATGTAGGATGAAGTGTAAAGGCTTTGGGGCTTGTCAGTTAACCGTGGAGTGCAGTGGACCTCTGACGTTGTGTGTCATGCTGTAGTCAGCGTTAGGCCCATATTAGGAAACTCGTTCTACTACAGAGTAGTAAAGAAAAAAAATTCCAAACCTGATACGTCTTGCCGTATAGACCTTTATCTCCCAAATGTCACTAGATCCTCTGAATTATGAGGTCATTAAAGCTCCACTATGTCATTTCTTTGTTAAAATTGAAAGAAGTATAATTACTGAAATAAGTAGAATAAAAACTGACTAAAATAAAAGTGGTGAGGCATTGAGGCGGGAGTTTTTTCACACCACTTTGTACGTCTTCACGTATTAACGCCACATGCACAGGCTCAAAAAGAAGGTCTGCCTCGATGTTTAGGTCTCAGATAATCTCAAAATTAACATCATACTGATGAAGATATGATGGCAATAGTAGATAGTTCACTCACATCCTCAGAAGACGCTCCTTCACCAAGTTTTGACTGAGTTCTCTTTGAATTCTCTTTCAATCATCAGATTCATCTGCATGCAGTTACACATTTCCACCAGAGGGGTCTCCAAATCCCCAGAACTTACACAATGCAGCTTTAAGGAGCTCAAATATGAACACTGCTACATGCAAGCTGACATTGATGCACACTGAACTGACATCGTAAGACTGAAAACCTCACCAAAATACCCCACACAAACCAGCAAGCTTTGTCAAACGTGGTGGTGAAGTTACAGGTTCACAATCAGACCTTAAAACCACTGTTGTACCTTTTGAGGGAACATTTACACTGTTTGTACCTTGATGAATGAAAAATGTACCTGAACAGAACCTTTATTTACAACGGTGTGGGATTGGGACATCTTTATTTACCACAGGGTGCAGCACTGACAAATCTAAAAAAAAAGGAACTTCCTCACTTCCTTCTGTTGAGACTAGAAGTTCCTTAAATGGGAATGACTCTGAACAAGAATGACGCAGCACTTCAGAGGTCTGTAGCAGTAATTCCCCCTCCCTGGTCCTGGACCCTTTCCCCTGCACAGTTTATCCTGCTCCCAACACACCTGATCTAACTAATCTGCTATTTGATAAACCCTTCCGGAGTCAAAGTATGGTATGTTTTGGCAGGACAACAGACAAATGTGCAGGGCTGGGGGTCCTCCAGGACGAGAAGGGTCTGTACGCAGATCTCATTCCTGAGGCTTACCTCTCCTGTGGTACCTATCTGAGGCCCCAGAGAGGGGGTGGCGCTGTTACCATTATTGCCATCTAGTGTCGTGGTGTGGTATTGCAAATAGGGTCCAAGATTTTTCATTCTGCAGTTTTTGAATAAAAAACTAAATGCTTGCTTTAATTATATTTTTTTTGTTGTTTATTGTGTAGTTAAGTAAACTGTTTTTAAAATGAGCGATATTTAAACACTTAAGCTAGTCGTGGGCAGTTGTGGGCTGGAGGTTAGGGAACCAGCCTTGCGACCAGAATGTTGCCGGTTCAATAACCTGAGCCGACAGTACATGACTGAGGTGCCCTTGAGCAAGACACCTAACCCCCAACTGCTCCCTGGGCGCTGCAGATAGGGCTGCCCACTGCTCCAGGCATGGATGGGTTAAATTTCCCCACTGTGGCACTAATAAGTGTCACTTAATCTAATCTAATGTTATTCGTAAATACAGTCAGAAAACAAACGTGATTTTGTTGACAAAAGAGATGCCCTAAAAGTAAACGACTGAGAAAATATAACGCAAAGTTGCTCGCAATCAAAACAGCTAGCTGGTTTTCTTCCCTGAATGTTTTATAATAAACATAAACATTGCCTACACCCCAGTCAACCCTGACGGAGGTTCTGAGAATGGCCTTGGTAATATTAGCTGGGCAGCTAGTTCGCTAATCAACCATATTAATATTAAAATTCCATGTATATTTATTTGAGACCTAAGTTTGATGTACGTCTAAAAATGCTACAGAATCGTGTCAAAAATACGAAAAAGAAAGTTTGTTTTGCAAAAATATTAAGTGTTTATTGGCTGTACAGTTTCGTACTCTGTGCAGTCCGTCATGTTGAATTTAATTTTTAATCGGGTGACATTCAGAAACAGTGTGACATCATTTCCGGACTCCGGGGATGAGAAGTCTCGGAGGAGAAGTGGACTGACAAATGAGATTTACGGCCTGATGCTGTTGTCCAGGACAGGAGTTGGGAACCGCTGGTCTATAGGGTTGCTTTTGTGAAAAGTGCTATGGTTTTTCCCATAGACAAAAACAGCTTGGACTCGTCCCGATGCTAATGGCGAGCTACAAAATGAAGACACATCCTCAGAGGTGCTCTTGTACATCATTCAGATTTCACGCTCACTTTCAGCTTTAAGGTTATCTAAAAGCTTATTGACAGTAACTGAAAGCTCAATCCTCTGATCTTTCTCCGTCTGATCCTCCAGAGGATGCTTGACAGATGATATACGGATAATACACTTTCATTTTTCATGACAGAGGATGCCGCCTGCGCCGGTTTTGAAGGCGCTTCAAACCTTGAGCAGCTCAGGCTGATCTTTTGTTGGTGTAGATTTCCATTCTCTCTGGGACTCTGTCAGAGGTGAAGTTCTGAGATGTTCTGGTGGGGATTATTAGTAAAGGTCAGTGGCTTCTTTCGTTTATCTCCACACTGAAATATCGGTGAGTGATGATGATGATTTCTGACCAAAGTCTGATGATTTAGCAGAGCTACACGCCTTACACAGCTTGAGCAAAGCCCAGAGCCTATGATTGGATAAGGTGTTAGTCATGATCCAGTTACTTACCGTGCTGCTATAATTGAAAGGCTTTAGTAAATCTGCCCCCTAAACGTTTCATCACAGACAGACTCGTCTTGCCCGGGTGGAAATCATGAGCGCAGGCCTCTGGGTGGGAACCGGAATATAATCCCCAAATTAAACAATAAAAACTCTCGCATTAGAGGAGCGTTCTGCATCTTTCCTGCTTGAAAAGTGGCAGAAAATCTCCAAAGGCTTGAGCTGTTATCAGAAAGTTTCCCTCCAATTCAATCTCAGATCTCATTTCCATTTTCATTCCATTTGCTTTGAAGGGCTGTTTACCACACTCTTAAAAAAAATAGGTTCTTCAGGGGTTCTTTAGTAAAGACAATAGGTCTGAGTAGAATCATGAACACTCAAATAACCATTTGTATGCTTAAATGGTTCTTTGCACGGTGAAATCGCTGCCCAGATTGACAGAGAATGTGTTGTGTATGATTCTGTGTAGCACCAAAAAGGATTCTTTTATTGTATACAAGCCTGACATCAAGCAAACAATAGCAGAACCCTTTTTGGTGCTATATAGAACCATTTTCAAAATATGCAACACATTCTTCATCAGTCTGAAGAACAGTTTCACTATGCAAAGAATGCTTTAAGCTACACGATTAATGGTTCTTTGAGTGTTCATGATTCTACATAGAACTATGGTCTTTACTAAAGAACCCTTTAAGAACCATCTTTTTTAAGGGTGTAGAGATGTGCATGGATACTTGTAGTCTCACGGGGCCAGATGTGATCTCGTAATAAGAATACACATCTGGGTACAATTTTGGGTTGCCTGGTTTCTGGTTTTGAACCAGACAGTCTGGCTCTGAGCTCTGTTGTCCAGTTGGTGCCAAGTGGACCTTAAAAATGGTCGAGTCTCAATCTAAAGGCGTTCCATTTAATGAAGGAGATAAAGTGGCTGTGTTATTGGACATCGGGTTTAAAAGCAAACAAAAAAGACCAAAGACAGTTACTGAACTGACAGTTACCTTCCCGGCTTAATGAGCACCCCCTAACCACACACACACTGTACGGTTCTGCCCCAGCTCAAATCTGGCAACCCTGGTTCAGCTTGTTAAACTTTTAGTGCTGAAATTTGCCACAAATAAGAGCAAGCCTTGTCTAAAACCCGGCCCCAAATTACTGTATATATATATACATGTATATGTAGCAGCACTGCTGTGTCTGATCCACTCGTACCAGCACAACACACACTAACACACCACCACCACGTCAGTGTTACTGCAGTGCTGAGAATGATCCACCACCCAAATAGTACCTGCACTGTGGGGGTCCTGTGGGGGTCCTGACCACTGAAGAACAGGGTGACAAAGTATGCAGAGAAACAGATGAACTACAGTCTGTAACTGTAGAACTACAAAGTGCACCTATATAGTAAGTGGAGCTGATAAAATGGACAATGAGCAGTAGAAACAAGGAGGTGGTTATAGTGTTATGCCTGATTGGTGTAACTGTGTTGTTTTTTGTGACATCACAACAACACCAAATTCAAAATCAGGTTTCTGTACATGGACGGGTGAGTGAACAGTACATTTTCAAGCAATGTTTACATCTTTTTAAAAAAGTATTGAAATGTCACTGAACTGCTTTGTGGGTTATAGATTATCCTTTATAGATACAAAAAAGTGGAGTTGCTGACTCACAGAAAAACATCTCTGCTGTAGCTACTTTATAATATCCAAGGTTGCTGTAGATGATTCGTTTTTGCAGTGAAACGTCTGTACTTTGTCATTTTATACGTTTTTACAAGATGAAGAAGATGCTTTAGGCTGTGATGTCAATGCACAACAGCAGCAGTGGTGTTTCCTTAAGGTACCAGCAAAAGCAGACTGATGTGGTCAGGAAAAGGTCAGGAAGCTCAGCGTTGTCAGACTAATGTTTGAATATTTCTCATAGATCTTCTGCTGGCAAATCACGGCTCTCTCGGTCTCCCGCAGTGGTCGTAAAATCTGGGTAATAGGAGCAGCTATGAATAATGACTTTGCTGGCTCACATTAAACGAGGCAGGAGTTTTCATATACTTTGAGGCAAAACATTATCATGTTCAGTAGTGCAGTACATCTGGGATATTGGTGTCTGTGGCTCTGTAGCTGAAGCTGACAACGAAAGTTCTGTTGTGTCCCTGCATCCTCAGTTGCTCCCTGGCTGCAGTCCAAGAAACTAACAGCTTGTCAACAAGTAGCGTATATGCTTCAGGGCTATTAATTACTATGGTTTGTTTTCATAGACGGTCATAAAGAAATGAGATCAGTTGTAGTCATTCATTTAGAGAGGCTGTCGCTTGGTTACACTTCACTTTTAAAGTAATAAAGTAGAATTACTAAGAAAACAAAACTCTAGAGAATAGCACATGCTGAGGTTACCTTATGTGCAGGGCTGGAAAGTAGTACAGAGTGAAAGTGCCAAAGGATGGAGCCAATATACACAGATCCTTGTTTCTATGCTCATTGTCCATTTTATCAGCTCCACTTACTATATAGGTGCACTTTGTAGTTCTACAGTTACAGACTGTAGTCCATCTGTTTCTCTGATACTTTGTTAGCCCCCTTTTACCCTGTTCTTCAGTGGTCAGGACCCCCATGGACCCTCACAGAGCAGGTACTATTTGGGTGGTGGATCATTCTCAGCACTGCAGTAACACTGACGTGGTGGTGGCGTGTTAGTGTGTGTTGTGCTGGTCTGAGTGGATCAGACACAGCAGTGCTGCTGGAGTTTTTAAACACTGTGTCCACTCACTGTCCACTCTATTAGACACTCCTACCTTGTCGGTCCACCTTGTAGATGTAAAGTCAGAGATGATAGCTCATCTGCTGCTGCACAGTTTGTGTTGGTCATCCTCTAGTCCTTCATCAGTGGTCACAGGACGCTGCCCACAGGACGCTGTTGGCTGGATATTTTTGGTTGATGGACTATTCTCAGTCCAGCAGTGACACTGAGGTGTTTAAAAACTCCAGCAGCACTGCTGTGTCTGATCCACTCAGACCAGCGCAACACACACTAACACACCACCACCACAGCAGCTGGGGGCACCTAACCCCCAGCTGCTCCCCAGGTGCTGCGGATAGGGCTGCCCACCGCTCTGGGCAAGTGTGCTCACTGCCCCCTAGTGTGTGTTCATTAGTGTGTATGTGGTGTTTCACTGCGTGGATGGGTTAAAATGCGGAGGGGAAATTTCCCTGATGTGGGACTAATAAGGGTCTCTTAATCTTAATCACTCACATGCTGCTTTTATGCCGATCCATGCGTATATGTGTATGTGTGTATATACATATGACACCCTTTTATATGTACTGTTTTGTTGTACTGTCTAGTATTTACTGTATTGTATATTTATTGTTCTGCATGTTTGGAATGCAGATATTGGAACATATTGGAAGAAAATTAAAACATAAAATGAGGCCTGTGCAAAAGTCATGGCACATTTTATATTTTATGTTTTTCCAATACTTTAAACTTAGCAGGGGTGTAAAGAGTACTGAATATCCCTACGTAAGAACAAGTACTGTTACTGTAGTGATAATTTACTCAAGTACAATAAAGGTATTTAATAAATAAAATTACTCAAGTAAGGGTAAATAAGTAGTTTATTGAAAAACTCCTTAAGTACTTACTTAGTTACTTTTTTGTATTTCCGCTGTCACAACCTGAAAATATTTCTGAGCTGACTCGGCTGCATTATTGTAAATAATCTGTACAAAAACCACTAAAAATATAGACAAGATTTCACGCTTGTTAAACAGAAACATTATAGAGGAAAGAAGAAAACCGTGAACACGGTACCTGTGTAGCTCGGATCAGCTCGCTCAGCTAACGCTGCCTCAGGCTGGAGTGGAGCTGTGAGAGCGGATCTCAGCAGGTTTCGTGTTTGGCCGCTGATAATAACTCTGTTTTCTTTAGTATGTGTTAAATGAAAACAGATGACCGTTTGGATGGTCAGTCCCTCCTGTGTGCTGGTTCAGTTCTCCTCTGTCCTTCTCCACTAAACTGGACAGCTCTGTGGTGTTTTTCCTGCCAGAGCTGCTGTTTTTTGATTGGTGAATTTAAATTTAACCACACTTTGTTCTTATTGGTTTATGAGCTGATACACTCATAATTTATTTTTACTCTGTAACGTTATGAAAATTTAAAGTAGCGAAGTAAAAGTATTTCATTAAAGATGAACTCAAGTAAGAGTAAAAGTACTAGAATTTAATTCTACTCCAAAAAGTACAGTTACAGGGAAAACTGTACTCAATTACAGTAACGAGTAAATGTAATTCGTTACTTACACCTCTGAAACTTAGCAAAGTGACCACTAGAATTTGCAGAAAAATAATTTAATTGTATTCTGTGTAGAGGATGTGTTAAATTATTTACACTTAGAAAATTAACGGCATGTGTACGTTTGACCAAGGGAGCTAAAACTACTAAAACTAAAATATAAGTGCGGCAGGTCGTTCGGTGCTACTTCTCCCAAACTCTGCCAGAATCTCTACAGGACTGCTCTACTCTTTCAACCTTTAAAACTCAGTGTAAACCCTTCCTCTGTACTGCACACTGTTCTTATTTTTCATAAGTCATATAAAGGGATATTAAATAAAGTAGAATAGTGTTTGTAGTTTCACTGTTCTTTGAGATTTGTGACGAGTACTTTGGCCAAAATGTAAGAAATAAAATTTGTTTTTTGTCTCTCTTGGAAATGTAATTGAGTAAAAGTACAAATATTCAATTTCAATAATACTTGAGTGAAGTATAAATTTTACCAAATAGTATAGTATAGTATAGTAATAAAGACCAGTTACCTGAATATAGTCCACCCTTGCTTATTTGGTTCACTACATATTTGTTCATTTCACAGCTAAACCAGCGTTTTAGAGCAGGAGGCTGCATCCCTGTCCCTCATGTCCACGTAGTGAGCAGTTAGATCCCATTGTTTTGAAGTAAATGTCTGAAAATTTGTGTGGGACTTTAATAATTGTCACTACTGAAACACACAGTTTCTGCGGTTAAGTAATTTTGTGTGTTTTATTGAAAAATATGATGATTTTTTGTGTTTAGTTGCTCAAAGCTGTGTTTGCTGGTCGTGTACTGGCTGCGTTTTTAGCTCAAAATGACCTAAAATTTTTTTGTTCCAGCCAGTCTGTAAAGCATCTTACAGCCCATTTTGTTTGGTGAATGGTATTCGTGGGAATGACAGTTTGGGAATTTAGTGTCGTCTCATCTTCAGAGTAAATCGGCTGTCGGTCAGATGTGATCTTAAAAGTGTCCATTTTCTGTTTGTACCTAAAGTAAGAAGTAAAAACCGTTCAAATGGCTTGAGCGCCTCCTACAGCTGTCAAAGTCGTTGCTTAGATACAGTGTTTGTGAAAAACCTGTGCTGTTATTTCGCCTTAGAACGCTTGCTCAACCAATCAGCTTGCGTGGTCGGAACTAACTGTTGTATAAAATAAAATAAACATAATTTAAGGTATAGAGTCACTCAAAGCAAAAGGATTTTAGTCTGAAGTCCGAGTCAAAAAGATGTGATTTTGAACGCTGATTTTGAACCAGTTTTATAGAATCACCCATATAGAACCCAAACAAAGAACCATCTAAAGGCATAAATGGTTCTTTGCATGGTGAAATGCTTCTTTTCTATGATGGTAAACTGATTGTATATAGTTCCTTAAAGAACTTTTAAAAAAGGTTCTATATAATAAAACCATGAAGATCAATTGCCCCCCCCCCACCTTTTTACTATATAGAACCCTTTTGTAAGTTAATGATCCTAATAATTTGTTTCGGTGTAACAGTGAGAATAGATTGCCTGCATAATGATGGTTGGTGTCCGGGCAATTATGGTGGGTCAATCTGGGCAAAAGTCCAGGTCCAATTGTTGATACCAGTCCATCCTTGCCTCTGACTGACCTGTGAAGGAGGAATTAGTGCAGTAGAGTGTTATGCTCACAATCACATTAGAGCTTTGTGGCATGAAGGTGAGTGATACTGCTTTGATGCTGAGCGTGGCTCCCTGCAGGTGTCAAAGACAGACCTCTCAGTCTACATAATCAAAAGGAAGAAATGAATACGGCATTTCATTACTTACATGACTTTATGGCTCTGTTCTTGACTTAATGGGCCTCATTCACCAATATCTTCCTCAGTGTTTTCTTAAATTTGTTCTAAGAAAAGTCCTAAGAAAAGTCTACGTCAGATTCATGACATGGTTTTAACATGTGTAGATTCTTTTCTTACCTAAGAGCGAATCTCAAATGTGAAAACTGGTGAATGTCAGAATCTCGTGAAAACTGCATAAGTGGGTTTTAATAAGAAATTTCTTCTTAAGAACATTTGGTGAACGAGGTCCCAGTGTGTGTTTGTATGAAAAGTGAAAGATTTATCAAAAATACATCAATATTATATACAACATTTTAACGTTACACAATATTTATCACAGTATTCAGTTTTTCTGAGGTTGCGGAATAGACAAAGTGCAAATGTATCATTTTTATACTGAAAATACAGTTATTTCCAGCAGAACCACTCAGTACTCAGTAGCAGTAATGCCAACCAGTCAGTGCTCAGTAGCAGTAATGCTAACCAGTCGGCACTCAGTAGCAGTAATGCTAACCAATCAGCACTCAGTAGCAGTAATGTTAACCAATCAGCGCTCAGTAGCAGTAATGCTAACCAATCAGCACTCAGTAGCAGTAATGTTAACCAATCAGCACTCAGTAGCAGTAACGCTAATCAATCAGCGCTCAGTAGCAGTAACGCTAACCAGTCAGCGCTCAGTGGCAGTAACGCTAACCAATCAGCGCTTAGTGGCAGTAATGCTAACCAATCAGCGCTCAGTAGCAGTAATGCTAACCAATCAGCACTCAGTAGCAGTAATGTAACCAATCAGCGCTCAGTAGCAGTAATACTAACCAATCAGCACTCAGTAGCAGTAACGCTAATTAATCAGCACTCAGTAGCAGTAATGCTAACCAGTCAGCACTGAGTAGCAGTAGTTTTAGCGTCTTACTGCCCAAAACCTGTTTGCTGTAGAAAAATGTAAATGAGTTTTCTTTGATTTTTAAATAAAATACAACTTTCCATTTTTCAGAATTAAAGTTCCCCGTAAGTGGCTGGAAAATGTTTATCTTTTGGTTTTTAGCTGTTTAGCTTCACTGACCCCCATTCACTAAGGACTTGCTCTTGGGCGCCCCCTAATGTACGGCGTTATTAACACCTTTAGAGGGGTATACACACAGCTAGGAAGTGTTCTAAGTGCAAATAAGTGAACACAGCCTCTGCAGAGACACACTACTGCGCATTCTAATGCAAAATCACTGTTTATTTGGTAAATTTATATTTATATTTCATGTTTTTGTTAAACTGAGTTAGCTAAGGTTTATTCCGGTTCCGGTTGAGTGAACGCTGGCGTGTCTGTCTGCCGCTGCTCACCGGTGCGACGTTATTCCAGCCTTGATATTACAGTCTTGGACACTCAGCTGTGGAGTTTTAAGCTTGGATCTATTTATTTATTTATACATTTATTTTACCCTGGATTTAATTTTTTTGAGTTGGATCCGTGGACTTTACCTGACATTTTTGGATCTACCTGTACGGGACATTAGTCTCCTGCCTAACACGAGCCCTCGCTGCCCTGCTCCACTCTGCGCCTGCCAGTTTACTTTCGGTGTTTGCAAGAGAGCTTCCACCTTTGTACTTTTGAGTCCGCATTTGCAGATTCCCATTTTATCAGGGAAATGCTGCGCTACACGACTTCGGAACTGTTGAGCCTGAATACCAAGGCTTGCTTGCATCCCGAGACTTATGCGCGCTGCGTTGCGTTGGGTATAGCTCGCCGTCCTCGTTACAACCACCGGGGCTTCCACCGCACTCTGCGCGTCTCTGCCAGTACGACCACCAGCGAGCATATTCCTGCCATCCTTTCAGCATCTCGCCGAAACCCAGCTAGATCAAGGGGTCGAAGAAACAGCCGCGATATCAGCAATCTTCGTCACCTGGATTATACACCTGTGAACTGTCTCACTGTTACACAACCAGCCCGTGAATCGGCGCCCGTTAAAATAGCGCTGATCAACCCTAGGTCGCTGCTAAATAAGACCTTTCTATTGAACGATTTCTTCATCTCCCGTGGCCTGGACTTTCTCTTTGTAGTTGAAACGTGGCTAACTACTGGCGATTTAAGCCCCCTTGTTGAACTGTTCCCAAGTGACTGTGCCTTTTTTAATACTCCTAGACCTACTGGTCGAGCTGGAGGTCTCACTACTCTTTTTAGAGATCACTTTAAATGCCGTTTACTATCTGCTGGAGGCTATTCAAGTTTTGAGGTGCAGCTGCTCAAGCTGGAGCTGTCCTGTCCTGTAACCTGTGCTTTAGTGTATAGACCTCCTAAACCTAACAATGACTTCATTCAGGAATTTTCTAATTTTCTGTCAGTAATTCTGTCTAGCTCAGAGAAAGTCCTGATTCTGGGTGATTTTAATATCCATGTATGCTGTCCTTCTAAACCCCTGGCTACAGATTTTTTACAACTCATTGACTCTTTTAGTTTAACTCAGTCTGTTACTGGCCCCACACATGAACATGGTCATACTCTGGATCTGGTGTTGTCATTTGGTTTCTCATTGTCCAGCATAGAGATAGTTTCGGATGTCTGTTTGTCTGATCTCAAACCCATTTTGTTCGACCTTTCTTTTCCATGCTCTCCTTTTAAGAGCAGTCTGCCTGTATACTGCACACGCTCCATTACACCCTCTACAGCCAGTCAGTTTTCAGTTGCCTATATTACCTCTCCCGTGGTTTGTGCCATTGAGAATCCACCTTCAGGTACGAGCACAGACGAGCTGACTGATCTCTTTAATTTGGCATGTACTGGCATCATCAATCAAATTGCTCCATTAAAATCTAGAAGTGTTAAAGTGAAGTCACAGCCATGGCTAAACAGGGATACTCGTGCACTCAGACAGCAGTGTAGGAAGGCAGAATGGAAATGGAAGCGAGATCATCTCCAATTTTACTATCAAATTCTTACCAACAGGGTGTCAAAGCAGCCAGAGCGAATTATTTCTCCGACATCATTGCTAGGCATTCTCACTGTCCCAAAGTTCTTAGTACAATAAATACAGTGCTGCATCCCACTATCTCTCCAACCCTTGAAGCCACTACTGAAATATGTGATCATTTTATGAGGTTTTTTATTTCCAAAATTGACAGTTTGCGGTTTCAATCAGTTTCTTCAGTCCTTGACCCCTCCGTTTCACTTAAACCTCCAGCCTATTTAAGTCAGTTTGAGGCTGTGTCATTGTGGGACCTGACTGAGCTAATCGTTAATATGAAGCCAACTACTTGCTGCCTGGATGCATTTCCCACACGCCGTTTCTTAAAGATGTTCTGCCTTCTATTGGCCCAAGCATTCAGTCTATAATAAATAGCAGTCTAACCAGTGGTGTCGTCCCTTCTTCCTTTAAACATGCAGTTGTTCAGCCTCTTTTGAAAAAACCTGGCCTAGATCCAACACTTTTAGGGTATTTTAGACCAATCTCTAAGCTTCCTTTCTTGGCAAAAGTCTTAGAAAAAGTTGTCTTTCAGCAACTGTGTTCTTTTCTAAACCAATTTAACATCCAGGACAGGTTTCAGTCAGGTTTTAGAGTCCTTCATAGTCCAGAGTCTGCTCTTCTTAAGGTTTTAAATGACCTACTTCTAGCTGTGGATTCTGGCAGTTGTGCTATTCTTATTCTTTTAGACCTAAGTGCAGCCTTTGACACTATCGACCATACCATCTTGCTAGATCGCCCGAAGTATGGTGTTGGCATCCAGGGGGTAGCATTAAAGTGGTTTGCCTCATATTTAGAAAATCGAACCTTCTCTGTTAGGTTGGGTCAATCTTTCTCTTCCTCTCCAGCACCTATCACTTGTGGTGTTCCTCAGGGATCCATTCTGGGACCTATTCTTTTTTCTCTATATATGCTCCCTCTTGGGTCTATTTTCCAGAAATACAATATCTCATACCATTGCTATGCGGATGACACACAGATATACCTTCCACTTCACCCAAGCAAAAACTGTTCCTTGCATCTCTTGTTTGATTGTTTGAGGGATGTCGAATGCTGGATGTCTAAGAATTTCCTCAAGTTAAACCAAGACAAAACTGACATTATTATCTTTGGGAATCCTGCCTCGGTTAGTGTTATAGCCAATGATCTGGGACCTTTGATTACTAATGTGCATGACCACGTAAAGAACCTTGGTTTCATCTTCGACACTAACTTAAACTTTGAGAAACAAGTCAGCACAGTTGTTAGAGGAAGTTTTTATCACCTTAGAAACATTGCTAAGCTCAAAAGCATCCTGTCTTTTAAGGACCTGGAAACAGTTATCCATGCTTTTATTTCCTCTCGTGTTGAGTACTGCAACTCACTGTACTTGGGTATCTGTCAGTCGAGCCTGTCACGTCTGCAGCTGGTCCAAAATGCAGCTGCAAGGCTCCTGACTGGTACCAAGAAAAGGGAAAGTATAACCCCTGTACTGGCTTCACTGCATTGGCTTCCAGTAAAATACCGGGTGGAATTTAAAGTTTTATTGTTTGTTTTTAAAGCTCTTCATAACCTGGCTCCAAGTTACATTTCTGACCTCCTTCACCTTCGCTCGACCCCTCGTGTTTTACGCTCCTCAACCAGTTGTGTTTAGATGTTCCTCGCTCTCGGCTGAAATTCAAAGATGATCGGTCCTTTTCTGTAGCTGCTCCAAAACTTTGGTATAATCTTTCACTTTTTATAAGGGAATCAGCCACAGTGGACACTTTTAAGTCCAACTTAAAAATCTTTTCTCTCAGGCATTTGAGTCCTGAGTGGATTATGCTATTAGTTGTCTGTTTTGTCTTGGTCGACTCTGTCTTGTCATCAGGTTCTTTTACATGATTGTATTATTTAAAAATAGGTTTGTGTTATATGATCTTATTGTGGAGTTTGCCTGTTCTCCCCGTGTCTGCGTGGGTTTCCTCCGGGTACTCCGGTTTCCTCCCACAGTCCAAAAACATGCAGTCAGGCCAATTGGACGTGCTAAATTGCCCCTAGGTGTGAATGTGTGTGTGAATGTGTATCTCTGTCTGTCTGCCCTGTGATGGACTGGCGACCTGTCCAGGGTGTATCCTGCCTTCCGCCCAGTGACAGCTGGGATAGGCTCCAGCACCTCACTGCGACCCAGAAGGATAAGCGGTTTAGATGATGGATGGATAGATCTTATTGTACAGCACTTTGGCCGGCACTCGTTGTCTTTTAAATGTGCTATATAAATAAAGATGACTTGACTTGACTTGACTCAGCAAATTACGGAGCTGTAGTTAAAAAAAAAAAAGTAGCAAAAGTAGGACCGGAGATGCCCAAAGACATTGCCCACATTAGAGCTTTGCTTTAAGCATATTTAACGTTAAAAGCTGTTTTCCCAGTTTGGCCAGTCTGTGCTGAGTTTATTCAGCAGTTGTTCTCTGCAGTGTCTGTGAATGTAGCTTTTACTGTACGAGGACCCTCGACCTCAGTCTCAGTTTGAGTCATTAATCATGTTTGATTTTGAGAAGCGACACCATGTCTTTATATTTCAATCCAAGATCAATGTAAAATTCAATGAGCTGCTCCGTCTCTGAGCTTAAGCAAAGCACAGCTTTTGCAAGTGAATGCAAACTGTTGCATCGTAATGCGAAACATTTGCGAGGGAACGCAAAACATTTGCGAGGGAACGCAAAACATTTGCGAGGGAACGCAATGTCACTAACTTAGGGGCTCCGTAGCAAATAAATAGAAATTGTGTGCTAAAATTAGCAGAAAATATCATTTTTAAGTTTGTTCTCTATAGAGGATGTGCTACCTTTATTAGCACTTAGAAATATGCCATGGACTGGGGGTGTTCACACTTTTGCACACAAGTATATAACAGTTAAGTGCACTGAACAACAACAACAAACACAAAATGATAAATGCAGTTATTTATATGGCAAATAATTGTGAGCTAAAAGTTTTGTTTCTGGTCTGTTTCTAACTCTTCAAACCAACAAAGCAAACAAATGTTTTTTTTCTCATAATTAGACAATAAAGACCAAACAAATTAAGACCACTTCACTCATTTCGATTAAGTTTTATATTATCTTTGCACGACCCGTCAGTCAGAAAAGGCCAGCAGTGTTTAAAAAATGTGTTTATCTTTTCATTTGGCTTCAGATCATTAGTGACGCTGTAAACAAGCCGATTAGCCGAGTCAGTTTTGGTGATTTGTGTTCTATTTGAAATGCTACAAAGCCTCTCGCCCTTCCTTCATTCATCACAGCTCGTAGGGGCCGTGCAGGTACTGCGTGGGCAGTAAAGGTAATTAACACTTTTGGAGCTCACCAGTAATTAACTGGGCGCAGAAAAAAGCCCAGGTCTCCCATCAAGTGACAGACTGAGAGCGAACAGAAAGTCTTTGGGCGCTGTGTGGGAGAGTCGAGGGGGCTACAAAAGCTCAGGCCGTGGCAGCTCATTTCATTCAAGTTGAGTTACAGCCCAGCGGGAACCCTCAGAGCGGTGGAACGCTCGCAGCGAGCTGGAAGGGAGCTTCTGGAACGTTCTCTGAGCAAAGAGCCAGCTCTTATTCAGACCCCTGATTTGGCCAATTAACTGTCTTTTGTTAATTTGTGGCGTATTAGCGGCGGAGACGCTCTGGTGGTGCGGCGGCTGCATTTCTAATGAACTTCACATTTAATCCAACCGAGCTCTAAT
Organism: Colossoma macropomum; assembly: GCF_904425465.1. Lineage (NCBI taxonomy): Eukaryota > Metazoa > Chordata > Actinopteri > Characiformes > Serrasalmidae > Colossoma > Colossoma macropomum. The sequence continues at coordinate 3,304,606 of NW_023494791.1, read as the reverse complement.
ATTAGCTTGATTTTTGGTGGGTTTGTTCAAATGACATGGTTTTTGTTATTTGTGGCTGCTTGAGGTTCCTCTGGGGAACTTGTTTCTGATCTTCTGTATTAATTTTCCATAGAAATGTAAAATTGCCGGCTGATATGTATCTGAAGGCCCACTAGAATGTAGCTCTCAGAAGCATTTATAAAAATACTCATCCCCAGAGTATTTCTTGATGGATCTAACCGAACATACACAGACTTAAAACGGTACAAATGTACAATTATAAAACAGTCAGAAACAGTCTGGAGCGCAGTGATGGCCCGACGGTAAACTTTTTCTCCTTTTCTCACGCAGGCTATATCATTCCTCACTCCTCTGGCTGTGATAATCGTGGTGAAGATTATACAACGGACAGATAAGACGGAAATCAAGGAGGCGTGTTTGGGTGAGTATAAGGCCACTAATATGCTGAAAAAACCTGCATTGATCATTATTGCCTGGATTTCATAATATTGAACACTAGTTTTCCACAGTAAAAACTTTCATCATTTTATCGTGAAATCAACTTATTTTAAGATATTTCTCTAACAACACAGCAAATTACTGGGAGGTTGAGTTATAAAAATGTAAACATTTTAATAAAAAAAACATTTTCAGTGTTTTTTATTCCGATAATTCAAGTTTTGGTGTTCTTAAAGACTTCTGAAGTTGTTTTTAAATGCTGTTTATCGAAAAATGTATTGTTTATAGGTATAAGCCAGTCTGCAAATTACACACACACACACACACACACACACACATATACATACATACATACATACATATATATATATATATATATATATATATATATATATATATATGTATGTATATATGTATGTATGTGTGTGTGTGTGTGTGTGTGTGTGTGTGTATACATATATATATATATATATACATATATATATATATATATATATATATATATATATATATATATGTATTTGCAATTAAACTTGTGTATTTGAGGTATTCTGTGCACACTTTGTACACAGTGCAAAACATTGTGAAGAAATATGTTTGTTGATATCATTCTGATTTTATTTAGTTTATTTTTTACCTTATTCACATTAAAATATATATATAATTTACACATCTGAAAAAATATTTTTTCATATGTAAATGTACTGGCTTCTGAGCTGCATTACTTTTACGGTTGTTGTGTAAAACTACAGGAGATTACTGTATTTTAATTACAGCTTATTATTGTAAGTGTGCAGCAGAATAACAGCTACTGATTACTACTACTATTACTGTACAGCTGCTATTTTACTGCTATTTCACTGTTAATATGGTTCATGAAGGCAATGCAACTGGTAGCCAGTAAATTATTGGAATTTTACGGTAAATTAACTGTGAATTTACAGTCTAGCTTTCAGTAATGGGAAAAAAAAACTGGAAAATAAGAAAATCATTATTATTTACAGGATTACTCTATTCAAGTCTATTCCGGTTGAGGTGTTTACGTGGACATATTCTATTCTGATTGAACTAGGTTATTAACGGATTGTCAGGCTGCATGTAAACGTGGCTACTGAGATCATTTAACTCAATAAAATTTTGTAAAACAAGGAAAATATCTAGAAATAAGTTTTAACTTTATACTTACAGCAGTCTCTTAATGAGACATATTAGATATATTCAGTAGATATAAGATGATTTCACTTGGTCTTCTGCTGCTCTATACATGGTTGCAGCCAATGCAGTGCCACACGTTTGTTTCACCTGTTTGACACTCGCTGAGCACTCTCAGCTGCACATTAGCACCCTGGCTAATGTATTTATTCATTGGAGTGGCTCCTTGAATCTGTGTTTCCGGCATTAAGAGTTTGATCAAGCGGTTGTCCCCGTGGTCCTCATGAGTTCTGTTGAGAGACGGACAAATTAGACGGCACCACAGCCACGAGGCTTCCATTTATTCAGATTTTCATGCTATTTCTTAACGTCCTGACGAGTGACTCGGGCACGGTGTTGGTTTCATGGCGAGGCCCGTAGGAGCCCAGAGCACAACAGAAGCCATTAGGGGAGAAAGTTGAACACAAATCCAATTAAACAGAGCCAGAGAGAGAGAAAACGTTGCTCTGTACATCACTTCAGAGATTAAAGTCTTACACAGTATTAAATTATACAATTACAGAGCAGAGAGAACATCGAAACAGATTCCATTAGAGCAAAAGGCAGGACGGCATACAGAAAGAGAGCCCTTTTTAATTGTTTTATTATTTTATTCATTTTTTTCCCGTGTTGCTCAGTCATGATAGATTGGTGGCATTTTGATGAAGGTTGCTTTCTCCTGAATGCATCACAGATTGTGCAGCTACTACTCAGAGAATTCAGTATGCTAATTGCTGGAGGCTAAAATGGGCTCAGGTGGTGGGCTGGGATTTGCATTAAGGTAAGATTATGATGTGATATTGGAGGGCAGACAGATGCCGACTGGTATCTCTGTTCATGAGCCGTTTAAATAAGGTCAAAAAATTACGGCCCAAACTGGACGTCTGAATCCTGCTGTCAGCATTCGCTGGAGAAGTTTGATCAGCAATGAAAGTGTCTGTGAGACGATATGAACTCAAATTTTATATCATGACATTTTTAACCATCTACAATAATGATATTATACCAAGATATACAAAAAAGCATTATTTTTGTTATTATCCTATTAATAATAGCTGTGCTCCCAGATTGAACATAATTGGCAAATTGGTAGCAAAATGGCAAATTTCCCTTGCAGCGTCAATAAAAATATAAGAAACCTTATAAGAATTAGAGTTTTTTGTTGTCCGTTCTCAACAAGTAGAGAGGAACATCAGTTTTTGTCCTCAGCTTTTATTAAAAAAATGTCTTCTCTTCTCAAATGATTGATTTAATTATGTCAAAATAATGACATTTCCTCAGAATGCTGACTCAACATTTCACTTGAACTGCAATCTCAACATTTTCACTTTTTTGAGTTTTTGAGATTGAGTTATTAAGACAGAATTTCGACATACTATGTCAAAAATGATGCGTTATTAAATTTCAAGAAAGTAAGTTATTATTTCAGGATAATAAGTCATTATTTCGAAAGAGTACATTCAATTTCAAATCAAATCAAATCAAATTTATTTGTATAGCGCTTTTTACAACTGATGTTGTCACAAAGCAGCTTCACAGAAATCCGTTTAGGACAAAGTTTCAACATGAAATGTAAATCCTCCAGGTGAGCGAGCCAGGGGCGACAGTGGCAAGGAAAAACTCCCTCAGAGCTGAGGAAGAAACCTTGGGAGGAACCAAGGCTCACATGGGGGGACCCATCCTCCTCTGGTCAAACTACCTACAAAATTATTATTCTACTAATATTAATAGTAGTAGTAGTAATAGTTACGAGGTAGTAATAGTTAGGAGACTTCAGTGTAGAGTGGGCAGCCAGTCCAAGGCAGGTGGCGGTGACTGGGTTGTGGGTAACTGGTCTGAAGCGGGTATCCGGAGAGCTCTACAAACAATCATCCAGCAGTGTCCGGCCGGACAGATGGGCAGTCGTTTTCTCGGAAGAAAGGTAGGGAAATGGAGTTAGTTTAGTTCTGTATGGGTGTATGTATAGTAGTATGTAAATCATTTCCAGAGTGTGGCTAACGACTCCGGCAGATCTGACTATAACAGCTTAACTAAAAGGAGCGAACCAAAAGGGCACACAGACACGGGAGCACCCTGAGACAATCTGGCATCCCTCCGCTCCACCGTCCACAAACCTGAGTGTTCGCGTGCGAGCGGCGGGACGACAGCACCAGCGTCTCAGTTTACTGATGTCAGTATAGTTTAGATTTTAAGAAAATAATTAGTTATTTCAGTATAGTAGTATAAAATTTCAAGATAAGTAAGAATTTCAAGACTAAGTAATTTCATTACACACTTAAAAATGATGGTTCTTCAAGGGTTCTTTAGTAAAGAAGATGGTACTATATAGGACCATGAACACTCGAAGAACCTTAGCATGGTAAAAGCGTTCTTCAGATTGATGGAGAATGTGCTGTAGATGGTTCTATAAAGTTTTGAAAAGGTTTCTATACAGCACCAACAAGGGTTATTTTATTATTACAAGCTTGACATTGTTACAACACTACAAAAGGTTCTTTGAGTGTTCCTCGTTCTATACTTTACTTTTAATGTAAGTCAATGGAACCAGAATTTTTTCCAAGTCATTTTGGGCTGTTTCTTTTAGTCCATTCATCATGAAATTTACACACAATGTAAAGGGAAGCAGGCGTTTTCAGATTATGTCAAAAACTGAAAAACAAACAAAAAGTGGAGATACAAGGTTTTCTTCAGAAAGCAGTGATATATTACAGTATCCATGATATGTTAAAATGGACTTCGACATACTGTATTGATTTCTCTTATAGCTCCCATTCCTAGTAACACTAATAATAGATTAATTACTGTTATTGTAATAGAGATACACAATGCTAGCAGAATGCCAGAGCACTGATTCTGTGATTTGGATGGTCAAAGTGAAGTATGTAGCTACAGTAGACTGTAGTCTGTTTGGTGAACTGGAGGTGATTTACTCCTTTCATTTTGAGAAGAGAGGAGCCTCCTATATCACAGTAACATGAAGATAAACCTGTTATTTACTCAAAGCTTAGTCTTGTTTCCAGTTCCACAATGAGCCCTGAGCATGACGACCAGCTCACAGCGGTAAATCTTGCCCTGTCGTATATCTAGTTATTTTATTCATTAGAAGAAAATGAGCGAAGCAGATCCCTCTAAATTGGACGGCTGACTCCAGTTTGGTTATGTAACCATTCCTTATGATGCAACTGCCTGGAAAACAAGTCTAGAACTGTCAACTCCTGCAATTTTTGTCTCCATCTCATTTTGAAAAACCCATTTAAAAAAACAGTTTCTGAACAAATGTTGCCACACGGCTGAGGCCTGCTTTTAAAACAGACCACAAAAACATGAATCACGACATCCTTACAGACGTTTCCTAAATGAAGAGAATGTTGGTGCGTGAAATTAAGCGCCTGTAGTGCCTGTGAAGCTTAGCGCAAACCTGTGGAGCAATTTGAACCTCATATAAAAAAACCCTTACTGGAGTCGAGGCTGAGGAAAGTGAAAACATGTCAGTTCATTTTCTGAGTTTTTTGCTCCGGATCGGGGGGGCAAACTGAACAAGAGTGAGTTTCCCCAAAGTAGAAGAGTGACAGGGAGAGCCTGACGCAGGGGAAATGTAACACAGCATTTTTATGTAGTTAAACAGATTCAAGTAGAATCTGCTTCTGGGGTCGGATTCATGAAAGTGTCTTAAGAAAGAAAGAGGCAGTCCCATTTCACCCCTCGCCCCTACCACATAGCCCTACCCCTTCATTTTGCGCGTTCATGTGTAGGGGTAGGGTGTCCCGATTCTTGTTGAGATAGAGAGGTAGGGTGAAGTGTTGGGGCTACATGACCCTCCAAACGGAGGCTTTTCAGAGACTCCAAATAGAGAGATATGAGAAAAAAAGAAAAACTGGCAAGATGGAGAACAAGAGACCAAAGAAACACACAAATGTGAGAATTTTCTCTAAAAAATTACAATAATCACTGTATTATCTTAGTTTAGTGTTGTTTCAGTGTATTTTGGTCGTTTTCTTCATAACAAGCATAAAAAATCACTAATAGCATGCTAATGTCTCTGTAGCTAGCTAGCTAAATTTTCCGTTCCACCTTAAATAGTCCAGCAGTTCTGACACCTGAAGCGCCAGAATGTAACTGCTGCACCATTTAAGGTGGAACGGGAAAATTCGAACAAGAAGCTGGTGAATATCTGACTTCAGCTTCATATCACTGAAGAATTAGGGGTGGGTGATAATAAATAATTGCCCCCCTCTTTGAAGGCATATGATGCCCTAAATGTAACTAAAGCCCAGCAGTGAGGAGCTGAACTTTACCCTCCTCTGCTGTCACTGCAGACTGGCAGGGTCGCCTACAGAGCAGCGCTGGTAGCTGTTAATGAAGTGATGCTCTTTTTATTTGAGGGTCCCATTTCAGAGGGAAGATTTCAACCACTACCCTGTAACTCAGTTCCAAGGGGTTAGGGTGACCCTCGAAAACAAGGGGTAGGGGTAGAAATAAGAAATGGGATCGGGCCTTAGTCTTCTTCTATGTGTGTTTTTTCTGAACTTCATTCTTAATAAAACAGTAATGAAAAATCACCATTCTTCAAATAACTTCTTAGGAATTCTGAGATTTCTCTGAACAGTTTTCTTAAGAATAAAGTTTTCTTAACCTTTTCTAAACAGTCTCACACTCGTCTCAGGCTGTGGGAGTTGGCAAGGTGAGCATCTAAATTTATCAAACTTGGCACCGCCTCTGCAGCTCCTCATCCTCGTCTCCTGCTTTCCACCGTCACTCTTCAAGTATCGTATCTTCCAATGAGGATTTTTTTTTCCTGTTGGCTGTTTCTTCCACCATCACCTCTCGTTCTTGTTTGCTAATTTTTTAAAATTGGTTTTGATGTTTTTCTTCCATTTTGCTCCTCTGAGTGGATTAACCTAAATAATTTGCTAAAATAACAATTAAAACAAATTCAGAATGTATCTTGTGTTGTAAAATGCAACACAGCCTACCTATGAAAACAATGACAATGTTTTAAAGAAAATCTTAAGGCAATAATTAAGATTATCTTAAGAGAATATTTGAGAACTTTTTACTTTTTTTTCAAGAATTGCATTTGAGAACATTCTTATGAAGTTCTTAGTGTTTGTCTTAAGAACCTTTGCTAGTTTTTTCTTAATAAAGCTTTCGTGAATCCAGGTGACCTGGACCTTCTTGTGTTATTGTGGTAAAATCATCTGTGAATTCTGACAGCAATCGGACAGATGTTTCTCCAAATTCAACTGTTTTTACACAATAAAAAACATTTTTCATTGTAATTGTTTTTAATTACTGAGTTGTGTGTTTTATGTGACAGAATTCACTCCTATATTAATCTAATCTCCTCTAGGTGTGTGTAATATAGCAGCGTTTAGAAGCAGATAAACAGCTCAGAGTGAGAGTTAGCCAGGCTAAAGATCAGCATCCTCACCGTGGGGTAGGTTTAATATGCTGTATAAATAAGTATTCCAAGGTAAACAGTGACAGCAGTCATATAAATAAAAAACAATTTATTTATTGGAACTTTTTATTTGTCAAAAATATACAATGATGCCATGCAAATAAAATGCCTCAGTTTTATTATGTTATTTTCTGTTCTGCTTTGTTCATAAATGAATTTGTCAGTGTTTGACAGAGCCTCTTTTCACTAATCATATTTATTTGGCACAGAAGTATTTTATGTTTTAGATTGGAAAGCTTTTCTCATTCAAACGACATAGAATTGTACTGAATGAATGTTGTTTTGCAGTGATTTACCAGACATTTGTAGTGAATGTTAAAACTCACCTCCCAATCTGTTACAATGAACACCGCAAATAGGTGAGTTGTAAATTTGCTGACTCATCACGTTTAGCTGAATTTTTCATAAATGATAATAGATGATAGTTTTTAGTAGAAATTGTTTGTAGACAAATTATGGCTGGCCTGAACAGCATTTTACAGACTTTGAATACCTATTGGTGAATCTGTATGAGTACTCCAATACTTGTTCTCAATACCACCTTAAAAACAATAATATTTACATTTCAAATATTTCAGTCTTTAATTTGTAACAAACACATTTATATATTCCTTTTTATGATGGATGCCCCAAAGAGGCTGAGAGTCAGATGTGCTGTAATGTTATGTCAGATGAGGAGACAGATGTGCTGTAACTATTTCTGATGAAACAGATGTGCTGTAATATGTCAGATGAGGATACAGATATGCTGTAACTGTCTGATAAGGAGACAGATGTGCTACAACGTTATGTCAGAGAAGGGGACAGATGTGTGGCAAAATTATGTCAGATAAGGAGACAGCTGTGCTGTAAAGTTATATCAGATGAGGAGACAGATGTGCTGTAATCTTTTGTCAGAAAAGGAGACAGATGTGCTACAATATTATTTCAGATAAGGAGACAGATGTGCTACAACGTTATGTCAGAGAAGGAGGCAGATGTGCTGTAACTATGTCTGATGAAACAGATGTGCTGTAATATGTCAGATGAGGAGACAGATGTGCTGTAACTGTCAGATAAGGAGACAGATGTGCTGTATTGTCTCAGATACAGAGACAAATATGCTGCAATGTTATGTCTGATAAGGAGACAGATGTGCTGTAATGTTATGTGAGTCAGATAATAAGACAGATGTGCTGCAACTATGTCAGATAAAGAGACAGATGTGCTGGAAGGTTGTCAGATAAGGAGACAGATGTGCTGGAATGTTGTCAGATAAGAACACAGATGTGCTGTAACATGATGTCAGATAAGGAGACAGATGTGTTGCAACATTATGTCAGATAAGGAGACAGATGTGCTGTAACGTTACATCAGATGAGGAGACAGATGTGCTGTAATCTTATGTCAGACAATGAGACAGATGAGTCCCCATGGATTTCTGCTGACCCAAGTAGCAGCGATAATACAGATGTGCAAGATGTGATCTTTTAAAATCTTTGTGACGTGTTTAGCAGAATTACTGAATAATGCCAAGTGTATATTCCACTGATGACTCCAAGTTCAATTCCAATTAGTATTCAGCTAAATCAATTAGCTATTCTACTATCTGTTTGTCTCCATCCCCCTATCAGTGGTGCCCGGGGAGCAGTTGGGGGTTAGATGTCTTGCTCAAGGGCACCTCAGTCACGTACTGTCGGCTCAGGGGATCGAACGGGCGCCCTTCTGGTCACAGGGCTGGTTCCCTAACCTCCAGCCCACGACTGCCTCAAAAGAACCTCCATGCCAAAACCTGGGATCGAACCAGTGACCTTTAGATCTTCAGTCCAACGCTCTCCCAACTGAGCTAATTCTTATTTGCAATAGCAATAAATGAGCCAAGTCTAGAGCTCTTTTGGGTCTAAAGGGTTAATAAAAGACAAAGTTTCAGAATACTATGTAAGAAATTATCCAGGCTATCCCTCATAAAAATATTAACCTTGCAAAAATATTTGTAAAATGACCAGAAACCAAAATGTGTTAGACTGCGATCCCCTCTAACATTGCTAGCATCACAAGATGATAAGATGCAAAGGTGATTATTTCACTGTCTGTAACATTTCCGTTAGTGATGAAGATGCAGATGCAGTATATCTGTACGTCCTGGTCTCTCTGGGCGACACTATTAAAGTTAACTGTTTAATAAGCAATCACCATTATAGCTAATGGCAGAGGAGGGAAACAGCTGTCTCTCAGCAGTACCTTTACAGTATCTGATTAGCCAACCGCTAGGAGAATTATTAGCTTTCTGTCCTCAGACATCACCACTGACATAAATCAGACGTCCCTCAGCTCATTAACGGTCATGCTTATCAGCCATCAAGGTTTCTCTTCTCTTCCTCACCATTACTAATGGGGTGATAGATTATGGTGCTGCGAGACTTTGAGAGACAGCTAGCAGACTCATTCAGGTGTAGTCAGGTGAGGCGCGAGATATTTAACAGAAAATTACACCAAATCTTTAACAGCTAAATGTTATATCTGATATTTCAGTATTTAGCGTGTCCACACTTTACGTTTATTACAGCTTCCAGTCTTTTCAGGAGGCTCACTTTCAGTTAATCACAGCCTGAGTATCTAAACCTGCATTAATCACAGTCTGTGTATCTAAACCTGGAATAATCACAGTCTGTGTATCTAAACCTGCATTAATCACAGTCTGTGTATCTAAACCTGCATTAATCACAGCCTGAGTATCTAAACCTGTAATAAACACAGTCTAAGTATCTAAACCTGCATTAATCACAGTCTGTGTATCTAAACCTGCATTAATCACAGTCTGTGTATCTAAACCTGCATTAATCACAGCCTGAGTATCTAAACCTGGAATAAACACAGTCTAAGTATCTAAACTTGGATTACAGACAGTCTAAGTATCTAAACTTGGATTAATCAAAGTCTAGGTATCTAAAACTGGATTAATCACAGCTTGAATATCTAAACTTGACTAATCACAACCCGAGTATCTAAACCTGATTAATCACAGCCTGAGTATCTAAACCTGGATTAATCACAATTTGGGTATCTAAACCAGGATTAATCACAGTCTGTGTATGTAAACCTGGATTAATCACAGTTTGGGTATCTAAACCTGGATTACCGACAGTCTAAGTATCTAAACGTGGATTAATCACAGTTTGGGTATCTAAACCTGGATCAATTATAGTCTGGGTATCTAAACCAGGATTAATCACAGTCTGTGTATGTAAACCTGGATTAATCACAGTTTGGGTATCTAAACCTGGATTACCGACAGTCTAAGTATCTAAACCTGGATTGATCACAGTCTGAGTATCTAAACTTGGATTAATCAAAGTCTAGGTATCTAAAACTGGATTAATCGCAGCTTGAATATATAACATATAATACAATTGGAATCACTGTTTCTTTTAAAGTAATTTTATTTTTACAGGTACATGTAAAATTGATTCTATTATGATGGTGCCATCCTACAACTTCCTAGGTACAACTAATTATTCTGAATCTGTGAAAAAAAATGTTTGCCCTGTCCAGAATAATGAACAGAGCTGTAGATGATTCTAGAGTGACTGATAAAGCTGTAGAACATTGAGAATGAAGTTCTAACAAAATTAACATCCAGAACATTTCATATTTGAAAACTAACAAGACATCACTGTAAATGTATAATTACAGAATATATTTTATTTTAAGAGGTTCTGTCTGTTCCCAAAAAATTAAATATTAAATAAATGTCTTAAAATACCTTCTGGTGTTGTTATTATTTAAAAGACAAGCGATCCAAACTTGAACAGTAGTGTAGATTAAAATTTAAAACGTTCTCTTGGTAAAAATGCTCTGATTCCAGATGTTCTGTTGTGACACATTCTTAACAGTTTGTTTAAGCATTTGTGTGTATATTGATGGTGAATCCTGAGGCTGTTAAATGGAGGTCCTTTATACTGAATGTTGTCATTTAACATCCTGTCTGTCTTCTGCTCCGCAGCTGTGTCTCTCGCACTGGCACTGAACGGCGTCTTCACAAACACCATCAAGTTGATAGTTGGCAGGTAATATATCGTGTCTGTCTGCCTTTCTGTTTGTATCAGCAATCAGTCACATTTTAAAGTGGGATCCTCACAGATGCTGTTTTTTCTGTATTTGAGTTACTTTACAGTATTTTTGGATCTACATGGTAAATATGAAGAAAGCTGTTAGGCGTTCTAATGATACCAAGACAGTCACTGTGTCAGGGATCGGCCTCCTGTCCTACTAGTACAACATTACAGAAAAAACACATGAATTTCAAACGTGAATAACGTGTTTTTAAGGACACATCACGTTATTTTTCACACGTGGAAAATGTGATCACGTGAAAAATGATTGATTTTGTGAAAAAAAGTGATCGCATGAAAAACATGATCACATGAAACAGTGTATTATTAAATGCAATTAAAACATGAGATCACATGAAAACATGATCACGTGAGAAAAAACGTGTGATCTCGTTATCAAATATGAAAAAAGATTATCACGTAAAAAAAGAATGTTAGAAAATGTAAAAAAAACATGCCATTAGCATAAAAAAGTATATGATCACGTGAAAAGTTATCAGATTTAAAAAAAGGTGATCACATGAATGTCTTGTCAGATATGAAAAAGCATGCACAAATTAGGAAAAACGTGTGATCGTATGTGGAAAACCTGTTCTCACGTGAAAAATGTGCAATCGTGTGAAAAATATATGATTATGTGAAAAAAAAAAAAATCACATGAAAAACATGATCATGTGAAACAGCGTATTATTGTTAATGTGATTAAAATGTGACCACATATGAAAACATGATCACGTGAGACAAAGCATGTGATCTCACGTTATCAAATATGAAAAAACATTTTTAAATGTGACAAACTTTACAAAATGTGAAAAAAACGTGCAATCAGATGTGAAAAAGCACATGATCATGTGAAAAAAGTTTGAAAAAACAGGTGATCGCATGTGAATAATGTCGTCAGATATGAAAAAGCGTCATCAGATTCAGAAAAATGAGCAATCGTGAAAAATATGATTATGTGAAAAAAACGTGATCACGTGAAAGCATGATCACGTGAGAAAAAGCATGTGATCTTGCGTTATCAAATATATAAAAAAATGTTATTAAAAGAGAAAAACCATGCTATCAGATGTAAAAAAAGTTATCATATGTGAAAAAAAACATGATCACGTGTCTAATGTCTTGTCAGATATGAAAAAGCATAATCAGATTCAGATATATGTGTGATCACACGTGAAAAACATGCAATCGTGTGAAAGAACACATGCTCGCATGTGGAAAACATATGATTACATGCCATTTCAATGCATAACGTGTCACATGACGACACATTACTCACATAATATTACACTTTACATGTGAAATATATGAGATTTTTCTGTAATCCAGACATCAGCAGCAGCAGCAGTGGTCAACAAACAAACAGAACAGCATTAGCACAGGCAAATCCATAATCTGAAAACACAAACATAGACAAAGGTCAAAGCTATAAACACACAGGAGCCAGAAGAATAGAGCTTAGAAACCCAGCATACAGCAAATTACAGACAAGACTACAGTTGAAATAATGAGTATTTGTCCCAGTCCCTGTGATTAGTGAGCTACAGGTGTGAGTAATGATCAGCAGGAAGTGCCGGGCAGAGCTAGAGCAGGTGTGGGTCAATACACAGTAGGAGAGCCAAAGTGTTTCCCCTCTGAGAGACTCCATCACGGTGTTAGTTCAAACCTTTTAGCTTTAAAATCTATGAAATCTGTTTGTTTTCGTATATTAACTTGAAGGGCCCATAGCCTATACACCGGTCAGCCATACCATTAAAACCACCTCCCTTGTTTCTACACTCATCGTCCATTTTATCAGCTCCACTTACTATATAGGTGCACTTTGTAGTTCTACAGTTACAGACTGTAGTCCATCTGTTTCTCTGATACTTTGTTAGCCCCCTTTTACTCTGTTCTTCAGTGGTCAGGACCCCCATGGACCCTCACAGAGCAGGTACTGTTTGGGTGGTGGATCATTCTCAGCACTGCAGTAACACTGAGGTGGTGGTGGTGTGTTAGTGTGTGTTGCGCTGGTACGAGTGGATCAGACACAGCAGTGCTGCTGGAGTTTTTAAACACTGTGTCCACTCACTGTCCACTCTATTAGACAGTCCACCTTGTAGATGTAAAGTCAGAGACGATAGCTCATCTGCTGCTGCACAGTTTCATCCTCTAGTCCTTCATCAGTGGTCACAGGACGCTGCCCACAGGACGCTGTTGGCTGGATATTGTGTCTGATCCACTCACACCAGCACAACACACACTAACACACCACCACCACATCAGTGTTACTGCAGTGCTGAGAATGATCCACCACCCAAATAGTACCTGCTCTGTGGGGGTCCATGGGGGTCCTGACCACTGAAGGACAGGGTGACAAAGTATGCAGAGAAACAGATGGACTACAGTCTGTAACTGTAGAACTACAAAGTGAAACTATATGGTCAGTGGAGCTGATGAGATGGAAAGTGACTGTAGAAACAAGAGAGGCAAGTAGATACATGGCTGATCACCCCCCCTCCCCCGAAATAAACATTTGAAAAATACAGTTAACAGCTTGAAAAACACTGACCACTGATGAAGGACTAGAGGATGACCAACACAAACTGTGCAGCAGCAGATGAGCTCTGACTTTACATCTACAAGGTGGGCTGACAGGGTAGGAGTGTCTAATAGAGTAGACAGTGAGTGGACACAGTGTTTAAAACTCCAGCAGCACTGCTGTGTCTGATCCACTCGTACCAGCACAACACACACTTACACACCACCACCACGTCAGTGTTACTGCAGTGCAGAGAATGATGATGGGGGTCCTGAGCACTGAAGAACAGGGTAAAAGGGGGCTAACAAAGTATCAGAGAAACAGATGGACTACAGTCTGTAACTGTAGAACTACAAAGTGCACCTATATAGTAAGTGGAGCTGATAAAATGGACAATGAGCGTAGAAACAAGGAGGTGGTCATAATGTTAGTCTGTCGTCTGTGGTTATCAGTCGTACATCATAGGTATAAGGAGAGTTCAGCCTGAAAAACTCCTTCAGCGCTTCGTTAACGTTCACCAGAACGGTGCGCACTTCTATAAACTCAGTGAACTCAAGCTTTGTCGTCTGTTGCTGTTTGCAGGCCAAGACCGGACTACTTCCATCGCTGCTTCCCTGATGGCCAGATGAATGCCAAAATGCTGTGCACAGGAGAGCCGGACATGGTATCCGAGGGCCGCAAGAGTTTTCCCAGCAGCCACTCCTCCTGTAAGTGTCCACTCACCACTGACTGAAGCATCACACAGCAGCTCCTGTTGAAGGATGAGGAGACTGGACTGCTCTACTGACACATGAATGTATTTATTCCTAAAGGAAACTCTTTTCAGAGGCCTCAGGAGGTCAGACAAACTTTCTCAGCCTTTCGGCTCTCAGTGTCCAACAGTTTTTGATATGATTGTTTACAGACGATGACTGAGTATCTGAGTTAGTCTGAGTCTCAAAACATTTTTCTTCAGGTTACAGACTGAATCTATAGGTCTCCCCAGGGGTTAAATTGGGCTGGTGGTTTATGTGAATGACAAATGTAGCTGAGCTTCATTTCTTCTCCAGTTTGATAGAAGTATAAGTTTCCAATACAGTCCTTGTGAAATCTGTTTATCAGGGATGGATGACCGTGAATTATGGCAGATGCAGATTCTGATTCTCTTAATTCAGTCTGAAGCTCACACTAGGTGGGCTGAATGAACACATGAAACACACTCAGACATTTCCAGACCTTTCTATCAGCCAAACTTCTAGTATAAACACCTGTACTTGCTCTTTAATGGGTCAGACCAGTATTATAAAGATGTAATGTAAAATCAGTTGCTTATTTAAATAACATGAACCAAATTCTTAAAACTCGTAAAACGGGCTGTTTGCTGATTGTGTGTTTTGATCGAAAATCTGCTGATTCCATTTGTGTATCCCAAACCCCTTAAATGTCCAGGGCCCACCGGCAGGCCCAAAGTTTTATTACACACTTTATAACCTAAGAATAGCTCAACCAGTTTGCATTCAAGTCCCAGTAGTTACTGAATAATAAGCCTTAGTATGTAATAAGCCTGGATTTTCTAACAGAAAAAAAAAAACTTCAAACAATTTTTTGATGAACACCCCTTAAAATTCTTCTCCATATTATTTCAAAGCCTTTAGGAAACAGGTCATAACTGAGGAACCTAATCGTCTGTTCATACAGTTTGCCTCTTTCATGTTTTTAGAAAAATGACTTAAGAAAAAAATCTTGTTCCATTAACTTCCATTCCATTTTTTCTGTCTTCCGTAAAGTTACCATTTTGAAGTTATGAGCTTTTGTCACGACAGCTGCGATATTTCAGCAGATGTTTTATTGCATATTTTTAGCTGCTGATGCCCAGTTTGAGTGTGATTTAGTAAATATTGTAGTTTGTAGTTCATGGACGCTGCATCAGAAGGCCTCTTAGAGCGAGTCTACATTAGTAAACGTCGTCATCTTACAGCGTGTAATGTTCACCTCTAATACTTTGGTAGAACGTGATAAAATAATGATGGTTGAGGAATGGTTTGTGTTAGTATTTGTCCGTAAGTGAGGGGTCGTTAGGGGTCATATCAATGTTATATATGTGACATTTTAAATATTAATATAGCAGCAAACAACTATTTTCAATGTAAAGACATAGTGGAGTGATGGAGTGATGAGCCGAGAATGAAATCACTCCCCCCTGTGTGGGTAATCCGACCTTCCCTGTGTTTTGTGGAACAGGAAACTACAAGCTGAGGCACCAAATTTAGTCTGAAATACTGCATTTTTTAAGGTGGAATGGGAAAATTTGGACAAGAAGCTGAGGTGCCCAAATGTAGTCTTAACTGCTGCACCTTTTAAGGTGGAACAGGAAAATTCGGACAAGAAACTGAGGCGCCTGAATGTAGTCTTAACTGCTGCAACTTTTAAGGTGGAGTGGGAAAATTCGGACAAGAAGCTGAGGCACCAAATGCACTCTTAACTGCTGCACCTTTTAAGGTGGAACGGGAAAATTCAAACAAGAAGTTGAGGTGCTTGAAGTCTTCACTGCTGCAAATTTTAAGGTGGAATGGGAAAATTCAAACAAGAAGTTGAGGTGCCCAAATGTAGTCTTAACTGCTGCACCTTTTAAGGTGGAACAGGAAAATTCGAACAAGAAGCTGAGGCACCGAATGTAGTCTTAACTGCTGCAAATTTTAAGGTGGAACGGGACAATTCGGACAAGAAGCTGAGGCGCTTGAAGTCTTAACTGCTGCAAATTTTAAGGTGGAATGGGAAAATTCAGACAAGAAGCTGAGGCGCCCGAATGTAGTCTTAACTGCTGCACCTTTTAAGGTGGAACAGGAAAATTCGGACTAGAAACTGAGGCACTAAATGGAGGGGTGTATTTGTTTTGCTGTTGAGCTCAAATATCAACAATCGTTCTCCAGAAGTGTTTAGTGCACCTCCAAGGCTGTTGTGCATCATTTTAAGATGAGCAACAGCTGTCCTGGAAAAGAAAATCCCTAAAAGAGTGTGGATTCTGGAAATGCTGCTTGTACATTCAGCTTATTTTACAGCTGTTTGTACTATTGATTTTCTATAACTGAAAAGAACATGTATTAATCCTGTCTCAGATGGCGGTTTTGGCAAACAGTCATGTGGCAAATGTTTGACAAACTGCTGTTTCCCATGAATTTAATTAAACAAGGCGATTAAAAAGAAACTGCTTAGACGAATTAGTCTGGCCGGGTAACAGTTTAATTTGTTGCCAGGGATTTAGGAGAAATAACAAACGTCTGTAAATATGCAAAACAAGTCATTTTCAAAATGAACAAGCCTCGCTCAGTCTCAGTGCAATTGAGCAATATTAAATCTGCTGTTTTAATCCGTTTGGGCGGATAGTTGGGCAGAACAGGTTGATGGAGAGCAGCGTCAGATTGAATTTAGAGATCAAACATTTGAACAAGGCGTTCCTGTGGGGGTCTCGACAGCAAGCCTGTGGTCTTGTTTGTTCTTGAAGAGGGCTCAATAATGTCTGATGATTTTATATAACCCGACCTTTTTGAAACGGGTGTGTTAGGCATCGTACTGAAGAGAGCTCAGGCAACAGTCACACTTTTACAGCATGTGATGTTCTATACAAGGCACCTCAGTGATAAAACAGTTTTAAGGCACCTAATTACATTATTTAAAACCATTTTTCTTGGCAATTAAGTGTTTTGCTTGTTACATCATCATATCTCATCAGAATAGATGCAAATAAACATAAATAGACTTCATTAACAAGAATTTCTGTTTTTGAAAATAGTAGTTGGCATCTTGTGAGCTAGTCTGAAGAACAAGCTTTGGTTCTAGATTTCTCCTGGGTGCTCAAACTACAAATAGCTACAAATAGCTCTCCAAGGGTTCTTTAATAAAGAGAGTGGTTCTGCATAGAACCATTTCATGCTTAAATGGTTCTTTGCATGTTAAAATGCCAAATGTAGTCTTGACTTCTGCACCTTTTATGGTGGAACAAGAAAATTCGAACAAGAAGCTGAGGCACCTGAATGTAGTCTTAATTGCCACACTTTTTAAGGTGGAACGGGAAAATTCAAACAAGAAGCTGAGGTGCCAAATGTAGTCTCAACTGCTGCGTCTTTTAAGGTGGAACGGGAAAATTTGAACAACAAGCTAAGGCACCAAATGAAGTCTCAACTACTGCATCTTTTAAGGTGGAACAGGAAAACTCGAACAACAAGCTGAGGCGCCAAATGAAGTCTCAACTGCTGCATCTTTTAAGGTGGAACGGGAAAATTCAAACAACAAGCTGAGGCGCCAAATGTAGTCTCAGCTGCTGCATCTTTTAAGGTGGAACGGGAAAATTGTTGTGAGCTAGTCTGAAGAACAAGCTTTGGTTCCAGATTTCTCCTTGGTGCTCAAACCAGGTACTGGATATACCTACCAATAACTACAAATGGCTCTTTAAGGGTTCTATAGTAAAGACAGTGGTTCTGCACAGAACCATTTCATGCTTCAATGGTTCTTTGCATGGTGAAATCATTCTTTCAGATTGATCTAGAATGTGTTGTATGGTTCCACATAGCACCAAAAAAGGTTCTATTGTTACAATGTCAAGCTGGTATACAATAGAAGAACTTTTGGAGCTATATAGAACCATACAACTCATTCTCCATCAATCTGAAGAACCATTTCACCATGCAAAGAACCATTTAAGCATGAAATGGTTCTATGAGTGTTCATGGTTCTATATAGAACCATTTTAGAACCATCTTTTTTAAGCGTGTAGGCTTCCGCAAGGAGAAGTTTGGAAATTGTCAGACAGTCACATTGACACACATAAAATCACTACTTTCATGGAGGTTAGGGAACCAGCTCTGTGACCGGAAGGTTGCCGGTTCGATCCCTTCAGCCCACAGGACATGACCGAAGTGCCCTTGAGCAAGGCACCTAACCCCCACCTGCTCGCCGGGTGCCATGGATAGGGCTGCCCACTGCTCCGGTCAGGTGTGCTCACTGCCCCCTGGTGTGTTTGTTCACTAGTGTGTATGTTTCACTGCACAGATGGGTTAAATGCGGAGGTCTAATTCCTCTGTGTGGAAACCCAGTTGGCCAATGGTTCTGAATTCTATTCTATTCTATGAGTAATGGCAGACGCACAAAGACTGGACGTTTAATATGCTGAGATTGAGATTCTCATAGAAAACTGTGTTACAGGAAGAACATTAGGTTTGAACAGATATTAGGAAATGCCCAGACTGTGTCTAGCGTTTTTCAAGTGTCCTGTCACAAGCCTGGACGGACTCTTAGAGAACTTGACTGAGCCGTTATCAGACTGGACGTGCAGGCCTGATTTTGAACTCTAGTGAGGTGACAGCGTGCAACAGTATGATTTTCAGGGCTCGCGAGGTGAAGTGAGACGAATACTAAATGCAGTTTTTCGCCATCGAGAGTCACGCTGAGGCATTTGTGCATTATTATGATGTACGACCGGCGCTGTATCATGTTGACTGGAGTGTAATGAATTTCTCCAGCTGTCCTACAGCCGGTGCATATGTTTCTAAAATCTCTGATCCACCTCAGTCCAGAGACAAAGACTTATTAAGACCTTAAACTGAACTTTGGAAGATTTCCCTTATTGTGTTTGAATGAGGACTCAATTGCATGACAAATGATTGATTAATAGAACATGCTTTCAAATCCACGTGAACAGGAAATCACAACACAATTCATTTCTATGTACCTGAGTGACACAGTGTCATGGAGGGTCTCTGAGCTAGCTCTACATTAGAGGTGGGGTGGTGGGAGGGGGAGGTGGAACATGATATTATTGGTTAATATTATGTTTCCCCACCATACCTGTACACAGTGATGTCATCAAAACTCAAAAGAAATGATAATGTAGTGGTAAAATAACAACATTTAAAGAACATATCAAAACAACAATTTAAAAAGACAAGTAATTACACTGATCAGGCATAACATTCTGACCACCTCCTTGTTTCTATGCTCATTGTCCATTTTATCAGCTCCACTTACTATATAGGTGCACTTTGTAGTTCTACAGTTACAGACTGTAGTCCATCTGTTTCTCTGCATACTTTGTTAGCCCCCTTTTAGCCCTGTTCTTCAGTGGTCAGGACCCCCATGGAGCCCTCACAGAGCAGGTACTATTTGGGTGGTGGATCATTCTCAGTACTGCAGTAACACTGACGTAGTGGTGGTGTGTTAGTGTGTGTTGTGCTGGTACGAGTGGATCAGACACAGCAGTGCTGCTGGAGTTTTTAAACACCTCAGTGTCACTGCTGGACTGACAATAGTCCACCAACCAAAATATCCAGCCAACAGCGTCCTGTGGGCAGCGTCCTGTGACCACTGATGAAGGACTAGAGGATGACCAACACAAACTGTGCAGCAGCAGATGAGCTATCGTCTCTGACTTTACATCTACAAGGTGGACTGACAAGGTAGGAGTGTCTAATAGAGTGGACAGTGAGTGGACACAGTGTTTAAAAACTTCAGCAGCACTGCTGTGTCTGATCCACTCATACCAGCGCAACACACACTAACACACCACCACCACGTCAGTGTTACTGCAGTGCTGAGAATGATCCACCACCCAAATAGTACCTGCTCTGTGAGGGTCCATGGGGGTCCTGACCACTGAAGAACAGGGTAAAAGGGGGCTAACAAAGTATCAGAGAAACAGATGGACTACAGTCTGTAACTGTAGAACTACAAAGTGCACCTATATAGTAAGTGGAGCTGATAAAATGGACAATGAGTGTAGAAAACAAGGAAAATGGTAGGAAAAATATTACATAGTGGTGCTGTAAAAACGTCTCTGGCTGCATGCGACTGTACTTTACAGCAGGGGAGACGCAGTGCCTGTACAACACTGTGTCCTAACAGCAAGTGAGCCTTCAAATGTGGGATCACATCACATCGTAAAGCCTTCAGGATGTCTACATTAGAAAAGTCAAAAGCGTGCATTAAGTAAAAACGTGAACAAACCACGAAACAATTGCTTTACTGAGATTATATAATACTAATAGAGTATGTAACAGATCATGTTCTATAAACAAATTTATTTCAGTAGTCTAAATAATGTAGTTAAAAATAGCGCTACACTGCCCCCTGGTGTTGGGCAGCTCAGTTGTATAGGCTAACTTGTATTTCTAAGTCTACTTAACTAGCTAACACAAAACAAACAATATTCACATCTAACTTCCCAGCACTCTGGCAGTGAGTGCGTTTACATGCACTCAATAATCCGATAACTGCAGAAAATCAGATTTTGTCAGTAATCCGATTCACCAGTTTACATGTACTTGAGTAATCAGATAATGGGAAACTCCAGGTCTACATAAGTCAGACAGTAGATCAGATTTCAGCTTTGCAACCAACCAATAAACTCACAGAAGAAGACGTGACGTAAACGTAATGTAAAACTCGAACTTCATGACGCAGCTTTTTTTAAACATCGAGTCACTTTACCTGAAAATATGAACAAACATCATCTAGAAGATGAAGAATATTTAAATCCTTTCGTGTTTGGCTTCAGCGCCGCTCCAACAGTGTTTTGCTGCGTCTTGCAACATCCACCGTCTGATCTCGTGCATGAGAACAGAGAAATCTGAAAGAAATCAGAGTAAGAGTTTACATGCACTGAGAGGTCTGATTACTGGCTGAAATCCAGCCTCTTCATCAGATCTCTTAATTGGATTTCTAGATCGGAGTATGGTGCTCACATGACCACTTGACTACTGCTGAAATCCGGTAATGATCAGATTATTGAGTGCATCTCCGTTTCTTCACTTCACTGAAGAGTTTTGAGCTGGGATGGCAGAGCAATGCGATGTGTCAAAAAAAGAAACAGGGCGTCAGTCAAAAACGGCACGTTGCATCGCAGCTCATTGCGCTCTGCCATTTGCAGCTGGTGCAGATCAGCTTCACTGACTAAAATAGGAGTGTTTTTGGTTTTGTCGTTGATGCTTGATCGCATTGCTTGCTGTTAGGACACGGTGTAAAACTCTGATTATGACATTTTTTTTTAATTGACACAGAATCTTTTAAGTGAGAATCACGATGCTTGTAAGGATGGATTATTTTTCCACTCCTAATGTCTATTATTCATGTCTTATTTCTGCATTATATCAAATAATTCAGTAAATAAGAGCTTAGAGCTTCTCTGTTTACTGTAAATGATTCCTTTCTTCCTCCTACATGATTCACTGAAGGCTCAGTAATAATCATGTATGTGGTTATTCAGGAGTCACATCATATCAGTTATGTGTAGAACCCCTTCATAAGTACTGTAATAAGACTGTATTATTGTAGTGCAGAATAGCAATGCATTGTTTACTCCATCTCGAATGTGTACATCCTTTCCTACATGAATAAAATATATTAGATCAAAACAATGTTGCCTCTCAGTTTGCTTACTTTTGTAAATAATTGTGACAACATGTTTTATTCATATGGAAACAATGTACACATTTGAATCCAGTGCATGACATTTTTCCAGCGTACACTGAAGGGAACACTTTAGCTATCTGGATATCAGTGAGAGAGAAAGAGTTAGACAGGAACGCTTTGTATCTCTCCTCCGACCCTCTCAGGGCAAACAGGATGAGTTCTTGAGTTCTGAACGCTCCATCTGGGCCTGAACGCAGCAGCAGGATCTGCTGAATGTACCGGAGGAACGTTTTGAACCCAGGTGTGCCTTGCATGGTTGAAATTGCCTCGATATTATTCAACCCTTTTCATCATCTGGACGACAGCGCTTCGAAATTAATGCCTTTGCACTCACTGTAAAGTTTTCAACTCTCAAATTTTCTCCCAGCGTCAGGCCAAATAAATAATCCCTGCCGCCTGAATGAAAAGAGAAACTCGAAATTAAACGCCCCATTTTCGCTCGGTGATATTCTCAGAGTCCCCAGTCGAGTCTTTGACCGAGTCAGAAGTTATTACTGTCATCTCTGTATTCATTTGCTGTTCCTTTCTTCCCTTTTCCAAGGACGGAGCTTTTATTTTTTCTGTTTTGTTGAAAAAGTACTAGTGGGCGGTGTGGACAAAAACGTATATCACGGTCTAATGCAACTTTCTGACAGCTTCTGTAGACATCATGGTACATATATTTCTTCATTTTTGTACATTTATTATTCTGCGATGTCCCTTGGTTTTTTAGTAAGGACAGTATTTAACAACCTGAAATATTTTTCTTGTGCAAAATAGTAAAAACTAAGCTGAACAATATGTAGATAAACTTAAGTGACCCTATTAGTCCCACAACGGGGAAATTTCACCTCCGCATTTTAACCCATCCGTGCAGTGAAACACCACATACACACTAGTGAACACGCACACTAGGGGGCAGTGAGCACACTTCCCCGGAGTGGTGGGCAGCTCTATCCATGGCGCCTGGGGAGCAGTTGGGGGTTAGGTGCTTTGCTCAAGGGCACTTTAGTCATGTACTGTCGGCTCAACCGGCAACCTTCCGGTAACAAGGCTGACACCACGTGCAGAAACGATGCTAAATGTTGCATCATGTCTTAATTTCTACAGGCTGAAATTGGCTTATTATTAGCATTTTTTTGTTCCGATTTTCCATTCCACCTTAAATTGAGCAGCAGTTACATTCTGTTACACCTGCACAGGCACCTGAATGTAACTGCTACACCATTTAAGGTGGAACGGGAAATAAATAACATACTCCAAATACATTTAGAATGCATTTAGAATACATCCTCATTAGGCGTACTACAGACTCCTGCTGGTGACATACTGTATAAATAAAAGTAATGAGTAGCCATGACTTAGTAAGGCGTGGAAGCAACATAATTAAGTCATGGCCACGACTTAGCAAAGAGTATGAACAAGATCCTAATGCGTGGCCACAGCTTAGTAAGGTGTGGAAATGACATAATTAAGACTTGACCACAGCTTAATAAGGCATGATCTTGGTCCCACACTTTACTAAGCCATGGCTGCAACTTAATTATCTCGTTCCCGCGCCTTTCTAAGTCATGGATTAGGATCTCGTTCCCACAAGTTAATATGTCATGGATTAGCATTGTTTTTATGTATACAGGATGTCACCGGCAGGGCTTCGTAGCATATTGAAAAACTCTGTTGTCATTTTTACTTAGTTTATGCTGTTCTTCGCTGTTAACGATTGGCATTTTTGTCCATATAATTCTTTTATTAATGAAAATCCAAAATTCACTTTTTTTCACCATCTGTCCACTTCAGTCCACTTCTGCTCTTACAATGCCCTCAGCAGGACCGCAAAAACTTCTGTATGTCCCAATAACAAAATCTTGCAAATTTGACTATAAGCTGGGGAGCTATGTGATTATCAGTTGATGAGTGTAGAGTGAGCCCAGTACAACACTGACAGATTGTAAAAAAAAGTTGGGGTTTTAAGTTAAAAGGAATAAAATGTAGAATTTATTTAACTTTAAATATTAAGTTATTAGGGCCTAAAATACAGATTCATCTTCCATTAACATACTATTTAAAATGTTAAGGCAGCCCGAACACTAACTTTTATAAGTTAAAACATTTTCTTTTACAGTGTAGATTTATCACTTGTGAACATGTCCACTGCTGAGGATTAATAACTGATCACATTTATCAGTCTACTCAGGCTTTAGCAGAGCTCAGTAACACTGAGATTAATAACCGATCACATTGATTTATCAGTCTACTCAGGCTTTAGCAGAGCTCAGTAACGCTGAGATTAATAACTGATCACATTGATTTATCAGTCTACTCAGGCTTTAGCAGAGCTCAGTAACACTGAGATTAATAACCGATCACATTGATTTATCAGTCTACTCAGGCTTTAGCAGAGCTCAGTAACGCTGAGATTAATAACTGATCACATTGATTTATCAGTCTACTCAGGCTTTAGCAGAGCTCAGTAACGCTGAGATTAATAACTGATCACAATTATTTATCAGTCTACTCAGGCTTTAGCAGAGCTCAGTAACGCTGAGATTAATAACCGATCACATTGATTTATCAGTCTACTCAGGCTTTAGCAGAGCTCAGTAACACTGAGATTAATAACCGATCACATTGATTTATCAGTCTACTCAGGCTTTAGCAGAGCTCAGTAACGCTGAGATTAATAACCGATCACATTGATTTATCAGTCCACTCAGGCTTTAGCAGGAACTTCAGTTCTTCTTTGGAGTCCATCTAATGAGTGTGTTTGCTGCTCATGCCTTGATTTGAAAATATTTAATAAACAAGCAAAAAATTCAAACGCATTTAAAAAATATTCTCCTAAAAATGTAAGAGGTAACTATTCTGAAACCTGCCTTTAGTAAATGTAATGTAGACTGAATACAGATGCTTCTGCATATCTGTGTTCTATATATGTATTGCTAACCCTGATCCTGACAGCATATGCCGTGTTTATGGCCTGGTTATGTCAGTATTACGTAGCAGGGCTCATGTACAGTGTTACCCAAACTTTCTTCTCTTGGACCCAATAATGTACTCCTGGTCTAAATTCAGTCGGGCCATTAACAGTGGTAAAATTGGGCGCAAATGCTGGCAAAAAAGTATTGAACTCACCCCTGCTCATGAAGCACTGGTCAGCTAAGGAGTGGACCAGCTTTTAAAGGCTTGTTTTCACTCACTCAGTTCGATCTTCATGCTGAGCGAGTATTGCAGACTGGAATATAAAGCATATATCTCCCACTGTTTATATAACACTGTAAGTATTGAATATAACATTAGCACTTCTGAGTCACATTCAGTGATTTGTTAACGATGTCCTTGTGTGGACGGTGCTGAAGACAATAGAACGGTGCTGAAGACTCTTGGCTTCTGTATCTTTAGTCTAACTATCCAAACAAAGCTGCTTTATCGTTGATTGAGGGTCTAAACTTGGCAGGTTCTAAATCAGTCCTGGCAAGAGTGATTTAATGACACTGACCTCAGCTTAACCTGCCAAGTTCCTGGAACTGCACAGCAGGTCAGTTTGACTTCATGACAATAGAAACTTCATTCAGTCTTTATGTTTTAATGACACTTCAGTGTAGAGCGACATGATGTAACACTGCAGTTCCCCTTTGGGATCAATATCGCTCGTTCCTTCGTTCGTTCATTTCGCCTTTCCTTTTTTCTTTTCTTCCTTCCTTTGTTTCGTCCTTTTTTCTTTCATCCTCTTTTATCCTTTTTCTTTCTTTCTTTCTTTCTTTCTTTCTTTCTTTCTTTCTTTCTTTTGTCCTTTCTTCCTTCCTTTCTTTCTTTCTTTCTTTCTTTCTTTCTTTCTTTCTTTCTTTCTTTCTTTCACTCTTTTGTCCTTTCTTTCTTTCTTTCTTTCTTTCTTTTGTCCTTTCATCCTTTCTTTCTTTCTTCCTTCCTTTCTTTCGTCCTTTTCTTTCTTTCTTTCTTTCTTTCCTTCTTTCTTTCTTTCTTTCTTTCTTTCTTTCTTTCTTTTGTCCTTTCGTCCTTTCTGTTTTCATCCTTTCTTTTGTCATTCCTTTCTGTCATCCTTCCTTCCTTCCTTCTTTTCTATCTATTAAATGGCCTGTGTAATGCTCTTAGTAAGCCTTTTCAAGCCAGCAGTTGGTAATTAACTGGCTGCTCGATACTACTTTATAAAACCATACCGAGGGTGAACTAAGCGCTCTCCAATGAACTTTTATTTGGGTATTTTTCATAATAATGTTTTAATTATCTAGTATTTTTCCTTGATTAAGCCGTATCAAGCCAATAGCTGGCAAGTGCTAAGCTAATAACTGTCTGCCCATTACAACTTTATTATTTCTGCATCGTCCTGAGCATGTTTATTTGTGTATTATCAAAATCTTGTACACAACCCTTACCTGAGCATTTGGCATATAAGGTGCTAATATTCTTTTGATTCCCAACAATAATAAATCATTATCTCTAAATAAAGTCAATCTGACCCTTCTATTCTGAAGTGAAGATTTCTAGTTGCCCTAGGAAGGTGTTAGGGTGATGTAGAAGCCTTATTTGAACATGAGGTCTGCATGAACTGTGCTTATTAATTAGGACAACCAGTTAGACTGAGTCTCATCAGATTGCCTTCAGAGAGTATTACATAGATGTATTTATATCAATGTGATATGCAAATGATTATGCTTTGTCATACACAAATAAAAGTGCTCTGGAAATGCCTAATTCACTCTAGGCAGTGTTTCCCCACCATTAAACTCTGTCTCCATCCATCTGTTTGGCTCTTCATGCTTCTTAAGACTGGTTCATGATTCCTCTGATACTCTCCATCCATCTTGTTGACTGGCCTTCCTCTTTCTCTTTTACCTTTGACCGTTCCAAGCACAACTGTCTCCTCCATTGAACTGGTTCTTCTCAAAATGTGTCCAAAATAAGTTCAGTTTGGTTCTCTGGGTTTCAAGTGAGAGGTGAGGCTTGATTTGGCCGATCCATTCGTTTGTTTTCTTGCCATCCAAGGTTCTCTCAAAAGTCTTCGCCAACACCAAAGTTCAAAGGTATGAGGTTTTTTCATGTCCTTGTCACTGCTGTGTCTGATCCACTCGCACCAGCACAACACACACTAACACACCACCACCACGTCAGTGTTACTACAGTGCTGAGAATGATCCACCACCCAAATAGTGCCTGCTCTGTGAGGCTCCATGGGGGTCCTGACCACTGAAGAACAGGGTAAAAGGGGGCTAACAAAGTATCAGAGAAACAGATGGACTACAGTCTGTAACTGTAGAACTACAAAGTGCACCTATATAGTAAGTGGAGCTGATAAAATGGACAATGAGCATAGAAACAAGGAGGTGGTCATAATGTTATGGCTGATCAGTGTGTATATATATACATATACATATATATATATATATATATATATATATATATATATACACACTTCAGTACTATATATTCAGTATACATCATTGTGACCATCGTGAGATCGTGAGGATCTTGTGCCTTCCATGAGTTGCTTATGTCCAGATTGTCATTTTCTGCACAGCAAAATGTCCAGAAAAAAGAGAAAATTCGATTTTTCCAGTGCATTGAAATGCAGTTTATATCCAACCTGTTCGTTTGATCTTTTCATCTAGAACAGACTGAGAGCAATAAGCTGGTCCGGCCTCTGCGCTGCTTCAGTGAAGTTTGCAAAGAGAAAAGCTTCCATTTAATTTGATGGCTCCCAGTTTAAGCCAGAAGACCAAAGCAACATTATGGTCATGATACTCAATGATCCACTCAGCTTATACCAGCTGCTCTGATTTTGTGTTCAACTCATTAAAAGTCTGTTGGCCTGTCAGACAGCTGGACTTAATTAGTGACTTAATAAAATCATTAGGAATAGGATATGGGCTTTAGATTCGCTCTAGTGGATTTCAAGGATGTTCAGACTTTAAATGATCCATGCGAGGGCGGCGGCTTTTAAAACGATCTTACCGAGCTTAATCTCCCTGAGTCTGTTCGATTATCTGCATTACTGTTTCATTAATGTTGGTCTGTATTTGTGTTTTTAGAGTTAGTAGGCCTGGTGTGGTCATAAAGAGCATCATCACTGAGACAGGAGAAAGCCACCTGTTTAACACAGCATTCATTAAGAGCTGCTTATTGCTGTGGAGCAGATGTGCAAAAGTGAAACCAAAATGAGGAGCAATATAAATAATTGACCTCGGCCATTCATTTGGGTAGCAGGAGTATCCTTCAAAACATATTTTCTGTCAGGTAATAGCCATTCAATATCCATTTGTGCCCCAAACTCATGGCTTTGAGTTCTTATTCAACTGATAAACCCTGTAAACTTTGTTAGAAGCTGTGAACCGTGTGGAGGTGATGTCAGAAACTCATTTAGATTCAGAATGTGATTATTTTGAATGTCAAATCAGTATTCAGGCGCAACTCCTCAAACATGACAAACAAGACTCAGCACTTCCCTGAAAAATGCACCAAACTGCTTCCCCCTTCATTCCCTTCAGAAAAAAAAACACTGTGCAGCATTTTTGTCATGATTGTGCGAAGTTTGAATAGAGAACATCCCAGTTTCCAGTTCTCAAACTTCCACAATAACCTTGCTGAGCTGAATCGGAGAACGCGTGAGCAATCAGATTCCTGTTTAATGACCCAATGATCTCATTAGTATCCTGTTTGTGTGTTGCGGGAATTCTTAAATTGTCATAAATATGTATGATGAGCAGTAATTATGCCAGCTCTACTTTGGCTGCATGAATATCAGTGAATAACTGGAACTCAAATCTAATGGGATCCTCAAGATAGCTTAATTAGCTTGGTTTGCGGTGGCAGTTGGCTGTGGACGCCAGCAACTGCCCTGTTGTTTAAACCGCAACTGGATTGTGCTGCATCGCGCATTTGAAGATGATGTTTATGTGGTGTTAGATGACTGTAAAAATGTGCAGGATGGCTGAAGGATTAAAATTACTGCTACCACTCGCTACTACGGTAAGAAATCCCGGTAACACTTTCTATGAATGTCACCTTTGTAAGCATCTATAAACACATTTATAACATGTTATAATGTACTCATAAGGCATTATAAACATGGTTATAAATATTTATAAAAAAGAATGACACTGAATTACACTTTATAGCCATGTTTATTATACATTATGAATTGTTAATATAATGCATTATAAATAGCGTTAATAACATGTTATAACGTTAGTGCCAAAGAAGTCAGTCCCAGCTTGGAGAGTGTAAAGTAAAGACAAATACCAGGCTAACGGTGGTGTACATTACCTTTCCCACATTGGGTAAAACACTGATGGCAGCTCTAGTTTAAACTCTGACATTTGAAGCCTGTAATGTGCTTTACTGTGAATGTTTTAGTGTTTCAGTAAATCCTTCAGTAAATACTTCAACTTGAAGCCTCACTCTGAACACTGGAGGAGGCTTTAGTACAGTACGCTTCACTTTACTTAGAGCGGACAAAAACGACTTATGAGCTCTTATAATTTGTTATGAACAGTACTTATGATGTATTATGTTAACAATTCATAATGCATAATAAACATGGCTATAACGTATAATGCATTTTTATAAATATTTATAGCTATGTTTATAATGTCTTATGAATGCATTATAACATGTTATGAATGTGTTTATAGATGCTTACAAAGGTGACATTCATAGAAAGTGTTACCGAAATCCCATTTAATGGTTTAAAATTAGTTTATTAATGTTTATTATTAGGTAATACACACCTTAAAAACATTAATAAGCAGTTATGACACATATGAAAGGGCAACAGTGAGCTGTTTTATCTGATGAATATGAATACCTGATCAATAGGCTTAATGCTGACTGATAGAAAAGACAAGTAACCAGCAACACTTGAGGTTTAACAGTGTGTACATGAAATTCGGCTCACTATTTGGCAAGCAACAGGTCATTGTTGAGTTATAACTGCTTATAATAATAAGTCAACAAGTGTGAATAGATGCCTTTGAACTTTGGTGATGGTGAAGACTTTCGAGAGAACCTTGGACGGCAAAGAAAACGAATGAATGGATCCTTAACCAGATCGAGCTTCTTCTCTCACTCAGAGCCCAGAGAACCAAACTGAAGCTCTTACTTTGGACACATTCTGAGAAAAACCAGCTCACTGGAAAAAAGTGTTTTGCTGGAAAGGGTTAAAGGTAAAAGAGAAACAGGATGACCAGCTACAAGATGGATGGAGACGATCAGAGGAATCATGAAGCAGCCATTCAGAAGCCTGAAGACCCAAACAGACGATAGGACATTCTGGAGAAACACTATTCATACAATCACCTGGAGTTGGAAACGACTTGCCAGCACTTAAGAATAATATAATATGACCTAAATAATAACCATTATTAAAGTTTTAAACCTTTTATAAGTGTGAACACGTTATAAGAGTAGTCCTCATGTAAAACAGTACCAATTTTAATCACAATTAATACACAAAATTCTTGTATGTAGTTTAATCATATTTGTCTTATTCCCCCTAAATTGACCCTTTTCAGTATTTTTGGTAACACTTTCTGTAAATGTTATGTCTATAAGAACCTATTTACACATTTGTAATGCATTACAATGCACTTAAAAGGCATCATACACATGGCTATACATATTTATGAAAATGCATTACATGTTATGGCTATACTTATTATGCATTATGAATTGTTAACGTAATGCATTATAAGTACTGTTCATAACAAAGTATAAATACAATTTATACTTCATTATACTCTTAAAAACAAAGCGAGGAGAATGTGGTTTTCTGTGATATTGGCTCTTTGAAACCGATATTTATTTATTGTTGCAGTCAAACCGATTTGTTGTCTAATAGGGCAACAGCTGAACACTGTTTTTACAGCATTACAGAAACTTAAAAACACACTTTAAAAAGATGGTTCTTCAAAGGTTCTTTAGTAAAGAAGTTGGTTCTATATCTGCATGATTAAAGGGTTCTTTGCATCATGAAAGGGTTCTTCAGATTGATGGAGAATGTGTCTTATATGGTTCTATATAGAACCTTTTTGAAAAGCGTTCTGCACCGATCAGGCATAACATTATGTCCTTGTTTCTACGCTCATTGTCCATTTTATCAGCTCCACTTACTATATAGGTGCACTTTGTAGTTCTACAGTTACAGACTGTAGTCCATCTGTTTCTCTGATACTTTGTTAGCCCCCTTTTACCCTGTTCTTCAGTGGTCAGGACCCCCATGGACCCTCACAGAGCAGGTACTATTTGGGTGGTGGATCATTCTCAGCACTGCAGTAACACTGACGTGGTGGTGGCGTGTTAGTGTGTGTTGTGCTGGTCTGAGTGGATCAGACACAGCAGTGCTGCTGGAGTTTTTAAACACCTCAGTGTCACTGCTGGACTGAGAATAGTCCACCAACCAAAAATATCCAGCTAACAGCGTCCTGTGGGCAGCGTCCTGTGACCACTGATGAAGGTCTAGAGGATGACCAACACAAACTGTGCAGCAGCAGATGAGCTATCGTCTCTGACTTTAGATCTACAAGGTGGACCGACAAGGTAGGAGTGTCTAATAGAGTGGACAGTGAGTGGACACAGTGTTTAAAAACAAGCTTGACATTGTCACAGTAGAAGAACCCGCTTTGGTGCTATATAGAACCACCTACAGAACATTCTCCATCAATCTGAACCCTTGAAGAACCATCATTTTTAAGAGTGTAGACATTTGGATTCACAGTGCAGAGTAAAGACATTCAAAATGGTCAAAGATTCATGAAAAAGTTTAGAGAAAAAACACAATGAAGACGTTTGAAGCAAGGAGAAAAACGCATGATTGGTCTTGGAGTATAAGAACACAAGGCACAGCATAATACAGTGTAAATGATAACATTTATAACACACTGAAATAGAATTAGAATGTGCTTTTGGTCATCTTATTATTTTCCCACAGCAACATCATCTGCAAATTTTCACAGCTGTCTGGCAGTTTTCTCAAGATTTGCCCTGAAGACTCTTGAGAATCGCCTTGTTTTTGAACCATGAAAATAACATTTTCATTGTGTTTGTTTTGATTACTGAGTTGCGTGTAAGTCACAAAATTCATATTATTTTAATCTCCCTCTCGGTGGCTGA
Source organism: Colossoma macropomum (assembly GCF_904425465.1). NCBI lineage: Eukaryota > Metazoa > Chordata > Actinopteri > Characiformes > Serrasalmidae > Colossoma > Colossoma macropomum. The sequence continues at coordinate 3,272,364 of NW_023494791.1, read as the reverse complement.
AATGTAGCATCATTTTGATGAATACTAATAACTCACAGTGACAGCCAGCCAGGCTAAAGTACAGCCTCAGATGTGCATCGATTTACCAGACTTTTCTACTGAATGTCACAGCTGTAGCCCTGCCTACAGGGTAACATTGCACTCATGCCAATTTAGGCTGAATTGTTCTCAAATGGTAGCTGCTTGTTTTAATTTGAAACTAGAATGTTTAGACTGTTTGTATAAGAATTATTGGTAACACTTCCTTCATTCATTCATGATGCACAATATATGCATTTATGAGATGTTATATTGCATACACAACGTATAAAACCTGGCATAAGCTTTTATTATGTCTATTAAGTACTTATAATTGCATGCATAACACTTTATAAAGCAAGAGTATGTGAATTCATAAGGTCAGGTTTCATAACAAAATATAAAATCTGTTCATTAGAACATTATAGACACTAATGTTATAATGCACTGCAACAGTTTAGAGCTTTATGTCAAGCTTTAGGTGAAGTGAGTTTGTTTTTTATTTTAAAGCATCTTTTAAAAAATGTTAAAGGAATTTAATTTCAGTACATGATACCTTATAGAGCGTTATAAGTGGTCCATTGGTCAATTTCACACAGAATGTAGACAGGCACACAAATCCACCAGTTCCACGCGGTGAGAAGCAGATGACGTGTGTCTCAGCCCCTCTTCATAGGCTCATAACTCCGGATGTGAGCGACGTATGATCTCATGATGAGATGGAATGGAAAGGGCGACTCTACAGATTCAGGGAATGTCTGAACACAGAAACAGATAGAGGAACATCGACTTTTGACACGTGGGTAAGTTCACGGATTCCTGAGGGTTAAGTGCCTTGTCCAAGGTCACAACTAGGAATACCCAGTCAACTCCTGGGATATGAACCCACAGCCTTCTGGTTGCTGGTTTGCCTCTCCTACCACCAGTGTAGTATGATGAAGCATGACCACATGAACTAAAGAGTTCACAGTTCTGTTACGTGATGAGAAATGGACAAAGGTACTTCGGGGTACGGATAGTTCTGGGTTCAGATCTGTAACCGTACTGCTGGAAAAATGCCTTAAGTTGTTGAGATGTTGAGTGCAGGGCCACTCCTGGACCAGAGCTGAGAAACACTGCTTTATGTAAGCGAGTGAAATGCACTGTTTGAGAGGGGGGCCTGGGCGAGTGTGCCGCAACCTTATTGAATTTGCAGTCTTGCCAAGGAGATTGCAGAGCTGTGTGCGGTAATGGGTTTTGTCTGGCCAAAAATGTACTTTGGCTCTGTGGGCCTGATTCCTTTTTGATAAGGCCATGTTCATCAGCAAAGACCTGCGCTTTGCAGGCATAGTGTCTGAGCCTGCCGCACGCGAGCCGAGGAGCCCGCAGCTACCGTCTCTGAACGGCAGAACATTGTGGGAAAAGAATGCCTTCAAGTCCTCGACACAGTTATCTGAACTGAAAGTCATCACGCTTTCCCTTTGTTTCTCTCCCTCAGCGCTGCTCAGGGATGCAGACTCTTTTTACCGCAGACAGCTAATCCATGGCTAATCTCTGTTTCCTCTCCGTGTGATAAAGGACTGACTGACTTTCTGCACAATGCTGCAGTTTTGGTGCTCTGCATTTAATTGACACAGCAGTTATATCTTGTCTTTTTAGCATCCTGTAGCGGAACGCTGCTATCATGCAGCTGCAACCCGCATAAACACTCAAGCATGTACGGTTTAAAAACGTGGACTTCTTTCAGGTGTGTGGGCTGATTTTGCCGTGCATTGACCTTTTTGTGTCAAGGACCACACTCGAATATCTGGGTGGAAGGCGAGGTTGATGTGGATAGTCGGTTGATTATAAATTCAGAACAAAGACAGAGTGAGCTGTGGGAGCAGCGTTTTTAATGCTGTAGACTTTCTCGCTGTTTAGCAGGTGTTTTATCAAATATTGAAACCATATTGGTTTCAAATAATGTTTACACAGCTGAGATTCGCACAGTGGTGCTAATTTGCTGCACTGTTAAAAAGGATTAGATGTTTAACCTTGACTGAAAATGAGTAAACGTGGCTGCCAAATAAGTTAAATAATACGTTGATGATATGTAACAGTTTGATTGTTGTTTTATTACAACCCCATTTCCAAAAAAGTTGGGATGCTGTGCAAAATGTAAATAAAAACTAAATGCAATGATGTGCAAATCATTTAAACCCTATTTTCCATTGTAAATAGTACAAAGACAACATATCAAATGTTGAAACTTAAAATTTTATTGTTTTTTGAAAATTATTTGGCCATTTTGAATTTGATGCCAACAACACGTTCCAAAAAAGTTGGGACAGGAGCAACAAAAGGCTGGTAAAGTTGTGTAATGCTGAAAATAAACACCTGGTGGTTGATTGGCAACAGGTCAGTAACATGATTGGGTATAAAAGAGCATCTGAGAGAGGCGGAGTCTTTCAGAAGTAAAGATGAGGAGGGGTTCACCACTCTGTAAAAGACTGCACGATCAAATAGTTCAACAATTCGAGAATAACGTTTCTCAACATAAAATAGCAAAGAACTTCTGCTTTTCATCATCTACAGTACATAATATCATTAAAAGATTCAGAGAATCTGGAGAAATCTCTGTATGTAAGGGACGAGGCCAAAAACCAGTATTTGCTGGCCGTGATCTTTGGGCCCTCAGGCTGCACTGCATTAATAACAGACATGGTTCTGTAACCACCAGGTGTTTATTTTTAGCAGTCCAGACCTGTCACCACTGATAACATTTGGTGCATTTTGAAATGAAAAATACGACAAAAGAGACCCTGAACTGATGAGCAGCTGAAATCCATTATCAAACAAGAACAGGAAAACAGTTCACTTTCTAAACTACAGCAGTGTCTCCTCAGTTCTCAAACGCTTACAGAGTGTTGTTAAAAGACGAGGTGATGAAACTCAGTGGTAAACAGGCCCCCGTCCCAACTTTTTTGGAACGTGTTGTTGGCATCAAATTCAAAGTGGGCATATATTTTTCAAAAAACAATAAAATTTCTCAGTTTCAACATTTGATGTGTTGTCTTTGTAGTACTTTCCTTTAAAAATATGGTTTACATGATTTGCACATCATTGCATCCTATTTTTATTTACATTCTGCACAGCGTCCCAACTTTTTTGGAAATGAGGTTGTAACTTAATGTTAGAAGTTTAACAAAGTTTAAGTAAATGTGGGGAAAAAAGTGATTTCTAAGAACAAATATGGCAACAACATAACAAACAGAGATGTTGAAATAGGACTTATTTTATACTTTGTTAAAAGGATACAAAACACATACAAACATAATGATGCAAGACCAGGGGGTTATTCCACAAAGCAGGATTTCTCAGTTAGACAGACAAGTTAAGCCCAAAGTTAAGGGACTATCCAATGGGAATGTCCCTGTGCTCTTTTCCTATTGGACAGGCTTGACTCTGGGCTTAAGTTATCTAGCTAAACTGTAAAATCCTGCTTTGTGGAATAGCCCCAGGTCTCTCTCTCCAAGTATGTTTGGCTTAAGCCCTATTCAAGCTGGATTAGTTTTATCTGTGTAGGTGCTGTAATTTAAGTGACTACAGAAAAGAGCAGTGACTTTAATCATTTGATGGCATTTGGCAGACACTCTTATCCAGAGCAACTTAGACTTTTTGACCATTTTTACACAGGAAGGCGAAGGTAGTGTTAGGAGTCTTGCCCAAGGACTCTTATTGGTGTAGTGTAGGGTGCTGCCCAGGCGGGGATTGAACCCCAGACTACAGTGCAGAATTGTTACCCGCTACGCTATACCATCCTCAACTCAGTCAGTATGAATCTGAAATGTACATAGTTGTTGTTTAGTCTGCTCTGTAATAATTCCGAAGTTAATTACCTTCTATAATTCACCAAACCTGGAGCTCCCTCAGTACCCCTGTTCAAATTAACATCACAGTAATGTACTAACAAAATCAGGTGATGGAAAATGGCACCTTCATTTTTTTTTCCTTTATGCGACCTGAAGACAAGGCTAACAGCTAAAATGGAGCTTGATTTGACCCACTTCCTAAATCCTCTAATCCATGACGAGACTACTAGAAATACACATTTTTGGTGAATTCCAAGGAGAGGTAAAAATGAAATATTTTGAAAGCACCTTTTGCAAGGCAGGGCATTTATGTGTTCTTGGGTGGCATTTTGTAAGCTGAATGAACCCACTTTACTAGCCTAGTGCTGGTCTATGTGACGTTTAGCTGCACAAATGTGTTATTATTGTTGGGAAGTGTGGTGCCTGAGGGGTAATATTGACATAAACGTCAATGTGCAATGATGTTTCTATCTGGGTTATTTGGGGTAATTTGGGGAGATTACACAGATACTTTATCCTGCATGAATCGTCCAGTCAAATCACACACAAACTACAATATCGGACCTTCTCTGGTAAAAACTAATCCAGCTCAAATTGAGCTTTAGACAGGTTCTTGTTCAGACAGGCTGCTCAAACCCGGTTTTTCAGCCATCACATTTGTAGATGGTTTCAAATCTGATTCAGATTGAAATTCATACACGTGACACAGTTCGGCAGGTCAGATCAGATTTCATGTGCAATAAGAAAGTCAGCAGTGCATATTTACATATTACAGCTTAAACATGGAGAGTAGTGCTTTAACAGACACTGAGGTTACATATCTTGGTAACACTTTACTGTGGGGTACTGTTTATAAGGCTACATGACATCTACAGACATTTTAGCTAACTTTGATCAAAACTGGCAAATGTAACCTTAAAAATGAATGACGCCTATTGGAATAAGCATTTATAAACATTTTTGTGGGTTTATATCAGTTGTCATGGCAAGCTTATGCAGGTGTCATGCAGCCTTATGAACAGCACTCTACAGTAATTTGTTACCCTTTTTTTTTACTTTGTATGCTGTAGTTTACAGTGACTGCTTCATTAAAAGATCTCAACTTGTCTCTGAACATCACTGCTGCAGCCTGTAGCTTGTTAGCAGTCTGCTGGCCAGGTCAGCCAACTCTAATGTGATTTTGTTTATGCTGTAGGTAATAAAAAGTGAAACGCTGTTGTGAAATAAAGTGTGATAGTTCTATAAGCTACTCATCATCGATAGGTTTGCTAAGTTTTGGATATAAGAGTCAGTCTAAAAGACAGATAGAAGAAACAAAGGTAACACTTTCTATGAATGTCACCTTTGTAAGCATCTATAAACACATTTATAACATGTTATAATGCATTCATAAGGCATTATAAACATGGTTATAAATATTTATAAAAAAGAATGACACTGAATTACACTTTATAGCCATGTTTATTATACATTATGAAATGTTAATATAATGCATTATAAATAGTGTTAATAACATGTTATAATGTCAGTGCCAAAGAAGTCAGTCCCAGCTTGGAGAGCGTAAAGTAAAGACAAATACCAAGCTAACGGTGGTGAACATTACCTTTCCCACATTGGGTAAAACACTGATGGCAGCTCTAGTTTAAACTCTGACATTTGAAGCCTGTAATGTGCTTTACTGTGAATGTTTTAGTGTTTCAGTAAATCCTTCAGTAAATACTTCAACTTGAAGCCTCACTCTGAATACTGGAGGAGGCTTTAGTACAGTACGCTTCACTTTACTCAGAGCGGACAAATACGACTTATGAGCTCTTATACTTTGTTATGATCAGTACTTATAATGTATTATGTTAACAATTCATAATGCATAATAAACATGGCTATAATGTATAATGCATTTTTATAAATATTTATAGCTATGTTTATAATGTCTTATGAATGCATTATAACATGTTATGAATGCGTTTATAGATGCTTACAAAGGTGACATTCATAGAAAGTGTTACCGAAACAAAACCAATTTGTCCTGCAGTGTGAAGTTTCAGCTTCACAAAACAAACACAGCCGTGATGAGCTCTTTTTATGACAGTGATGAACAGCTTTCTCTGTTACTCCAGGTTTACATACTTACTTTGATTAATCCTCATGTGTGGACATGAAAGCACTGACATTCACAACAAACAGCTAATTGTGTGAAACACAAGGTTTTTCAAAGAAGGAAAAAAATCAAACTGTTGAAAATAACGGTAAAAACACTGCCACTCTTTCAGTGCTTATTGAAGAAATAATTGCTTTATATTCTACATATCTATGTAGTATGATTTGTTTCTTGTCCTGAAAAGCGACACATGAATGACACCACAAACATCACAAATGATAAAAGTGACCTGCAAAGTGACCAAAAATGTGATCCAACTCTGTCACACTGCAACAAATGTTATCTTGTCAAGTGAAATGATCTTAAATCTAGTCGACATATCTAACATTTCCCAATTTTAAAATGGTTGTGCACTTATTAAAAGATTATCTAGCTTATTTCTAGAATTTTTTACTTGTTCATTTTATTACGCAAAATTACCTCAGATAATTTTGCTGGTTTCAAGGACATTTTTTAAAACATGCAAATTTTTCTGCCAATATAGTGAGATCATCTTACTTAAGAAAAGTGCTTAAAACAAGTAAAAATTGTCTAGAAATAAGGTAAATAATCTTAAATTAAGCTTGCAACAATCTCAACAGAAGAAATACTAGATTTTTTGTCTAGATTTAAGACAATTTTACTTGACAATGTACCATATTTTTCAGTGTATTTGTCTCATGTTTGGATTATTGTAAACTTATTATATACAAAATTATCTCATAATATTGGCAGATAATTTTGCCTGTTTTAAGAAATACGCTTGAAATAAGCAATATTATCTGCTAGTATATTGAGATTACTTATTACTTAGAGAAAGTAAAACATGTCCAAAAAATATTTATATAATCTTATAATATTCTTAATGTTGTCTCAAAGCTTGAAATATTAGATATATTTATTTAATTTAAGATACCATTTTTTGGAGTGCAGAAGGCTGTCTCTGATTGGTCAGAAGCTCAGCTCTGATTCTGATTGGTCCAAGTTTTTAGTCTGAAATCCGGAACTTACTCAGCCCTGTAACAGGTTAGATGTGCAGAATAGGTTGCCATGGTGATGAGTCTCCACAAAATGTGATTGTTAGACAGAAAAAGGCCAAACAACAACAACCATAACAACAATGATAATACAAATACAGCTTAGGGTGCTAATAGTCCAAATACCAATAATAATTATTAGTGCAGAATTCATTCTTTAATGCTAAGTGCTTGTTATTTTTCCAGGGCAGCTCTGTCTGTATACACTACAGTGATTCTCTGGCTTAGCAGCAATGCTGTCTCAGTGCCCTGGAGTGTCAGTGTCGGTGACAGCGACTATGGAAAGGGCAGAAGAACAACACAGAACCGCTCCTTCAGTTTTGGTATTCAAGAGAGCGACACGCTATTGTGAATCCATTTAAATCCATCTGAGAGCTCCCCCAGTCCTTAATGACTGGCTTTTACTTACAGTTAATTTTTGCATGAGTTCTCAAGTAATGTGAGATGCGTTCCTAAGGGTTCGATAGATAATGAGCAGAGGATGGAAAAACAGTGGGTGGCTCGCACAGGAAGACATTAATGTGCACGTCTGAAAATTAGGCCTCAAAAGAGTGTTTATTAAGTATCTGCTGGTCCATTAGACGACTTTGAAACATAAGGCACAATAGAGCACCAGTTTTTAAGCCCTTAACGCCAAAAAAACAGACCTTTCTGCCTTTTAATCTGCCTTCATCCTTTATAAAAGTTATTTCCCAATGCTGTTGTGATTTGATTTGACAGAAATGACCATTTTCAGTAAATGAACAGGACGGGGTTGCACCATGTTTGTATAAGTTTACACTTCAATTTTGGCGTAAAGTCTTTACTGAGTCCTTAGTTACACTAGTTAGTTTCAAAAAGTTTGGTTGCACCACAAATCCGTAAGTCGTGTCTGAACTAGTAACAACTAACTAAAGCGTAAGTCGCTTTAACTTGACAATAGCATGGTCAGAACCATTCAGTAAACCTGCTGCCATGGAAACACAGTGGCAGTTGGCTCTGACTTCTCCATGGAAAAAATATCCAGCATAGAAGAGAACGATGTATACAGGTTAAACTGAATAAAACTAATTATCTGGGTCATTCTACAGAAATGTCCATTTTCGTGCGTTTACAGATATATTAAACTTAAAAAACATGTTAGTGTTACAATTTATTTATATTTTAAAATAACTCTAAGTTATTTTAACAATTCCACCTTCTTCAGCCTCAATTTAGCAATATTGTATTTTAAATCAATTATCTAGAATTTCAAGCACCACAGAAGAGCTTGTCCTCACAGTCATGTGTGAAGGCTGAGGCCATATTTTGAAGAAAAAAACATGATTTTCTGCAATTTTAACTACAATAATCTATACATGACTATGGAATATATAAATTAAATGACATAAAGAAAACAAATGGTAAATAAATGTTATTAAATATATAATGAAAGCTGTTGTCCCCAGGAGTCGTGTCACTGGTGTTACTGCGTAACAAAAAATCTCTTATTTTGAAATAAAAGTCACACTGATGACATCATTCGACTTCCTTTTACCTGTTTTCTGAGGATCTATGAAGAAAAGCACATGGTGAGTCCACTGAGTCTTTCAGTTATCAGAGATTTTCTCATTTAGCTCATGATTTCATATGAAGCTTTTAGCTGAAGTCACTGGTGTGACCGACTTTATTCTGAGGTAACTGTGAAAAAATAGAACACAAATGGATTAAATTACATATTTTAGTGGATATTCCATGATTGACGACATGTGGTTTGTAAAATGCATAAATGTCTCTGGTGTTACCTTTATTATGTGTAACACCAATGAGGATCAGTAACACCAGTGACTCCTATGTACAGATAGAAAAGTGGACGTTTCTGTAGAATCACCCATCTACGGTCACTGTCTGTGTTTTCTTTAATATTTCCCTCAGACAACCAAATATGCAGCTTTTTAAATGACCATTTCTGGATAACCAACACAACAGCAGCCTCAGTTTAGCCATTTGAGCTGCTGAGTCTCACTGAGCAGGAGATATGGGTGGTCAGCTTTATGCTTGGAGTTTAAACCAGAGCGATTATTAGACCTGTAAGTAAAATCACAGCATATAGTGTTCGGAATTTTTAGCTTAGTAAACCAAAAAAGTCATGTTTTTGCTCTTTTTTTCTTTCTATGTGGTTCTGATGGTTTCCCCTACCACCTACGCCCGCTCAGGGGGAGGGGCAAATATTTAGTTACTACTAAGCTCAACGTTAAAACTAGTTTGTGGTGCAACTCATTCTGATTTAGTAATTCATAAACCTGAACTTGGTAAACAATCAGTGTGTCCCAATTCAGGGGCTGCATCCTTTGAAAGACATGGTCTAAGAAGCCGTGTCCTTCAAAGGCTGCTTAGAACCGTGAAGGCTGAACCGAAATGAGACGGTCTGAATTTCCTGTTTGTGTCACAGCACCGCTGTTCCCATCACGAAATGGGATGACCTTAAAGATGGAGCCAGAAACTTTTTGTTTTATTTTTTCTCTGATGAGATTGGGTTTTTTTTAACATTTGTATCGTTAGCCATTCGCCTCAGTTTAAACCCAATACTTATATATTTAAAAGTGTCTCTTCGGCCGCCATTCACTCCTGTGCTGATGCTGCCATGTTCTCGAATCCTTGCCAGCACACAGAGAACCTCAGGATATGTTGGCTGGCGAAGGATCCACCTGTTGGGTAATTTGTTGCCATGGAAAAGGAGGACACATTTCTTGGCCACGTAGTTGCACCACTGTGACGCAATCGGCCTTCGAATGCAGCCACTGAAGGACACAGCCCCTGAATTGGGACACAGCTACTTATGTTACAACTAGCCTACGTTCGAACTTACGCACAGCTGGTGCAGCCGGCCACAAATAAGCAGGAATATACGTCACACGGCAGTCACCATTCATTCTTGAAGCATATCAATAATAATCAGTGCTCACAGTGCATCCAAAAGCAAAGGCAGCATGGAGCTTCTTTAATACAGTGATAGGAAACGCAGTAGCAATCAGCAGCCTCCAGTTCCACATTCTGATCCATTTTACCGGCCAACATGGACAAACATGCCCACCAGCTACTCTGGGGGCAGTTTTTATTGAGTTAACCCCTTAAAATCCCAGCCTTATTACATACTTGTTATTCAGTAATGACAGGGACTTCAATGCAAATTGGTTGAACTATTCTTATGTTATAGAAGTGTGGGGTCTGCCAGTGGGCCCTGACCATGTAAGGGGTTAAATGAGACATCACCAAAAGCTCTGTTGCTGAAATGGTAGATAACACAGGGTTCATGTCCAAGGCACATTTTGAAACTAGACCAGCACTCCTGTGTGTCTGAGTGGAAATGATAGGCAGCCCAGAGTTGACTGCTCAATCAAAGACCCCCGCTGCTCTCTGCTATATATATCTGAGTAGTAGGACCACCGTTTGCCTTCAGAACAGCTTCAGTCCTTCTTGGAATGCTGTTGTACAAGTGCTGAACCGCCAATCAGGGACGCGGGGAGTGAGGGTGCTGATGGAACTGCAGCATCCCCACTTATCAGGACTGGAGCTGCTAAAAAGAATAATAACAAGGCAAGTTTATATATACAGCACTGTTACACTGCGGTCATTCGAAGTGCTTTACAAATGAGAAAATGCAAACATAATTCAAATTTAAATGATAATGATGTAGGAGAATAGAGATGAAAACATGAAAAAAAACTGATTAGATTGGATTAGATTAGATTCCTTTTATTTTCACTGCATGTTTATCTACAGTGAAATTCAGGTGCACCACCTGAAACAATGCTCAAAATATGTACATATATTTACACACATATACATACATATACACACACATCCCCATGCATGCATACATACATACATACATACATTTACATATCTATACATACCCACACATAGGCTCAATCCCTTTTCACCCCTCGCCCCTACCACTAAGCCCTACCCCTCCGTTCTGCATGTTCACGTCTAGGGGTAGGGTGTCCTGATTCTTGTTGAGATAGAGGGGTAGGGTGAAGTGTTAGGGCTACATGGCCCTCCAAACAGAGGTTTTTCCTGACACTCCTGAAAAACAGAGTGTTAGGAGAAAAAAAAGAAAGAAAGGCAAGATGGCTGCACAAGAGACAAAAGAAACCCGCAAAAACACCTGAGGCACCAAAATGTAACCATTTAGGGTGGAACGGTCTGCAGTCTGCAGTGACAGCAGAGGAGGGTAAAGTTCAGCTTCTCACTGCTGGACCTTAATTACATTTAGGGCATCATATGCCACCCTGCGATGGACTGGCGACCTGTCCAGGGTGTATCCTGCCTTCCGCCCAATGATTGCTGGGATAGGCTCCAGCACCCCACCGCGACCCAGAAGGATAAGCGATTTAGATGATGTATGTATGCATGTATGTATGTTTCTTATGCCTTTAAAGAGGGGGGGTGCAATTATTTATTATCACCCACCCCTAATTCTTCAGTGATATGAAGCTAAAGTCAGATATTCACCAGCTTCTTGTTCGAATTTTCCCGTTCCACCTTAAATAGTTCAGCAGTTCTGATGCCTAAGATACCAGAATGTAGCTCCTGGACTATTTAAGGTGGAACGGGAAATTTAGCTAGCTACTGAGACATCAGCATACTGCTGCCGATTTTTTATGAAGAAAAGGACCATAATACACTGAAACGACATTAAACTAAGATAAAACAGTGGTTATTGTAATTTTTAACAGAGAAAATTCTCACATTTGTGGGTTTCTTTGGTCTCTTGTGCTCCATCTTGGCAGTTTTTCTTTTTTTCTCGTAACTCTCTGTTTGGAGTCCCTGAAAAACCTCCGTTTGGAGGGTCATGTAGCTCTAACACTTCACCCTACCCCTCTATCTCAACAAAAATTTGGGACACCCTACCCCTAGACGTGATTGTGCAAAACAGAAGAGTAGAGCTAAGTGGTAGGGGCGAGGGGTGAAATGGGATTGGGCCAAAGTGTTCCCTCAAAGCTACAACAATGGGTTTAAAAACTCATAAGCACCACATCAATGTGGACTCAGCAGCAGCTTGTTATCCAACATTCTTTGAGACACAGGTGGGGACCCCTTTTCATAACCTCATGTTTTAAAACTGAACAATAAAATAAAAAGCCTGGAGACGAGACGGGGTCTGTGAGGTCAATACAACTTTTTAAAAAATGAACTGCAATGCAATATGGCATAATTACATCCCCTAACTAAAGGTACCTTGAGGGTACCACACCAGTAACAGGTCAGTGCCTTTTCTGAGAGTGTATACGTGGCTCCCAAGCGGCAAATCAGCCTACGCAGGAGATCTTGAGTTCAATCCCCAGTGATGCCACAGCCATCTGTGGCTAGGAGTCTAAAGCTCAGTCCCATGTGGTGCACTTGTTGTGCTGCAGTCCACAACTGTGGGTGCGCACTAGGCTGTAAAGTATCCTATTTCTCCTTTTATCATTCAAAGCAGTGCTGACTAGTGCCCTCTATGCGCTCCTACGGCGGGCCTTCACAAGGACCACGTCTATTACCCAAAATTCTGAGACAGCCAATCATAGGGGAGGGGTTTGTTTACAGCTGTCTGACCAACATGGTGAAAAGGAGGACCGGAGTATACAATAGCTGGACTAATGGGCAGAATTGGCAAAGATTAAAATGTAGGAGAAATTTGTGTAAAAAGCCCAAATAAATACAACCCCGTTTCAAAAAAGTTCAAAAGTTTGAGAGATTGTGAGGGTCCAGCCTGTGCGCCGGCCGCCATCAGAGGGCGATGGCAGCGAGGCGCCACAAGTTCAGGAAACTCCAATTCCCAGAAGCCCTCAGGCTGATTAGGCCATACCTGGCACACCTGTGGACTCCTCTACTTAAGGCTATGGCAAACAGCAGCCCTTTGTCACACCTGTGTAGAGGGGTGACCTCTAACGGTGGGTATTTAGACAAAAAGGAAAGGGAAAAGAAAAGAAAACAGGGTTGGAAAAAAGAGAAATTGTCCCTAAACAACAGAAAGAAGAAAAAAGGGCTAAAAAAAAGAATAAATTGCCCCAAAACGACTTAAAAGACAAAAAGAAGGCTTAAACGAGAAACGGCTCCAAGCCAAACAAAAGGTGTTTGTTCCACAAAGAACAAACAGGTGAAACATAAAACTGATCTTTCTCTCATCTCAGAGGAAGTGTCTTTTGTTTTCTGATTTATCTTTTATTTCACTTTTCTGTCTCAGCCTTTGTTTGAGCATGCTGCTTTCAGCGCCCCCTTTGTTTGCCCTTTCCTGCCATTCTTTCATTCCTATTCATCGAGGTGCTTTTCCCGTTTTTTTTACCGCTGTGCTTCCCGCGCCACTGCGGTAACTCCTCGGACCGCCGTTCGGTATATCAGCAGTTCGAGTCTGGCACTGAGCCACCTCACCCCAACATGTAGAATCATTCCAATCACCTCATTAATTCATTTAAGACTCTTTCTTACAGGTTTTCCTCTCTGCACTTGAGTCCGCCTCCCTGCCGTCCCGTAAAAGAGATTGCAGTATATATGTATTGACTCCGCATACCCTGTCTCATCTCCAGGCTTTTTGTTTTATTGTTCAGTTTTAAAACATTAGGTTATGAAAATGGGTCCCTACCTACGACAGCATTTTAGGGCCACTGTTAATAAAAATAAAAATAGTAGACTTCGAGAAGAAAGTTGTAATATTTCGAGAAAAAGGTCATAATATTTTGAGAAAAGTTGTACGGTATGGTTCTATTTTGAGAATAAAGTTGCCACATTAAAGTGAAAAGTTGCAGTATTGTGGCCAAAGGCAATGTTGAGTTGGTGGAGTTATACTTTCATGTCGATTCACCCATAAAGAAACACTCGGTCTCCCTGTCTCTCCTGCACATCAGCACCAGCCTGTTATTAGTATAAGAAACGGCTGAAACGGCTGAGCAGGAAACTATGATTATTTAGATGAAAGAGCCAGACGGACTCAGAGGCAACCGAGACCCCAACGCGTTATGGCAGCCCCCCAGCAGTTAGCCCACTTTATCCTCAAAATAATTTCATCATGTTATCTAAATGCTCCGTTATCTTCATCACTACTTTCCAAAACCGCTGCAGCAGCTTCAGCAGCTGTAAACTCTCTGCACGCCGTTTCACGTGAGTCTCCGATGTGGACTGAATGAAGAATGAAGGGTTTCCGGCGTGACGATCAGTGATTTCTTGCGCGTCCATTGGTCAGTTTCACACAGAATGTAGATGGACACGCGAATCCACCAGTTCCACATGGTGAGAGGCAGATGACGTGTATCTCAGCCCCTCTTCATAGGCTCATAACTCCGGATGTGAGTCTCGTATGATCTTGAGATAAGATGGAATGGAAAGGGCGACTCTACAGATTCGGGAAGTGTTTGAACCGGATTTCACGAAGAGATACAGAAACAGACATAGAACATTACATTTGATGTGTGGGCGAGTTCATGGACCCCAGATGGCTAGAACCATTATGTACCTTTTGAGGGTACACTTACAGTTTAAACCCCGATGAATGAAAAATGTACCCGCACAGCTGCCAGGGTTGGGATAGCTATTGAAAAATTAGTAGTTAGCTACTTTGTAGCTACTTTCTCAAAATTTGTAGCTAACTACACACCAAACAAGCCCAACTGAAAGTGTGGACAAGATACTGCATATAATCATGAGCCAGAAAGAAACATACAATTGAAAATCTGCAAATATACAAAAAGATCACCAAAAAGTGTAACCAACAAACTTACACAACCAAAGACGTGATATCAAACAAATAACATAATAATCCTCCTTTGCTGTAAAATCGTTATAACACACAGTTCTAACACAGTTTTCACAATAAATGGTCTTAAACGCTGGAGTTACCGCATAACTGCTAATTCACCAAACTTTAACGCTGAAGACTGACGCGCAGACTGCTGGACACACGGCAATGCAGATAACGAAATGGCAAAGAGAGAGATTTAAGACGAACATCGATAATTTGGAGATGAATGGACTTATTTGTATTATAGTCACTCCAGCTGGTTTCCTGATACGTTTAATCTGCAACAACTCGAGAAGCTGAAGTTGCTTCCCATTTTCCTGCTTCTCGTTCCACCTTAAATGGCGCAGCAGTACAATCGGGCACCTCAGGCACCATTTAAGGTGGAACGGGACAATTTGAACAAGAAGCTGGTGAATGAGAAGCAACTTTAGCCTTGGAAAAAGTCTAACGTTGAGAGACATTTTACAAGAAACTCGTGGAAAAGTTTCCTGACTGAGATGCGAGAAAAGCAGCTACAGCTGACCTGAAGGTTAAAGCAGAGCGAAGTAAGTCTGCGTTTTCATTTGTTATATTTTTAGCCTGAAATAGTACATCAGCACATACTGAGACACATTTACAGCCAAGATGGTAAAAGTGGACATAAAGTGTTGTGGCTCCCAAGGTGGTTTCATTTTTGTTGAAAGGACAAAATGGCTCTTCTTAACATTTCGGTTGCTGAACCTGAGCTAAGCCTACTAGTAAGCCTACACCTGCAAATGTACCATTTTTCTAACGTGTTTGCTGCTTAAGACTTTTTGGCACCTCCAACTTACAAATCCTTCCAAATCCTGTCGTCCAGAGGAGGATGGGTTCCCCTTTTGAGTCTTGGGTCCTCACAAGGTTTCTTCCTCTTGCACTTAGGGAGGTTTTCTTGGCCACAGTCACCATTGGAGACGCTCATGCATGGTTCATGCATGAAATCTGGACCATCCTTTACCAATTTTCCACTTTTTTATAAGATGAAGGACGTGGACATCAGTGATATTTGCACCTGATCAATGATATTTGCACCTGATCAGTGAGGCACTGGAAAGTCTTTGACTTTATCCTGGAATCTCATTCATTTGGAGTCACTGGTCGTCAACTGTCAGTGCAATTGATTGGCCAACTATTGTCATACTGACCAGTGATTACAAAACCCAGGACCAGAAACTGGACTTAAAGAGCTCAGAGCTAGAGGACAACTAACACATATTGTACATGACTATGAAGGGTTATTCTCTCTAACTTTACACCAGCAAAGCAGGGGTTTCTAATAAATTGGCCAGCGAGTGAGTGCACTGTATATTGAGAAAAGAGGCTCATTTCTTTTATTATAATCCAATCGAACTGTAGGAATAATATAGTTTGTACCTACACTGTCTAATAAGTTGCCCTTACACATGGTCACTCTTACCGTAAACGCACAGTAATGACTGTGAAAAGCTTTGGTTTACGCTGTCAGATGGTTTTGTGATCCAGGCTGCTGCCTCATGCCTCGCACCGCATCAGTACGCTATAGAGATTTCACACCCACATCAAAGCACTTCTTTGTGCACTTGCAGTTTGTCAGTTAAGGGGCAGCGTTTTCACTGATGTATTAAGGCCGCCTTTGTATTCCACTCTTTCGTTCACCTCTTTTCGTTTCACTGGTCATACAGCAAATCATTCAGTCGGTTTCTGTGATTTCATAGGGTTCAGTTTTTATTTCACGCAGACCTCAGCCCGTCTAATCGGCCATGACGGGAGCGGCTTACTCAGAACCTAAAAGTACGGTCCGGTATGTAAATGAGCTTCTTTGTGATTCGATGTAAACACAGCTGGTTAGTTAATAGAAGATGCTGCTACTGGTTGTTGAAATGAATTAGGCCCGAAATGTAGATCTGGAATGTAAATGTGGATCGAAAATCTGTTTTTAGTGAATATAGGTTGTATTTAGCTTTTGTAACATCCTGTCTTGCCGTGCTCGTGTCGTCGTGTGTTTATCCTCTCTTGTTTACCTTCCCTGGTGCTTTGTTTGTGTTCCTGACTCCTCCCCTGTCCTGCCTTCTTGTTATCTGTCTCACCTGTGTGTTTTCTGTAGCTCCGCCCTCTCATTAGTCTCAGGTGTTTCTTGTTTGGTCCCTTTGTATTTAAACCCCTGGTGGTTTGTCTTGTGTTTGCTCTGTGTTCTGATTTCACAGGCCCTGTTTTGTGTTTTCATTGTTGTGTATTAGTTTACTTGCTGCCTCATAGTCTTTTGTTTTCTTTCTGTTTTAGTATTTAGTGTTTTGCTGTGGATTTCAATAAAAAAACATGGACTTGTGCATCCTGCCTGTTCGCCCCCCTACATGACAGCTTTGATCTAGTTTTCAGTCTCATCAAGATGATTAGATATTACCTCTTTAGGTATTAATGCCTGACAGACTTAATTAGATTTTATTTTAATTAAACACACCACTGAGTCCTGAGACAAAGCATAAAAACATGCAGTTTGCAGTTACTTTACTCTTAAAAACACATTTCCAATGAATATAAAGTAAAGAAAAAAACAGAATGCACAAAAAATATTTTATTTGCTGGAAAATGCTTACTTTTTCCCTATTATTGGTCCATTATTTAAAGTACAGCTACAACATATAATTGAGCTCCATTGTTCAACTAAATAATGTAAATGTTTGTTTACAATAACTATCACGCCAGATTTAGCTGCTATAGCAAAACTCCATCAACGATGCACCTTAAGACTCTTACACTCAGTACACGTTGTGACTGGGTTGGGTTACTGTGTGAACTTAAAGTTTAAACTGCAGTATAATTAAAATCCATCCATCCATCCATCCTTCCATCCATCAGTCCGTCCATCCATCCGTCCATACATCCGTCCATACATCCGTCCATCCATCCATCAGTCTGTCCATCCAACCATCCATACATCCATTAATCTATCCATCCATCCATCCGTCCATCAGTCCATCCATCCATTAGTCCATCCGTCCATCAGTCCATCAGTCTGTCCATCCAACCATCCATACATCCATTAATCAATCCATCCATCCGGGTCACGGTGAGGTGCTGGAGCCTATCCCAGCTGTCATTGGGCGGAAGGCAGGATACACCCTGGACATGTCACCAGTCCATCGCAGGCCATTCTTGCTGTGCCGCCACATAATTAAAATGATTAATTGTTTTTTTTAATCAGCTACTATAAGATGTTAATTGTTGATGTCAGAGACATTTATTTCCACTGTTACTGGACTTACGACAGTAGTTAGCCTAGTAAACAGTAAAGCCGAGCAAATATAAGCAAATCCATAACATTTTACAGTTTTGCTAAAACATAAGTGGTGTTTTACTGAATTGCTAGTCTGTGTTTTCTCTGTCTTCCTGAGCTGAAACAAATAGTGATTTCAGTATTCGAGTATTGACACCTTGAATGGTTAACTGAGTACTTGAGTACTCGGACATCCCTGTACCTGATGTTTAAAATTAACTATGGGTTCAAGAGTCCAGTTTAATGCTTTGTCTCAGGTAGGATCCCCAGTTGTCCAGTTTTGTGCGGGTTTGGGCTCAGCTGTCCGGCGTCTGGTCGGTTCTCTCAACCAAATGTTAAAATGTCCAGTCCCGCGCTCTAAATGTGGTTGAAGTAGGTGAAATCCTCTCTCTCTCACACTCTCTCTCTCTCGTTGAGGGGCAGGTGTGTTATGCAGCTGTGCCTAAACCATGTATACAGCACTAAATAGCATGTTGAATTAGTCAAATTAGGCACCATCAATGGTGTAGTGGCTATTTTGAACATGCTGTTTTGTACAGTAACGTTTGGATTGAGACACAGTCTGTGTGTAGGCACATGTTAGGCTGCGTAATGGCAGGGTGTGAGATAAACTCATTATTTTTCAATCACAGATTGTTTCAAAAAGCAATAAAATATGCATCTTAATCTTATGGTCTTCACTGGTCAGCCTACAGAGGACAGAGTAAACGAATAACCGGTTGTTTTCTCATGGTTTTTATTTGTGTTTATACAGTGGCAGAACAAATAGTACGTTAGAACCACCCCCCTCAAAAAAAAGCTGTCTGATTTTGATGCAGCTGCAATCTGGCAACCCTGGTCTCAGGTCTCATGCATGTATAAAAGCCCATTCTAAGGACAGACACTGCAAATTAGCATATCACTATAGATGTTTTGATATCTGTGTAATCTGCTATGCTCGTTTATCTATCCCTATTAAATGAACACTAAATAAGTCAAAGAAAGGAATTCTGAGACCGGTTCCATCTCCAGAGAGCACAGTGGCTAAAAGAGTTACCGCACACTAGAGCACCACACCATGGGAGCACCTTTCCAGCACGAGGCAGCCACTGAAGCTCATCAAAAGGCATGGCTAATGTGCGGGTTTGCGGTCAGGAGTGCAAGAACAAGCTCGTCTGCGCTGCCTCGGGTTTCCAGGGCAACAGGCTGTGGGAAAAGCAAGAACCCTGGGAAATCTGTCCATCGCCTTGGACTCTCCAGGGAGAACGGCACATCAGCGACTGCTGTGAAGTGAGGAATTACTGAGATCACGTGCTGTGAGGAACTGTTCAGCTCCATTTGTTGCTTTACGGAGATGAGATGCCTTTGTTCCGAGGTCACAGCGCCATGGATCTCCATGACACCATAATAGTCCTTATTCCTTGAGTCTCGAGCCAAGAAAGCATCTGTTTGGGCCTTTTAGGCCGCACTTCATCTGTGATAACGTGATTTATCGATACTGTGGTCAGTTTATATGGACATGCAAAGAACATTTCGCCACAAATACGCTATTTAATGGTGTAACACTGTTAGAAATAAAGGTTCTGTTCAGGTACATTTCCTTCATCAAGGTACAAACAGTGTAAATGTTCCCTCAAAGCTCCAACAGTGGTTTTAAGGTCTGATTGTGAACCTTAAATAAGTTTCTCCAGGTGAAAAGTTCGTATTTGTACCTTTTCATAACCGAATGTTTTAAACAGAACAGTAAAATAAAAGCCTGGAGACGAGACGGGGTGTGTGGAGTCAGTACAGCTTAGAACATATCATTTCAGTGGATTATGGTTCAGTTATGTTCCCTGACTAAAGGTACTGAGATGGAGCCTTGAGGGTACCACCCCAGTAACAGTTTAGTACCTTTATTTGGAGAGTGTACAAACTACCACTTTCAGTTAACAAAAAAAATATCTTCACTGTCCAAAAAAAGGTCTCCAAATCTCCAAAATGGTGATTTTACAGGAGATTGCAAAAGATTTCTTTACCTTTAATTTAAGTTAAAGAGATTAAGCATGAAATTTCCACACACTGAATGTGTTTACATGCACTTAATAATCCGATAACTGCAGAAAATCAGATTTTCTCAGTAATCAGATAATGGGAAACTCCAGGTCTACATGAGTCAGAGAGTAATCAGATTTCTGCTTTGCTACCAGCCAGTAAACTCACAGAAGAAGACGTGACGTAAACGTAACGTAAAACTCAAACTTCATGCAGCTTTTAAAAAAGAAAAACCTGAAATCTGAGAGAAATAAGAGTTTAAATGTTCTGACAAATCTGATTGAGCTAAAATCAGCTCCCTTTATTGGATTTCTTAATGGGATTACTAGTTGGGAGTGTGCTGTTTACATAACCATTTGAAAAATCAGATAACTGCAGAAATCTGATTACGATCAGATTGTAAAGAGCAGCTGATGCTTTGCTTTTGGTTTTTTTGTTTGTTATTTTTTTGGTCAATGACAAAATTGACACTTTATTCACCTTTTTATTGTTACTCTGAATCAAATCAATAATAAGAGTTTACATAGTGATATGAATTGCATGCGCACGCTGAAATTTTGTCCAACAATAAAGGCAGCATGGGGCTTCTTTTATACAGTGATAGGAAACACAGTAGCTCACAGAAAGCTTCAATTCCACATGCTGATCCCATTTACTATGACCCAACATGGACATGCATGCTCAGCAACCAGTCTGGGGGCAGGTTTCAAGGGACAAAGCTGAAATTTGTGATTCTACTGTATTACCACTGAGATGATAGGCACTTTTTACAAATAGTAAATAAGTAACTATTAAGAAACAGTATCAACAGAAATGTACATGAGCCCAACTCAGGCCAAAAGGCTAATTTTCAGCTTTTGTCCCTGGCCAGATGTTAAAAGACACCCTGAAACAGCTGATATGAAAAACACAAAATAAAACATATATAATATAACCTAATATATACCATATATATGCGTGTCTAGCAGAGTACATAGACAAACCTACACAGAGAAATATTCCATTATTGTGAAAACAGCTGCAACTGGATGAAGATTCTAACTGAATCTCCATTTTTGGTAAGAAACAATATATTGAATATATTTGAGATTCAAGAACAATTACAGCTACACGAAGCAATTGCAGCTTTGTGTATGAGCATGTAAAAATATAAAGAACAATGATTGAAAAGTAAAAATGAAATGAAATAAAATAATACTACAAAATCTATAATAGAGAAAGAAAAAGTGACAAGATAAAACCAACTACACTTAAAAAAAAGATGGTGCTTCAGAGGTTCTTTAATAAAAAAAATGTTCTATATAGAAAGGTGAACACTCAAAGAGCCCTTTGAAAACAACTGCATTCGTTTCCAACTGGATGAAGATTCTAGTAGAACATCATTTTTTAGTAAGAAACATATTGAATATACTTCAGATTCAAGGACAATTACAGCTACATGAAGCAATTACGGCTTCAAAGCCGGTGTCTTTTGTTTTACTGCATCTTGAGCTCAGGCTGTGAATTGGATTTTGATGTCTTTTGGGTTTACAGTGCATTAAAAGCAGGGTCACCACTTTGTTCTGAAATCAGAGCGTTTGTTTCAAATATGCAGCCATCTGAAATTCTTCTGTCCCTGAAGTAGTTCTTTTGAATCTTTACATTCTTTTCACTCTCTCTCTCTCTCTCTCTCTCTCTCTCTCTTTCTCTTTCTCTCTCTCTTCTCTCTCTCTCTCTCTCTCTCCCTCTCCCTCTCCTCGCCACAGTTGCTTTCTCCGGCCTGGGCTTCACCTCTTTCTACTTGGCGGGCAAGCTGCAGTGCTTCACGGACAGCGGGCGCGGGCGCAGCTGGCGCCTCTGCGCCATGATCCTGCCCCTCTACAGCGCCATGATGATCGCCCTGTCCCGCACCTGCGACTACAAGCACCACTGGCAAGGTCAGAGAACTCCCCCCGGCTGAGGCCCGAAACGAGCTGCTCCAATCTGCGCGAGAGCTCTGACCACTGACACGTGAGCTAGACGCAGATTCAGAGTAGATGGAATCAGAGTTTATGTCCGTTTGACTGATCTGTCATCAGGTCACCTGGTACAGTCAGTAGAAGGAATTAGGGCATCGCCACAGTGGTCCCGCACACAAAAGCGTCCCGACATGCTTGTTTGGTATTTTCTCTGGTTTAAAGGAGTCGTCTAACAGCACCTGTCAATTGACTTCCATTCTATGGGGCTGATGTAATGAGCCACTGGCACCAGTTTTAATCAATCACCTTTATTTTCCACTCAGAAAACACATTGAGAATGACTCCAATTCACATTCACAGTGTAAATGAGCATGTACAAATATAATAAAGAACAAGGATTGAAAAGTAAAAGCAAAATATAACAAATTAGGAGAAAATACATAGAAAAATACATAGATATAAATAACAAATAAAATAATAATAAAAAATCTATAATAGAAAACAAAATTATTAAAGCTGAAAACCAACTACACTCTTCTTCAAGGGTTCTTTAGTAAGGAAAATGGTTCTATAAAAACCATGAACACTTAAAAGAATCCTTGGCATGATTAAAGGGTTCGTTGCATGATGAAATGGTTCTTCAGATTTTTTGAAAAGGGATCTATATAACACCCAAACGGGTTCTTCTATTGTTGCAAGCTTCTTAAAAACAACAGTAGAAGAACCCTTTTTTGGTGCTTTATAGAACCCTTTTCATAAAGTTTGTATGTAGAACCATCTAAAGCACATTCTCCATCAATGTAAAGAACACTTTGACCATGCAAAGAACTCTTTACTCATGTAAAGGTTGTTCATGGTTCTATATCGAACCATTTTCTTTACTAAAGAACCCTTGAAGAACCATCTTTTTGAGAGTGTAGGATAACTAGAAGGGAAAAGATCATGAACAAATGTTATGTTGGCTTAAAAAATGGTTGCTATGGAATCCCAGATGGCTGCTTAGTTGTTGCTAGGACGTTGCTATGGTATCCCAGGGCGTTACTAAGGTGTACCTGTTGCTATATTGTCCTTCTTATGGGTGCTCAGGACTTGCTAGGCCAAAAGAATGGTATCCCAGATGGCTGTTAAGGTGTTGCTAGGCTGTTGCTATGGTATCCCAGGGGTTACTAAGGTGTAGCCATTGTTATATTATCCTTTGTGGGTGCTCAGGTATTTCTAGGCCATTGGGATGGTATCCCAGGTGGTTGCTAAGGTGTTTAGGCTTTTGCTTTGTTATTTCAGATGATGAGTGGTAGTGAGCAGTGTGATAGCCTGGATCTAGGGATTTGATGCTACTGGCAGATGCATGTGTATACATGCATCTCTACATCATAGGAATCTGAGTTTTGCCTGAACTTAGCTTACTGATATGACGTTTAAAAGTAAATTTATAGTGCAGCCACATGCTGGGCTGCTTATTTTCACTGGCTGTTTCAGTGCTAGATCCTTTGATAGTTTCTTTTGCATTTAAAACAAACTTGTGCTTATAAAGAACTGGCTGTGAGACATCAAAGGAGCTCTGGAGTTTTTCTACTGCTGCATGAGCAGAGTCAGCAGAACAGTATAGAATAGTGTCATCTGAATAAAGGTGCACTTCGCAGTGTGAGGCAGAGGTGGAAATATCAATAATGTATATACTGAATAAAACCGGGCCAAGGATTGAACCTTGCAGGACCCCTTTTGACGGTAATTCAAACACATGTCAAAAGTAAGCCTCAAACATGTTTCAGGCACAAACTGGACACATTCTGCCCACATGATATGTACGAAACCAGGGCACAAGCCTGTGAGCATGGTGAAACACAAAATTCTTCTCTTCCTCATGCTTTAGTTTGAGCAAATCGTAGCTGCCGGTTCTGCATCAGTTTTCCTCCAGCTTTTAAAACCAGTCTAAAATTCACTTTGCGCTAATGTCTCAAAAGACATTGTTACTGAGAGGCTTGCTTTAACAATGGTAGCAGACACAACAGTTAGATCAGGCATGTCAAACTGGGGACCTTCCAAACCAAAGTGTAAATTAGTTTACCCTCATCTGACGCATCTGAGTTCAGTTCATGAAGGTCTTGCTAATTAGCTGATGAGCTGAATCAGGTGTGTTTAATGAGACAGTGTGCTGAGATCTCCAGTGTTGTGGCCCGCAAGGACTGGAGCCTGACACAATTGGTTTACATTCGAGGCCTGAGCCTCGAATACATGCTGAAGGACTGTTTGCCATCACAATAACACTGAAATTTTCGAGAATACATGGGTGAGAGGACAGCGCAAAACATGCCTGATGGAACTGCCATCTGCGCTCATTATCGTTTCACAAACACTACAGCCTTAGCTAGAGTACAATTTCACCCCTCTAGAATGTTTTGGTGGGAAAATGCATTTATTAGCACGGTTGCCTCATCGTCACTGAATTTCATTTTCTGTTTTGTCTCAAGATTGTTGACAGATCCATTTTTTCACTGCATCTTTTAAACCCTAAACCTCACCAGTGCGGCGGGGCTGTACGCAGTTGATAAGCTGCAGGTTTTAGTAAACTGATTTTTTTTAATTGAGTTGCATTAAGGCACATTTTGCGCTCTGGCTGAATGTGTTTTGGCTCAGCAATCAGTGTTTCTTCTGTTTTTTTATAATTAGCTGATTAAACTGGGTGTTTTAAAGGAAAACTTAATCAATTTACAACCTAATCTTTGTCACCACATCTTTACACTCTCAGAAAAAGAGGTACTAAACTGTCTCTGGGGCTCTTGTCACTGGGGTGGAACCCTCAAGGCTCCATCACCTTTAGTCAGGGAACATAACTGAACCATAACCCACTGAAATGATATGTTCTAAGCTGTACTGACTCCACACACCCCGTCTCGTCTCCAGGCTTTTATTTTACTGTTCTGTTTTAAAACATTCGGTTATGAAAAGGTACAAATACGAACTTTTCACCTGGAGAAACTTATTTAAGGGTCACAATCAGACCTTAAAACCACTGTTGGAGCTTTGAGGGAACATTTACAGTGTTTGTACCTTGATGAACTAAAAATGTACCTGAACAGAACCTTTATTTCTAACAGTGTAGAGTAGTCAATTAGCATGGACAGTAATCTCCTGGAAAAGTAGAGCTGCATCTGTACAGCATTTTATTGAATATTATCTCAAATATTTAAATATTCTAAAAGGGTTAGAAAAGCTCAGTGTTTCACTCGAACGATTGGATGTAAAACAAGATCTTGTTTTGTTACTGTTGCCAAATTTCAATAATTTATATTAATTGATGCACTTTGTTAATTTGCTTTTGTTTTGATTGCATATATTCTATTCATTTTTTTTCTTTTTGTTTGTTTTTTTGTTTATTATTTTCAAAGAAAGCAACAATCCTGGAGATCCTGCCTAATCTGGCAGTTCTGAAGAGGCTGTTTGAATGGGTTAGTAATGAGCAGCTCTGGAGAGCAGAGGGAAGAGTGTATTTTTAACTGTCTTAAAATGAGAACAAATCTTCTGTTTAACTTTTAACAGGCAGCGGCCATATTTCACATTCTTTATGATCACGCTTTTTAAAGTGCGCAAAAAACGCTTTATGCTAGAACCCGAGAGAAACTGAGCTGAGTTGGAATAAGTCTGAATACGTTTTTCCTTCTTCAGCTCGTTAGCCTGCAGGGTGTCGTTTATTCTCGGAAATAAATGCAAATTGGGAGCGTTTGGAGCAGGAGGAAGCTTATGTGGATTTCACCGGGCGATTAAAGATTATCACCTTGATTCAGAGCTCTTAAACAGATAGTAACTGATACACTGGAACAGAGACTCAATATCCTTCTGATCATCAGTGTGGCTGAGAACCATCGACTCTGACAGACAAAAGACCGTTTGACTGAAATGAGAAAAGGTTATTAACTGCTGGCAGGTTCTCTTGTTCTCCTTAGATACACTGCTACTGTGCGCTGCTGGTGACTAGCTAGCATTTAGTGTCATAAACAAAACTTTGTTTCCTGTTATACTTATATAAAAACAGTACACAGAAGTGTGTGGCTTCTTAAAAGAGCTTTAAAGGACTTTGTATTTTGTTTTTTAAATATTTGAATTATCCAAATCCATCAAATATTATCAGATATTTGTTGCACCATTAAAAAATATGTTTCTTCGTGGGGTTTTAAGTAAATACAGTAGTTCTATGTAGAACCATGAACACTCAAAGAGCCATTTGCATGCTTAAATGGTTCTTTGCATGGTGACAGTTTCTTCAGATTAATGGGGAATGTGTTGTATCTGTTTCGTTATAGAACCTTTTTAAAAATGGTTCTGTATAGCACCAAAAAGAGTTCTACATTGTAAGAATAGCAGAACTGTTTTAGGTGCTATATAGAACCATTTTCAAAAAGGTTCTGTGTAGAACTGTATACAACACAAAGTGAGTGGGGCCCATGCTTGGGGGGTTCCATGAATCTTGGGACAATTTGTTACACCCCTGGTACTCGCATTACCTCTGTTGAATTATGACAGGAGGCAGTAAAGGGTGGATTTTTGAAAAGCTGCTTAAGAAACAACAACAATAACACCTGCTACAGTGATAGATGTCGGTCAGTGACTCTCGTTCAACACTCATTTCACCATCTTGAAATGCAAAACGAGGCAGAGGTGTGAAAGTTCCAGAAGTATCTACAAAAGATGACTTGCTGGACTTCTGATCTTAAGCTTTTGCCCAGTTTTACAATAAATGATGTAGAAAAAAAGGGCTGAGGAGATGAATAAAATACCAATTTCAGTGATGCTGAAAGTCAGACATTATTCAGTGCAGACAGATATTATGCCGAATGGGGGGCCAGGTGTGTGGTGTAAAGCGCTGCCAGTGGACTCTGGAGCAGTGGAGACGTATTCTGTGGAGTGATGAATCTCGTCAGTCTGATGGACGAGTCTGGGTTTGGCGAATGCCAGGAGAACGTTACCTGCCTGACTGCACTGTGCCAGCTGTAAAGTTTGGTGGAGGAGGGATGATGATATGGGGCTGTTTTTCAGGGGTTGGTCTAGAACCCTCAGTTCCAGTGAAGGGATCTCTTAGTTCTTCAGCACCAAGACATTTTGGACAATTGTCCACTTCCAACTTTGTGGGAACAGTTTGGGGAAGAACCTTTCTGTTCCAGCATGACTGAGCCCCAGAGCACAAAGCAGCTCCATAAAGGCCTGACTGGGTGAGTTTGGTGTGGAAGAGCTTGACTGGCCCTCACAGAGTCCTGACCTCAACTCCCATCCAACACCTTTAGGATGAACTAGAATGGAGATTGTGAGCCAGACCCTCTCGTCCAACATGAGTGTCTGACCTCACAAATGCTCTTCTGGATGAATGGACAAAAATTCCTGCAGACACTCTCCAAAATCTCCATATTAATGCCTATGGATTTAAAACAGGATGCCATAAAAGCTCCTGTTGGTGTAATAGGTATATATAGCACCTCACGATTCGATTCGATCGATTACGATTCAGAGGCTGCGATGCGATTATAAAATGATTATCGATGCCTCTTGATGCATCTTTTTTTTATATAGCATTAATATTTTCTAACTGTGTGAGCTCATGTTTCGAGTTCAAGTTTCAAGTTATTGCACAACATGCAGACTGCAGGTCACACAGCAGCGATGCGTTATTCGCATTTATAAGCAGCGCAGTTGGTTTCCTGGTCCGTTAAATCTGCATTGAGAGACTGTCAAACACTAAAAAGTGGTGAAGCTGAAGTCGCTTCTCTTTCGAATTCTCCCGTCCCACTTTAAATGGTGCCGCATTTACATTCAGCGCCTCAGTCAGAATTTAAGGTGGAACGGGTAAATTCGAACAAGAAGCTGGAGAATAAGAAGCGACTTCAGCCTCGTAAAATAGTCGAACGCTGAGAGACATTTAACTGATCTACTTCTGAGGAAGAGTTTTCTGGCGGAGATGGGAGGAAAGCGGCTGTAGGCGAAGCTTAAACTAGAGTAGAGTAAATCTGCGTTTTCGTTTATATTGTTTAGCCTATACTAGGACATCATCACACACTGAGACATACTGGACATTAAATGTTGCGGCTCCCAAGGTGATTTGATTTTTGTTGAAAGGACAAAATGGCTCTTCTTATCATTTGTGTTGTTACTCCTAATCTAACCTGGCTTTAATGCAGAGGGAGCCGGTCGGATTTCTCACTCATGCAGTGGTGTTTTTGTTGTGTGCCGTCACAGACTGTCCGGGCGCTTCACTTACCCACATCCAAGTTCCGCCTTTTGCGTTCCATCAACATTACGTAATAAATTAAATATTTATAAAATCGATTTTTTACATTTGTGAATCGATTCAGAATCGTTCACATCTGCATCGCGATGCATCTAAGAATCAATTTTTTCCCGCACCCCTAATATATATATATATATATATATATATATATATATACTGACGTGACGATGTAACTGTTGAACCAAACAGTATCTGTAGAACTTTGTTACTGCTCTGCTCAGCGTCACAAACACTTTATGTATAAATGACCTGTGTGCGCAAGCTGTAGCGATCACACCTCTCGTGCCCCGCAGTGAAACTACAGACTGTATACAAACAGAATAAATACTGGAAAGTTTACTTAAAACCCACCAGAAGCTTAAATTGGCCCAAAATATACGAGCTAATGAACACATATTTGTTTAACCAAACAGAGACAAAAAACCTAATTTAAGGCTGCAGGCTTACTTTTCACTCCTGTTAACAGACAAAACAACCATAGTGCAAATGTACTGCAGCACCCATAGGAATACAATAGACAGCATGTTTTATCACGACTAATCAAGGGAAATTTCATGTTGGATGAGTATAGAAGGCTGATTCAGATGAATTAATGAGCCAAACCAGAGCTGGGCAGTGCAAGGTCGGATGCTGATCTGGACTTTTTCAAAAAGATTCCATATAAACCATATACAACACATTCGCCATCAACCTGAGGGACCATTTTACTGTGCAGAGAAGCACTTAAACATGAAATCGTCCTATATAGAACTCATGATTCTAAATAGAACAGAACTAAGGAACTCTTAAAGAACCCTTTTTTTAAAGAGTGTAAAGAGCCGTCTCGTTCATAAATGATGAACCACTGGAGCGTATGGGTCCAACTAACTTGTAATAGCCTCCTAATCCTTCTTGATCAGGAAGCCCCCTCCTGCGATGTCAGGACTTCAGGTGTTGCCCTCCTGGATCTACTCTAATGAACACTTTTTTTGCTGCTTCTACGGTTTTGATCTCCTTGTAGTCATCAGTCTTTTCTGCCATGCTGGAACACCCATTACGCCAGCGTGCTGTCATCATCAATCAAAGAGCGACGGAGAGGAGTAAACATGTCACATACTGCTGATGAAGAGAGTGAAGTCATGAGGAAGAGAGCGAGATGAAATGGGGGTTTTAACAGGCAGTCACCTTGTGTAATATCAGAGAAGGAACACCCACCTTGCTTTAGCAGGTGTTTTCACAGTATTTCTCCACACCACCGCCTCCCCCCCCACTCTCATTGATTGAACTCGTTGATCATCGAACCACATCTGTTATCTGTTACGCTGCTCGCTAAGAGACACCTCTCTGCTGATGAATCTGTCTCAACCATGTTATATCACACCAACCCCACATTCATACTCGTACACAATATCATCTCTCTTTTCGAGGGAGAGAGAACGAGCAGAACTGTTGGACCTCCAGAGATGAATGACAACAAAAATTACAGTTTTCTTCCATAACTAGCACACAGTGCTAATTACGCTCAGGAAAGAGCTGCGTCCTGCATTTTCTTACTTAGCTAAATCATGAATATATGCATACACATGTATTTATATTTATTTCTTT
Organism: Colossoma macropomum; assembly: GCF_904425465.1. NCBI lineage: Eukaryota > Metazoa > Chordata > Actinopteri > Characiformes > Serrasalmidae > Colossoma > Colossoma macropomum. The sequence goes on along the minus strand of NW_023494791.1, from coordinate 3,242,525 downwards.
GATGCCTTTTGCACATAACACTGCAAACAGCATGCAGGAAAATGATTTGGATGCGTGATAAACAGCAAAGGGTCCTTCATGTACGGTAGAATAGGTTCTAGTCAAGGACTACTTAAAGTCACAGTATATATTTCTGGAGAACAACTGATGATTTGAACTTAAAAGCAAAACAAATACAACCCTCCCTCCAAAATTCATGGACGTGCATTGCCTAGGCGAACGACACTGGGCTAGCAAACTTCTTTTTCTTGGCCGTAAAACTTTTCGCAAACCTTATACGGATAAATAGTGTGGTGTAACGTTAGAGCGAACAACCACAGGGCGAGTAATGTAACTCTCGTTAGCTAGGTTGTGGGTTAGCAAACTGACGCTACAATTGCTGCCGCAAAGCTAACCACACAAACATTAGCAAACAGCACAAAACAATACTGAGCTACTGGTTCTGTGAAACAGCAGAAGTAAGTTAATGTTGCCCACCTGTCAAGCAGAAACAGAGCAGCCTCCTCATCCCTTTTCATACCTTTCAACTCTCGATGAAGCTGAAGTTTCCCATTCCACCTTAAATGGTGCAGCAGTTGCATTCCGGCAACAGAACAGAACTGATGCATGATTTAAGGTGGAACGAGAAAATGCGAATAAGAAGCCAACTTCAGCCTCGTCAGCTTTCTCTCCACCGCTGAAACGCCTGATCTAAGAACTTCTTTGTCAATCGTCGTTCTTCAGATGTCCTCCTCTTGTTTCTCAGCCATCTCTCCTTCTTGGTGATGCATGGAGATCAGCATGTAGCTCCTCCTCATTTTGCCTGTTGGCTTGAATTGTGTTGTGTAGCACTATTATTTGTTTCCCATTTACAGAGCCAGTACTGTGTACGAACACCGGATTTTTTTCTAGACTGCACACAGAACGGAGAGCTAGTGGACCACGAGGAGAAATTCACTGAATTTGACAAAAGTCTTCAGTGCCTTTAAGTATTATTTTGAAGATGTATTAGTAGTAGTAGTAGTAATAGTGGTAGTAGTAGTAATAATAATAATAATAATAATAATAATAATAATGCATGAAAACTATTTAGCGCTCAATGGTTCTATAAAGGACCCTTTTTGAAAAGGGTTCTATATAGCACCAAAAAGTTTTTTTTTCTATTGCATGCAAGCTTGACATCATAACAATAGTAGAGCACTTTTTGGTGCTATTTAGAACCAAATACAACACAATCTCCATCAATCTGAAGAACCGTTTGACCATGCAAAGAACCCTTTAAGCATGCAAAGGGTTTGTTGAGAGTTCATGGTTCTATATAGAACCATTTTCTTTGCTAAAGAATCTATCAAATAAATCATCTTTTTAAGAGTGTTAATCATAGTTAATCACATTTGTCTCACATTTGCTTGAATCGAGGCCTTAATGCAACTTGAATGCCAATGAAAATAATAAATCTGCTAATATGGCATGTGATTTGAACTTCCGATTGATAATTGACATAACTACCTGATTATTTGCTACATTAGGAATTACATTCAGATTTAATTTACATTCTGCACTGACAGGTTTGTTTCTGCACTTTTGACTTGTTTCAGTGTCAAACAGTGACAGAATGGCGGAGTGTTATGGAGCAGGTTCTATCATAAATAGATATCTGTTCAGGTGCTGGATGTCTCGCTAGTTCCTCAAACACCCAACAGGGGGTAGATAGACTTCGGCAGTCTATTTACTGAACCTCCCCCTGGGTGCCATCTAGCAGAGTCCAGCCCGTTCGGCGCTACTCCAGAGGGCTGTTTCCATCCTCAGCTGAAGTCCGAGCTGGTAAAGGATGTTTGCAGCGGGAGCTCTGAGCAGGAGATCTTTAACCATTAATCAAGTCTGACACTGACAGAAGACGTCTTCTACAAGGTCTCCATCAAGGTCGCAGGAGGATCTTTTTCTGGAGAGGGGAAGAGGAGAAGTGCACCTTCACAGGCTTACAGCAGGACAGGGTTTTCTCAGTGCACTGAAAGGAACAGTGGAACAGACACTCTTAGTGAAAAGGGTTCTATATAGAACAAAAAAGGGTTCTTTGACGTGGAACAATAGTGGTACATATTTTAAAGATTTTTTTTTTATTGTTGTTCAAGGGATCTTTAATACAGACAATGGTTCTATTTAGAACCATGAGTTCCATGACTTCTTTATAGAACCAGTTCATGCTTAAAAGGTTCTTTGCAGTGTTACATGGTTCTTCAGATTAATGGAGAATGTTGTTGTATATAGTATATATATGGAAAATGGTTTTATATAGCACCAAAAAGGTTCTGCTAACTGTTATTGTTATGATGTCAAGCGTGTATCCCTTTTTGGTGCTGTATAGAACCATACTTCGATCTGAAGAACCAATTACGTTTTAAATGACTGTATTTTCTCATTTGTAAAGCACTTTAAATAACAGCAGTGCATGAAATATGAAAGGTGCTATATAAATAAACTTGCCTTGTCTTGCCTATATAGAACCCCCTTCAAAAAGGTTCTATATGGAACCATATAAAACATATTCTCCATCAATCTGAAGAACTCTTTCATGATGCAAAGAAGCCTTTTAATCATGCAAAGGGTTCTTTGAGTGTTTATGGTTCTATATGGAACCATTTTCTTTACTAAAAAACCCTTGAAGAACCATCTTTTTCAGTGTGTAGTTATTCCTATGTATTTTGTTCTCTGTTCTTTGCTTTTGGTGGTTCTTTTCATTTCTTTAGTGCTCACCTTCTTTTGCTTTTCTTTTGTTTCTGGTTCTTTCTTTGGTACTTTCCCCATGGACGACAATAAAACCGCTGCACACATACATCCTGCCTTTTTATTTCCTTCAGCTTCCAACACATTATAACCGGCACCGTATTCAGAAAAAGGCAGGGAACCTTGTAGAGAACACACTACAACCCCTTTACTCACAGTTTGAGCAGCTGCCATCAGGCAGTCGATCAAAGAGCTTTTTATTTTTAGTGTTTGGATGCTTTACCCTAAGGCAGTTCTATATTCTACCCTTTTTACTGTATGGTTTTTATGTTTTGTATGTTTTTAATGTTAAAGACATACTTCAACATCTGTATGTCTGTCAAATGTGGAATGTGGTATTGAAATGTGTATTAAAACGAATGCATTTTAAGGCAGGTTTTTAGCGGAGGATCTGTAAGAGGGTTAAATATTCTGGATCTTGAAATAATACTTTTTTTTAAATCACTTTGAGCTGCACTATGATAGACTTTATTGTTTTCTTCATGCACATTAGTTGCTTAGTGACGGTACTCTTTTGGACAGACCTTGCTGCTAAAAAACCCATACAGAACTTTCAATGCATCATCAGCTCGACATTGGACTCTGTGAAAGATGGTGCAGCTTGTTGGAGAGGAAGAATTTTGGTGATGATATTTCTGGTTATATTTCCAAACTGAATGCAAGTCAAACACAGTATGGTTCATGTTGCTGTGTGTGTGTGTGTGTGTGTGTGTGTGTGTGTGTGTAGTGTAAGAATGCGGTGCACATTTTTGGCTGCTTTAAATGGGGTGTTCGTTTGTTTATTTGTTTTGTTTTGTTTGTAGTAAGTCTGTGATTAATTTAGTTTTGAGCATTCCCTGCTGGCTCAGGAGTTCACTGAACTGGCTGAAAGACTCTGCATTGCGGTGGCTGTGGGAGTTTGACTGGGCCGTGGGCTGGGACACTTTTCTCCATGATGGTGCAGTTTAACTAGGCCGTGAGCTGGTGTAATCTTCCCTGTAGTAGAGGAGGTTGACTGGGCCATGAGCTGGGACACTTTTCCCCACAGTAGTGGAGTTTGACTGGGCCATGGGCAGATATCTTAGGCCAAGGCCATTGCACACCAAATGTGACATGAAAAAAAACATGGAAATGTAAAACAATCGGATGATTTTTTCACATCAAAACTATGCACACCGGACGCAACACAAGGTTTTTTGGAATTTTTCACTCTGCAAAAATTGATAGAATATATATCAAACATACATATATTGGCAGAATAAATATTAACTATATAAAAAAGATCCTTTGCTCTTCCCGAAACAAGCAAACTATGACAGTGTGCAGGGTGCTTTCCATTTTGGAACAGAGAAGGAAAATGGACAGTTTCCCTATTCAGGAGTTGAAACTTTGCCAGTTCTTTAACATTTAACTCAGATATTTGTAGTCCAGTTTGAGCTGCTTTTGGAGATTGTGATCCTTTTACTGTTGCTGAAAAAGTTCTATTTGCTGGAATCCAGCTGCCCCATCATCTTGGTTGTCGTCATGCCAACAGCAGAAGACCGTGATTGGTCAATGAGTTTTCGTTGTTGGTAAAAGTTTGCAAGAATCGTACAGAGGGCGAATAAAATAATGTTTCATTTTTGTCATTCAAAAACTAGGTTGAGAGACCTGGTAGCAGTGGAGTTTGACTAAGCTGCGAGCTGAGGCACTTTTCCAACAGCAGAGGAGTTTGACGCGATTGCAAGCTGAGATGCCTTTCTCCACTGTGGAGTTTGACTAGGCCGTGAGCTGAGACACTTTTCACTGCTGCAGTGGAGTTTGACAAGGCCATGAGCTGGGACACTTTTCACTGCTGCAGTGGAGTTTGACAAGGCCATGAGCTGGGACACTTTTCACTGCTGCAGTGGAGTTTGACTAGGCCATGAGCTGGAACACTTTTCACTGCTGCAGTGGAGTTTGACTAGGCCGTGAGCTGGAACACTTTTCACTGCTGCAGTGGAGTTTGACTAGGCCGTGAGCTGAAACACTTTTCACAGCTGCAGTGGAGTTTGACTAGGCCGTGAGCTGGAACACTTTTCATGAGGGAGTTTGACTAGGCTGAGCTGACACTTTTCACAGCTGTAGTGGAGTTTGACTAGGCTGTGAGCTGGAACACTTTTCACAGCTGTAGTGGAGTTTGACTAGGCCATGAGCTGGGACACTTTTCACAGCTGCAGTGAAGTTTGACTAGGCCATGAGCTTTAACACTTTTCACTGCTGCAGTGAAGTTTGACTAGGCCATGAGCTTTAACACTTTTCACAGCTGCAGTGGAGTTTGACTAGGCCATGAGCTTTAACACTTTTCACAGCTGCAGTGGAGTTTGACTAGGCCATGAGCTGGGACACTTTTCACTGATGTAGTGAAGTTTGACTAGGCTGTGAGCTGGGACACTTTTCACAGCTGTAGTGGAGTTTGACTAGGCCATGAGCTTTAACACTTTTCACAGCTGTAGTGGAGTTTGACTAGGCCATGAGCTTTAACACTTTTCACAGCTGTAGTGGAGTTTGACTAGGCCATGAACTGGGACACTTTTCACTGATGTAATGGAGTTTGACTAGGCCATGAGCTGGGACACTTTTCACTGCTGTAGTGGAGTTTGACTAGGCCATGAGCTGGGACACTTTTCACTGCTGCAGTGAAGTTTGACTAGGCTGTGAGCTGGGACACTTTTCACTGATGTAGTGAAGTTTGACTTGGCCATGAGCTGGGACGCTTTTCACTGCTGTAGTGGAGTTTGACTAGGCCATGAGCTGGGACACTTTTCACTGCTGCAGTGAAGTTTGACTAGGCCATGAGCTGGGACACTTTTCACTGATGTAGTAGAGTTTGACTAGGCCGTGAGCTGGGACGCTTTTCACTGCTGTAGTGGAGTTTGACTAGGCCATGAGCTGGGACGCTTTTTTACTGCTGTAGTGGAGTTTGACTAGGCCGTGAGCTGCGACACTTTTTACTGCTGCAGTGAAGTTTGACTAGGCCATGAGCTGGAACACTTTTCACTGCTGCAGTGGAGTTTGACTAGGCCATGAGCTGGGACACTTTTCACTGCTGCAGTGGAGTTTGACTAGGCCGTGAGCTGGGACACTTTTCACTGCTGCAGTGGAGTTTGACTAGGCCATGAGCTGGGACACTTTTCACTGCTGCAGTGGAGTTTGACTAGGCCATGAGCTGGAACACTTTTCACTGCTGCAGTGGAGTTTGACTAGGCCGTGAGCTGGGACACTTTTCACTGCTGTAGTGGAGTTTTACTAGGCCATGAGCTGGGACACTTTTCACTGCTGCAGTGGAGTTTTACTAGGCCATGAGCTGGGACACTTTTCACTGCTGCAGTGAAGTTTGACTAGGCCATGAGCTGGGACACTTTTCACTGCTGTAGAGGAGTTTGACCAGGCCGTGAGCTGGGACACTTTTCACTGCTGTAGTGGAGTTTTACTAGGCCATGAGCTGGGACACTTTTCACTGCTGTAGTGGAGTTTGACTAGGCCATGACCTGGGACACAGCAGTAGTAGAGTTTATATAAATTAAATTAAATAATATAAGTTAAACTTATTATTTGTTGCTGCATGCATTCTCAGTTTGGCCAGGACAGAACATATATAAATGCTTATGTGGTTAAAATACAAAACAACAAAAGAATGAACAGTACTCTTTCAGGGTACAAACACTGTCCCTGAGGTGGGACCCTCAAAGGTGCATCTTCAGTACATTTACTTGAATATAATTGTACAAGCTTCCTGTACCAGTATGCTCCACTGACTTATACACTCTGTCCTGACTCCAGTCTTTTTTATTTCTATTTTAAAAGATTAAAAAGTTGTGAAAAGTTACAAATGTGCACTTCACAAATACATCTGTCTACATTCATTTATTAGTCAAAGTAGTTTATCTTTAGAACTCATTTCACATACATTTACATTGTTTGTATTTTGGTAAACAAAACTGTACATGTACAGTACCCTTTCTTCTGACAGTGTAGGGATTTTGAAGCAACGTAGAGAAAGAGTTAAAGTTGAAATGAGGCTCACTGCCACTAACCATAAACTTTGATACCATTAGTACTTTTTTGTGTGGTGTTTAGGGTTTAAACATTGGCGCTTACACAACAAGCCAAGTTCCATAGTTTAACAGTGTGAAAGATGTAAGGTTTTGTTACTGATATGTTGACTGTACCTGATATGTGTTATGACTGGGCAGTAACCCTTCTGAACCCTGTTCTCGCAGATGCCTTCGTTGGGGGAGTGATCGGCCTGCTCTTCGCTTATGTCTGCTACCGCCAGCACTACCCGCCTTTCCTCCACACAGACTGCCACTTGCCTTACGCCACCCTGGCACTGAGCGCCGCCCAGCAAGCGCCAATCACCCAGGAGCAGCCTCAGCCCACAGACAACGCCACCAGCCTGCCTCTGGAGGGCATGACCGAAGGGCCTGTATGACTAACAGAGACTCCCACCGCCACACAGCCCCTCCTCCAGCACCACCCACTTGGTACAACCCACACAGACTGACAAACTCTTCAACATTCCAGTGGGTTGTACCACCATTTTGATTTCTCTCTTTCACCTTGTCTTTGTTCTCTCTTTTATTTTTATTTGTGTGCGTTTGGTTGGTTTGGTCCTGAGTCCGTAGCCTCTTCTGGACTGTATTTAGACGCTGAGTGTACTCAGTGGTGGAGAATGTGGGCAGTATAAGGGAAACAGGGGGATTGGAGAGAGTGGTAGAAACAAGGCAAAGGCGGCCTGATTAAAACTGCATTCACAAGGACATTTTGGTGTCTGTCAAAAACGCACCTCTTGCCACTGACTTCAACAAGAGCAATGCGGCGATGCACCACATGTCAATGTATAAAAACTACCATCAAATTTGAAATTTTGGTGGAGTGTATTCTAACGTAACCATGCATCAGACAGTAAGAGACGTCTAGAACAGGGCTTCGGTCAGTCATGTCGATGCTGATGGAGAACAAACTGATCGCTACTCTCGGCTTATAGACGTATGAAAAAGTTTGAACACCCCCAGTCAACTAACATATTACAAGTTAACACATCCTCCACAGTGAATAACTCTGGAATTAAATTCTAAAATGTGCCATAATATTTGCACAGAATTTTTTTTTTCTGAAATATGTTAAATGCAGTGAATAATTGTGCATTAAAATCTGTAGAAGTGTGTTCTCTGTACAGGATGTGTTCACTTACATACATTAAAGTTTTGTGTTTACATTTGCAAACATAGAAAGAGGAGTCAGTATTTTTCCACTCAGCATTGACGGCTTCATACAGCTGAAAAACATCGCCGAACTAGTTTGTGTTTAATATGAGACCAAATATTCACTAATGGGTTTAAAATTCATCATATTTTGGACTTGGCCTGTTCTTTTTACCCAGGAGTGATATGACACTGGGGAAAAAGCCGATCTTAAGCCCACAGACACTTTCAATAAATCAGCAATGCATATCAATACATTCTTTTGACAGATGCCAAAATATCTTTATGGATGTTGACCAAGATCACAGTGTGAACTGGGAGGACTAACAAGCACAAAACAAGGAAAGTACAGTACAGTATATTTCACAGACATCCAGTTTGGGAATGTAAAGTCAAATTCATTATAATGTCAGTAGAAAAGGCATTTTGGGTCACACAAAGACATAAAAATAGATCCTTTCAGTCTAATCGGTCAGGAAAGTGTGCTTTATCTCACTTCCTACTCCAGTTTATTTACTTAAGACACTGGACAGGAAAGAGTGCTTTTCAAACGTCTGTCACAACATGCTAGTGTATCGTCACTGCGTGAATAAAATCTTGCGTTTCCAAAATTTTAACATAACAGAAGAAGGAAGAAAACATTCTTGTAATGGACGTTAATAGAATACGATTTTTGCACCATTTCTATTGGTCCATTCATCAAGAAATTTTAACACAATGTAAACCATCAAAAATGGAGACACAAGGTTTTTGAGTGACAGCGACGATATGTAAACCTGATGAACTTGGACTTCAGGGCAGAGTTGACAGTGTTGTTTGCTTCTCTTACTTTTCTGTCCTTTCTTTTCCTTTTAGGTGCACCTACTTGTCCAGGCTCCACCCACAAATGTGTTCTATGTTGGACAAGCTTTACACAATGTTGTGTTTAACCTAACAAGAAGCTGCAGCGCACAAAACAGTTTGTCTAAATTTAGGTTGTCTTGTTAAGTTTAAATGATATTTTGTATGTGTGTGCAGGGTCACGTTGTAAGGATAGAGCCAGTTTTGTTGCATAATCAAGCTAACAGATGCCCAAAGTACACTATTGGTAAAAAGTTTGGATACACCTGCTCATAGAAGGGTTTTCATTATTTCATTAGTTTCACTGTTCTACAAAATTCATACTAACAGTGAAGTCTGATGGAAATATATGGAATTAAACAGCAACCAAAAACGTCAAACAAACTCAAACAATCTTCTATTTTAGATTGTTTTAGAAATGACACCCCAACCCCCGGGCAGCACGGTGGCGCAGTGGGTAGCGCTGTTGCCTCACAGCAAGAATGGCCTGGGTTCGTTTCCCGGCCAGGCGGCCAGGGTCGTTTCTGTGTGGAGTTTGCCTGTTCTCCCCGTGTCTGCGTGGGTTTCCTCCGGGTACTCCGGTTTCCTCCCACAGTCCAAAGACATGCAGTCAGGCTGATTGAACATGCTGAATTGCCCCTAGGTGTGAGTGTGTATGTCTGTCTGTCTGCCCTGTGATGGACTGGCGACCTGTCCAGGGTGTATCCTGCCTTCCGCCCAATGACAGCTGGCATAGGCTCCAGCACCCCACCGCGACCCAGAAAGATAAGCGGTTTAGATGGTGTATGTATGTATGTATGTACCCCAACCCCCCCTTGGCCTTGATACAGTTCCATACTGTCTTAGCAGTTTCTGGGATCCTTTACCTTTTCCAACAGAACTGAGAAAGATACACCATTGCAGAGTCCTTGTTGTTGAGAAAACATTTTGTTGGGGGGGCAAAAAAGTAAAACTATTTTGAATATAAAACTCATTTACTTTATTTATTTCCATTTCATTTTTCATTCACTTCTAATTTGAGCAGATGCGCACAAACTTTGGCGTACAGCTGTATATATTCAGTCCTGTGTAAAAGTCTTAGGCACCTTAGCAAAATGATCAAATCTGAGAAATAAGTATGTTTTTGCCAGTAAAAAGCTAAATAACAAAGAATAAGTACAAGTAAACATAAATACAGTACAATTTAACACACATTTCTTGTTTTAATTTTTTTTAAAGAGCTTGTTTGAAGCTAAGGTTTGTTTCTCCTGGACGCTATCACAAGAATTTTTTCAATTCTGTCAGCAGCACTGATTTAACATAATGAAGTATTGATTAGATAAAGCAGGTTTTACTACAGGTAATACCGGGCTTCCTCAAGGAGAGGGCGGAAAATGATTCAACTAAAACACTGATACCCAAAAATCACAAATTAATACTGTTTATACTGTTAACTATTATTTATTTTATTCTAATGTTTGTGTTTTTCTAAGCAGTAAACGTGAACTGCAGTATGATCTCCTCAGGCGTCTAAGACTTTTGCACAGTAACTTTTTGTACAATTCTGTTTCGGAAATGATTTTCTTAGGCACAAATGGTTCTTCAACGATTGTTTAGTAAAGAAAATGGTTCTCTATAGAACCAAGAACAATCAAAGAACCCCTTGCATGATTACAGGGTTCCTTGCATCATGAAAGGGTACTTCAGATTGATGGAGAATGTGCTGTAAATAGTTCTATACAGCACCAGAAAGGGTTCTTCTATTGTAACAAGCTTGACATCGTAACAATAGAGGAACACTTTTTGGTGCTGTATAGAACGATTTTCAAAAAGGTTCTACATAGAACAATTTACAGCACATTTTCCATCAATCTGAAAAACACTTTCATGATGCAAAGAACGCTTTAATCATGCAAAGGGTTCTTTGAGTGTTCTCTGAGAACCATTTTCTTTACTAAAGAACCGTTGAAGAACCATCAGTTTTAAATATGTACCTAGGCATCAATTACAATATTTGTAGCTGTTTTAGAAACAGATTTATTTTGTATTTAAGCATAAACCTGTAAAAATAAATGTACAAACATTCTGTAAAGCTTTTACAACTCGCATAGCTAAGAAAAATGCCTTTGTGGGCGGAGCATGGATAGGTGGGTGGAGCATGGATAGGTCAGTTGACTTACTTTGTTTTTCCTCTTTTATGGCCCAGTCCCATTTCTTATTTTTACTCCTACCCCTCGTTTTCGAGTGTCCCCTTGCCTCTTGGAACTGAGTTACAGAGTAGTGGTTGAAATCTTCCCTCTGAAATGAGACCCTCAAATAAAAAGAGCATCACTTCATTAACAGCTACCAGCGCTGCTCTGTAGGCGACCCTGCCAGTCTGCAGTGACAGCAGAGGAGGGTAAAGTTCAGCTCCTCACTGCTGGGCTTTAGTTACATTTAGGGCATCATATGCCTTCAAAGAGGGGGGCAATTATTTATTATCGCCCACCACTAATTCTTCAGTGATATGAAGCTGAAGTCAGATATTCACCAGCTTCTTGTTTAAATTTTCCCGTTCCACCTTAAATGGTGCAGCAGTTACATTCTGGCACTTCAGGCGTCAGAACTGCTGGACTATTTAAGGTGGAATGAGAAAGTTAGCTAGCTAGCTACCGAGGCATTAGCATGCTATTAGCAATTTTTATGCTTGTTATGAAGAAAACGACCAAAATACACTGAAACAACATTAAACTACGATAATACAGTGATTATCATAGTTTATAATGGAGAAAATTCTCACATTTGTGGGTTTCTTTGGTCTCTTGTTCTCCATCTTGCCATTTTTTCTTTTTTCCTCATATCTCTCTGTTTGGAGTCTCTGAAAAACCTCGTTTGGAGGGTCATGTAGCCCCAACACTTCACCCTCCCCCTCTATCTCAACAAGAATTGGGACACCCTACCCCTAGACGTGAACACGCAAAACAGAGGGGTAGGGCTAAGTGGCAGGTGCGAGGGGTGAAATGGGATTGGGCCTCTCTCTCTCTCTCTCTCTCTCTCCCTGCTACAATCAGTCATCTCATTCCATCTCCCTCTGCTCTCTCTTTCCCTCACACTTTCACTCCTGGCCGCTGGATTTCCCGCTGTTTGACATTTTTCACACCTGGGCTGCTGAGAAATTTGAATGCAGATTACAGCTAAATGAGGGGTGATCAATAACGTGCAGGTGATGTGTGTGCTGGGGCGTGTGTGTGGAGGTGGAGCGGGGCGGAAAACCTCAACCTGAACCTGAATTAATTTTCATTATGAGAGGCGTGGGTGCCACCGCCGCCGAACACATTAGAGCAGAATCGAAAGGGAAGCATCCACGACAGACGATGCCCTTTTTCTTAGCCGCGAGTGCGTTGCCGGGCCTGTTTATGGCCGTGGCCTGCTGCAATCATGCCGCTAATGGGACCATTCATTAACATGCCAGAAGCACTTATGACTTAATAGGGTTGCCTGTGTTGATTGGACACAAAGGGGAGCTACATTAATATGATTTAGACTGTGATTAATTAGTGCGGAAAAAAAATGAACCTGGTGTCTGACAAGTAAATAGTGAATGTCACTGTTTATGGAACTTAAATGTTTGAAGTAAAATACATACAATCATATTTTAATGTCTGCTTTGATTGAGATATAATCAGAAAGTCAACATCTTTTTGAACAGAAATACTATCGACGATAGTGAACTCTTACTATGGCCTTCAGTTTAGACCATAAATGTCAAAATTTGGTCCAAAACGATCAAAAATGCACTGCTACGATAATGCTAATGTATGCTAGCACCCCTATGGGATTTCTAATGGTAAGTTAGCACTAAGCTAACACTAGTGAACATAAACATTATTTGGCCCTTCTAGATTAACCCTTTAAAACTCTTTCAGTAAAGAGTCCTGACATAGAGCTGCTGCTGCTGTTTTACATTCCTAGCAACTAACCTGCGGTCTACGAAGGCGTGTCCTTCAAAAACTGACTAGACCCATGAAGGCTGAACCAAAATAAGATTGTCTGCTTTACGGCGGCTTTCCTGTTTGAGTCACAGCACCGCTGTTCCCGCCCTCACCGTTGCATCATGGAACGCCGCTCCTGTCAAGTTCTTTTAAAGTTCTTTAAAGATGGAGCCAAAAACTTTTTCGTATATTAGAGCTGGAGATGCTTCACTGTTGTCACCTGCACGTCCGCGTAAGTTTTGCTTCAGACCACATTGGCTTTTTTAACATTTGTATCGTTCTCTATTCGACTCAGTTTAAACCCAATACTTACATTTAAAGTGTCTCCTCAGCCGCCGTTCCCTCCTCTGCTGACGTGTTCTCAGCAACTGAATTGGGACACGACTCATAACTCGTATTCACAGTCAGTGATGTTTCTAGAACATTCAGAAGGTCTAGAGTGACATTTTTCCTCATGAAAATTGGTCCCACCGTAAATCAAACTGTGATTGGTTAATTCCTCTGTCAGTTCTTAATTGTGTTGATAATTAATCTCTCTCCTGAAGTTCTAACCGATGGGATAACTCACTTGGCTGCATCTACCACATTTGCTGTTGCACATACCGAGATTTTAACTCTTTCAATTCTTGGTGAAGTTTGGTTTGAAAAAGAGTATTACAACACATTCAGAGTTTAAATACAACACGCATGATGGGTCTATTAAATAGAAGTTAACTAGAAATTACAGCCATGTATTTCTCAGTTCCCAGAAGCACTAGGTCCTCTTTGAAGGCCTAGAAGGTCCTAAGGGTTCCCCACTGGGTAGATTAAAATATGAAATACATGTTCTCAGTCTTGGTAAACATGCAGTAGGTCAAAGAAATCTATTTTTGATTATAGTGACAGATAATCCAAAACTAAATGCTTGTTTTTTAAGGTGAGATTTTACTATAAGACCAAACCAGTGATGATAAGGCCAACTTTCTGCAGTATAATCTTCTCACCCCTGTATTACTATCTATAATTAAAGGCCAGGAGATGTAAAAATCATGTTTTATGGAACACTTAGACATTCAAATCACTCTAACATTTTAATGCCACTATTGTGTTCATGCAAAATTGGTCCTTGGGATAGCAATATGGCTTGTTCTGAACTTTCCTGAAGCCCTCCTTTCACACATTTTACTGCACCACAGCAAAACTACAGCACTTTGCAGAATAGAGGACTTTTAAAGGACTCATTTGAGACGTGACCTACAGTTTCCGACAGCAGCCTCTGTCCTCTGTGGCCGTCACAGAGTCGGCATCACGCAGCTGCTCCATTCATTTCTCCTTTTTTTAAATGACAATATTCAGACAACCATAGAGCCTACCTATGCACCACAAGTCCCTTAGCATCTGCCTCTGTTCTTTAATGGGCCTCCTCATATTTTAGAAGGCATCTAATAAATATATGTGATTGGGTTGAGAGAGAACGCTGCATTTACAGTAGTGAGAAAATTCGCTTTTTTTGGGAAGATAAGCTAGAAAGGAAAGATTCACATTTATTTCTTGGCTACTTTCCATCCAAAGGACCTTTTGCGGAAAATGTTTTAATGCTTCAGAAAGTTTGTGGACGTTGGGTATGGAAGTGAAAATAGTTGGTAATATTTTATGAATGTCTTTCAGTGGAGAAATTGTATATCGATACCTGAAATGTTGCAACAAACTATGTTGACCTTTTTTTTCCCAAGAAAATAATGTATTTATGTATAAATTTAGTGAAATGTGACAGATTTCCCCAACAAGCCTCCTACAGTAAACAAAAAATAAAATAAAATAAAATAAAAAAGCTAAAAAGGGGAAAAAAGTTCAGGAATAAACTTTAAGTTGGCTTGGCAAAGCTGCTATGAGTTTGCTAACTTGTTGCTATGTTATCCCAGGTGGTTGTTAAGGTGTTGCTAGGCCGTTGCTATGGAATCCCAGGTGGTTGCTAAGGTGCTGCTAGGCCGTTGCTACGGAATCCCAGGTGATTTCTAAGGTGCTGCTTGAACGTTTTTGTGGTATTCCAGATGGTTGCTAAAGTGTTGCTATGGAATCCCAGGTGGATGGTAAGATTAAAAAAGTAATGCTTGGCCATTGCTGTGTTATTCCGGGTGGTTGCTAATATATGTGTGTATGTATGTGAGTCTGTATGTGTTGTTTATGAGGGTTAGTGTGTGAGATGTCCTTCATGACATCATTTGTGGCAGTTATATTTGAATTTTCTCATCATTACACCATTCATTTTATATGGAACAAGATGTGTTTGAATGATTTTTTGAACAACAAAATGTCTTTCAGTAGGTTACGGGGAAGTCAGGGAAGCCAAAGGTGCACAAGTTGCGACATGCATGAAATTAGAGGTGTCAAATACGTGTCAAATACACCTATACTGATAAACGAAAACTCACGTGACAACAGCTTTTAGCAGAAAATTAAATTTTTAATCACTGAAGTTTGAGTTTGATAGAAATAAGCTGCTGGCTGACAAAAATCATAAACATTTTTATGCTATTGCTTGCAATTTGTGCAGAAAGTGGATGGAAACATATTTCATACCAACTATACCTGATTAAAAAAAAGAATTAGCTTCACCAAACATGCTAACATGGCTAACCATGGACAGTAGCCATTACTCAGCATAATGCTAATCAGTGACAGCAACAGTAGTGCTTTTGATTAAACTAGATCCTCGTTGTGTGTCTGGCCTGAAAAAAGACCTTGTGGTTTCTAAAAACTGGCTCTAGCACAAACGTCCATCTGTAGCGAGTTGAAAACTCGTGCATGTTTGGAGATGACCCCTGATTACATCATCAAAAGTCTTGCTACTGTGTTGCTTAGCCGGGCCATATGCTTGCTGCATCAGTGAGTGTCTCTCCCCTGGGGCTTTCACAATGCCCCCTACCATTCAGTGGGGTTTTCAGAGTCCGACTGCTGGTCTACATAACCCTCTTATTCTCTTTTCTAGATGGTTTATTCTGTACTTCTTTGTTATTTATTATCGTTTGGAATCCAGCTTACATAAAGGTTGGTATCAAAAAGATGTGGTATTACTGCTTACTGAGGTATTAAAGGGAAATGCAGAAGTCTTGACTAAAGCATTGGTTAAAAAGGACCAGACAGTGTTTACATGATGGAAGACACCTTGCTTGCCTTAAACCAAACGTGCACAACTGTAACACCGAGAACTGCATTTTTTTGGGTAACAAACCTGACTCTGTTCAAAATAGCGAAGCTACTATGGCAACCTGACCAGCTGTGACCACTCCGATCCTGTTTTCATGGCTGATGTTGGCAGAATTATTGCTCGGGTTACAGTCGAAGGGGAATTCCACTGATTTTTCACAATTGCTGCAGATGTAAACAAAGTCATTCACGGTATTTCAACATGAGAGGAACTTACTGACTCGGATTTCTTTACAGTGGTGGTGATGGGAACCAGGGGTCGCCATGACTACAACACACACTGCAGAAAATGGTATCTTGGCAAATGAAATTATCTTAAATATAGTCAATAAATCTGATATTGTTGTAAGCTTATTTTAAGATTATTTAACTTATTTCCAAACATGTTTTTTTGATTTTATCAAGTAACTTAATCTCACTATATTGGCAGATAAGTTTGCTTGTTTTAAAAAATGTACTTATATAGTATAGTGAGATAATGTTACTTGATAAAATTAGTTAAAACAGGTAAAAAATATCTAGAAAGTAGCTTGATAACCATATAATAAGTGCACAACCATCTCAATAAGAATGCATAGATTGACTAGAATTAAGATAATGCATGCTATTTTTTGCAGTGCAAATATAGCCATTTCATTTACTACCAAAATCAGCAGTGAACCTACACATGTCTGAGTTTTTATATGGAATGATGATGCTGGTGAAATAGTGGAAAATCTGAAGAAATAAGTGTTTTTAGGGACTATTTTGCCTCACGAGGCCTTGTACATTCCCCTCTGCCATGAATGGCCTTTAAAAATATATGTTTTAGGCCATATCCTTTACTCAAAACCTCAGTAAACAGTGTCTCAATCATCAGGCAGTGAATTCAGAACCATTTCATGTAGTAACTTTCAGTGAGGGAGCTTTTAGAGGTGGACGTCTGGTTCCTATCACCACCACTGCGAACAATTCTGACTGAGCATTTCACACCAAACCGCTCTGAATGATTTTGTTTGCATTTTAACAGTTTACATACGCAGTAATTTAGAAAAATCCCCCATTAAAAACAGCTCTTTGTACTTGTGAGTGAAGTTAGCCAAAAGTTTAAGTGTGGGTTTATTAAAACAGGGTGCATTTTACTGTTAGATGAAGTTGTCTCTATTGTTGTGCCATTATCTAAACGCCATCGCTTCTATATCACGGTACTCTGCTTTTCATTTTCTCTGGCAGAATGTTAATCTATTCCGTTTTTCTCCTTTCCATTTCCTCCAGTTGATTTCCAGAGATGTTTTCTGCGAACACGGCCCATAATGTGAAGCGTTTGTTGTTGTACAGAAGCCTCATTTTGTACTCGCAGATTTATATGACCTGGACGCAAACGATTTGCGGACGCTGAGCGCGTCGCCCATTCTCATTCATCCATCCACTCTTTTTAAACGGCAAAGATGTTTCATAGTCGTCTTATAGGATAGGAAGAGAATTCTAGCTCTCTAGCGTCAGCATGCAAATTCTAGTCGTGAAAAGAGAACATTTTATATGGAGACGCATGTCCTGGCCTTGAAAGCACTTTGAGTCGTGTTTTTGTTGATTATATTGTGTATGTACAAATAGCCTAACCATGAGAAAACAGTCTGTGAATAAGGAGAAAAAAAAAAAGAAAGAAAATTCTTTACTCATGACTAATGGATGTTTTATTGGTGATAGACAGTTAAACTATCTCTAGCGGAAAAGAACGTTTGCACTGATATCCTCTTCAAGCTGCTAATGCACATTGAAATATTCAATGAAATTTTACGATCGGGTTTATAATTTGATGTCCTATAATATAAACGGCATTAGCTACCTTATAGCTCATTATTCCAAAAAAGGGTGAGTGCACGGTTCTATTTGGTCGTGTGCATTAATTACTCAGAGACTGTGAGTCAGAGTGGGTGTCTTGGGTGGCACCCGGTGCTGCCTGGCACGGTTTCAGCAGGCCGAGCAGGTCCTGCAGGAGCTCAGTATGCTACTGTCTGTTCTCAGTGAAGGTTTGTGTTGTGTTGTTATGCATCAACCTGCACTTATGTAAAGAGAGTTTTCAATAAATGATGATATGCTAAATATTGTTGCTTCATTTGTCTTCTGTGACTTTCTTATATGCTGATACACCGATCAGGCATAACATCATGACCACCTCCTTGTTTCTACGCTCATTGTCCATTTTATCAGCTCCACTTACTATATAGGTGCACTTTGTAGTTCTACAGTTACAGACTGTAGTCCATCTGTTTCTCTGATACTTTGTTAGCCCCCTTTTACCCTGTTCTTCAGTGGTCAGGACCCCCATGGACCCTCACAGAGCAGGTACGATTTGGGTGGTGGGTCATTCTCAGCACTGCAGTAACACTGACGTGGTGGTGGTGTGTTAGTGTGTGTTGTGCTGGTCTGAGTGGATCAGACAGAGCAGTGCTGCTGGAGTTTTTAAACACTGTGTCCACTCACTGTCCACTCTATTACACACTCCTACCTTGTCAGTCCACCTTGTAGATGTAAGGTCAGAGACGATAGCTCATCTGCTGCTGCACAGTTTGCGTTGGTCATCCTCTAGTCCTTCATCAGTGGTCACAGGACGCTGCCCACAGGACGCTGTTGGCTGGATATTTTTGGTTGGTGGACTATTGTCAGTCCAGCAGAGACACTGAGGTGTTTAAAAACTCCAGCAGCACTGCTGTGTCTGATCCACTCAGACCAGCGCAACACACACTAACACACCACCACCACGTCAGTGTTACTGCAGTGCTGAGAATGATCCACCACCCAAATAGTACCTGCTCTGTGAGGGTCCATGGGGGTCCTGACCACTGAAGAACAGGGTAAAAGGGGGCTAACAAAGTATGCAGAGAAACAGATGGACTACAGTCTGTAACTGTAGAACTACAAAGTGCACCTATATAGTAAGTGGAGCTGATAAAATGGACAATGAGCGCAGAAACAAGGAGGTGGTCATAATGTTATGCCTGATCGGTGTATAAATATATGGGTCATTCTAATGAATTAGTTCGAAGCCAGAGTTGAAAAGATATTTGGGACTTTTAACTGATCTTGGACTTTAGACTAAAATCCTTTTGCTTTGAGTGACTCTAAACCTTAATTATGTTTATTTTATTAGATTGGATGAGATTAGATTCAACTTCATCATTGTGCAGAGTTCAGGTACAGAGCCAATGAAATGCAGTAAGCTTCTAACCAGAAGTGCAGGAAAGTAAGCAATGCTGTAGTTACAATATGTCCAATTAAAAGATGGTAGAGTGGTAAACAATATATAGATATGCAAATATAAATTTAATATACATATACAGAGTGAGTGGAGAGAATGCAAATGTAGGTAGTATGTACCGTGAGAGCAGCATATCACTGTTGTCAGTAGAAAACCTCTCCAAATCTCCAAAATGATGACTTTACAGGAGAAGGAAAAACCTACTTTACTTTTAATGTGAGTCAATGGAACCAGACCTTTTTCGAAGTCCTTTTGGGCCGTTTCTTTTGGTCCATTCCTCGTGAAATTCACACACAATGTAAAGGGCAACAGGCATATTCAAATTATGTCAAAAACTGAAAAACAAAAATAAATGATGAAAATAAAGTGATACGAATGCAGAGTAAAAAACAGTTACTGACTGTGCAAATATGAATAGTGTAATAATACTAAGATATAAAGTACAGTAACAGTGCAGTGAGTGCAAAGATGCATTTAAACAAATTAAATATTCTATTCTGTCACTCCCCAATCAATCATAACTAACATAACAAACACCTTTTGGACTTTTTAGCGACTTGGACTTTAGACTAAGGATGCTTTCACACCTACCTCGTTTGGACACTTATACAATGTTTTATGAGAGGATGAGAGAGAGACGATATGACAGGACAGGAGAGCGAAACTGCAGCAGCAGAATATAAATGTAGTTTAGTGGCAACAAAATCAATCTGTTCATTTTTCTCAATTCAAATGGAAAAGGGTGCCCACCTGACTAACACCACACGGACATCAGATGCTCCTCTACGAACCAGGACGCAGGATTGTCAGAATGCAGGTTTGTTTTGCAAAGTTCTTTAATGCGCTCACAAAATTGCGAAGTGAAAACATCAGCTGTGTACAATGCAACAAAAACATGAACCTTCAGGTGTGAAAATGCCCTAAAACCCTTTTGCTTTGAGGGACTCTAAACCTTAATTATGTTTATTTTGTTAAAACAAAACTTTCCATTTTGTCACCACCAAAATGATCGTAACACTACCAAACTTTACCAGATTTACATTTAGCAGACAATCCTATCCGGATTGACTTGGAATTTGATACTTATTACACAGGTAGGTGAAGGTAGTGTTAGGAGTCGTGCCCAAGGACTCTGATTGGTGTAGTGTAGGGTGTTTACCCAGGTGGGGATTGAACCCCAGTCTACAGCGTAGAAGGCAGAGGTGTTACCCACTACATCATACCAACCAGATGTTACAGCAGTGACTGTTTTGGTAGTGACAATTTTAAGCAGCACTCAAAAACACAGCCAGTATATGACCAGCAAACACAGCTTTGAACAGCTGAGCACACATAAGATCATAATATTTTTCATTAAAACACATGTTTAGTGGAGTCTTTGGTAATTAGTTTTCCCTGTTTAAAGGTGCAGATCTGGGGTTCATGGTCATAGAGTATTATGGTAAACTGGGAGTGTTGGTGCCGTCGTCCCGCTGCTCTCACTCGCTCACTCAGGTTTGTTTGACGGTGGAGCAGAGGGGCGCCGACATCTCAGAGAGCCTCATGACTCTGTTAGCTTTCTGGTTTCTCCCTCTTAGTGAGGCTGTAATAACTAGACCTGCTGGAGTCTCTGCTGCTCTGTTACACTGTAATCTGTGATCAGTCACTCTTTACAGAACTGACTCTCTGTGTGTTTCTTCTTCATTGCTGAGTTGAACAGCTGACCATCCTGTGGGTCTGATGGTGTTGCTTCTTCTGCCTTGATCATGTGCCACTGCTCGCCAGCCTTCTGGACCGTTTTGACCACCATTGAGCTTCACGGTGTACAACGCTGTGCAAACCTCACCTGCATGAACTGACCCTCCTGATGCTGCTGCTGCTGCTGCATAAACTCATCTAATTAACCATTGCTCCACCTGGTTTTCCCGCTTCTGTATTTTAATACAGGTGTGGACCAGAGGAGGAGGATGGGTTCCCCTTTTGAGTCTTGGTTCCTCTCAAGGTTTCTTCCTCTTGCTCTTAGGGAGTTTTTCCTTGCCACTGTCACCACTGGCGACACTCATGGTGGTTTGGACCTGGATTTTTCTGTAAACTGCTTTGTGACAACACCTGTTGTAAAATGTGCTATATAAATAAACTTTAACTTGACTTAAAACACTAAAAAGTACTTAATTACAGAAAATATGACGATTCTTAATGTTCCACACTGATTTCCAGACTTTGGGACACATTTACTTCAAAACAATGGGATCTAACTGCTCACCATGTGGCCATGAGGGACAGGGATGCAGCCTCACTTCTTGCACTAAAATGCAGGGGTGTGGCTAAAATAAGGCTCCGAAACTTGTGTTTCAGTAGTGACATGAAAACTTTTTATCTTAAAATTAAACTCATTAAAAATCTTTTAACTTCACTTTAAAAGAAATAAAAAAGATCCTAAAAAACTAGTAAGTATTATTTCCCAAGTGTAATTTTAGGGGTTATGGTTTGGGACAGACTCCTCCCAATAGAAAATACCCAGTAAATGATGATTTTGTGTATATTTAGCTTATTACTATCTCAGTTCACACATTGGCTTTAAATAGATCAGAACAGAATCCTTGACAAAGTGTACAATCTGAATATTTCATTGTTTTTTAGTAGTTTTGTGGGACCGCAGTTTGAATAGAATGAGTTGAATGGTCCTTAAACATTCAAATTATTCTTAATCTGTACATTGCACCCCTCGCTGTGTAGTTATACTGCAGACAAATTGCTATTATACCCAAAGAAACTGCCCTGATTGCTCTGATAAGCATCATTGTGTGCTGATGGTTATAAAGTGTGGAGGACAAATCACTGATGATTACATTTGCCAATTGTGCACTAATGAAGACAAGTTATTTGCATTGATCTGGGTGGATTTTGCTGGCATTGAACTGTAAAGGCACATTTGTCTGCTTTAAAAAGGAACCTTACATCAAATAGGATTTAAGTTTGCTTTGTTTATATCAGCTCTTTAGCTGAGACGCCGGGCACAGAGAGCAGAATACGGCACCGGTAACGGTAAAGGATGAATAGCTGTAAAGAAATGCTTTAGGATGGAGATCATTTGGCATGGCTTCATTTGCATAGTTCTAACTGGCCCCTACTGGATCTAATACCCAGTCAGCACCTGATTAGCAATGTTAGTTTTAAGGGGCTCACAGTAGGGCAGACCAGGGTGGGCTGTAACACCACCAGGTTTGCCAATCAGAAAAAAAGCTGCATGGGTGTTATCATTACTGCACATCTCCACTTAAACCCTGAGCTGAGTGGAGAAGTTTGAAGACTTTGACCCAACCCCATTTCACCCCTCGCCCTACCAGCTAGCTCTACCCCTCTGTTTTGCGTGTTCCCGTCTAGGGGTAGGGTGTCCCGATTCTTGTTGAGATAGAGGGGGAGGGTGAAGTGTTTGGGCTACATGACCCTCCAAATGGCGGATTTTCAGAGACTCCAAACAGAGAGTTATGAGAAAAAGAAAAGCCGGCAAGATGGAGAACAAGAGACCAAAGAAACCCACAAATGTGAGAATTTTCTCAGTTAAAAAATTACGATAATCATTGTTTTATCTTAATTTGATGTCGTTTCAATGTATTATGGTCATTTTCTTCATAACAAGCATTAAAAACCACTAGTAGTGCTGATGTCTCAGTAGCTAACTAACTGCAGCAGTTACATTCTGGCAGCTCAGGCAGCAGAACTGCTGCTCCATTTAAGGTGGAACGGGAAAATTCGAAAAAGAAGCTGGTGAATATCTGACTTCAGCTTCATATCACTGAAGAATTAGGGGGGTGATAATCAATAATTGCCCCCTCTTTGAAGTCATATGATTCCCTAAGTGTAACTAAAGCCCAGCAGTGAGGAGCTGAACTTTACCCTCCTCTGCTGTCACTGCAGACTGGCAGGGTCGCCTACAGAGCAGCGCTGGTAGCTGTTAATGAAGTGATGCTCTTTTATATTTGAGGGTCCCATTTCAGAGGGAAGATTTCAACAACTACCCCTGTAACTCAGTTCCAAGGGGCAAGAAGACACTCAAGAACAAGGGGTAGGGCTAAAAATAAGAAATGGGACTGGGCCTTAGTATGAAACTGTGATGAATCTATGCAACAAAACGTGATTTCGAAGCAATAAAGCAAAATCTCATATTTGGATTAAAGCTTGGTTAGCACTCATACAGATGGAGGTTAAATGTTCTAACTGATTCCCTTCTTTTCTACACTCTTAAAAAAGTGGGTTCCAGGGTTCTTTAGTAAAGGGAATGATTTAAAACCACGAGTTCTATATAGAAGCATTTTATGCATATTTGGTTGTTTGCATGGTGAAACGGTTCTTCAGATTGATAGAGTATGGGTTGCATGTGGTTCTATATACAGCCTTTTTGAAAATGGTTCCAATTAGCTCCAAGAAGGGTTCTGCTATCATTACAAGCATGACATCCCCAGAAGAACCCTTTGAGATGGTTCTTCAAGGGTTCTTTAGTTAAGAAAATGAAAACTTACATATACAGTAAGCAAGCGTTTATTTATATTTCTCTTCAATTAAAACCATTTTTGATGCTTAATTAAACCTATTTTGGAGGTTACCAATGGTGTACTATTTTGGGGGCGTCCCATCACTTTATGATAAGAACCATATTTAACAACTGAAGTGAACTATACATAGACAGACGCTGAGATAAAGGCGAATGTACGTAAAGCACAGCGGCTTCTCTGGGCTCAGCAAAAACAGTGCTGAATGTTGGTTTACAGCCAAAAGGCATTTGTCTCACTCTTTCAGCCGAGCTTTCAACACATCTTACCATGAGCCTGTTTCGCATGATGAGTGGAGAGGGGAATCTCAGGATGATGTACTGAGAAAATGATTACTGTACTCATAATTCTTTGAAAAGGAACCAGGTTTTTATTACGCGCAGTCGGATGCTCTTCTCTTCCTCTTGTCACGAGGGTAAAGTTTGCTTCTTATTTGCCAGCTTCTGATTCGACTTTCTGTTCCACCTTAAATGATGCACCAGTTACCTTAATGAAGTGCTGGCACAAGAACGAAGCTGCAGCACCATTTAAGGTGGAATGGAACATTTGAATCAGTAGCTGGTAAATAAGAAGTTCAGCTTCACCCAGTTTTCCACAACATTCTGCAAAAAATATTGTTTGTTTTTGTTTCTTTTACTGTTTCTAATCAGTGTTTATTGCAGCCTTAATCATGCAGAAAACGTCAAATCTGTCAAAAGCTGGTTCCAAGCATTTCGACCCTCACAAGAGTCGAACATTTCGGAAAGCATTACGGCCGAGCATTGGCCAGGAGCTGACCACAACTCCCAGACGTGTTGGAGTCGAAGAACAGATTCTTTTAGAACCAACTCCTCATCACTACTTGTAGCCTAAGACTGCGGCGCTGCCTGAAGCAGCTGGCTGAGCGAGGGGAAGTGTGGGCAGTTCGCATGGAAAGCTGGCTAGTCTCTAAGCTAGGCTAATAGCTAACCCTAAAAGACTGGCTTTTCCTTCCGCTCTCTTTTTTTCCGTATAACTCATTAACTCTTTACAATCTGGTGTCACTCCTTGAACAACAAACTAGACTGACTTTCCTCAGACTGAGACATGCCACACGGCAGGTGAGAGAATTGCATGTTTTGCACTGTATGTGACATTATTTGTGTATAATTAATGACAGTAATGACAAAACGTATTCCTTAAGCTGGACGTTCACTACACGACTTTTAAAATCTTAAGAGATTTCTGAAACAGAGAGCATCACAAACTTAACGTCAGTTTGTCACAGAATTTCTTGTCTTTTTGTCGTGAGGCGCTCACACTAGAATAAGAACTCAAACTCCCAGATCTCCTCAGATCACACGACACACACAGAGCTGAACTTACTGGACCTATTTGTGCTTTTGTGTGCAGCAAAAGTGCAAACTGGGGATTAATATGTGATGAGAAGCACTGATATCACAGTGAGAGCTGGAGAAATATTTTACTACAAACTGGCAGCTGAGCTGAAACTGTAGAGAGTGACCTGATCTGGATCCACATTATAAACATGATATCGGCTCTTATCTGCCTGTGTTTTACATGCAGCTCCTCTGTCTCCACTCCGCTGTTCACGTACGAGACATGTTTCTCTGCTTTTCCAGCTCTCTGATTCGCAGTTTGAATCACTCATTGAATGAATGTCTGACCTTCTCTCACTGCAGGACTCGTGAACATTTTGAGTCATAATTATCAAACGTTTGATAATATCGGAGGGTCTCTGATCCCTTCAGAGCAGATCGGAGGGCTAAAGATTCACTCATTCCTCTCACACTACAGATCATCTGCACCGACAGTCACTTCCGAACGAGCTTCCAACCTGGAGAATCACTTTAGATTGTGAAAATTTGTCGCAAGGGGCAAATCGGACTTAAAATTGTGTAGTGTAGGCCCAGCTTAAGACTATCGAATGTCAATGTACCAGTATATAACCCACTACTATTCACACTACACTTGTTGTGTGCAGGAACCGTGTGGATAGTACATTTGGGCGAGCAGAAAACTGTGTAAAGTTCACTTTTGGCCAAATCTTTCTGTAAAAAAAAAAGCTTTGCTAATAATAATTAGCACAGAATCAACATTCTCTGCATACCAATAACAGAAAAGGAAAAGGACTTGGGGGAAGGTTAAAAAAGAACATTTATTTATAAGTCAAGTCAAGTCAGCTTTATTGTCAATACTACAATATGTACAGGACATACAGAGTATTGCGTTACTCTCAGAGCCCATGGTGTAGCAATAACATTAAATAGAAAGTAAACAGGAAATGTGTGAATTTAAATAGACATAAAAAACACTAAACACTAATCGTAAAAATAAACACTAATTGTAGAAAAATAGAATAATAAAAAAATATATAAATATAGAAGGTCCTGAAATTAACACTAAAGTGACATGAGGCACATACAGATTAAGGTCTGTGGGTATAAGTAGTGCAAATATAAACAGTAGTGCAATTAGACTGAGCTTATGGAGCAGTTAGGAAATAGGCAATCTACAAATGTATTCAACAGAAGCAGTACCTTAACAGATTTACCTCTGTTTCAGTATTTGAATGTTTTCGGTTTGGTTATGAGGTCATGCAGTTTTATACATCCGGGCCTCTAGGGGGAGCCAGTTCATCTTAAAGTGTCTCTAGTATCCCATGAAATGGTGGCAAAGTAGAAGTTGAGCAGCATGGTGATACTAACAAACAAGCATCTGTTGTTGTGGAGGAGCCCAATACTGTTCAACCTACACAGGCCTTTGTTTGAGGAACCTACCTTCCCTTTTCATTCACTCAGTGTTTTGATCGTTTTTTCTAAAACTGAACTTTGTTCTGGGTGCAAACATTGTGTTGAGGGTTGGTTGAGGCTCACACTAAGGTTAACGTCAGCCCATAATTTCAGCTGTAAATTCATTTCAAAATACCTGTGTTTGCTGAAAAACTTTTCGGTGCTTATTTGTGAACTGCTGGTGACAAGAGAGGCATGTAAAAGGAAGAACCTGGTAAAAATCAAGGAAGTGGTGTAACTGACGTTCTTCCATTGGATTAACTCTTCACTGCCCAGCTTCCTTCTGTTCTCTTAGGGAACTTCCAAAAAATGACTCGTTTGGCTTCTCTTTTTGATTTTTATCATGCTTTGGGACTCTTGAGTGAGGCCTCAGGCCCACATGAACTCAATTTGACTTTTCTCGTCTTTTCGTATTTGGGTGATTCTACAGAAATGTCCACTTTTCTGTCTCTCCATTGGAGTCACTGGTGTTACTGATCCTCATTGGTGTTACACATAATAAAGGAACACCAGAGACATTTTAATGAACAATGCATTTTACAGAATGGCTGCTGCAGAGCATCAAACCACATGTTGTCAGTCATGGAATATCCACTAAAATATGAAATTTAATCCATTTGTGTTCTATTTTTTCACAGTTACCTCAGAATAAAGTCGGTCACACCAGTGACTTCAGCTAAAAACTTCATATGAAATCATGAGCTAAATGAGAAAATCTCTGATAACTGAAAGACACAGTGGACTCACCATGTGCTTTTCTTCATAGATCCTCAGAAAACAGGTAAAAGGAAGTCGAGTGATGTCATCAGTGTGACTTTTATTTCAAAATAAGAGATTTTTTGTTATGCAGTAACACCAGTGACACGACTCCTGGGGACAACAACTTTCATTATATATTTTATAATATTTATTTGACATTTTTTTAAAATGTCATTTAAATCATATATTTCATAGTCATGTATAGATTATTGTAGTTAAAATTGCAAAAAAACCTTTTTACTTCAAAATATGTCCTCAGCCTTCACACATGACTGTGAGGACGAGCTCTTCTGAGGTGCTTGGAATTCTAGATAATTGATTTAAAAACCAATATTGCTAAATTGAGGCTCAAGAAAGTGTTATTGTTAAAATAACTTATTGTTTTATTTTAAAATATAAATAAATTGTAACCCCAACATGTTTTTCAAGTGTAATATATCTGTAAACGCTAAGGACACAAAAGTGGACGTTTCTGTAGAATGACCCATTTGTGTGTGGGTTAAAGGAATGTTTCTTTTGTCTGTGTAGAGGTGGGCTTATCTCATTTACATTGCATATTCACCATTCCATCATTTCAGTAACACCAGAAAAAAAGGTACACCATCTTTGTTGTATTACTTATTTGCTTGTTCATTCAGAGTATAGTCCAAAACATTCTGGCTCCCTGCGTTTTATATAGCTCCATTGGGAAAGGGGTCCTGCTGGGTGTTGTAGTATGTCAGTGTTTCCAGAATCTTAATGTATTTAATGGCATCAGCCCAAAAACAAATCATTGCTGCCTTGTCATTATAAAATCTGGCTGTAGTCTGAAAACAAAGTTTGCTAAAGCTACTCCTAGATTGGAGTACAGAGAGGTTTTGTATTTGAATCACACAAAAGAAGAAAATATACTAGGAGTCCTTTTCCGTGCTTGAAGAGCTTCCTCAGAACTACTCATCCTCTTCTTCACTTCCCTCCACAGAATTTAAATGACATGGTAAAGATAAAAGGAACAGAAAAGCTCTTAAAAGGCTATGACGCCCAAGGTCTGGATAGTGGAAAAGTGGTCCTCTGAGCAAGGAGAAAGCAAAACGGATGAGGATGAATGATGTTCCCCCGAGAACGGCCAGCGCTGTGTGAGTCATTATACTCTTCTGGAGATTATGAACCGGAGCTGCTGTCCTGCTGGAGCCTTTAACCACTCTTAATGCATGGATTAGGAGCCGGCTGAGAGCGTGTAGAGGAGCTCTGCACCTTTCTGAGCTTTTCGTCTTTAAAAAGGTTGTTCATGCTTACACATCACAATAACAAACATGCTGTTTACCACTGAAAGGTTCTTTGGGGAAACAAAAGTTGTCATCGCTCCAGAGAACGCTTTTGGAACTTTTATTTTTGTGGGGAATCAATTTTTTAAAAAATATCTGTATAATTCAGTAGTTGAGAGGTAAACAGAGTCATTCAGGTTTGATGTGAAGTGGTTCCTTACAGTGGTGGTGATAGGAACCAGGGGTCACCATGACTACAACACAAATATAGACATTTTATTTACTATCCAGAACCACCAGTGAACCTACATGAGTCTTCTGAGTTTATATTGAATGTTGATGATGGCAAAATAGCAATAAATCTGAAAAAATACGTTTTCTTTGGGGACTATTTTGCCTGCATGTATCCCTTCACCATAAATTAACATATAATAACAATGTTTTAGGCCAAAACCTTCTCAAAACTATCATAAAACAGTGTCTTGGGCATCAGGCAGTGAATTCATAACCATTTCATGTAATAACTTTCTGTGAGGGAGCGTCTACAGGTGGATGTCTGGTTTCTAAATGCAGTGGCTGTATTTATCTGTGTGACATAAGGAGCTCACAGAGAAAGCACTAAGATCATGTTTGAAGTGTGTACTAATATATGGCTTTAATATATGATTTTAATAACAACAGCAACACACTTTGGTCTGAAACACCTTGGAGCACTTTTCTCTCTCAGAATGGCGTCAATGAGGATGAGACGAATGGAGAACTGACACAAAAAGAAAGCCTTCAGTACAAAAACAATATTATGACCTTTTTTCTTTTCGGAAAATAAGCTCATTCCAAATTTTATGCCCCAGTACGTTCCCAAAAGGTTGAGACAAAAGCATGTTTATGGGGCCACTGTCATATTTTGTGCTTCATAATGTGCCACCCGTGTCTGAGGAGGGGAACAGTTCTGGACTGCAGGTACATCTAATACCCCCTTCTCTCGCACCCAATACCATGGTAAACCTTGACTTTTGAACTTTATCCTGGCAACAGTCTGGGTGGTCCTTTTCTTCTCTGGCCTGGACAACACAACGTCCATTATTTCTTTAAACAATCTGAAAGACCGACTTGTCAGGTCACAGTACGTTTCCACTAGCCACGTTTACATGCAGCCTTAAAATCTGTTAATAATCCGACTAATAACTCAATCGGAATAGAATACGTCCATGTAAACACCTCACTCAGAATAGACTAGTCCGATTGAGGCCATTCAGAATACAGTTTATATCTGATTGATCGAGGTGGGTAATCCTGTAAATAATCTGTTAAATAGAAGAACAATATCCGTGTAAACACCTGTATCTGATTACATTCCCTTTCGGGAAGTTTAAGTCCGTTCTGATCGTGTTCGTCGCGTCGTAGTGAAAGTTTATACCGTTCAACATGGCGGAGCAGAAACTGGTCTGCAGAGGAGACGAAGTTTATGCTCTGATCTTTAAAAGACGGCGGTGGGACGGACGTCCAGCTTATGTGTCTCAGAACACGACGTCTTCCTCTCGGCCTTCTTTAATAAGGACACGTGAAGGACGTTTTCCTGAGTCTGACATCATTTTAAAGCTGTTAAAAACACAAGCGCTGCTCACTGCTGCTCGTCTCACTCTGACTGGACTCACGTGATGCTGGTTGTCGTGGTAACGCCTACACTAAGTGGTTCTCTACGCATGAGCATAATTTTGGATCAGATTACTTGTAGTGAGAATGTAAACGGAGATGTGGAGTAGAGTGAGAATAAACACCTCAGTCTTCATCTATAATCAGAATGTATTCAATCAGATCGACAAAAATCTTTGCATGTAAACACAAACACTGAGTATCAGTTCAGATGAGCTGAAGCTTGTTGTTGATGTATGCCTTCAGCTGTGCATACCCACTTAAAAATGATGGTTCTTCATGCGTCCTTTAGCAAACAAAATTGTTCTATAGAGAACCATGGAGACTCAGAGAACCCTTTGCATGATTAAAGGGTTCTTTAGATTGATGCACATTGTGCTGTAGATGGTTCCGTATAGCATCCCTTTAGAAAATGGATCTATATAGCACTGAAAATGGTTCTGTTATTGTTCTGATGTCAAGCTTGTTACAATAGTAAAACCCTTTTTGGTGCTATATAGAACCCTTTACAAAAACATTCTATAGCACATTCTCCATCAGTCTGAAGAACTCCTTCACCATGCTGTCACACATTCAACAGCCTCTAGCAAAGAACTGGACTTCATCTCCCAGACTCCTCTGGGAGATCACATGACGGAGCAACTTCCCTCCGACTCGGACTCAGACACGGACTCCATTTCCCACAATACAGTGGGGACTCATGTGACTTCTGACTCCTGCTCGCGCACCAATCAGCGCTCTGCATCTCCAGAATACTAACTGGTGTCACCTGTGTTTCTGATCACATGACTAGTTAGTTTACTTTAAAGCCCGGGCTTCAGATAGACTAAGTGCGAAGTATTGTATCCTTGTGATCTACTGAGTGTTTGTATATTCTTGCCTGTTTTTTCCGTTTATTGACCACCATTTTGTATTTTTGACTCTGCCTTACCCCTTTTGTGCCTTTGCCTGTTTGGACTAACCTGTGTTTTTGACTTCCTTGCCTGTTTTTGTGACCTCGTTTTTTGCTCTGCCCGTTTGCTTTGTTTGCCTGATTATATTAAACTTGTCATTCTTCTTACATCCGCGAGCGTCTGTATTCTGCTGCCACTTCACACATGCAAAGCACCATTTAAACATGTAAAGGGGTCTTTGAGTGTTCCTGGTTCTATATAGAACCATTTTCGTTACTGAAAAACAAAGAGAAATCTTTGTGAAGTCTGTAGAACAGTCTTGCATTTGTAAATTGTGCCTCAACCCATCCTCACTCATAGAGGACTAGGCCTGTCCTTGATGCTCGGGTCTAAAAGGAGGGAACAGTACTGAGTAAGAACACCTCACGTCTGCAAGTGTCATGTTTCTCAGTACAAAGAGCTGTTGAGAAGTTGAGAACGTAAAACATTAAATATCTTGTACTGTTTTCTTTTAAATGTAGGTCAAAGTAGGTTCATAAATCACTACTCTCTGTTTTTATTTCACATACTGTGCCCCTTTAATTTAAATAAAGTGCATTTCCAAGAGACAAAACATGCTTTTTATTCTTTACATTTTCATTTAGACTTTAATTTAGCATTTTCTAAACATTCAGTGTAAAATGAATCCGCCCACAGCTACGCTAATTGATCTCTGTGTGAGGGCTAGTGCCGCTTATTAGTCACCACATCACACACAACCAAACAAAGAAAGCTTTTATTTATTCAAACATTTACTTATTATTTTCATATACTTAAGCATTTTCTGCTGTAAGCCTATGATACAAGTAGTAGTTTCTCTATATTATTATCATTGTGAAATGAAGCCACCCAGAGCTATGCTCATTTGTCTTTGTGTGAGGGTTAATGCCACCAAACAAAGAAAAGTATTAATGTATTTATTCAAACCTTTACTTTTTACTGAGTAAGACTTTGATTGTACCAACACTTTCACTTAAGTAGGAGTTTCTTGGCACGTTTTCCAGCTCTGCTCAAAACACAGCACAATTCTACAAGTCCAAAAGTTTGCAAAATAAACTGCTGACTGGAAAATAAACTGATACACTATAAAAAATATTAAACATTTGGCAGCAGAGGTGCCAGAAAACATGAACAATTCAAATGAACAGTAAATAATTGAGAGTAAAAATTAGTAAAATTAGTCATTACATTTAAATACTGCCTTCAACTGTAATTCTGCACTTTTACCAGGTCAACAGTTATTCTAAAATACAGTATTTTATCTTAGTAATAGCAAACATAAACACAAACGTGAAACAGTGGTGATCACTTGTTTCTGTGAACTTACATTCTGTTTCTGTGCTTTATTTACATGCATGTCATCTTTTTTTCAATAAACAGGTATTGACTATTAAATTTAACAGTACTTTGACCGTGAAACCACTTTCTACAGTGTAGTGTATTTATAAGAGACAGGAAGAAGGAGGTTAATGTACTTAAATCAACAGTGGAAGGTAACAGACATTATCCAAGTAAATCAAGCTTTAACTTCAGTTGATCATTATATATTATATCACCGCTGTTAGAACGAAACCTTGCATCTCCATTTTTGGCATTTTTCAGTTTTTGACATAATCTGAAACTGTCTGTTACTCTTTACATTTTGTGTAAATTTCATGATGAATGGACCAAAAGAAACGGCCCAAAATGACTTGTAAAAAAGTCTGGTTCCATTGACTTACATTAAAAGTACAGTATGTTTTTCCTTCTCCTGTAAAGTTACCATTTCGGAGTTATGAGGTTTTGTTCTCAGCGATATGCTTCTGTATTGTTTTCTTTCATTGTTTTTCTACAGGTTCAGTTTGTTACATTTATAAGCCATTTAAGACAAATTCAGATGAATCTTGTAGGAAATCACGGTTTAAAAGTGAGCACGTAATGCATACACTGGAGGAATTAACTCTGTTGACTTAGTCTTTCACTGCAGGACTTCCTCATATGTTAATAATGCAGTGCTCATTGGTGAGTGAATAATTCAGCTCTTGCTACTTTCTGAGCTGGTCACTTCATCAAAGTCTCTGACACGACAGGACATAATGTCAGTCCCCTTCACTGAACCATGCTCAAGCATGTGTGATGTTCTGGCACTTTCTTAGCGTACAGTGCATCTCCTGCAATTTAAAAACGAAGTATGAATAATTACTACAGCTTTATGTGTGAAAAGATTTATTATTTCCAGCATACAGAACTGTAAAAAAGTCAGAGATCACCCTCAGCTTATTTATATTCAA
Organism: Colossoma macropomum; assembly: GCF_904425465.1. NCBI lineage: Eukaryota > Metazoa > Chordata > Actinopteri > Characiformes > Serrasalmidae > Colossoma > Colossoma macropomum. The sequence continues at coordinate 3,209,186 of NW_023494791.1, read as the reverse complement.
TGAAAGATATATTCATTTTTAGGAGATATTTCTGATGAGATTAATCCACTTGCATAAGAAAGCAGAACATCAAAGTGAATTTCCAAAGGAGTTCAAAAAATTGATTAAATCTACAGAGAAAATGTGACTCCTAACAACCACCTGGAAGAGCTGGTAGACACCAAAACTGCCCCCATCAGATAAACAGCACTTAAAGCTTTCATCTCTGAGAGAGAGGAGAAAATCAAGCTGCTTCAGATCTGAAAACATCCACAGGTGTTTCTGTCCATCCTTCCACTGTGAGAAGACGACTCAGCGCTGTGGGTCTGAAAGGATGTGTAGCTGTCAAGAAGAGCCTCACTGAGAAAAGGAGACGGACACATCAAACAAAGAAGCTGAACAATGGACTGACCACCCCAGAGTCCAGACCTCAACGCTACTGAATGTGTTTGAGAAGAGGTGGGTCATAATAAGTTGCATTTACTCCAGTACTTCAGTAAAACATTGATGGATTTGTTCTCGACTGTGTATTTTTAAGTCAGACTACTTTTACTTCTACTCAAGTGTTTTAGTGAGTAGAGGAATCTTTTCCTCAGCTACATTTTAGCCATTCATATTTAGTTACTAATTCCTGTTTTGTGCTTAATTTCATTGTTTTGTTGGTATAAACATCTGCATTGCCTGGTCACACCTCTGACTTTGGAGCTTTAGTATTTTATTTTAGACCAAACGAATTCCAGAAAGAGAAGAATAGAGCCTCACAATCCAGGGCTGCAGCAGCTAATCAGTGTTATCAATAACACCAATAATAAAAAAAACGTTGGCAACAGATCTTGTAATCGATAAGTTTGCTTGTTGATGTTTGTGCTCCCTGTTTACTTCACTTTACTAAAGAAGGAAGACAGGTAGCAGAGACTTTAGAGCAGAGTCATAACTAAGAAAGTAAAAAACATTAGAACTACTAAATTTTAACCTCATCTAAAAAGCTGATTTCCTGTAAGATGTCTAAAACTGAGCTCACCTTTGATGTCACAGCGACTCTTATGCATGAGGATCCAGAGAAACACAATCACGGCAGTAAATGACCAAAGCTCAGCGTGGTGATTAAACCGCAGTAAATCTGTAATTAAAAGTTGCGTGTTGTGATTTCAGCGAGCTCTGTTTTAGTTCAGCAGAATAAACACTGTCGGCTGATGAGATGAGCTGAGCTGCGTTTCCATCTAAACCGTTGTTAGTGTGCTAACGCTCACAGACCTGCTCGTCCTCATGGATACGGATATTTTTTGAAAACATACATTTTACTTCGCGTTTTGTCCTTCTGTCCACACGAAAACAGTGTTTTAGGTCACTGAAACTGAGCTTTTGAATGAAACTCTCCAGGTGGAGATTTTAAAAGCTCCATTTTAAAAAATCCCCCGTTTCTGAAAATGCTGAGGTTCGTTTTTGTTTGGCGAGTGGTGAACATGCTTTACGGTGCAGGCTGCTTCTCTGTGTTCACTTATAGCAGGTTTGATTACATGATGTTACTGACCACACAAACTAATTAATTATCTTTGCTCCATCATTGGAGGAGAAATCATTTGAATAGCAACACAAAGTTCTTGTAGAATCAAACTTCCTCCATAATGGCCCATGAGCTGAAATGAAAGATTTATTCATGCATTATTCCTTTATTGTTTCTGCAACTCCGCCCAATGACAGCTGGGATAGGCTCCAGCACCCCACCGCGACCCAGAAGGATAAGCGGTTTAGATGATGTATGTATGTATGTATGTTTCTGCAACTTTCACACTGACTAAAACAGCTATTTTGAGGGCAATAGAAAGATTTGTTTGAAGAAATGTGTGGGACATAAAATACTCAGTTATTGACGGACTGTATGTTTCCTTTTTCCAATTAATCAATTATGGAGCCATAATAAAGCCATAGTGGACCAGTTAATCGATTATGAACTCATGATAAACTGATTAGTTGATTAAAAAGCCATTATAAAGCCATAATGAACTGATTAAATAATCATAGAGCCGCAGTGAAGCCATAATGAAATGATCAATTGATTATGGAACCATAATAAAGCCATAATGCTCAATTAATCAATTATGCAGCCATAATGAACTGATTAAACAACTATGGAGCCACAATGAAATCATAATGAACCAGTTAATCGATTATGCAGCCATAATGGTGCTATACTGAACCGATTAAATGACTATGGAGCCACAGATAAGCCATAATGAACTGATTAATCGATTATGGAGCCATAATGAACAGATTAATTGATTATGGAGCCACAGATAAGCTGTAATGAACTGATTAATTGATTATGGAGCCATAATGAACTGATTAATTGATTATGGAGCCACTGATAAGCTGTAATGAACTGATTAATCGATTGTGGAGCCATAATGAACTGATTAATTGATTATGAAGCCACAGATAAGCCATAATGAACCAATTAATCAATAATGGAGCAATAATAAAGCCATCATGAAGCAATTAATCAATCATGGAGCCATAATCAATCAATGAATCGGTTATGGAAATCACTGTTAGTTGCAGCCCTGGTACTGTCTTCAGTTCCTGCTGACTGACGCTGGATTCACTCTGCTTCCTCTTCAGTTCTGTAAGTTACTCAGTCCTTAAGTAGTTTTTTGACACAAAGCTTTTGTATTTTTACTCGAGCTGTTATTTGGGAAGGCACCTGTACTTTTACTTGAGCCATTACACATGCACTATTTGAATTACTCCTTCAAAGCAGCAACAACATACTGATGTACTTTATACTACGCACTCCTGTCTTTAGTACTTTGCATAAATATTTTGATTTCTTTTACAGGCTTCTATAATAGATTGTTCCAGTTTAGCACATCAACACACATTTCTATGAACACAAAAATAGAAAAGCTTCAGAAAACAGCTTTATTTAGTAAAAAAGGATTACAGTACAGTATGTAATCAGTACAATATGTAACTGTACTCATGGAAAAAATGACAGTATAATTTTAATGCAATGGTATAAACAAAAAATGTTTTTGTATGAGGTTGTAAAGGATGGGGAGGATGGTTTAAGGATTCTGCCTTCTGTTAGGTTCTAGCCACATCACCTCATCCACATCACAAGCAATGTCATCCCTGGCTAGGCGATGGGGAAAATATCACCTTGCATGCCGTATCCAACCCTGCATTGATTCCACCTCAATGAGTGCGTTTACATGCACTCAATAATTTGACCATAATCGATTTCTGCAGTTATTCGATTATTCAAATGGTCATGTAAGCATTCTAACCGTCTAAGCGTTGGCCCTATCATCAGGAGATCGCGAGTTCGATCCCTGGATGCTACAGCCGTCTGTAGCCGGGAGTCCAAGAGAGCACAACTAGCCTCGCTCTCTCTGGGTGGGTAGGATGGCCCCTCCCTCTCCCTCCATCAGCCAACGCGATGCCAGTCAGCGCAGGCGTCTGTTAGCTGACGTAACAGATCTGGCGGTTAGTGTTCTCCTCCGAGCGCGTTCAGCTGTCCAGTGATGTTGCGTGAGCGGCAGTTCAAAAAGATGCGGTGGCGCTTCACAGGTCTGTGAGGAAGCCTGGGTTAGCCTTCACCCTCTAACGTTGGTAGTATCGTGTGTTTGGGGGAGTCCTGACTAGCGGGTGGAATTGGAGACGACTAAATTGGGGAGAAAATTGTGTAAAAAAAAAATCTGATAAAGACAGCTGGGTTTTAGCTGAGTAATCAGATTTCTCAGTGCAGTCTGCGCATGCACAAGAACTGAGAAACCCGAGAGACGGTGGTAACCGAAATAAGCGAGCAGCGTCACCGCGAGACACAGCAAAATACTGTTGGAGCGGCGCTGAAACCAAACACGAAATAAAGGATTGAAATATTCTTCATCTTCTAGATGATGTTTGTTCATATTTTCAGGAAAAGTGACTCGATGTTTTAAAAAATAGGCACGGCATGAAGTTTGAGTTGTTATGTTATGTTTACATCACGTCTTTGTCTGTGAGTTTATTGGCTGGTTGCAAAGCAGAAATCTGATTACTGTCTGACTCACGAAGACCCAGAGTTTTACATTATCTAATTACTCAAATGCATGTAAATGCATTGATCAGATCACTGACAAAATCTGATTTTATGCGGTTATCGGATTATTAAGTGCATGTAAACGCACTCAGTGTCTCTGCAGGCCTCTTTCATTGCTTGCAGAAGAGGCAGGCGGGCATGTGGTTGCCGGTCATACATTTTCCAACGACAAGCCGAAAAGAATTCCTCAACTGGATTGAGAAATGGGGAATAAGGGGACAAATATAAAACTGTGGAGTTATTGTGGTTGGTGAACCAGTCTCTGACCAGAGCAGCCCGGTGGAAACTAACATTATCCCAGATGACAACAAACCTGGGCTGCTCTGGTCCATCTTGTACAAGTGCATTATGTGGTGCATCCAGAAATCTGATCATGTGTGCATTGTTGTAGGGACCTAGGGTGGTGTGGTGATGGAGAACTCCCTGCAGACTAATGGCAGCACAGAAGGTGATATTTCCCCCTGCTGCCCAGGGACATTCACAATGGCTCTTTGTCCAATTACATTTCAGACCCGACACCTGGGTTTTGCTAAATTGAATCCAGCTTCATCAATAAAATGAACTCATGATGCTGTGCAGCTGCATCAAACTCCAGGACTCCCTGTAACAGAGAATACACACACTGTACTGCGAATATGGTGTAACTCAAAACATGGGACTACAATGGCTATGTTTTCACACAAGGATCGGGTTGGGTGTCAGACACATTCAGTCAAAACTACAAGCTACAAGGTTGTGCAAAAGTCATATCGAAGGTCCTCTCAAATGGAACCCTGTACAGCTGCTTCATGGTAAGTTGGTATTTTTGCAAGATGTGGCAGAGTGTTGATAAACAGACATGGTTGATGTTATGGAATGTGGTGTGATCTGTGATGATTTGCTCTCGAAGTTGATGTAGGTGGATGCTGTGGTTTGCCAACACTAGACTGACAATGGCCAGTTCCTGTTCATGGGTGAAAAGATGTTGCCTTCCACCCTGACGAGGTCGTCTGGCAGTTCTGTAGAAAATGCAAGAACATGACTTCATTGGTTAGGTTCTTTCTTACATCCTGTGCTGTCATACTGTACACAGTACACATACTGTAACATCAAAACTGTATTACATGTCCTTCACATCACTATAGCTACTTTTTGTATTCTATGAGGAACATAAACCTAATATTGTAGGACTAGATTGTATTGTACTGTGATGCACCAATTACATAGGTAGAGTCTAGTGTAGAAAGTTGAAGACATACCTGTTTTCCAGTCTAAATGTCTGTATTATGAATCAAGGATGGTGCCACATTTCCAAAAGTGGTGGGGCAAAACTTACTGCTACAAAAAAAAGTGTCTGGCTGAGTGACAAAATTCAATTAAGCTACTGACTACAATTACCTTTCATGTCATGCTAATGTCATGTCTCTATAAACCTATTCAGAGGTGAGTAGTAACAAGTTGCATTTACTCAAGTAAAATACTGATGGATTTTTACTCTTCTGAGTATTTAAATCATATTACTTTTACTTCTACTAAAGTGAGTAAAGGAATCTTTTTTCCGTGTTATGTTTTAGCCATTTGCATTTAGTTACCAATTCCATTTTTTTGTGTTTAATTTCAGTTTGTTTTGATGGTGGCAATATTTGCACTGCTTTATGATTGGATTGCTTTATGAACTCTGACTTTGGAGCTTTGTGCTTTAGACCAAAAGAATCCCAAAAAAGAAAAAAATAGTGATTCACAGTCTTCAGTTCCTGTGCTGATAAATGCGGGATATACTCAGTACTAAAGTAAATTTTCAACCTGCTTCTTTTGTATTTCTACTCAAGTTCTTTTCTGGAAGGTACTTTTTCATGTGTAATTATTTTATGCAAATATCAACACTTTTACTTGAGTATTGATTTAGGCCCCTCCTTTGAAACTGATCATGAACTGTGTTAGTTTTAATGCTGCTTCAGTAGCTGCAGCCTCAGATAGCAGCATTTGCACTCTGTACCTCTCACATTCACCACCATGAAAACAGAGAAGCAGAAATATAGATCATCTTTAAAGTTAATCGATCTGATGCTTGGCCAAAAATGTGCTCCACAATGCACAATGCATATCATTATTTTATTGCTTGTCTCTCATTATTACAGAAGCTTGCAGTGCAGGAACGATATGAGGGGTTGTAAAGAGTGAAATGTTAAAGCAACATGTTGTGCAGACAGTAGAGCGAAAATGTGCAGTTAAAAATGTGTTCAATTCTCTCGTGAATTAGCACGGTTTAGTTGTTTGGTGCAAAACTGAATTTGTATGTCAAAAAAATCGCCACAGGACTTTGAAAAGTGGTGGGGTAAATACCTGCTCGCCACTGTGGTTCCAGCAGCCCTGTTATGAATGCCACCATGTAGCAACTCAGGTTGGGCTGGACTCTCTGCCCAGCCTCCCTCATCATCAGGACATGATTTATGACATGGTACACCAAGGTGGCCCTAATGTCATTGGAAATATGTCTCCGTCTATTGCCTTGTCTTCTTCTTTGTTCTTGTCCTTGTCTTCATCCTACTCCTCTTCCTCTTCCTCTCACTCTCACTTTCACTCTCTGCCTCCATGTTTGCAGAGTTCTCACAAAAGTGGTGAGCTTACCTGAGGTCTGTTTGTAGTGTGAAGGCTCAGAACGATTGGTGTTCAGTTATTGTGTAGGTGTACTCAGGTGTGTGTGTGGGTGTTGCCAATTTCAAGTATGTTTTGCTTTTTGAACAGAAGTGTGTACGCAGTGATTGCAAGAGCTTTCGTTCTTGAACGAAGTGTCTAATGTAAGTAACTGTTTGTAGTGTTGTGCAGAAGAATTGCAGTCAAAGTGCAAAGCAGGGCATTGTTTGTGCCTTTGGTGCCTTTGTTTAAGGCGTGGTTACAAAAAGTTAAAGTCGTGATGCTTTTATTTAAGCTTTTACTTCCAGTGTGTGAGCATTCGGCAAAAACTGTAATACTTTTGCTTTAGTATAAGTTTAGGCTACTCTAACCACCTCTGACTGTGAGAGGCAGAAACCAGACCAACTTCTAAGACTGAACTTTGGAGGTGTGTCTGCAGATTCTTTGAGGAACTGAAAGTGAGTCTCCTGAAAAGAATGGAAGCTGGAATAAAGGTAAAGAGTGACACACTGAAAACTCAAACAGCTGAGATTAGATTTAGTTGTGTAATTTTCTGTTAAATAAATGTTTTCTGCTTTGTTTCCTGGCAATGAAAATGAATTGCTTGTACTTAATGGCTGTTTTGACAGGAAATTAAATAAATAAAGCACAGTCTCTGACTTTTCCACAGTTCTGTAGATGTTAACTACTGGCGTTAAATCAGTGGATCTTATCTCTAATTACCCTCATTTGTAAAGGCAAAGACTTAATGTATTTTATATAGTATTTCAGAAATGTAATGTTTAATAAAACATATTTAGAACGGCCACTTAGTCAGAGACTCAGCTTATTCTACATGAGGCTTATTTCTGCTATACATAAGTCATGAGTCTTATTCAGCAGAGCAGCAGTACGTCCTGCTTTCGTCTTTCAACCTAAAGCGAAATCTCTCTTTCTTTTCATTAAGGTGTTTGTTGAATAATGAATAAGCCTCTCACTACTAGCCAATATTAAAGCCATCATAATGTCTAATAATTAATGCATTTGATGGTAAATAATTGATGTGTTTTTTGTGAGGGCTTTGAGTTACTTTCTTCCGAGTGAATCATACAAGGCACTGAGGATCAAAATGAGGCATGCAGGCTTTTCAAGAGAGCTTTTTCCTGAAGCCTGTTTGGCACTGCTAGAACTTTCTGCTAAGGAGAACGAATGCGGTGCTCTGTTAAAGGGAAACAGGGGAGCAGAGGGAGTAAGTGGCCGAAACAGGGACATTTCAGCTCCTCTCTGCTTCCTGTACCCAGCGGGCTGCGGCTTGACGTTTCCATCTGAGCTCAGCAAAGCAGCCAATTGCATTTTCTGCCGAGTCAGCGCAATGTCCCGAACTGAAGGCCAGTGAAGTTTCATGTTACAGCTTCCTTCAGCTTCACTCAATTCTCAAAACATTTGACAGCCTCAGCATAGTCAGACATGGCCTTCCGTGGCCTGAAACATCATGAAGATTTCCATACTATTAAAGATTGGCTTAAAAATAACAACATAAACCTATATTTTATATATATTTGGGAAATTAATGTCTTTAAGAAGGAAAAAATTTGGATAATTTTGCTTACGTACTGTAAGGTTACTTAACATCTAAGAATGTCTTGTGTAGGGTGAGTATGATGATGTGGACTTGTGAAGGAAATAGCAGATTTATTAACAAATTAACTTTAGGCATATACACAGATAATCAAATTCTAAAATCACTATTTGAGTATTTGATATTTTGCATGACAGCAAGTGAAATGCAGATTTTCTGATAAAAAAACAACATTATGCAAAACATTTCATCTTAAAAAAACAGCTTCAAAATCATTTCGATGGTACTTATGATTGTAAGAATGGCTTCTCCGTCGTTGCCACTCCAGGCTGAAAAGCCTGCTATAGCGCTATGTAACTTTGGAGGAGTGGCATGAGAGTTGCATAATGCTTTATGGCATCATGTCACCATGGCAACACACCAACAACTCAGCTAGCTACATGAAGAAACTCAGTATTCCCAGCATGGACATCATGGTAGAGGCTGCGAAGAGACCGGAAAAGACACTGTCGGAGGAAGAGAAAAGGATAGTGGCCAAGCAAGAAACTAGACAAGATTAAATCTCACACTGACTTTTACTTGCTGGCGAGAGCTAAAGAGATAAAAGGATGTTGGACAGTTTCACGGCTAACAGGAAAACAATAAAACTCCGACAGCAGAGCGTTCAGTGTTATTTATGAAAGACTGGATAGGCTGTAACCTTATGTGTGTCACCATTGTCTCATGAAGTTTTGTAGTTATTTGGATGCCAAAAGTCATCTAACCTCAGTCCTGTTTCAGACAAGCATGTAAAGAAATAAATTCCTCTCATGCCAGAAAGTTTGGTCAGTCTTTGTCAATCTCATGTTAAACAGGCCTTGAATGTTTGCAGCCTCTTGTAATAAAATCCTGTAATGTTTCTCTACCTTGTAAGTCAACAGGGTTCTTTCTCTTCTGATGTTGTCTTTGCCGGTGTTGTGCTGAATTCTGACTCCCCTGCAGAATTTGACTCCATGCCACACAGGCATATGGACGCTACAGATCACACTTGTGATTTTGATTATTTACACATAGAAATAACCGAAATCTCAGTTAAGGCATCCACACTTGCGCAAAGGGGAGTTGGATTCTGTTTCCTTCAGCTTGTCAACAAATGCTTGTTGGACAGCTGACCGCAAAGCACAATTTATTTTTACGACAGTGGTGTAAAAGTGACATACACTCCGCAACTGTAGGGGGAGCCCAAGAAGCAAAAAAATATCAGTTCTTGCATAATGCCGTTTTAACAGCTACAAAGTGTGCAGTTTTGCCTGTATTTACTACTGTGTATGTTAATTTACTATTGAAAATAAATGTCTAAAAGGAGACACACTTTACTGTTTAATTGACTATAGCTCCCCCTGCTGTTAAAAAGGAAACTGTGAAGAGAACCACAAACAAAAAAAACCTTAGTACAATTTATTTTCCCCATTTACTTTGTGGTGAAATAGTCATGTTCTGGGTGCTCATTTGCATGCTAATGACTACTGCTGTCATTGGCTGCTTCAGTGGAGGTTGTGGACATTGAGCAGTAGTTGTGTGAGACCTTATTATTTTTTTTTTTACCCAATTTTATCCCCAATTTAGTCATGTCCAGTTCCACCTGCTAGCTAGGTCAGAGTGCCAGATCCAGTCAGAAGAGCGCTTTAGCCTGTTAGCTCTCTCAGCCTGCGGACATCAATGGAAAGTGGCTGATTTAGCCACTAACAAAGATATTAACTTAAAAAAATCCTTATTTTATCCTTAATCTAACAAAGCTGAAACTTTATTGCTTAATGAAACTGCTAGTGATTCTTTCTCCTTTTTGCTCTAAGTTAGCTGAGTTCATACTTTAATATTCTTATCTATGGAGAAGATTTTTTTGCCAAATCTCCTTCATGTCTACCCAAAAAACTGAAAGGCACTGCTTCCCCCTGGTTGGTGTGTAGCAGCTCTTATCTTGCTCTCCAGGTGGGCCCTGCTGCATCATAATAAATGACTGAATCTAGTGACCTAAAGGCCGGTCTGCCCCAGGGCAGCACATATTACCTTTCTGACTTTATTTTCAGTGGAGTCTTCCTCAGCCTCTGCACTAACCTACTTACTGATGCTCATATAAATTATATTACAGGAGCGTACCAACTCTGTACTGCTATATTAGCTCAAACTTTTCTCAGACCAGACTTCCTCGAGGCACCACACCTTCAAACGTGGCAAATCTCATTTGTTTTATAAATATGTATATGTATGTATTTAGATGTAAGCATCCTAACACAATCAAAAAGTGGTGTGGCGTTGGTGTTTTGATTTCCTGTTTGAACCTGTGGTACCAGTGGTCATGCTGCAGCATGCTATTTAATCACTAAAGCCACCAGCTGAGATCTGTTACAACATCTGGAGCAGTGGTGGATCTGGACATTTTTACCAGGGCTCGCAAAGGGGTGGCAGGGAGGTTCAGCAGGGTGGCATTGTGAATGTGCCCAGCGGGTTGGTGGTGGAGAGAGGTCGAATAGTCTTTCCCTCTTCACCAATAGTGATGTGGATGCCAATGCATTGCAGGAATTTTGGGGTGGCATCTGGGGTGGCCAATCAAATTTCACTGGTCACCCTGTCCACCCCTTTAAAACTGCGCATGAGGGAGGAAGACTGTTTCAACTGTCTGTAAAAGTCTCTCCTTAACACCCATCAAGTGTTCATCAACTCTCAAGCAGTGCTAAAGGCACTAATCTGTTATTGGGGGACCAGCTGCATTTGGGTAAAGCCAGAAACTGACTAGAGAGCTTTCAATTATAGACTCGGCCACAGAAAAGTTCCTTGTGATATTTGTTTACAATAGGAGCAATCCCAAGCTTGTTATCATCTGGCAGGGAAAGGGCTTTAATAATTGATGGTGTCTGTAGCCTGTAATCTAGTGGTTTTATCTAACATTGCATTTAGAAACTGCCACAAGCAGTTTTTGGGTTATGTGAGACAAAATGGTTTAACATTGTGTTTTTATGAGCCTACAATGCTACACTATGAAAAATGATAACTTAGCAGGTGAAAACAGGTCGATATATCTAATATATCTATATTATGAGATTGCTGTAAGAATATTATAAGATTATTCAACCTGTTTCTATACATTTTTACTTGTTTTTTAAGTCATTTTGACTTAATAATCTAGTAAAATTGTCGTATTCTATTGGCAGATCATTTTTTCCACCTGTTTTAGGCATTATTTCTTGAAAAATGGAAAATTATCAGCAGTTTCCTGAAAGAAGTAAAATGATCTGCCAATGGACTTAACTCAAAGCGAACCAGTCACTTTGTCAAACGGTAAATGTCAGACAAATATAAGTCTTCTTACCTTCTGAATAAACATTCAAGAAAAAAATCATGACATTTTGCAGTACAGTTCTAAAGATATTAAACTGCTGTATTTCAAAACCATTGCTGCTTTTGCAGTTTTTCAGTTTTGGGGTAGGGTGTCCCGATTCTTGCTGAGATAGAGGGTGAAGATGGCTGCACAAGAGACCAAAGAAACCCCCAAATGTGAGAATTTTCTCTACTAAAAAATGACAAAAAACATTATATTATCTTAATTTAATGTCATTTCAATGTATTGTGGCTCAAAACAAGCATAGAAAATCACTAATAGTGTGTCTTGGTATGTAATAGTATATAATATGTCTGACTTCAGCTTCATATCACTGAAGAATTAGGGGTGGGCGATATAAATAAATAACCCCCCCCCCCATTGAAGGCATATGATGTCCTAAATGTAACTAAAGCCCAGCAGTGAGGAGCTGAACTTTACCCTCCTCTGCTGTCACTGCAGACTGGCAGGGTCGCCTACAGAGCAGCGCTAGTAGCTGTTAATGAAGTGATGCTCTTTTTATTTGAGGGTCTCATTTCAGAGGGGAGATTTCAACCACTACCCCTTCTAACTCAGTTCCGAGGGGCAAGGAGACACTCGAAAACAAGGGGTAGGGGTAAAAATAAGAAATGGGATTGAGCCATCATCGCGAAAGGCTGTGAAAGAGGTTAAAAGTGGTTGGCTAATAACATGAACTGCCACAAAACATTACATGTACTGAAAATACCTGCATGTGTTCATAAGAAGGATTTTCAGAAGGATTTAAAGTTTAAACTTCTCGAACTGCCATGAAATCCAGACTGGATGTCATTCTTTCAGTGGATCACCCACACAGAAGGAAACCAGCTGCTGAGGTAAAGCGTCTAGAACTGCTAAACATGCTTTAGCAAAGCTGTCAAAATGTTTCTCTCAGCTAAGCAAAGCTATTTGAAATACAGCTGCACTCACAATTATTGAACTCCCTCAAAGTGCAAGGCAGTTTGGTGATGTAAATAAAAATTAATGGAAGTCTAAATCAGTCAAAGAAGGTTTATTACTACATGTTCGAGCGATTCTAAGAACCTAAAGCGGAGTTTCCTGCCAACAGTTCAAGCAAAAAATCAATCTCTCCACAAATGTCCATATGCAAAATTATTCAAACCCCAAAGTCAGTAGTTCAGGGAGTGTCTTTTACACTTTATAACCTCCAGTTCTAAGTGTTTTGAGTAGCTCACAAGCTTTTAACATCTCTCTATTGGAATTTTTGTCCATTTCTCATGGGCAAAAGCTTCCAGCTCATTAATGTTCTTTGGTTTCCATACCCCCACAGCTTTCTTAACCCTCTGGGGTCTGAGGGCATTTTCTCGTTTTGTGCATATCTTCTTAAACCCTCCTTTAAAGGCTCTTCATATAACATGATCCTTATATGTTTCATATCAAAATGCTCCGTTATCTTCATCACTACTTTCCAAAACCACTGCAGCAGCTTCAGCAGCTGTAAACTCTCTGCACGCCGTTTCACATGAGTCTCCGATGTGGACTGAATGAAGAATGAAGGGTTTCCGGCGTGATGGTCAGTCCTTAGTGATTTCCTGAGTGTCCATTGGTCAGTTTCACACAGAATGTAGACGGACACACAAATCCACCAGTTCCACACGGTGAGAAGCAGATGACGTGTATCTCAGCCCCTCTTCATAGGCTCATAACTCCGGATGTGAGTCTCGTATGATCTCGTGATAAGATGGAATGGAAAGGGCGACTCTACAGATTCAGGAAGTGTTTGAACTGGATTTCTGTGCTGGATCATCACAAAGAGATATAGAAACAGAGAATTTGATGCGTGGGTGAGTTCATGGTCCCCAAACCATTGCTGTACCTTTGAGAGTACATACAGTGTTTTAACCTTGATGAATGAAAAATGTACCTGTACACCTGTAAATGCACCATTTTTCTGCCAGTGTTTGTTGCCTAAAATTTTACCACCTCCAACTTACGAATCCTTCCATGCTGCATATAGTAAACATTTGGACCATCCTTCAAGAATTAGGTGAAGGAGGTGGATATCAATGATGTTTGTATCTGATCAGTGAGGCTCTGCAAAGTGTTTGACTTTGTCCTGGAATCCAATTTATTTGGAGTCACTGGTCATCAACTGTCCTTGTAATTGATTGACCAACTATTGCTATACTGACCAGTGATTACAAAACCCAGGACCAGAAACTGGATTTAAAGAGCTCAGAGCTAAAGGACGACTAGCATATATTGTACATGACTATGAAGGGTTATTCTCTCTAACTTTGAACCAGCAAATCAGGGGTTTCTAATAAATTGGCCAGGGAAAAAGGTGACTGTACAGATTCAGGAAATGTTTGAACTGTATTTCTGTGCTGTATTATCACAAAGATAGAGGTACAAATAAAAAAAAACATTAAATGTGATGTGTAATCAAGTTCAATAGACCCCAGAGGGTTTGGCTAATATAACTAATATAACTAACTAGGCTATTTTAGTGACCTTGCACACATTTGACTCTATATACACAATATATACATTAATATACACCAGTATTGCACCATTCCAATATATAGTTTTGGCAAAAGTGGTAACAGACAAACACACAATTAACAAAAAACTAAAAGAAGAGAAGGGAGCTCGCAACACGGCAGCCATACTGGGCGCCACCTTGGTCATCCTATTTCTACTTGTACTTGTTCTGCTAAAGCTTCAGCGCTGAGGCTCTCAAGGATGTGGTATGTTAGCTTGTCGAGGAAAATTCAGTTAAACTTTGGTTTCTGTTATTTGTTTTTCTTAAACCTAGTCATTATTTTTTTTCTAAAAACAGAATTTAGTAAAAAATCATGCATAATTCCATATATTTCTTATTAATATGTTAATTTGTGACCAGATTCTGCTGGCATTATGATCATATGTTGTGGACAACAAAATGCCCATATGCACTGAGCTAGAAAGTCACAGTAAGGGCTACTTTTTGTTGCTATGTTTTCTGTTTATGCATAAATAAAGCTCGGCTATTTACCGTGCTGGCTTATTCCCAAACCCCGGCTTAATATCCCGGTCAGGGTAGCACAGCCTCTTCACCAGCTGTCGTCACAAACCTGTCTCCACTACTTAACTTCCAGAAGCTCTCGTTGGTGTTGATAATTATATTCTGTGGTGCTGATAAGTGCAGGCCCCCCTTTTCCCACCTGAGGCTTATCAGTTAGCGCTTAGACTAAAAACCCAGTGTCCCCCAGCAAGTTGATATTTTTGCCTTGTTTCGGCTCCCAAAACACTTGAATGAGGTAAACAAGAGCTGCAGACGGCTGATTCCCAGTCCCAGATGTGTCGGGAGTCGGAATTGGACGATAATCTTCTAGAAGAGGCATTCTAGTCACAGATTTGACTAGCAGATGTAATTTATTTGCCTTGAAGTCATTCTGCTCACACAATATTAACTTTGCTTAGTGGAATGAGTTTGCAATAACGCTTTTTCTGAATGCTAGAAGGAAATGCAAACCCACAACCTCCAGTCTGAGTGTTTTGTGCTTTGAGGCCTCCAGCTTCCCTCTCTGAGCGCTTGGGAGAGGAATTGTAGATATTGATCTTGCTAAAAGACAGCGTGAGGCGTGGGAGAGCGCGCTTCTGATCTTCCAATTTGCTTGTTTATTTTCGAACGAGGGAGCCGCCGAGGGAATGCGAGCAGCATCACTCACGGCTTTGTTATGAAAACCGTCTGTTTGTCGCTGTGTTTGGGGCGCCATGTTTGTTCAGCCCCAAAAGGAAAAACATCAAAGCAAATACGGTATTGTAGCGACGCTCGGAGTGCCCTCCCTCTCGGGCCCTGGAGCAGCATTTATGTCTCATTTGCTTTCTGGTTTTGGGAATGAAGAAAGGCCTTTTTCACAGTAATGCATGACACAAGTTCTGATCCCATTGCTTTCTTTGAAGACCTCGGTCCACAGCGAGAAGATATTATTGACTCATTTCTGAGTTCTGATTCAAAAAGTACAACAAAAGGAGGAAAAAGTACAGAGAAAGTATAGTTAGAGTGAAAGTCCACATTGAAGGTTATTCCCGTTATTGTAAAAAATCTGCATATTTAAATAGTTCAGATGTAAACAGAGTCGTTCAGAGCGGTTTGGTGTGAAACGCTCTGTTCTAGAGAAACTTACAGAGTCAGAACTGTTCACAGTGGTGGTGATAGGAACCAGACGTCCACCTCTAAAAGCTCCCTCACTGAAAGTTATTCCATGAAGTATTTATGAATACACTGCCTGATGACTGAGACACTGTTTAATGATAGTTTTGTGAAAGTTTTAGCCTAAAATGTCTTGTTAATCCTTTTATTTTAATCTATTCATGATGGAGGGATACATGATAGGTGTTCTAAGGCAAAATAGTCCCCAACAAAATCCTTTTTTTTGCAGATTTATCACTATTTTACCATCATCATTAAAACTCAGAAGACACGTGTAGGTTCACTGGTGGTTTTGGATGGTAAATTAAATAGAACTGTTCACAGTGGTGGTGATGGGAACCAGACATCCACCTCTAAAAGCTCCCTCACAGAAAGTTACTACATGAAATGGTTATGAAGCATGTAATCTGAAGGCTGAGACATGTTTTAGGATAGTTTCGAGAAGGTTTTAAGCCTAAAATGTATTTTTTAAAACTCATTCAGGGCAGATAGATACATGCAGGGTGTTGTAAGGCCGAATAGCTCCCCATACAATAGATGTCAACATCTTAAAGAGGGTTCTATTCACTGCTGCACGTGTCTCCAGGGAATGCTGGTGTGCTTGGTCATACAAACCAACCAATGGACGAAGAGACGGGCAGATGAGTTAGATTGACAACTCAGTTAAGCTTGATAGGTTAGCTTTCGCTTGGTGAGTTTCTCAAAGGGAGACTGTGGACTGTGTTATAGCTGTGTGGAAGGGTTGTGATTGGTCCATTCCTGATACTGCTTACGGAGGCACTACCTAAGATTAAGCCCACCAGTACACATAGAAAGAGGAGAATTTTGGTTAAATATATCCTTCAATCCCATTTATATATTAGCAGTGACAAACTGTGCACTCTCAGAAATAAAGCTACTAAACTGTCTCTGGGGCAGTGACCCTCTTGTCACTGGGGTTGTTCCCTCAAGGGTCCATCTCAGTACCTTCAGTCAGGGAACATAACTGAACCATAATCCACTGAAATGATATGTTCTAAGCTGTACTGACTCCACACACCCCGTCTCGCCTCCAGGCTTTTATTTTACTGTTCTGTTTAAAACATTCGGTTATGAAAAGGTACAAATACGAACTTTTCACCTGGAGAAACTTTTTTAAGGTTCACAATCAGACCTTAAAACCACTGTTGGAGCTTTGAGGGAACATTTACAGTTCTGGACTACTGGAGTTTGGCCTTCAGTTCGGGCCATACATGTCAAGAACGAGGAAAAAACACCTGTATGATAATGCTAATTTCTGTTAGCACCTTTATGGGATTTTAGTAGTATATTAGCACTTAGCTAATGCAATTCACATGAATCCTTTTTGCGATTTTAGACTAAAACGGATGTTTGACACTTGTAAAAACATTCCATCTCCTATTTGAAACTTGTAACAGACGTTAACATATAATTATGACTAACCATGACTAACAACTAACTGAAGCTTGGACAGGCTACCACTCAGACTTGTAGTCCATGCCATATCTAGAACTTATCTAGAACCTCCAGAAGACTTTTTTTTTTTTCATAAAATTGGTCACTCCTATTGTAAGATGTGATTGGTTGATTCCTCTGTTAGTTCCTAATTATGTTGGTAGTTAATCTAATGTGTGAGGCCTTCAGTCCAGCTCCTGAAGTCCTAACCAATGGGAGAGCAGCTTGGCTGTATCTACATAGATACTACAGAGAAAAACAATTCTGATTGGACAGTTTTCTGTTTGGGTGTTTCAAGAATTCTTTGTATTTCCAGCCAAAACTTAACAATGAGTAAGAGTAATGCTACAAACCAGAGCATGCAGAGCATGATGATTCTATTAAACGAACTAAAATGGCTTATTTCATAGAAATAATTTGACTTTCTCAGTAAAATGACTTCCGAGCAAAAGTGAAGTGAAACCAAAAAAGCTCAGATTTCAGGGGAAAGGGAACGGAAAATGAGTTTGCTAAAGCACAAATCGAGCCCAACCTGCTTATTGCTTGAAGTTCAAGAGCAGCACAATAGATCTGCTGTGGTTACTTTCCATTTAGTCATTTCTTTAATGCCTGTTAGACCTTTCCTGCCCAGTGCTTAAGAATCATGAAGGGCTGTTTCAATAGCTCTCTCCTCTTGCTCTCATGTGTTCTAAACGTCCCTGAGATTTTGAAAGGGAGCAGCCATCACCATTACGAAGAACTATTACAGGACAAGACGGAGGACAAGCACTTGATGACAACCATAACGAGACAGGTCTGTTCTCCTTTTGTCAACCGACTGGCATGTTAACATCATCTACTCTGTTTTGGGAGATAAAACAGGTCTTGGAGACACGCTGGAGATGAAGATCAGCCCCTGGACTCTGCAGTTCGCAACTCTTAAATGAAGCACAGTTGGCGTCACATCACCACGTTGGAGATAACAAACAGGATACGAGATGAACCGACGCTGAAAGGTGTTAACAGACTTTTTCCCCAACACATCAACACGCCGCCTTCACGGAAAACATCACGTGTCCCTTTGTTCTCCGCATTTCCTTTTATTTAAAGATATGATCAGTACTTAGAACAGCAGGTTCCAATCTCACCCACGACAGTCCAGCGTGTCTCCACGGATTCGTTTGAACAGTAAAAGATCTGATTATGCTTCACGTGGAGTTCTTTAGAAACGGAAAATTGAGTTTCTGTGCATCTTAAAGGCAGGGTTATTAACATACTGCTGGGAAAACCACAGGTTTATATTTAATAAAATTAGAATAAATCCAATTAATAATGAGCAGTGAACTCATATTTGTCACCAGGGCTGCTGTTCTTTCTGTAGAGTAAAGATGACATGCAGAACGCTGGATTAAAGAGAAGGCAGTGCATGAAGTGCCATGAACTGTTGCTATAATTTTCTGCATTGTTATCTTGAGATAACAAGTTCATTGTCTTGTGATCTCAAGATAATAACTTTGTTATCATGAGATCACTAGATAATTAACTCCTTATGTCAACTTTATTATCTTGAGATCACAAAATTATTATTACCACTATTATTGTATTTTATTTCCTCTTCTTCTTCTTGATGTGTAAATGGGTTTATATGTATGTACATGTAAAACTCTCTATAGCTGAAAATAGAATGTATAATGTGCCTTAAACAGGTCAGTTATCAATGCCATAGTTAACCTACTGGCTGTGTTGTTGTTGCTTACATTACATTTACTTACATTTACATTACATTTACCCACAATGAGTTCCATAACCCTTGTGTGGTGTTCAGGTCTGTGGGACTCATTTTCAATGTTTAACAAAAGAAAAATGATGTGATTTATTATTATTTCAACCTCAGATTCTTGGCCTTTGCTCATTTTCTGTGAAGGACATATAAAATAACCCATTTTCAGTGTCTTCACTCTGTTCACCCCCCACACATTTATATTACACATGTGGTGTTGGGTGAACCTGTGAGGAGTAAAAGGATGGAGGTGCTGTGTCCTTCACTCTGTTCTCCTCCTACATGGCCTGCTGTTAGTGTGTGTGTGTGTGTGTGTGTGTGTGTGTGTGTGTCTGTGTGAGAATGGACAACATGGACAGGCTGCTGACTGGCTACAGCTGCTAAAGGAGAACCCTACGCTGGACACTTGTGATATTTTAAACATCTGGTATTTTTACCTAAATTGTTATGGCTGTATTGATTTAATAAAACAATAATGTGGTGGGTCCAGCAGACCACTGAGTAACACACACATCAACACCACACAAGGGTTAAAGTCTCAGCGATGAGCTGTACCAGTTCCCATTAGTGAGTAACTAATCACCATCACTGAAACAGCCCACAACCGACACATCATACAAGAAACTCAACGCTGAAAATCTGTTTGTAGGTCTCCTAAAAGAGGACAGAGAGGAGATGTTTGAAACTTTATCAAATTTACTGACAATACAGCACTTGTTGGCCACCTTGGGGGGAATGAGGAAGAACGTGGTCTCGCCTTAAATTAGTTCACTTTGTGGTGTGAAAATTCCCATCTACACTCAACCGCTTCTGAGGCAGAAGACAATAAGCTGAAGTTGGAATGTGATTAATTTATTCACTGAAAGGAGCAGATTTGTCTTCTCCAAAAACTGCCTTCATTTTATATTCATGAGGCCAAGCCTGAGATGTTTTGCAGTTCTTCAACTGTCTTAAATTCCACATATTTTTCAAAATTTCTAAATAATTCAGTCGTTGGAATGTTTATAAAGTTACTCAAAGTATTCAGTGTGTCGCTACGGAGAACTGCAGTGACTCAGATTTCTTTACAGTGGTGATGATAGGAACCAAGGGTCACCATGACTACAACACAAATATGGACATTTTATTTACTATACAAAACCACCACTGAAGTCAAGTCAAAGTTTATTTATATAGTGCTTTTTCCAACAGGTGTTGTCACAAAGCAGCTTTACAGAAAAATCTGGGTCTGATCCCCCATGAGCATCGCCAATGATGACAGTGGTAAGGAAAAACTCCCTAAGAATAAGAGGAAGAAACCTTAGCAGTGTCAATGATTAAAAAATACAGCAGTATCATCAGGAGGGTCAGTCCATGCAGGTGAGGTTTGTACAATTTTGTTCAGTGGGAAGCTAATTGGTGGTCAGACCGGTCCAGAAGGCTGGCGAGCAGTGGGCACCCGATGAAGGCAGAAGCAGAAGAGCATCAGACCCACAGGATGGTCAGCTGTTCAACTCGGCAATGAAGAAGAAACACACAGAGAGTCAGTTCTATAAAGAGTGACTGATCACAGATTACAGTGTAACAGAGCAGCAGAGACTCCAGCAGGTCTAGTTATTACAGCCTCACTAAGAGGGAGAAACCAGAAAGCTAACAGAGTCATGAGGCTCCCTGAGATGTCGGCGCCCCTCCGCTCCACCGTCAACAAACCTGAGTGAGTGAGAGCAGCGGGACGACGGCACCAACACTCCCAGTTTACCATAATACTCTATGACCATGAACCCCCAGATCTGCACCTTTAAACAGGGAAAACTAATTACCAAAGACTCCACTAAACAAGTAGGTTTTAGCCTAGACTTAAAGACTGAGGCTGTGTCTGAGTCCCGAACACTGATTGGAAGATTATTCCAAAGCTGGGGGGCTTTGTATGAGAAGCTCCACCCCCTGATGTAACTTTATTAATTCTAGGTACTAATAGTGAGCAGCACCTTGTGATCTAAGTAGATGTGATGGTTTATAATATGAGAGATGTTCACTCAGGTACTGAGGGGCGAGTCTGTTTATAGCTTTATACATCAGTAAAAGAACTGTTAACCTTCACACGTCTTCAGGGCTTTATATGGAATGTTGATGATGGGAAAATGATGTGTGTGCTTCACCACGTTCCTCTCTATGTTTCTCTAAAGTGGTGCATTTCTTCTCAAACCACCCATCAGATAAACAGCACTTAAAGCTTTCATCTCTGAGAGAGAGGAGAAAATCAAGCTGCTTCAGATCTGAAAACATCCACAGGTGTTTCTGTCCATCCTTCCACTGTGAGAAGACGACTCAGCGCTGTGAATCTGAAAGGATGTGTAGCTGTCAAGAAGAACCTCACTGAGAAAAGGAGACGGACACATCAAACAAAGAAGCTGAACGATGGACTGACCACCCCAGAGTCCAGACCTCAACACCACTGAATGTGTTTGATTACTTCAGAAAATGATCAACCAGCTTCTAAGACTGAACTTTGGAGGTGTGTCTGCAGATTCTTTGAGGAACTGAAAGTGAGTCTCCTGAAAAGAATGGAAGCTGGAATAAAGGTGAAGAGTGACACACTGAACACTCCAGACAGCTGAGATTAGATTTAGTTGTTGAGGTTCTGTGGGATTTTCTGTTAAATATATGTTTTTTTGTGGCGCTGAATAATGAAAAACCTGTACTTAATGGCTGTTCTGACTGGAAATAATGTCCTGCTTTTTCATTGCACCTTTAGGCTCAATCCCATTTCACCCCTCGCCCTTACCACTTAGCCCTACCCCTCTGTTTACATCTAGGGGTAGGGTGTCCCAATTCTTGTTGAGGTAGAGGGGTGGGGTGAAGTGTTGGGGCTACATGACCCTCCAAACGGAGGTTTTTCAGAGACTCCAAACAGAGAGTTATGAGGAAAAGAAAAACTGGCAAGATGGAGAACAAGAGACCAAAGAAACCCACAAATGTGAGAATTTTCTCTGTTAAAAATGACAAAATCCATTGCATTATCAGTTTAATGTTGTTTCAGTGTATTATGGTCGTTTTCTTCGTAACAAGCATACAAAATCGCTAATAGCATGCTAATGTCTCGTCAGCCAGCTAGCTAAATTTTTCCGTTCCACCTTAAATAGTCCAGCAGTACCAATGCATGAAGCGCCAGAATGTAACTGCTCCTCCATTTAAGGTGGAACGGGAAAATTCGAACAAGAAGCTGGTGAATATCTGACCTCAGCTTCATATCACTGAAGAATTAGGGGTGGGTGATAATAAATAATTGCCCCCCTCTTTGAAGGCATATGAGTCCCTAAATGTAACTAAAGCCCAGCAGTGAGGAGCTGAACTTTACCCTCCTCTGCTGTCACTGCAGACTGGCAGGGTCGCCTACAGAGCAGCGCTGGTAGCTGTTAATGAAGTGATGCTCTTTTTATCTGAGGGTCCCATTTCAGAGGAAGATTTCAACCACTACCCTGTAACTCAGTTCCAAGAGGCAAGGGGACACACAAAAACAAGGGGCAGGAGTAAAAATAAGAAATGGGACTGGGCCTTAGTGTCAACAAACTTGATTTTCACTGAAAAGCAGTTTCCCAACTGACAAACTTTCTGTCTAAAACTTCTGCCTGAGGCAAAAAACAACAACGACATAATCCCCATGAAGCCCTCAGTGGTCCCAGATTTACAGACTCCACCACAGAGTGATCATATCCTCAACACTTTAGAGCACAGCGTGTAGAATACGGAGTGGAAATGAACACACTGTTACGTTATTAGATACAATTATTAGATAATCCATTTGGAAATGATTAAATCATAAATATAATGAATTTCCAAAAAAGTTTTAATACGAAATGTTATCATCAATAAATATTACAATATTATTACATTATCTGTCAAGAAATGTTATTACATTATTAGAAACATGTTATTTTATTACATTTTCAATCAAGTTTAGTGCTAAATTTATTATGACTTTGATAGATTAATACATTACTGGGAAATGCAAATCTTGCTCTCTCTCTCTCCCTCTTTCTCTCTCTATCTCTCTCGCTCTGTCTCAGATCTTTGCACTCTCTATCTCTCTCTCTATATCTCGCTCTCTCTCAGAGCTTTACTCTCTCTTTCTATCTCTCTCTCTCTCTCTCTCTCCACCCCCCCCTCTCTCTCTCTCTCTCTATCTCTTGATCTTTCTCAGATCTTTGCTCTCTCTTTCTCTCTCTCTCCGCCCTCTCTCTCTCTCTCTCTTGGTCTCTTTTTCTCTGTCGCCCTTTCTTTCTCACCCCCTCCCGTCTCTCTCCCTCTCTCTCTCTAGGATCTGTACTCTCTATCTGTGTAATCTTTTCTCTCTCTTTTTCCCTCTTTCTCTAGAATCTTTGCTCTCTCTCTCTTTCTCTCTCTCTCTCTCTCTCTCTCTCTCTCTCTCTCCCTAGGATCTGTACTCTATATCTGTGTAATCTTTTCTCTCTCTTTTTCCCTCTATCTTTCTCTAGGATCTTTGCTCTCTCTCTTTCTCTATCTCTCCATCTGCATCTCTCTCTCTCTCTCTCTAGGATCTTTGCTCTCTCTCTCTCTCTCTCTCTCTCTCCTTCCTAAATGTACTGAAATGTTCCTGAACGTTCTTTTCTCTGTGTCTTTTCTCCTTGTTTGTTCGTGTTTATCTGTTTCCCGTATTTCTGAGCGCTGTTGTTCGCTCCCTCTGGTGCCGGTTGCGGCCTTGTGATGAATATCCACGCCTGGGTGAGAAAGCTAATTATTTACGATTGTATCCATGCTTGGGTGAAAAAGGTAATTATTTGTGATCAGGCAGGAGAGAGTCCTCTCGGTGAACGCGCCGCGCTCCCCCACCACTTCTAGAGAAGATGAGAAGAAGCAGCAATGCGGCAGTAAATCTTTTCAGACGTGCACACTTCACCTTTACACAAGGCAAAACGTGAAAATGTGAAACGGCCTGAGTGCAGGCCTGGCTCACAACTTAAGGATTCAAATAAATTAGGACGGAGTTTTAAACCCAGACCTTATCGGCAATGACCAGCTTCTGACCTGGCATCAGAAGATGAGACCTCTGCACTCCAAGCATACCTGGAGATGTGAAGGTTCAGCAGGCGTTTGCATTGTGCGACAGGTGTGCTCTGCTTTATCTGGTGCTTGTTCTGCTCATCCTTTAAGTTTAGGCTTTTCAAGAAGCTGTCGTTTTGCTCCTTTGCCCTCAGACTGTATAAGTGCCCTCTTGGACAGTTTGTATAGGAATTATCCTTTATATGGTCATTCTTCAAGATCCATTCCAGCAAAGCTCAGCTTAGTGTCGCCCCATGACCAGAGCTCATGAGTTGGCTTGGGTTCTACAAGCCCTTGGGTTCCCCCTCTGGTGCAGTACTGCTTACCTATGGTGACTGCCCAATAGTAACTCCAGTCTGTCTCTGATGCACATGAGCACAGAGCTGGAAATCCTGCCAATGCACTGATAATCTCTTAAGCCAGGTGTACACTGTGCGTTTAGAAACCTTGTTCTTTGGTGACTCACACTGTACGTTTGAATCGCCCCTCGTGTTCGGCCAAAGCCTGAGATTTCTATGCTCGCGCTGTACGAAAACACTCGGTCCGACTGACATGACGTGACATGGGTGCTCACAACGCACGTGAAATGCAGCCCCTACAGACTCTCTGTCTACAATAAAGCTGTTTCATTCAAAACAACACGCTACGCCTCCGATGTCCTCATCAAAACACTGGCTGAGTCTCAGATTGCTTCCTGCACCCACACAGTGCATCACATGTCTACTAAATAGCCTTCTGAGATTCAGCCGTGTGTGAGTTCCATACTGGACAAAAAGGGCACTATTTTGGTGTAGAAGGCAGATTTAGCCACTGACAAACTGCTACAGCAACTTTGCTAACTTGTGCCACACTGTGCACTGAAGCTGAAGAGCAGGCGGTCTACAGGCAGCTCTACGAAGACAAAACATCACTGTATTTATTTATACTTCTCAATTCAGCTCAGTCACAGTCGTTAACGGACACTGGTGCTGCAAATGTGGACTTCTTTGTCTCAGCGTAGGAGCGGTGGTGGTGATAGTGTGTGGTTTTGGGTGTGACTTTGAGAAATCAGTTTGTGAGGCTGCTCAGACTGTGAGACAAGCGACCTAAATTTCGGGCATGTCAGAAATCCATCCGATCGTCCGACTGCTCAATCGGAGCTCGTTTAGGTTAATCTGGCATCATTTCCCGTCTCACACTGCACAGCAAACGACGGCCGATGAAGCTGAAATTCGGCCCGATCGTGAAATTCAGTCGGCTCCGACCAAATCCGGCTTATAAACGGGCTAAAATCGCACAGTGTGGCTTTAAAGAGAGTTATTGTAAAATCAGGGATCTATGCCAGGCCCTGCCAGCCTCTTATAAAGTGGTATAAACTTCCACACTATGTGCTCATTCTCTAAACCTTCCACTCACACACCTCATTCATAAATATGGCTCTTTAAACAATCAGCGTCTGAAAAGTTCTTTATGCTTCACTGCAAAAAATTGTTGATATATCTAATCTGTAACATTCTGTCACTCTACACTACTCTATCTTTCCTAGTGCCGTGTGTTTTTGTGTACGTCTGCCATGTGCCTTTGCTTTCTTGTGCCATGTGCTTTTGTTGTTGTTTTGTTCTGCCTCCTCCCTGGTCCTGCCCTGTTGTTACCTGCTCCACCTGCCTGTACTCTGTAGTCCCGCCCTCTCATTAGTCCCATGTGTTCCTTGTTTCCCCTCAGTGTATTTATACCCCAGTGTTTGCTCAGTCAGTTTGTCTTGCATTGTCTATGTACCCTGTTTCTTGTTTTCAATGGTCTTAGGTTTTGTTTCTGGTTTAAAGGTTCTCTGCAGGTACATTTCTAGTTCATCAAGGTACAAACAATGTAAATGTTCCGTCAAAGGTACACCAGTGGTTTTAAAGTCCATTTGGGCTCCTTCAGGGCCAGAGCTCTGCAGAGATGAGCATTCTGCCTAATCTAACATTCTGATTTGACACAGTTAACACTGATGAGTTTAATCAGGGGTGTTTAATGAGGCAGACTGCTGAGCTGTGGCCCAGGAGGGCTCGAGTTTGACACATGTGACCTGAAAGAAGCAAAGAACCTAAAAGAATGATACACTGTTAGAAATAAAGGTTCTGTTCAGGTACGTTTTTTGTTTATCAAGGTACAAACAATGTAAATGTTCCCTCAAAGGTACAACAGAGGTTTTAAGGTCTGATTGTGAACCTTAAATAAGTTTCTCCAGGTGAAAAGTTCGTATTTGTACCTTTTCATAACCGAATGTTTTAAACAGAACAGTAAAATAAAAGCCTGGAGACGAGACGGGGTGTGTGGAGTCAGTACAGCTTAGAACACATCATTTCAGTGGATTATGGTTCAGTTACGTTCCCTGACTAAAGGTACTGAGATGAACCATTGAGGGTTCCACCCCAGTGGCTGTTTCATACCTTTATTTCTGAGAGTGTATGTACAGTCTGAGAAAGAGCCAGAAAAGCTTAAGGTGGCGGAACGTGACACGTGAAAACAGAAACCAACAACCAACATTCAAATACAGTTTCTATATTTAATGAATTTAAATTATCTGTTATAAAAATTGTTCCTGAGGTAGGGAATGAAAATGATTCAGGCTACTCCCTCAAATGGAAATTGCCACCCCAGAATGAGACCTGGCACCTAAGTGCCACAGCAGCTAGACAGGAGATATCGAGACTTTTCTGCATTTTGCAGCAAAATAAATTAGTAAAACCGTCAACAACAATAAAAAAATGATAAAGATGTCAAAACAGGAATTCTGTGGTTCATGGCCGCTATCAAGCAACATACAGTTTAAACACATTGTGCTAAATGTACATGTTCCGTGTGGTCTATAGGTTTGAAGCCATCACAAGTTAGAAAACTGTGGAGGGTAAACAAATGTAACATTCTCTTTCACAAATGATCTTTTAAGAACAAAGGGACTGATTTATTTATCCATTTGCTAAATGGCTGTCTATAGAGCTGGGTTAATAGCAGGTATAAGCCTATTTTAGTGGTTTGCTGTCACGCTTCCCTCCGTTCCCAGTGTCACTGCTTCCCAGCCTCCGGACTTCATCTCCCAGAACACCTCATCTGATCACATGACTGCAGATCTCCCTCACATGACTCTTCACCATTCAGCTTCACCTGATTACTGATTCACGTCACCTGTTTCTTGTTCCATATGATCTGTTAGTTTAGTATATAAGCCCAGGCTTTAGCATAGGGTCTTTGAGAAGTATTGCCTTTGTATCACCGGGCCTTACCGGGCCTTACCGGGCCTTACCGGGCCTTACCGGGCCTTACCGGGCCTTACCGGGCGATTTCTGGTGACCTTTTTTTCTAAATATTGGACTCTGTTTTTTGGACTTCCCTCACGATTACTGTTTTCATGTTCTAGCTTTTGACTTTGGACTGGTTGACCCTGATTTTGGATGCTCCTTTTGGTCTGCAAGCATCTGAATTCCGTCCGAACCTGACCTTTGCAGTGCTACTTGCTGTAGCACACATCACTGTCACACAGAGTTAGTACTTATTTAAGCAACTGCCTAATTTTCCATCTAACAAAAAGCCATGTTTCAGTTATCAAATTAGCAATGCCATTAAATCTCAGCACTGATTTGATGCAGTTGTCAGAACTTGAAGCTTGTAACTGAATATTTCTGAAGGGGCCTAATTATAGCCTGTTAGCCTAGCAGGTCAGCCTACTTTAATGTCATATTTTCTGAAATATAGTGTGTTTTAAATCATTTTGTAGGTAGTCGGTATATGTTAGTGGCAAATATCAAGATTAAACCATGAGGTAAAGTTAAATCAGAGACAAATGCAACTGGTTAAGCAGCTAACAGGTTTGCTATGAACATATCAGTTAGTAGAGAAGTGAGCAGACAGCTGCCTTCCTGGACCAAAACCCTTATAGTTGGTAGTGTGAAAAAGAATTTAATTTTAATTTCGAGGTGCTGAGGCAAGGAGGATAACATAGCATTCATCTTTCATCTTAAAACTTTTCTGAAAGTCAAGCTGGAGGCATGTTGCTGTTTCTGGTCAGGGAGCGCCCGGCTAGACAAACTAGCATAGACCAGCACATAGTTACTGTCCGAAAAACAAATAAATAAAAAAGAAGGAGCTCCATTTTTTTTCCAGTTTTCATCATTTGAGCAGAGCCTTTGCACTATATTGTGTGAAGAATTCATGATGAGTGGACAAACAGAAGTGCTCTAAAATTGCCCGAAATAAAACGCAGAGAAAAAAAACAAAAAAACAAAAAAAACTTTGCCTTCTACTGTAAAGTTTCCATTTGAAAGATACTTTTTGTTTGGACAGCGGTGATGTGTTCTGTTCTGGATGCTAGTTTGCTGGTCAGCAGCAATGGAAGTGATTAAGGTGATCACTAGCAAAACCAACATAAGCAGTGCTGTGGATGCTGCTATGCTGGTGTGCAGCATAAAAGATGGCTGACTCCCTTGGTGGTACCTTAACTACTGAACTAAGCATCTCTCTGAGACACGTCCTTTGTCTGTTCACACTGCAAAAAATGGCATCTTGGTTAGTTAAACTGCCTTAAGTCTAGTTGATAAATCTAAAATTCCTCATGATGCTATTATTGTAAGCTTATAATAAGACTGTATAACTTATTTCTAAATGTTTTTTACTTGTACTGAGCAATTTTTTAAAGTAAAATTATCTCACTATATTGGCAGATAATTTTGCTTTTTTTTTTAAAGAAAAATGCCTGAAAAAGCGACATTTTCTGCCAATATAGTGAGACAATTTTACTTTAATGCTACTACTACGAATTACTTTAAACAAGTAAAAACATCTAGAAATAAGTTATATAATCTTATAATATTCATACAACCATATCAAATTATTAGATATTTCGATTGGATTTAAGATGATTTCTCTTGTTAAGATATGACTTTTTGCAGTGAATGCGTGTTCCTTTGACCCTTGCATCTTTTTATGTGCCTTTATGTTTGTTAAATCTTTGTTTTTGTCAGTCAAACCTGCATTTGCATCCTGCCTCAACTTCTTCCCATTCGTGACCGTATCACACGTTGAAAATCACATACAAAACACTTTAAACAGCCGAAATATACAGAGACCTAAATACAAAATGTGGAATTTATGCAAAGTTCATTTGAACAGCAATCTCACTCGTAAACCTAAAGGGGAATCCTACTATTTTTTCAAAATTTCTGAATAATTCAGTCCTTGAGATGTAAACAGATTCATACAGAATGGTTTGACATGAAACGTTTCACTGTAGAGAAACTTACAGACCCTGATTTCTTTTCAGTGGTGGTGATAGGAACCAGGGGTCGCCATGACTACAACACAAATATAGACATTTTATTTACTATCCAAAACCACCAGTGAACCAACACGAGTCTTCTGAGTTTATATGGAATGTTGATGATGGAAAATAGTGTAAAAAATCTGAAATAATGAGTTTTTCGGGGGGAATATTTTGCCTCACAACACCCTGCATGTACGTCTCTACCATGAATAGATTAAAATAAATGGATTCAAATACATTTTAAGCCAAAACTTAATCATAAACTATCATAAAACAGCGTCTCAGACATCAGGCTGTGCATATCTATTGATTTAATGTAGTAACTTTCTGTGAGGGAGCTTTTAGAGGTGGACGTCTGGTTCCTATCACCACCACTGTGAACAGTTCTGACTCGGTAAGTTTCTCTAGAACGGAGCGTTTCACACCAAACCACTCTGAACCACTCTGTTTACATCTCAACCATTTAATTATGTAGAATTTTTGAAAAATCGGTGGTGTACCCCTTTTATAGCTGTTCACAAGTACTTGCTTGAGCTTTTATCCACCTCTGATTGTGTGCAAATTTATAGAGAGAACTGTAGGATCTACAACTGTGTCAAACAGCATAGTTCATATGAACTTTTGTATTTTTTATTTATCTCCTGGCTGTCCTGAAACTCTCGCATGTCATTGATGTGGGCTAATCCATTCAGGGTCGTGCCCTTTTGTGAGGCTGTAGCCCTTCAGGAAACACAGGTCATCAGAAGACCAAAAGGCTGAAGTTACATAAATTGCTGGAAAGACACCAAATCCTGGGCAGCACAGGGCTCGACTGTTCGCTCATGAGCACAACATTTTATCTGGAACTGCTGGTGGGCTGCTGAGAGATGACTGCACAACCTGCTGCATTTCTTTGCCCTCCAGCTTTGAGTTAACAGAACACTAGATAACGGAGGAAGTGAAGGAAGTGCGTAGGCTACATCAGACAGCTCCTGATACAAAGCATCATTATGTGGAATATGAACACCACTAACTGATAAAAGAAGCGGCTCATATTTACTTACAAATGGCTACTGTGATCACACACACACCCAGAGGACAACTTCACTGGTGATTCTATTAAAATGAATTAGGAGATACAGTATCAAACAAAAAGGAGACATGAGATACTTCAACTCTCTGTTCTAGTTATTCACAGCATCAAAAATCGATAAGGATCTTAGTGTTGGATCAAAAACAGCTGAGATCCTGTCTTTAGTTATATATGTAATATACGAGCAGCAGGAGAGACTTCACATAAGGTCTACCTTGTCTTCAATCTGAACTTGTTGTTATGTAGAAGAAACTACAGAGATACATTGTATGGCCATCACACCTACATGAGCTTGTTGGACATCCCATTTAAAAACCATGGGCAGTAACATGGAGTTGGTCTCCCTTTGCAGCTATAACAGCTCTCCACTCTTCTGGGAAGCTTTCCAAGATTTTGGAGTGTGTCTGTGGGAATTTTTTGCCCATTCAGTCAAAAGAGGGGCCAGTGAGTGGAAGTAAAGGGAAGTGTCTCTAATAAAGTGGCCAGTTAGTGGAAGTACAAGGTAGGTGTTTCCAATAAAGTGGCTAGTTAGTGGAAGTACAAGGTAGGTGTTTCCAATAAAGTGGCTAGTTAGTGGAAGTACAAGGTAGGTGTTTCTAATAAAGTGGCCAGTTAGTGAAATCAAAAAGTAGGTGTTTCCAATAAAGTGGCTAGTTAGTGGAAGTACAAGGTAGGTGTTTCTAATAAAGTGGCAAGTGAGCTCAAGCACAAGGTACATGTTTCTAATAAAGTGGCCAGTGAGTGAAAGCAAAGGGAAGTGTCTCTAATAAAGTGGCCAGTTAGTGGAAGTACAAGGTACATGTTTCCAATAAAGTGGCTAGTTAGTGGAAGTACAAGGTAGGTGTTTCTAATAAAACGGCCAGTGAGTGGAAGCACAAGGTCGGTATTTCTAATAAAGTGGCCAGTTAGTGAAATCAAAAAGTAGGTGTTTCCAATAAAGTGGCTAGTTAGTGGAAGTACAAGGTAGGTGTTTCCAATAAAATGGCCAGCGGGATGGAAGCACAAGGTAGGTGTTTCTAATAAAGTGGCCAGTTAGTGGAAGCACAAGGTCGGTGTTTCTAATACAGCGGCCAGTGAGCACAAGCACAAGGTAGGTGTTCCTAATAAAGTGGCTGGTCAATGGAGGTACAGGGTAGGTGTTTCCAAAAAAGTGGCCAGTTAGTGTAAGTACAACGTAGATGTTTCTAATAAAGTGGCCAGTAAGGAAGGAACACTTTGCAAATATATCCTATACCTGCTGCACTAATACATTTATTAACCGCTCTGACATTTTTCTGCTGTCAGTTGGTAATTTCGGATCTGGTCCAGCTGTGACACTTTCCTGATTTGGGATTTTAATCTGGATTGTGGGACGTTTGTCCAATCAGATACTGTGGTCTTACATGTTGGAAACCTCTACCAAGATAAGTATGATTTGACAAACAGCCTAAATCAATGCTTGCTGCTCTAATCTGCAATGATGCACACAGGAGATACTGTCTGAGCTTCATCTTGCGTTGTTATTCCGGCAGAGCAATCACATAGATTTATTCAACTGTTAAAGGAATAGGCCAACTTAAAGCTGCACTATGTAAGAGAGAAGTAGCGTCACTTCTTTCAGGAAAATAAAAACAGGCTAAAATATGGGAAGTAATCATTTAAAGTCAGAGGTGTCAGGTTGGGTGTTTTACACACCACAACATATGTCTTTAAGTATTAATGTCACACACACATTCACGTGCATCCTCGGAAGAGGCATTCTTCACCAAGTTTTGACTGAGTTCTCTTTGAATTCTCTTTCAATCATCAGATTCATCCACTTGGGGTAGGGGACCGAATCACAACCCGCGTTATAAAATGTTTTTCTGCATATTGCGTGCAATTACACATTTCCACCACAGAGGTCTCCAAATCACCAGAACTTGAATAGTGTAGCATTAACAAAAGTTTGACTTGCCTTTTAAGGTAAATTTAACAAGATATGCAAAAATCAATAAAATCCCCTTAGACCCCAGAGGGTTAAAGGCTCTTGCATATAATCATATATTTCATATCAAAATGCTCCGTTATCTTCATCAATACTTTCCAAAACTGTTGCAGCAACTTCAGCAGCTGTAAACTCTCTGCACGCTGTTTCACATGAGTCTCCGATGTGGACTGAACGAAGAATGAAGGGTTTCCGGCGTGATGGTCAGTCCTTAGTGATCTCCTGAGTGTCCATTGGTCAGTTTCACACAGACACACGAATCCACCAGCTCCACATGGTGAGAGGCAGATGACGTGTATCTCAGCCCCTCTTCATAGGCTCATAACTCCGGATGTGAGTCTCATGATAAGATGTAATGGAAAGGGCGACTCTACAGATTCAGGAAGTGTTTGAACTGGATTTCTGCACTGGATTATCACAAAGAGAGAGAAGCATATAAAGAAACATCGGATTTGATGTGTAGGCGAGTTCATGGACCCCAGAGGGTTAAAACATTTTTACAGTGTAGGAAGCATCCAAAGGAGACAATGCTAGCTGAGTCTCACACAGTTTTATTATCCAGTAGCTGAGTTAGCAGTAATTATCTAAAGTACTACTTTAATTATATATCTTTCTTTAGCATATTTTGAGAGAACTAATGGATAGAGGGCTTAAGCCTTTTCTAGAGGGGTCTGAGGACATGTTCCCCCAGGAGAAATAATTAAAAAAGTGACAAAATATATGTTCCCCATGAACTTCTAGAGTAGTAATAGGCATAAAATTGATTTACTCATATCTTTTTGGTCAAGTTGGCACAAACTAGACCTGTTTCTTCATCATACGTATCAGATACAGATCCAGTATGACTTGCTATCCATCCACACATCAAGCAAAAATACTACACTGCTATAAGCTGCAGGTCCTGAACATGTTATTGACAGAATTTTAAGATTAGTGACATTTGACAGCCGAAAAATGAACTTTTCTCTAGTTTTTTTTTTATTTATTCTCACAAATGAGGATATATTAAGCGAATAACATTTTACAAATCCAATATTCCTTTTATCTGAAGGCTTAAAGATCTCCCACTTACTTTCTAATGAGTTCCTCATCACTAACTTCCATTAGACCTGCTCCTTCAGCCCTGTCAGGCTCCTTCAGCTTCTTTCTCTCCCTCCATGTGTTTAATAGCACATTCTTTTTATTAAACTATGTTGAAGAACTCAAAGCTTAATGAGAGATCAGTCTTCACATCTGACTGGCCTTCAGCAGAGCTGCCGCCTCTCCTAGAGAAATTTCGTCAGTGTTGCACAGCCTATCATCTTTTCTTTACTGCAAGTAAACCTACATTTAGCTAACAAGCAGGTAACAGCAGAGTAATTTGCCAAAAGTTCATATTGTAGGTTGGTTTCTTTCTTTACTCTGTAACTACTTAATATGTATTTATCACACATTTTGCATAAGAGTTAGGTCTGTTCTTAGTACTTGCAACAGGAAAAAAATCACTTGAATATATAAGACCATGCAAAAGTCTAGAACCCTTTATTTATTTAATTTCGAGTCAAAAAGTCCATTAAGTTATTTATGTTCCGCATTGAGGAAAAAAGGAAACATTTGTTTTTAACATATATAACAAAATTACACAGAAGCCTCAACAACTAACGGTAGGTGTTTCTAATAAAGTGGCCAGTGAGCGCAAGCACAAGGTAGGTGTTTCTAATAAAGTGTCCAGTGAATGGAAGCACAAGATAGGTGTTTCTAATAAAGTGGCCAGTGAGCGCAAGCACAAGGTAGGTGTTTCTAATAAAGTGGCCAGTGAGTGCAAACACAAGGTAGGTGTTTCTAATAAAGTGTCCAGTGAATGGAAGCACAAGATAGGTGTTTCTAATAAAGTGGCCAGTGAGTGGAAGCACAAGGTAGGTGTTTCTAATAAAGTGGCCAGTGAGCGCAAGCACAAGGTAGGTGTTTCTAATAAAGTGGCCAGGGAGCGCAAGCACAAGGTAGGTGTTTCTAATAAAGTGGCCAGTGAGTGGAAGTACAAGGTAGGTGTTTCTAATAAAGTGGCCAGTGACTGGAAGCACAATGTTGGTTTCTAATAAAGTGGCCAGTGAGTGGAAGCACAAGGAAGGTGTTTCTAATAAAGTGGCCAGTGTGTGGAAGCAGAATGTAGGTGTTTCTAATAAAGTTGAACATGAGTGCAGAAAAAACTAAGAGTTTGTTTGAAGGGATCGTTGTGAATGTATCCTATAATTACTGCCTGTTAACTGATGTGTTTATAGATCCAGTCTGAGCTGGTCATGACACTTTCCCGATCAGGATGTTAAAATGGACAGTGTAATCCCTGCTCAGTCAGAGAGGTGTTTTTGTTGTGTCTTCTGAAGATGGTAGTGGGCGTTGAGGTTGAAATGGCTGCATGTGTCCCATCCCCTGTCCCTCTCTCAGAATCAATGGTGCCCTTTTTTGATGGGCTCTAAATGCTTAATTTGCAGCTGTGCAAAACAGGCAAATGTATCTTTGGAGGGCACATTTTGGTCGTATCTGTAAATTCACAAAAGCACCAGCCTGAGGACATTGATTAAGGTGTTTTTGGTTCATGTAATGAGACAGAAACACTTGAATATTAGATTTTATAATTAAAATCACATCTGCATGCAGAATGTCACAGTATTAGAATATCCGAACTCTGCAGAAACGCCCCGACAAAGCCCCTTTGAAACATCTCATCTCCTGTTTTTACCAAAGTCTTATGCCACTGGTTACCTACATATGATTACCTGTGACTTAATAATCTTTATGCACACGAGAGAAGGAGGGGAAGAGAGAGAGAGGAAGAAAGCATGTATGCCATTAGATACCCTACAACATTATCTAGGTCGCACTTCTGTCTTCCTCCGAGTGAGACAGTTGCTCCTTGTCTCGTCCCAGTAGCACAGTGACACTTCTTCCAATAGACTGCCTGAAGAGCTCTTTCCAAAAGAGCTGCTCTGCTGTCTGATGTTTTTTCAGTTACGGTAGCTGGGAGATGTCTGTGCCTCCTACAAACCTCTGGCCTGTGACACAACTTTGTTCTAAACACATCCCCCTTTTATCTGAGACGGGGTGTTGGTGTTCCTCAAAAGCGCAGGCGTCCTTTCGGGATCTGAGACAGATCTCGGGATCTGGGCTACAGCAGGGGGCTTCTTCTTTCAGACTGGGTTGGAAAGCAGTCCAATTTCGTGGAGTCTCAGCTCGCTTTAAAATCTATTATTATTGATGTTCCACCCTCAAACACGATGTTCCCCTCTAAAGAACACAATTATGGAATGTAGCGTATGAAACAGTTACACGAAGTTGGTTGAGTCATTTCTTACTTTGAAAAATGATGGGTTATTTTTTTCTACCAACATGCTGTGCTGAGGCTTTTGGGTCATTTTGTTGTGTTGTGGACACTTTGCTGGGTACTTTTTTGGGCAGTTTTTAGGGAAGCCAGCTGCTTTTGACTGTGTCACAATAATGACCCATCAAGGGTTCATTTTCAAAGCGTAACAGAGCCAGTTACAGCAGAGTTGGTTAAACAGCTTCTTATGTAGTTCATCACTGACAACCATTGAATATAGAAACGTCGCTCAGCGCTGCCCTCTAAAGGCGTCATTAACGAACATCAAATAAACAAACGTCGCTCAGCGCCGCCCTCTAAAGGCATCATTAACAACCATCAAATAAACAAACGTCGCTCAGCGCCGCCCTCTAAAGGTGTCATTAACAAACATCGCTCAGCGCCGCCCTCTAAAGGCATCATTAACAACCATCAAATAAACAAACGTCGCTCAGCGCCGCCCTCTAAAGGCGTCATTAACAACCATCAAATAAACAAATGTTGCTCAGCGCCGCCCTCTAAAGGCGTCATTAACAACCATCAAATACACAAACGTCGTTCAGCGCCGCCCTCTAAAGGCGTCATTAACAACCATCGAATACACAAACGTCGTTCAGCGCCGCCCTCTAAAGGCGTCATTAACAACCATCGAATAAACAAACGTCGCTCAGCGCCGCCCTCTAAAGGCATCATTAACAACCATCGAATAAACAAATGTCGCTCAGCGCCGCCCTCTAAAGGCATCATTAACAAACATCGAATAAACAAATGTCGCTCAGCGCCGCCCTCTAAAGGCGTCATTAACAAACATCGAATACACAAACGTCGCTCAGCGCCGCCCTCTAAAGGCGTCATTAACAAACATCGAATAAACAAACGTCGCTCAGCGCCGCCCTCTAAAGGCGTCATTAACAAACATCAAATAAACAAATGCCGTTCAGCGCCGCCCTCTAAAGGCGTCATTAACAAACATCAAATAAACAAATGCCGTTCAGCGCCGCCCTCTAAAGGCGTCATTAACAAACATCAAATAAACAAATGCCGTTCAGCGCCGCCCTCTAAAGGCGTCATTAACAAACAACAAATAAACAAACATCTCTCAGTGCCGCCCTCTACAGGCGTCATTAACAACCATCGAATAAACAAACGTCACTCAGCGCCGCCCTCTAAAGGCGTCATTAACAACCATCGAATAAACAAACGTCGCTCAGCGCCGCCCTCTAAAGGCGGCATTAACAAACATCGCTCAGCGCCGCCCTCTAAAGGCGTCATTAACAACCATCAAATAAACAAATGTTGCTCAGCACCGCCCTCTAAAGGCGTCATTAACAACCATCAAATAAACAAATGTTGCTCAGCTCCGCCCTCTAAAGACGTCATTAACAAACATCGAATAAACAAATGTCGCTCAGCGCCGCCCTCTAAAGGCGTCATTAACAAACATCGAATACACAAACGTCGCTCAGCGCCGCCCTCTAAAGGCGTCATTAACAAACATCGAATAAACAAATGTCGCTCAGCGCCGCCCTCTAAAGGCGTCATTAACAAACATCAAATAAACAAATGCCGTTCAGCGCCGCCCTCTAAAGGCGTCATTAACAAACATCAAATAAACAAATGCCGTTCAGCGCCGCCCTCTAAAGGCGTCATTAACAAACATCAAATAAACAAATGCCGTTCAGCGCCGCCCTCTAAAGGCGTCATTAACAAACATCAAATAAACAAATGCCGTTCAGCGCCGCCCTCTAAAGGCGTCATTAACAAACAACAAATAAACAAACATCTCTCAGTGCCGCCCTCTACAGGCGTCATTAACAACCATCGAATAAACAAACGTCACTCAGCGCCGCCCTCTAAAGGCGTCATTAACAACCATCGAATAAACAAACGTCGCTCAGCGCCGCCCTCTAAAGGCGGCATTAACAAACATCGCTCAGCGCCGCCCTCTAAAGGCGTCATTAACAACCATCAAATAAACAAATGTTGCTCAGCACCGCCCTCTAAAGGCGTCATTAACAACCATCAAATAAACAAATGTTGCTCAGCTCCGCCCTCTAAAGACGTCATTAACAACCATCAAATAAACAAACGTCACTCAGCGCCGCCCTCTAAAGGCGTCATTAACAACCATCAAATAAACAAATGTTGCTCAGCACCGCCCTCTAAAGGCGTCATTAACAACCATCAAATACACAAACGTCGTTCAGCGCTGCCCTCTAAAGGTGTCATTAACAAACATCAAATACACAAACGTCGCTCAGTGCCGCCCTCTAAAGGCGTCATTAACAACCATCGAATAAACAAACGTCGCTCAGCGCCGCCCTCTAAAAGTGTCATTAACAAACATCGAATAAACAAATGTCGCTCAGCGCCGCCCTCTAAAGACATCATTAACAAACAACAAATAAACAAACGTCTCTTAGTGCCGCCCTCTACAGGCGTCATTAACAAACATCAAATAAACAAACGTCACTCAGCGCCGCCCTCTAAAGGCATCATTAACAAACAACAAATAAACAAACGTTGCTCAGCACCGCCCTCTAAAGGCGTCATTAACAACCATCGAATAAACAAACGTCACTCAGCACCGCCCTCTAAAGACGTCATTAACAAACATCAAATAAACAAACGTCACTCAGCGCCGCCCTCTAAAGGCGTCATTAACAACCATCAAATAAACAAATGTCGCTCAGCGCTGCCCTCTAAAGGCGTCATTAACAACCATCAAATAAACAAACGTCGCTCAGCGCCGCCCTCTAAAGGCGACATTAACAACCATCAAATAAACAAATGTCGCTCAGCGCTGCCCTCTAAAGTCATCATTAACAACCATCAAATACACACATAGACTCTGGATGTATCTGGTATAGCACTTATTTCAAATGAAGATTCCTTTCTTTACTAGTGCTGCCTGTGCACTTCATAACGAAGAGCATGTGATAATAAACCTGGACTAACCGAGCAGCTTGCTTCTGTTTATCAGTCTGTTTCACTGATCTGTTTGTACGTTTGTTTCTTTCTCAGCTTGTCAGTATATTCGTGTAAGAGCACAGTCATATTAGGATGTTTTTTCTACGTTTCTTTGTTAGTCAGTGAGCATAAGAAAGATAGATAGAGAGAAAGAGAGTGCGAGAGAAGAGACTTAGCACTGAAGCACATTCAGTGTGATATTAAAATATGCAAATTCTCAGCAATCTAATATAGACTTGCTCATCAGCAAACAGAAAGACACTAAGACTTTATGTGAAAACAAAGAACTTCAGTGAAAAATGCTAATTCCTCGCTGTTGCAGCGGAACCGAAGTTGTTCAAAGCTGTTGTTTTTAGCCACTTGTAGACTTTCTATGCTTTTGAGGCAAGAAATTCTTACCCTGAGGCAGAATGGACCTTATCCTCCAGCCATGACAAAGGCATTTCATCAGAACTGTGGAGAGAGACGCTGCACTGAATCAGCAATGGGCCTCAGCAGCTAAACCCACATTGCATTGCACCTTCCTGAGGAATTCATTTCTCATTTAACATGTCAAATGAAAGGGACACTGCATGTGGTCAGCTGAGAGGCATATCAAAAACCCTGCCAAAACCTTCATTAGTATGTAAGCGCAGATCTCACTTATCAAAAGGTGTTAACACAGGATAAGGAGGGAGAGCAGCGAAGGCACGGCTTCACTCTGGACAACAACTGGCAATGTAAGGTTTATATTCAGTAGATAAATGGAATCTATGTTGTTTATTCCAACTGTCAGATATCATCAAAATGTCTGAACTGTAGCTACATTTACTGATAAAGCATTAGACACATACTGTATACAATAGCTTTCACAACATCATGTCTCCAAAATGGGAACTTTACAGGAAAACTGTAAACTGTCATGCATGTTAAATGAAAAATTCCATCAAGATTTTCTGCATAATTAAATGTTTGAGATGTAAACAGAGTCGCTCTGAGTGGTTTGGTATGAAACGCTCCGTTCTGAAACTTACCGGGTCAGAGTTGTTCACAGTGGTGGTGATAGGAACCAGACGTCCACCTCTAAAAGCTCCCTCACAGAAAGACCTTTTGTGATTGCTTTGAGAAAGTTTTGACTTGAAATGTACTTTTTTTTAAGTCCATTCTTGGTGGAGGGATACACGCAGGGGGTTGTGAAACAAAACAGTCCCCAAAGATTTTCAGATTTTCTCTGAGACATTGGTTTATGATAGTTTTGACAAGGAGGGATGCATGCAGGCAAAATAGTCCCCAAAAAATTATTTTTTTTTTTAGATTTTCCACTATTTTAACATCATCAACATTCCATATAAAAACACATGTGAGTTCCTGTCACCACCACTGCAAAGAAATCCAAAGAGTCGGTTAAGCTTCTCTGCAGTGAACTTTTCTTTACATCTGAATTATGCAGAAATTATGAAAAAGTTATATATATATATAATCTCATTATACCATGGTTTTGGGATGTTTTTGGCCTTTGTATATATATATATATAAACACAATGATATATGATCCAAAATAGTCCCCAAAGAACTTATTATTTCAGATTTTCCACCATCATCTACATTCTATATAAACTCAGAAGACTCGTGTAGGTTCACTGGTGGTTTTGGATGGTAAATAAAATGTCTATATTTGTGTTGTAGTCATGGCGACCCCTGGTTCCTATCACCACCACTGTAAAGACATCTGAGCCTCTACACCAAACTTCTCTGAATGACTGTTTAATTATGCCGAAAATTTGAAAAATTTGTGAAGATCCCTTCTATTCTAATAAAATATGTTTAAAGCATTTTTATTCATTCATTCATCATGAAATGCTGGAAGCTGGTGTTTTCAAATAGTCTAAAAAATTAAAATTAGAAAATATTTTGATATGAGGTAACAGTATTCTTGCACTGATAGTCCTACAACAGGCAGGTCGAGGCTGTGCATGACGGAAACCTTCAGCCGGGCGGTCTGTGCTCCAGATTTGAATTCAGTTCAATTGTATAACAGTTTCTACAACATGCATTGTGCCAAAGCAGCTTTACAGAAATCCAGGTCCAGACCTTTAACAAACATATCACAGTGTCAGGAGAAACCCTCTAAGAGCCTAAAGAAGAACCACAGAGTGGAACCAAGTCTCAGAGATAAACCCCTCCCTTAATTATTATAATAAACAAAGTTTTGCTTCATTATTTTTAGACTCCATGAAAAGGCATACGCACATGCTAGTAGGATGTGCTGGAACCGTTATGTATCCAAAATAGGACACAGGTAATTTGCCACAGATGGAATCGAGTCTGTTGCTTTTCAGATGACAGATGAGCCTGAATTCTGCTGCTGCTGTTGTAACGGTTGGGTTCGTGAACCATGTTAGGATCATGGAGACAGTTTTGGTGTCTACCAGGTCTTTCAGGTAGTTGTTGTGAGTCCCATTTTCTCTGCAGTTCCAGTTTTGGAAAGTCCTGTTTTTCACTCATTTTCCTTCGACTTTCTCCTTCCTTATGCAAGTGGAGTGTCTTATATTGAATCTCCTCAGAAAGATCTGGAAAATGAATAACTTACTGACAGTTTTGACTGGATGTTAATAAATGAGGGGCGATGTCTGACTGTAAGTCATATTTAAGTCATGTTCCTTCAGTATGATCAATATATATTTTCGATTCTCAGTATCCTTAAAACATTTATGTCTAATGTCTT
Source organism: Colossoma macropomum (assembly GCF_904425465.1). Classification (NCBI taxonomy): domain Eukaryota; kingdom Metazoa; phylum Chordata; class Actinopteri; order Characiformes; family Serrasalmidae; genus Colossoma; species Colossoma macropomum. The sequence goes on along the minus strand of NW_023494791.1, from coordinate 3,167,845 downwards.
TTTATGTCTGAATCAGGCTGTGTCCTATAGCGGTGTATGCACTGCAGACTGATATTCTACTGGGGCTTAAGCCTAATCCCCTTTCAGCCCTCACCCCTACCACTTAGCCCTACCCCTCTGTTTTGCATGTTCACGTCTAGGGGTAGGGTGTCCCAATTCTCGTTGAGATAGAGGGGGAGGGTGAAGTGTTGGGGCTACATGACCCTCCAAACGGAGGTTTTTCAGAGACTCCAAACAGAGAGTTATGAGAAAAAAAGAAAAACCAGCAAGATGGAGAACAAGAGACCAAAGAAACCCACAAATGTGAGAATTTTCTCTGTTAAAAAATTATGATAACCATTGTTTTATCTCAGTTTAATGTTGTTTCAGTGTATTATGGTCGTTTTCTTCATAACAAGCATAAAAAATCACTAGTAGTATGCTAACGTCTCGGTAGCTAGCTAGCTAAATTTCCTGTTCCACCTTAAATAGTCCAGCAGTTCTGACGCCTGAAGCGCCAGAATATAACTGCTGTTCCATTTAAGGTGGAACGGGAAAATTCGAACGAGAAGCTGAATATCTGACTTCAGCTTCATATCACTGAAGAATTAGGGGTAATAAATAATTGCCCCCCTCTTTGAAGGCATATGATGCCTCCTGTTTTGTAGAGAAGATTTTGACCACTATCCCTTGCAGCTCAGTTCCAAGGGGCAATGAGACACTCGAAAACAAGGGGTAGGGGTAAAAATGAGAAATGGGATTGGGCCCTAATGTTGCTCTGGAGCAACAAAATGCAAAGTACTATTTAACCCCATAAAACCCCATGTTTATTACATACTAAGACTTATTATCAGCCCATCAGTGTGTGTAACTGGTGGATTTGTGGGTCTGTCTACAGTCACAACATTGACCCCACTGTAAATTAAAACGTGAAGGATTGATTCCTCTGCCACTTATTAATGTTACGTCCCTAGAACGTATGTTTTGTTTTGCTTGTTCTCTCTCTCTCTCTCTCTCTCTCTCTCTCTCTCTCTCTCTCTCTCTCTCTCTCTCTCGCTTATTAAGAACCTTCTCAGGAGTGTGACTGGTTGGAGTCTCGTGAGAACACGTTCACTGATTGGCTGGCTGTGGGTGTGTGGGGTATGTCCAGAGACCCTTATAGTGAGGAGAATTTCCACTCTGTAATGTCTTCCTGGTTTCTCAAACACTAGAGGGCGCTCCGAGCGAGTCCAAAATCAATGGGTTAATATGGAGCATTTGAGCAAAATCATAGTTTATAAATGCTTAAACATTTTTAATGTAAAAGAATACATTAATATCCCTGAACACAGAGCAGCATAAAACATTTTAACACTGCTGTTATATTATTAACAGCTTTTAAACTCGAGTTATAGGAGTTTAAAACGGCGCCTCATGTACGTTCATGACGTCTGTGAGCGCGAACAGCCAATGAGCTGCTCCGCTCGCCGACCAATCAGCTCTCAGTAGCAGTAATGCCAACGATCTGCTGCCCAAAACCCGTTTGCTGTAGAAAAAAGGAAACGTACAGGTGAGTTTTCTGCGTTTTTAGTGAAATCCATCCTTCTACTCTCTAAAATTAATGGAAAGTTCTGGTTCAGTGATTAGAAACTATTTTAACTTTTCGTTTTTAGCCGTTGAGCTCCATTTACTCCCATTCATTGAGGACTCACTCGCGGGCGCCCTCTGGCATTTTGCAGTCCTGTTTTTAATATAATGGGGAAAAATGAAGTGGCCAGGCTCCTCATAAACCGGCTCTGGTATTTCTTCAGCGGCTGTTTCTGACTTCCTCAAGGCTTTACCTTCATGGCGGCTTGAGGCGAATGTCTTAGTTCAGCACAGGTTTTATGGGCTGTGTATCGTCTCTACTTTCAGTGTATAAGCTTAACCCTAAGTATGTCTTTCTGCCCAGTGTACCTCTACTGTTTATTCCTGTGTAGGTAAGTTAGTTCTTTGTATTCCCTAGTTAGACTGGTTATGTTTGTTGTTTTGGCGCATGCCCATCCTGACCCCTGTCCTGTGTTGGTCTACAAAGAAAAGCAAAAAACACGACTTGATCTGTTTGAACACTGAATTGTTCTTTTGTTTTCTTTATGTCAAGACTCTTGCAAAATCCCTGGACAGGTGGTAAAATTAATTATGTTGGTAGTTAATCTGATGTGTAAGGCCCTTAGCCCAGCTCCTGAAGTTCTACTCAATTGGAGAGCTTGCTTGGCTGTATTTGTCTAGATACTACAGAGGAAACAGTCCTGATTGGATAATTTTTTGTTTGGCGTTTCTAGATTTTTAGTCTCCAACAGAAAATTAGAGTATCACAACAATACATACAGAGTTTAAATACAGCAATCCTGATGATTCTATTAAACAGAAACAAACAAAAAAATTACAGCTGTCACGCATCACACGACTGTGGCACCATCACCACCAGCCAGTCGTCGTTCAGCTTCACCTGAACACTGATCTGCCTCACCTGTTTCTTGTTGATCTGTTAGACAGTATTTAAGTCCAGGCTTTAGTTTAGTTCACTATGAGGTGTGGCTTCTGTTTCTAGAGATACTGAGAGTTATTTTCTCTTCTCTGTTTCACTGTTAACCAGACTTGATTTCTGTATTTTCTGACTTTGTTTTTGTCTTCCCACTTTGGACTTGTCTGCCTGGATTTTGGTCATTTGTCATGTTCATCTCTTTGTGTATCTAATCTGTCCTTGTTCTGACCTATGCCTGTTTTTTGACCACCTCTTTGGAAAGTCCTCTGAACATTAAAGCCTCTTTTGATTATTTTTACTGCGAGTGTCTGACTGAATCCCGTTACAACAGACACGTCTCATTTAAATAATATAAATCCCCTGATAGCAAGAGGACAATGGCAAAGCTGGTGGTCCACTGGCGGTTTGCTCAGCGTTTTCCAGGCGGTCCAACGGCGGTTAAGCGTAGTATTAGACAAAAGTCCACTTATCATGGCTCATTTTTCACTCACAGTCCAATTTACTGATTTTTCCTTCCTTCATTTCTTTAGTAATACTTTGTAAATTAGATTAGTATGTAATTTTAATCTAGCACAAAAATTTGTGTAAGTTTATTTTCTAAAATAAAAGTCTCGTGCATTTAAAATCTGTTTGAGGAGATTAAAAACTTGTTACAGCTTGTATGCTGGACAATAATCTGGGCGGTCCGAGGGTGGACCGGCAGTGGCAAACAGTCAGTGGGGTGCCGATCTCATCAAACCAGCGGACCGATATATGCTCGCTGTCTGGGTCATTAAGCGTTCTCTGAAGGTCTTCAATGCTCCCATTCATTTATATACAGTAGACACACACATTTTGCAGTGCATCCAGAAGTTATTCATAGCATCAGTGGAGCTTCAAGCGCTTTGGATTTATCTGTCACAGGACAACAGATGCGAACGGCCATACAGAATGGCTTCTGTAACTAATTAGGACAGTAGCTCACTGTCCCTTTTCAGGCTGACATCACAGAAATGGCAGGTTAGTTCATAGTGTCCAATTCCCTCTGCAGCTCTGACAGACGCGCTGTGGCTCCGAGATGCTGTGCTGAAATATAAATGAATCATAAGAGAGATTTACAGATGGTTTTGTGTTTATGAATTTTTAATGATGTCTCTCTCCTCTGTGTGAAAGTGAAGATATGACTTTTATTACCGTGTGAGTGGGTCATAACTTTTGTACATCGCCACACACACTCGCCGCATCATTACCTCTTGTTCTGTGAGCACGAACAGTTTGTCCTTCTCTTAGCCTTGTGTGGCACTGTAGCACCGTTCCACCATAATTTTATTACGCATGATTTGGAGGAAAACACACCGCCACAGTCTTTTCACATCTGCCTCTCCCCCTCCAGAGAATTTCCGCCGCCTCTGGGAATTCTGATCCAATGAAACGTAACAAGATTCCAGCACCTAACGCCGCTGCTGGAACACAGAGTCAACAATTGAATTAGTGTCAGATCAGCATTCAATTCGCCGACCGTCAGCGCTTCTGCGTAACACTTGGGGACCGTGTTGGCAGTCGCTGCCACAGCGCATACGGAATCCAGCCATGATGCGGAATTACGCATAGCGTTAGGAACGTCTTCAGACCACCTCCTTGTTTCTACGCTCATTGTCCATTTTATCAGCTCCACTTACTATATAGGTGCACTTTGTAGTTCTACAGTTACAGACTGTAGTCCATCTGTTTCTCTGATACTTTGTTAGCCCCCTTTTACCCTGTTCTTCAGTGGTCAGGACCCCCATGGACCCTCACAGAGCAGGTACTATTTGGGTCTTGGATCATTCTCAGCACTGCAGTAACACTGACGTGGTGGTGGTGTGTTAGTGTGTGTTGCGCTGGTCTGAGTGGATCAGACACAGCAGTGCTGCTGGAGTTTTTAAACACCTCAGTGTCACTGCTGGACTGAGAATAGTCCACCAACCAAAAATATCCAGCCAACAGCATCCTGTGGAGGACTAGGGGATGACCAACACATACTGTGCAGCAGCAGATGAGCTATCGTCTCTGACTTTACATCTACAAGGTGGACTGACAAGATAGGAGTGTCTAATAGAGTGGACAATGAGTGGACACAGTGTTTAAAAACTCCAGCAGCACTGCTGTGTCTGATCCACTCGTGGAGCTGATAAAATGGACAATGAGCATAGAAACAAGTAATGTTATGCCTGATCAGTGTATCTCCCACTGCAAATAAACAGAGTGCGGAATGGAGCTGTGTTCTACCAACAACACCTCTGCAGTGGCCTAACAGACTAATTAAAAAATGCTAATGTGGCTAATAGTGAGTGCAAGTTAACCCATTCTAGATCAAACAGGGACATTTAGTGCTTGTAAAAGACATTCCATGTTTTATTTGAAGCTTGTCGCAGATACGATGCATTTGAGCTTGGATCTATCAGCTTCATAATGACTCGTGTGCATGTGTGCTCCATTGTAAGCACACTAACACAATATTATTGCCACTTTGCATCGTTTTTTCTTTGTTTTGTATTGTTTGTGTGTGTGCTTTGATGTTTATCTGCTTGCTGAGGAGTTTGCCGTCATATCCACCAAGATAGCAGATGAAAGTTATTTTCCATCCATGGCTCAGAGGCTTCTTAGGCTGGCCAATTCTGCCTGGATTGGGGACCTAATCGAGGCTACATTTGAGCTATGTGGCTTCCGGGGCCAGCTGCTCGGATGACGCTGCATTGCAGCTATGGAAAATGCTATTCCTTTAAGCCTAAGGACATTTTTGGACTTTCCAGGCTGGTTGTGTTGCAGAGCAAGACTTTCCCCATGGCTAAGGACTTTTTCCAGGCTATCTAAGTGACTCTATACCGTGGTAAGTGGAATCCTCCCGCTAGCTGTGGGAACTGTTCTATAAATGTAAATGTTACTTTAGATTTGATTAACCTCATCACATAAGTCATCATCTGCAGTACGCAAAACAACATCTAGATAAGACAGAGGTATTTAGAAAATAAGTGCTGGAGATACAGCACCAAAATTAAGTCTGGAGAAAAAAAAGAGCAGCATTTGATGAAAAGAACATCTTGCCAACTGTTAAGTATAGGGGGAGGAAATGCTAATGTGGCCAAAAGTGAGTGAAAGTTAATCTTTACACATCAAGAGTTATTACTGTGGCTTTACTATACAGTTTGAATGGAATGGAATTAGATCATAGTTATATTTTATAATATATATATATATATATATATATATATATATATATATATATATATGTGTGTGTGTGTGTGTGTGTGTATGTGTGTGTGTGTGTGTATGTGTGTATAATAAACGTAAATGTATGTGTGTATGTTAAACATTGAATTACATTGTGTTTTTACATTGTAAAAACACACAAAGATAAAATTTAGGATTTTTTTAGAAATCATATAAAGAGAGATATTTAAAAAAAAATGAGTTTAGTCAGTAGAAATGACAATCAGCTAAATGTTGATGTGTCTTGAAATCCAATAATAATTTAGCTAGCTAATGTGAAGTAAATACAGAGTTGTCTTCTGATGTGGGTGGGGTTGGTTGGCACATGTTTCAGCCTGCCCGAGTGTAAGGCTACTGTCATACATCTATATTATTTTATATATTTAATACCTACTAAATCACAGACTAATTAACACAACAAGAATACAGATCTATAACGCTGATGAAATGGATCACACCCATCTGGAGCTTTTCTGTGATCTACCTTGTTTTCTATCACTGTGTAAAAGAAGCTCTACGCTGCCACGCACTGCAGTGAGCCTCTCAGAACAGAAGGTGTAGGGCTTTTCAGTGGCGCCGCACCTGAGTGTGCAGGATACGCATACAGCCTCGTATTTTGTGGGCCCATGAATCACATCTGCTCCTTATGTTTTCAATGCAAATTCACCCCTGCGTCTTCTCAGCTGGCATGACAACTGACCATCCTCATTTTCTTAGCTCTCCAATTGGTGCTTAGCAACCATTACTGCATCTGCTGTTACCTTTTATCTTAGAAACGTACCAGCAAATTCAGATACAGTGCTGCTTGAAAGTTTGTGAACCAATATAAAATGATAAATATAATGATATAATTATAGATGTTTTGTTATTTGTTTTCTTGGATTCTTGTTTCATAGTGTTATAAATATAACTATATTTATCAATCAATTATATTTATAACAATATAAAACAAGAATCCAATAAAACAAATAGCAAAACAGGTATATTGTTTTTCATTCATTTATCGAACAATGTGATCCAAATTTGTATATTGTGGTTGGCAAAGGCATGAACCTCTAGATTTATCAGTTTGCTAATTAGGGTCAGGGGGCTGAATCAATTGGATGACATTCAGTGTGAGTGTGACTGACCCTACAAAACCCTCTTAAAAATAAATATTCTTCAAGGGTTCTTTAGTAAAGACAATGGCTCTATATAGAACCATGAACACCACTTTCATACTTAAGGTTTTCTTTGTGTGGTGAAATATCTGTTCAGATTGATGGAGAATGTGTTGTATAAGGTTCTATATAGCACAAAAAAAGCATTCTGCTATTGTTACAAAGTCAAGCTTGTATACAATTGCAGAATCCTTTTTAGTGTCACATAGAACCCTTTCAAAAAGGTTCTATATAAAGCAATAAGCGACGAGAGGCCGTGGGTTCCTGCGATTTTATCACGGGGAAGGGTGTTCTTAGGCACGACATGAAGAGGAGTAAAACTCCCTTCCCCGTGATAAAATCGCAGTGACGCACAGCCTCGAGTGGCTTAAATAATTTAATTATTATTAATAATAATCAATGTAAACAAGTGTTCCGCCAAGAAATGTAGTTCCTACGGTACGGTATCGTTGCTAAGCAACCATTGACTGCTGAATGAGGAACGTTTGGTCACCAATCACTGTAAACTGCAGACATTTCATGATTTTTTAAAACTTTTTTTCATACAACAGTGAACATGATAACACAGCACTGTTTAACGCAAATACTTTCAGTTTATAAGTACTTTTTGGTCACCAAATCACGACCGCGAGTCTTCTGCCAGTCTGACGACGCCACTTTTCTCACGCTGGGGCTGAATCTCAAACGGCTCCCTGCTCCCTACATAGTGCACTACATAGGAATCTAATACTGACTCCTGCAGCCCAACAGAGCAAAATATCACTAAAAATGCTTATTTGGGATTCATCCACATTCATACCCGACAGACAGTGCAGTGTCTGACAGCAGAAGCTGGAATTTCTAAACTTAATGTCACACAGCTCACTATTGAGGTAGGGAGTACGGAGCCGTTTGGGACTCGGTCTGGGTTTGACGTGTTTCTGACTGAAACACGGACATTTGAAGCACGTGAGCCACTCAGGTGACTTTCTTTAGACTTTTATATCACCGTTTTTCAGAGAATCATATCGTGAATACTTTAATTCAAGCCTGTGATATTAATGATGGAGTTGTTTAGCATGCTTGCTATCCTTTAGCCTGTTGGCTAGCTGACCAGCCCAGTTCTAGTTAAGAACATAAGTTGCTTCAAACATGGCTAGCCAATCAGATTTTAGGACCAGAGCTGTCCGTTTTATAAACAACCATACATAAAGAACACGTTCTCCATCATTCCAAAGAACTGTTTCATGATGCAAAGAAGACTTACATGCAAATGCAAAAGCAAAAGCATGCAAATGGTTCTATGTTTATGGTTCTATATAGAACTGTTGTCTTTACTAAATAACCCTTGAAGAACCATCTTTTATAAGGCTGTATTCTATTAAAAAAAACATCAACCTGAGTCTTCAGCAACAAAGTCTGGTCTTTACCACACACATTTGTTAGTTTCTGCCAGGTCTCTGTCAAACGGGATTTCTAAGGAGCTCAGAAAAACACTTGCCAGAGCTCATTAGGCTGGAAGAGGTTCCAAAACTATTTCTGATGAGTGTGCACTTCACTGATCCACTGTCAGGCAGAGAGTGTGCAAATGGAGGAATTCAACACCATCGTTACCCCTCCCACCAGTGGTCATCCCACGAAAATGATTACAAGAGTAAGACGTATAATATAACATAACATCGGGATCTACAGGCCTCTCTTACACTGGCTAACGTCAGCACAGCGAAGCAGAGCAGAGCTTGTTTTAAAATGTAAATTGTTCACGTACTTGAATTCGTCTTTGTTACCTTATAAAGTGTAAAATCGCTCATTAAAGTATTTGTATATATGAAGTTTATCGTTCTACAGAAGAACATCTCGTCCATTTCCATGAAGAAACGGAAAAGCAACAAACTCAATGCAGTGGGCTCCATTTTCTCTCACCAGTTCCCTCACGGGTTTTAGCCACTCTGGTGACATTGTTTATGTACTGTTGATGCTTTCTTCAATTATACACTCTCAAAAATAAAGGTACTAAACTGTCACTAGGGCAGTGCCCTTCTTGTCATCCCTCAAGGGCAGTGGTGGACGAAGTACACAAACCATGTACTTGAGTTAAAGTAGAGACACCCAGGGTAAAATATTACTGCAGTAAAAGTAGAAGTTCCTCCCTTTAGACCTCCACTTGAGTAAAAGTACAAAAGTATTTGCCTTCAAATGTACTCAAGTATTGAAAGTGAAAGTACTAAAAGATTAATTATGACTTTAATGTCCTGTTATCATTTTTATAACAAGACTCGCTTCATTAACTCATTTTAGGTGAAAATACTCCAGTGTCTCTCTTGGTAAACCAGTCTTTTAATAGAAGGTCATTAATTAGTGACGCTGATGTCTATTAAAATTATCATAAACACAAAACACAGAAGACGAACAGTTTCCATCAGGTAGAACTGAGGGGCTCTGAAATCACTTTTTACAAACAAGCAAAGTTTCAGTTTAAGATTTATTTGCAACTTCGTTCCAAGTTTAAGTTTAATAAAAACTTTAAACTCAGATTCACAAATGAGTTTCCTTTACTAAACTGCATCTGTAGGTCTCTGTTCATAAACATAAACTAGCCAAAACTAATTTACTATAAAATGACATATAATAAATATAAATTCAGAATAAAGACACGTCAGTCTCAACTGCATATGAGTACATATTTCTATATTGTGGTCTGTTTACACAAAGTTAGGTTAGTTCATCATTTATGTTGAATAGACTCTCCCAGAATTTTACACTGCTGCTCTGACGTTGAACCGCGTGCTGCACTGGGTCGGTATGTCCAACAGGTCAAAACAAGCTCAAAACAAAGTGACCGCTGTGCCCTGATTGGTGTTCTTGCTTTGCGCTTCTTTTGTTTTGCCATGTTACGTTTTTATACACACATAAACCAAAAGGAACGACAGATTTCTCATAATGTAGTGGAGTAAAAAGTGAGATATTTGACTTTGAAATGTAGTGGAGTGAAAGTAAAAAGTCGTCCAAAATGGAAAAACTTCAGTAAAGTACAGATACACGATAAAACTACTTAAGTACAGCAACGAATTACATTTACTTCGTTACTGTCCACCACTGCTCAAGGGTCCATCTCAGTCCCTTCAGTCAGGGAACATAACTGAACCATAATCCACTGAAATGATATGTTCTAAGCTGTACTGACTCCACACACCCCGTCTCGTCTCCAGGCTTTTATTTTACTGTTCTGTTTAAAACATTCGGTTATGAAAAGGTACAAATACAAACTTTTCACCTGGAAAAACTTATTTAAGGTTCACAATCAGACCTTGAAACCACTGTTGTAGCTTTGAGGGCACATTTACACTGTTTGTACCTTGATGAATGTAAAATGTACCTGAATAGAACCTTTATTTCTAACAGTGTATCTCAGTGAATGTGTCACTATTACCTCAGGTGCTGTTCTTGAGGTTGTTTGTTTTGGAGTAAGGGGGTCCAAAAGCTCTGCACACAGACCCGGGGGTGACTTGCTACACAATAGAGGCTTATTATTGATTTGTTTCAACAGAGTAACAATAAAAGGTGACTGAAGGATATTCTAATGCATTTTTCTTCACCCTCCAATTGGAAGTTTGTAACACAAACAGAGACAAATTCTATGACTTGTCAGCTTTAGATAATCTTCTTTACATGTCAAAAGTGACAGCAACATTAATACATTACAGTATTAAAGACGAACAGGCAGACAGACAGAATTGCCAGACAGACAGAATTGAAGAAAGTGTGTCTGCAGGTTAGTCTGGGTCTGTCCACCGTTTTTCATCAGCCTCCACTGCATCACTTCCCACATTAGACTGGCGAAATGACTCACAGCCCAATCTTCCAACATTTATGCTGCCTTTTCCAGGTTAGTGTGCAAAAGTAACCCCCTCTTAATCCAGAGCTGATCCTATTACGGCGCTCCTGTTAGGTAAAATGGGCTTCCACACCTGCCGTTCCTACACGGGGCTGTGCAGAAATGTCACACCTAATCGTTCGGCTGCAGGTGGAAGTGTGCTCAGATGTGACTTAGCTTAGTTTATCTTTGGCAAGTCTGCATTTTGTACAATAAAACTACTTTAGCGTTCTGAATCAGAAACGACTCGAATGCAAATTTTTTTCATGCTCGTCCTTTGTGCTCTGGAATGGGTGAACTTAAAGAGCTTTCATACAAGCTTTGTTCATGCATGCAAGCATGCAAAATACTTTGTACAGTACTGTGCAAAAGTCAGAGACCACCTGCCTTCTAAGAAGATTAGAGATAAAATAATCCACATACATAAGGTAAATGAAAGTCGGTGAAAAAACAAGAGTTTCCAAAACTGGAGTTCAAAAACTGATTAAAAGCTGCAGAGAAAATGGGGCTCCTAACAACCACCTGGAAGACCTGGTAGACACCAAAACATCAGAGAAACAGCACTTAAAGCTCAACGATAGACTGACCACCCCAGAGCCCAGACCTCAACACCACTGAATGTGTTTGATTACTTCAGAAAATGATCAACCAGCTTCTAAGACTGAACTTTGGAGGTGTGTCTGCAGATTCTTTGAGGAGCTGAAAGTGAGTCTCCTGAAAAGAATGGAAGTTGGAATAAAGGTAAAGAGTGACTCACTCAACACTCAGACAGCTGAGATTAGATTTAGTTGTAGAGGCTTCTGTGTAGTTTTCTGTTAAATTTATCTTTCCTACTTTTAATTCCTGATACTGAAAAATGAATAACTTGTACTTGATGGTTGTTTTTACTGTATATTATTGAATTATATAACAACATTTGTTAATATGACAAGTGATTCAAAACTTTTGAATTGTGTGTGTGTGTGTATATATATATATATATATATATATATATATATATATATATATATATATAACATTATATATATAACATTATATATATATAACATAGAAGTGGATTAAACACATCTGGAGGGATGTGCCAGCAGCACTGCTGTGTCTTATCCGCTCAGACCAGCGCAACACACACTAACACACCACCACCACGTCAGTGTTACTGCAGTGCTGAGAATGATCCACCACTCAAATAGTCCCTGCTCTGTGAGGGTCCATGGGGGTCCTGACCACAGAAGAACAGGGTAAAAGGGGGCTAACAAAGTATGCAGAGAAACAGATGGACTACAGTCTGTAACTGTAGAACTACAAAGTGCACCTATATAGTAAGTGGAGCTGATAAACTGGACAATGAGTGTAGAAACAAGGAGGTGGTCATAATGTTATGCCTGATCTGTGTATATTGCTGTAGATCAGCTGTATCAAACATTAAAATCCTGTCTTTCTACACAATTTCAAGCATTCAACCAACCAGTGTGATGTGACTCTTTGATTTTTATAGATTCTCTCTCTTCTGGTTGTGGTGGTGGTGTGTTAGTGTGAGTTGTGCATATATATATATATATATATATATATACACACACACCCACACACAAACAACCTTCTGCAGCATAACAGCGAAAACTTGCTTCAGCACCATGGAGAGCTCATGTTCTGAATATGACTTTGCATTTGGGAGAATTTGTATGTGTACAATAATGCCTAAATTACTTGGCCTAATAGTTAGTTCAAAAATTACCTTGTTTTTATTGGATTTTAATTCAGGCGCATTTTGAAGCAGATGCCAAGGCAATAAAGGCCAGGGCAGTCAGAGGGACTCATAAGGAAGAATGCCAGCAATGCCTGAAGACTCTTATTATCAGCTATTTCAGCTCAGTTCACCCCTCAGACTGATTAAGCCCCCATAGTGCGCCAGGCTGCGTGTTCTCATTCTGGTGCTCTCATTGTGCCGTGGCTTTCACTAATCAAACTCATTAATACAAGCAGAACATGAAACCCATTGACCCAAAGTCTCAGACACAAACTCCTACAGTGAAGCTCACCGCAATAAAGAGACGGTTCTGAGATTAAGTTCCTGTTACTGCAATAGCAGTTGGCATTCAGAGGCCTTTCTAGACCCTCCTGGTGCTGTAATGAGGTGGTCTGCTTAGGCTTAGGCTCTGTTATCTGTGTGCTGTCTGTGCAAATCTCATACACACCCAAAAGCAAGTCTTCACAAGGGTTTTGAGTATGAATCTTTCATAGTCGTCTTATTAGTCCTTGCCCATTCTGACAAAGCAGATAAAAAGGCTGTCTTCTGTGTGCGCTCTTATGATGCAACATCGCCACGAGTCTGCTTTTAATTGTCTTGCGATCTTGTCAAGCTTTGTGTACCCACACAGCATCTGCTTTAAATTCTTGAATAACAACTTGTCCTAAATATTGGCAGAAAGCTGAACTGTACACAGAAGAATCTCATTTACATAAAAAATCTGGGACAGTTTGTAAAACGCAAATAAAAACAGAAAGCAGTGATTTGTAAATCTAGTTTTACCTTTTTTTCCAACAAAAACACTTCAAAGACACCAAAAGAAAGTTCAAAAAACATCTTAAACAGGTGAAAAGGTGTCATCAAAAGATTCAGGGAATCTGTGAGTAAAAGTGCTCACTCCAGTGTTACGATAGACTTTTAATTTTTTAATTTTTATTCATTTTTTTGTTTCAGTTTTTGATTTCAGTTCAGTTTTGGTTAGTTATAGGGCTGCATAATAAGTTCTGCATGACATTTAGTTTTCATTCAGTTTTTGTTGTAGTTTTAGTTTTTACTACTTGTTATGATAGTAAGTATTTGATAAGGGCAAAAAAACTAAAGCTACGCACTGTTGATATTTGCTACTATCCCAAAAAACATCTTACATGCTGAGTCCTGACAAGAACTTCCTGATAGGATAGACAGACAGACAGACAGACAGACAGACAGACAGACAGACAGACAGACAGATAGATAGATAGACAGACAAATAGACAGACAGATAGATAGATAGATAGATAGATAGATAGATAGATAGATAGGTAGATAGATAGATAGATAGACAGACAGACAGACAGATAGATAGATAGACAGACAGACAGACAGACAGATAGATAGATAGACAGACAAATAGACAGACAGACAGATAGATAGATAGATAGATAGATAGACAGACAGACAGACAGATAGATAGATAGACAGACAAATAGACAGACAGACAGATAGATAGATAGATAGATAGATAGACAGACAGACAGACAGACAGACAGACAGACAGATAGATAGATAGACAGACAGACAGACAGATAGATAGACAAACAGACAGAGAGACAGACAGATAGATAGACAAATAGACAGACAGATAGATAGATAGATAGATAGATAGATAGACAAACAGACAGACAGACAGACAGATAGATAGACAAACAGACAGACAGACAGATAGATAGATAGATAGATAGATAGATAGATAGATAGACAGACAGATAGATAGATAGATAGATAGATAGATAGATAGATAGATAGATAGACAAACAGACAGACAGACAGATAGATAGATAGATAGACAGACAGACAGACAGACAGACAGACAGATAGATAGACAAACAGACAGACAGACAGACAGATAGATTGATTGATCCCGAAGGGAAATTGCAGTCCTTTAATAGCAAGACACATAATTGTAATTGCATATAAACGTATATAGAAATAAAAATAGACATAGGTTAAAGTATAAGACAGTAGAAATAAACGTATATCTATTTGCATATTTACATGGCATATAAGGCAGATTTGTTGTATTTACGTGACAGCAGGCACTGAGTGGTATGAGGTCTAAAAGCACAATGAGTACAGACAGAACTAGGAGCTGCAGCAGTATTACAGTGTAAAGTGCGCAGTGAGAGTCATTACAGTAGCAGTTATGATATATTGCACAGTATGTATTAACAGGAAGGGTGATATAGTGATGTGGTTCAGCTCAGTTCAGACAGCAGGAGATCAGTACTGCTTCAAAGCGTTTGACTCACAGTCCTGTTGACGTCCTCGTCTCTGTGAACGCCTGTAGGCAGGAACCACAGAGCGGCTGCCGTTATTCACTTTTATGCCACAGTGATGTTGGCCTGTGCTGGGAAGCGTTGCGAGTTTTCTGACAGCCAAAGACACAGCAGCCTGAAAAATATATTAAATTGAAAAATTGAAATAAAGTCTCCGTTTTCTCTCAGTTATTGTCTTTTGGTTTTTTTTACCTGTTTAGGCACCATGACAACTTTAGTTATGATGAATTTTGCTCTTGTCCTAATTCCTGTTAAAAAAATGGGTTTCTGCAGAAGCATCCTACCTGCACATCCTACCTGGGCATCCTACCTGGTCATCCTACCTGGTCATCCTACCTGGTCATCCTACTTGTCCTAATTTAGGATAAACCCAATAGTGTGCTGTCTGGTGTGTTAACCATTCAGATTCTCTTTAAACACAGAGATACATAAAGGTCTATATCAAACCCAGTGTACAAAACTACACCAAGAAATATTTTTTTGCTGCTAAAGTTAACAAAAACAGCCTTTAGCAGACTCTGTTTGGTTTATATTGTATATTCTCTGTAGCTGGACTACGTAGATTTTCTTATAGTGAACTGGCCGTTAGACAAGTGATGTTTGGTAAAAAAAAATCATACCACTCAGTGCCTGCTATCATGTAAATACAACAAATCTATCTCATATGCCATGTAAATATACAAATATATATACTTTATTTCTACTCTTATACTTATGTCTATTTTTATTTCTATTTTTATTTTCTGCATAGCATATATAAGTTTATGTGAAATCATGTGTCTTGCTACTGAAACTGCAATTTTCTTTTGGGATCAATAAAGATCTATCTATCTATCTATCTATCTATCTATCTATCTATCTATCTATCTATCTGTCTGTCTGTCTGTCTGTCTGTCTGTCTATCTATCTATCTATCTATAGGGTCAGATTCCACCTGTACTGAGGCACATTCCACCCATTGTGAGGCCGATTCCGCCTGTTCTGAGGCAAATTCTACCCGTACTGAGGCAGATTATACCCGTTTTGAGGTGGATTCTACCCGTATTGAGGTCCGAGTCGTCATGAACGATCCACCGCAGAGGCGGGAAGCGCGATTAGAGCAGCTTCTACAAATTTCTGAGGGTTTCAAAACACGTCTGGTAAATAAATGCTTGATTTATTTGACGTACCAACAGTTTTAGTCAGACCTTTACTCAAATGAGCATCAGTTGCTAACAGTCAGTTAGCTCGCTGTTATCTGCTGTGGTAAGTTAGCTAAACTAGCGAGTCACCTCTTTTAGCTAACCTAGATGAACGTTTGCTCTCACAAAATAACAGGAGAAACATTTTTACTATCATTTTACATTTGGAACGATGTCAAATTTACATTCAATCTCTAATAAACTGGTGTCTACACTTGATAGAGTTGTTAGATAGCTAGCTAACCTGTTTGTGCAAGCTTAGCTAACATTAGCAGGCTAAGTTATTACCTCACCTACGACGAATAAAGGCTCAACCAGGTTCTGAGATGTGTGGGTTGGATGGATTTCTTTCTTCAACATGTTGCTTGTGTGTTTGTCATTTTTTTCTACCAGTGTAATCATAATCGGCCCA
Source organism: Colossoma macropomum (assembly GCF_904425465.1). Lineage (NCBI taxonomy): Eukaryota > Metazoa > Chordata > Actinopteri > Characiformes > Serrasalmidae > Colossoma > Colossoma macropomum. The sequence goes on along the minus strand of NW_023494791.1, from coordinate 3,151,470 downwards.
AATAAATATGTCTGTCTTTGATTGACGTCAGTATTTAAAACTTTAAGAAAATGTCACCATAGGTATGTCTTTGTTTCTCTCTCTCATGATTGATTATTGACTGACTATTAAAATGTTTTCTCCTGGATGGTGCACGCTCATATCATACATGAAAACTTGTCAAGTTTCAGCAAAATGCACCGGTGTGTTGGTAAATAGGCCATTCACATAAATTGTGTAGATTCAATGTATTTTTTTTGAGGGGGGTTACTCAACAGAGCGCAGAGTGCATTTGGAAAGGTTCTCCTATCTGTAGCACAGATCGTATTTCTGTTTTTCACCATTTAAACATATTGCATCGTTCATGAAGCTGAAGTTGGCTTTTATTCATATTTCCATGCCACCTCAAACTGTGGAATGAAAACATTAAGATTTAACGTGGAACAGAAAATTCGAAGAATAAGAGAACTATGGCCTCTTGCTTCCTTCAGAATTGGTAGCTACCAACTTTTAGCACAATGTGGACCAGAGTCTGCCCACTTTTAAGGATGGAGACGACGTTGTGAGATGGTGGGCTTTTGTCTTTAAACTGGAAAATACTCTAAGGTGGGGAGATACCCATGAAGATTGTGCCCATGCTTTGTTTCAAGGTAATAAAACCTTTTTGCTTGACTGAACCACTTGTTTTTTATTTTTCCTTTAATCTAATATGCACCAGAATTTTTTATTTTTATTTTAAAAATCACTAAAATTGTGACTGGAGGCCTTTGAAGCCGCCCACAGCGGATTGTGTTTTCTCGATTCGGCCCCATTTTCCACCCCTCTTGAGTTTTCATGACTCATATATCTGCTTCCCTGGTGGATCCCCATCTTATACAACCAATGTTTTAAATATTAATTTTACTAAAGTCCTGTTTCAGTGTCTCTTTTTCCTCTACTTCTAGGCCCCCCGCCCACCCACCACATTGCAGCTACAGGAGCTCCTCGCCAGGAGTGAACAAAGTACAAAACTTCTGAACTTGAGTGAAAGTACAATTTTTTTTTTTATAAAATAATAATAACAATAATAATAATAATCTTTATTTATATAGCACATTTCATGCTGGTGGCAGCTCAAATTGCTTTACAGACAGGTGCTAAATCTTAACTGTAATGCAAGAAAGTACAGAAAATTTAAAGTCATATAAGAAAATGATGCAGATCAAATTAAAAGATAAATATCAAGAGACGTACAGTTTTAATTAAACGCCAATTTAAAGAGCTGCGTTTTCAGATGTTTATTAAAAGTGAGCGCCCCGAGCTCGACTGTCTAATAAAAGGTGAACTGAGCTCCACAGTTTAGAAGCAGAATAACTGAAAGAGTCTCTCCACGTTTTCTGTACTTTACAGAAGGTGTTTGTAGAAGTTCAGTATCTGCAGATCTGAGATCATAAACAGACACTCTGTGATGTAAGTGGGAGCTTTAAGGTCATTTGGAGTCTTAAAAACTAGTATATGTGACTTGAATTAAAGTAAAAGTATTCTTTTTATGACTTTACCTTCAAAAGTTCTCGCTTTTAAAGTCAGTGTTAATTGGATGCCAGAATGCATTGAAACTATTATTGGCTATTTTTTATTTTATTTATGTATTTATGTGCAAAAGTCATTGCAGTTAAAGACTGAAGACAATAGCAAAACAAGAATTTAGTGTTTTATGTATAATGAATCGTGTTTAATGTGATCATGGACTTTAACTAACAATTACACTAATATTATTTTGATAAATACTGTCTGGTAAGGAGGTCTGTGTGGCTGCAGACATCAGAGTTAACTATAGCAAAGTCTCCTTAACAGAAAGTATTCATCAAAATTACATATTTTTTATACTAACTTTTACTTTTGATACTTATATAATTTAAGCGCAAGTACTCAAGCACAAATGTTGACTGAATGCCTCTACGCGAGTGATATTTAACCAAGATTATTTCTGCTTTTACTCAGGTTTTTAACACTTGTCTTACACAACAATTGAGAGGTTGTGCACTTTGTCCACCCTGCTCCTCGCTGGCCATCTAAGCCCAGAAGAGGTCAGGAACAAAAAAGTATTTTTCAGGTATGGAAGCAACGTCTTTACTGGATTTGAGAGGCTTGGATGCTTGTACAGGTTTAGTTAGACAACAGAAATATGCCTGTATCTGTTTCGGTTGTTGAAACAATTTTAAACCTTTACCAAATGTTCTTTCTTCCTATAGCCATCTATCTGGATCTCGACCAATCAGGATTTACAACCAAGGTGCTTTCTCTTACGGTATTGTTTATAGTATTGCTCTTCGTAATGTTAGTACATATTTCACTGTATATTTTTCTACATATTTTAGCACAAAATATTGCAATATTATGAATTTTAAGATGGATTTGGAACTATAGCTCACATGCTTCGCTTTGCTCTGTACTTTGCAAAACTTGCATGAAAGCAATAGAGCTTCCAAGGTTGTGCGCTATGGTGAAAAACATAGTACATTGTTATTCACAATAAAATGCTCCTTCTTGTGTTCTGTTGCATATACATTTTCTTTTTCTTGTTGATTTGTTTGTTTATTTTTCATACTGTCTATTTTTTTAAATATTCTCATCCTTATGTTTTGTCTGGTGAGTGTTTATTACTAATTTTGCTTGCTTTTTCTTCATTTTTGAAGCAGCCATGAAAAATCCACCTTCTCAAGCTGCAAGTGACAAAGAAACTGACCAGAGACCTCCGTATCTGTTACAGGACGAGTGTATTTAGCACAGTGAGGTGGGCTTCAGATGTTCTTTCTCTCGGTGTCTCTCTCTCCCACACATGCGTACACACTCACTGGGCATTTTTAAGGTACTCCGTACTTACAGATTGTAGTCTGTCTGTTTCTCTGTATATCTTTTAGCCCCCTTTCACCCTGTTCTTCAGTGGTCAGGACATAGTGGTACATAGTGGCTTAATGTGTGATGTTATTTTTTTAAGAACTGAGATTATTGATTGCTCAGCTGTTTTAACCTGTGTTGTACGACCTCTGCGGATTCCGTCCCGGCCGTGGAACAATGGACCAGCTTTTCACCCTCTCACTGATTGTTGAGGGGGCATGGGAATTTTCCAACCCATGTGTTTTGTGGATTTGGAGAAGGCTTACGACCGTGTTCCCCGAGATATCTTGTGGGAGGTCATTCAATCTCTGTACTCCCGGAGTGAGAGCTGTGTTCGTATACTCGGCATTAAGTCGGACTCTTTCAGTGTTAGCGCTGGACCCCGCCAGGGTTGTGCCGTGTCTCCACTCCTGTTCGTGATATTCATGGACAGCGTGTCAAGGCATAGCCGTGGTCAGGAGGGCATTATGTGTGGATGCCGAAGGGTGGCGTCTCTGCTATTTGCAGACAATGTTGTTCTTTTGGCTGGATCACATGGATGCCTCCAGCTGAGGTGGCATCTGATCTGGATGCCCCCTGGACGCCTCCCAGTGGGGGTGTACCAGGCACGGCCTACTGGGACAAGCCCCCGGGGTCGTCCTAGGACCCGCTGGAGGGATTATATCTCCAGGTTGGCCTGGGAGCGGCTTGGGGTCCCCGGGAATGAGCTGGAGGAAGTTGCGGGGGACAGGGTCGTCTGGGATTCTCTGCTCTCCCAACTGCTACCGCGACCCTAACTGGACTAAGCGGTTAACAACGATGATGATGATGATGATGATGATGATGATAATGTACTACCTCTTCTATTTCTTTACACGTTCACAGTTTCACTGTAGAGCTTGAAAACCAACTGTGTTCTTTAAGTTTAATGACACAATTAATAATCCTTAGTACTGATTTCCAAAGAATATTTTTAGTTAACTCAATTTCAGAAAGCTTTGTTTAGTGAGGGAAAATGTAATGAATCACCAAATTAAATGCTGCGCTGATGGTGAGGGATCGGGTAACTCTGAGTACTACAACTTTCAGTTCATCACACTTTTTTTTTGTATGATTTTACATCAGTAGCTGTTTAGTTAACTAACATTTTTCTTTTGGGTTATTTAAATGACTTACATTTCAGCTGTCCATGTGCAGGTGGTTAACTTAAGACTAAAGGTATGACTCCATGGTGCGTAAGTGATTTTATGTGAAAAGAAAAACAAAACATTCTTTACATTTTTACCAAAACAAAAAAATTGAAAGTGCAGAAACAAACCAGTAGATACATAACGCACTTCACTGCGTAACTAACTCTGCTTTTCTAGACTTCAGGCTTCAACACAGTGAGCACACAGCACAGTAAGAGAATGTAATGTGGCTGCATCAGGGTTTTTTCCAGGTGTATAAAAGATGTGGCCATTGTAAGAACACGATAGAAATCTCTGGCTCAAGCACAGCAGAAGCCTATTCTCCTCTAAACAATACCGCCTCTGATTGCACTTTCTTCTTAGCCATTTTTCCTTCTCCAAAGTCCCCCTCCATCCATCACTGGAGCCAGAATGTGACAGTGAACAGCGTCAGTGCCCTGCAGGACTCGGAGGGTTTGGACTGGAACTGGAACTGGAGACCGCACGCTTAAAAGTAAAGGGTTTTTAGGATTGATGTCTTAGAAGAACCACTTTTGATTGCCTGAGGAACCTTTAGTGGATGGTTCTATAAAGTTTGTGGGATGTGGGAGTGTGTAAAATCTTTTTTAAGAACTTCAAGAGAGGTTCTGCGCTCTTAAGACACCAAGGTTTTTCTTAGAATTGTGCATCCAAGCCAAGAGGAACCTTTATTTTTAAAAATGTAGTGTATTTTAAAAGTGTAGTGAAACATCATGTATAGCAGGAATGTTAGGATGCACCTGTAAAACCTAACGAGCTGGTTGGAATGATGACAAAGATTATACAGATCATCTAAAGTCAGAGTTGGAAACACATTTCAGACTTTTGACTCATTAGGGCTTTAGACTGAGATCCTCTTTGAGTGACCCTATACATTAATTATGTTTACATTATTAAAACAAATGACTGAACATTCCATTTTGTCACTACTAAAACAATCATAACACCACCCAAACTTTACTGAATGTTTCAGTAGTGACTGTTTCGGTCGTGACAATTTTAGCTCATTTTGATCAGAACTCAATAACGCAGCCGGTACATGACCAGCAAACACTGCCCTGAACAGCTGTACATGCATAAAATCATCACATTTTTCATTCATTTCATTCATTTTCATTTAATTATACAAAGAGTTCTTGAGTGTTCGTGGTTCTATATAGAACCATTTTCTTTACTGAAGAACCTTTGAATAAGTACCTTTTTTGAGAGTGTAGAACAAGTCAAGTCAAAGTGAACGGACTGAACAGCTGAACCAGATTGTCTTTTGACAACTCTGCAAAATATAAATATAACATAAAGGCACATAGACATACTAGACAGCATAGACAGACATTAAATGTATGTATAGGGAAAAATATATATATATATATTTTTTTAATTTTGCATGTTAGAAAATAAAAAATACTGCACGTTGTTCTGAGTGATAGTATTATTGCACAGCGTAACGGGAAATGTAAACTTGACACTGGTGAATAGTGATAAAGTGAAAATATTGCACAGAAAATAGCTGCATTTTTTAAGATAGAAGATATGAGTTCCAATAAAAGTGGCAGACAGTCTGTGTTTGTGTTTAGGAGTTAAACAGTCCTGATAGGCCAGTGTGTTGTGTACTGTTAGAGGGAGTTGAGTAGTCTGATGGCCTGCGGGAAGAAGCTCCTGCTGAGTCTGGCACTCCTGCACCGCATTCTGCGGTAGCGTTTGCCAGAGGGCAGGAGGCAGAACAGTCTATGGGCAGGGTGGGTGGGGTCTCTGACTATCTCGGTGGCTCTGCTGAGGCAGCGTGACAGGTATCTTGTATGGACGGAAGTGGGGTTCTGATGATTGAACCATTGCCTTTACTAAAGAACCCTTGAAGAACCATTTTTTAGAATAGCTGTATATTAAACAGTGCATGACTAAGTAAGGTTAATTACACAATAATTTGATATATTAATGGATTTATTGACCCCTTTGAGTGTTAGAACACATTTTGTGTGCAAAGTAACCAGGATGTCTGCTTAAGGACACAGTGTGTTGTTTTTAACACCTCTGTTTTAAGAATGTACAGTAATGAAAGAACTTTTACAGTGTTCGTTTGTGTCCAACTGGACTTGTTTGAAAACTGTGCCTCAGATGTTTGAAATACCACATGAAGAGAAATATGTTGCACATCTGCAGTTATTCAGCTTTCTTTTGGCAAGAGTTGTTCAACCGACTGATATATTGGAATTGTACTTTCAAAACACCATTTCTGTCAGTGCTGTATGAGTTAATTCTGCATTGTTTTAATTAATTAAGATTAAGAGACCCTTATTAGTCCCATGACGGGGAAATTTCACCTCCGCATTTGAACCCATCCGTGCAGTGAAACACCACATAGACACTAGTGAAGACACACACTAGGGGGCAGTGAGCACACTTGCCCGGAGCGGTGGGCAGCCCTATCCACGGCACCCGGGGAGCGGTTGGGGGTTAGGTGTCTTGCTCAAGGGCACTTCAGTCATGTCCTGTCAGCTGAGGGGATTGAACTGGCGACCTTCCAGGCACAGGGCTGGTTCCCTAACCTCCAGCCCACGACTGCCCCAAATCATTGGATCATTGTTAGTGATCATTCAACATTTTTGAGGATTTTGATGGGCAGTAGTTTTCATCCTCTTCTTTTCTGTCCAGCCTGAATTATAAAATACCCTCTATGTAAGTTATTTAACTTCACCTTCTCCTTGAACCTGCTTTGATTGTTTGTCTGCTTTGGGCAAAATGTCTTTTCACCAGCAGACCGCCTTTCTGACTCTCTGAAGAGTTATTATACACATACACAGCACAAGTACTGCTACCAAAATGTCCACTGATTTCTGAAAATTACATCTTACAGATGCTGAAGTTTGAAATGTACTGTGTACAAGTGTTCTACTGAGATAATGCCAAAGTTGAGAGTGATTACAGTGCGATCAACAGTAGCTGTATTTAATAGCATTAAGTGAGACAGGGTGGCTAAAGCAGCCTGACTCTTTTGAAATCATCATAGTTAGTGCCATTAGAAGGGCTGCAGCATCTGTGCTGTTGGGACGGTCATTTGTCAGCACCAGAACAGCCGCCACGCTCCCCCCGAGCTGCCCGATTACAGGTCACAATCTCTCCTGAGTCATTAAAAAGTAATGTTCATCCGGTCTCTTCGTTAATGCCTCGCGCTTCGCTGTAGCTTCCTCCTCTCGGCCAAGAGCGGAGGATTGATTCCTAATGAAATGGAGAGGTGTCATCAAGACTGCAGCACTGCTGGACCTGATGAGGGTAATCACAGGAACTGAGGGCCGTCAGGGCCAGACATATGCCGGCTCCATTAAAAGCCTCTCCAGCACCATTTCCAGCACATCTGCTCTCCATCAGATGGAGGAGTGGGCACCTTCGATGATGGAGGGCCTCAAGGACCAGCCGGTGTGAGCCTGCTTCAGAAGATGAAGTTGAGAAAGTGGGAGAGTTAGTCCTTAGATGTCTGGAGTTGCCATAGGTTTGCTGTGCTTTTTCAATTGAAGTACAGAATTACTCATGATTAATTACATAGTTACATAAGGAATAACATACTTTCTGTATCAACAGGTTTGAGTCTGCACTTCTGATTTTTTGTTTGTTTTGATGTCAAGAAATGAAAAAATGTAAAAGATTTGGTAACACTTTCTATGAATGTCGCATTTGTAAGCATCTATAAATACATTCATAACATGTTATAATGTATTCATAAAGCATTATAAACATGGTTATAAATATTTATAAAAACTAATTACACTGAATTACACTTTATAGCCATGTTTATTATACATTATGAATTGTTAATATAATGCATTATAAATAGTGTTAATAACATGTTAATAAAGTCAGTCCCAGCTTGGAGAGCGTAAAGTAAAGACAAATACCAAGCTAACGGTGGTGAACATTACCTTTCCCACATTGGGTAAAACACTGATGGCAGCTCTAGTTTAAACTCTGACATTTGAAGCCTGTAATGTGCTTTACTGTGAATGTTTTAGTGTTTCAGTAAATCCTTCAGTAAATACTTCAACTTGAAGCCTCACTCTGAACACTGGAGGAGGCTTTAGTACAGTATGCTTCACTTTACTTAGCTTATAAGTAAATGAGCTTATGAGCTCTTATAATTTGTTATGATCAGTACTTATAATGTATTATGTTAACAATTCATAATGCATAATAAACATGGCTATAATGTATAATGCATTTTTATAAATATTTATAGCTATGTTTATAATGTCTTATGAATGCATTATAACATGTTATGAATGTGTTTATAGATGCTTACAAAGGTGACATTCATAGAAAGTGTTACCAAAGATTTTTCTTTTCTCAAAACAACATAGCACACAGCAAAAACATTTCAAATTAAAATTGTGATAAAATATCTCTTCTTGTAGTTACAAACACAGCTGTTATGCATAAAATGTGAACTTTTCACACTATTTTTCTACTTGTTTCAGTAGCTGTGTTTCCATTTAGCCCCTTTTCTGAGGTTTTGGAACCACAGGTTTTGCATGATTTATTTTTTCAACAATATGGATGCAATTTATCTCAATGACAACGAGCATGATTTACAAAACAATTTTCATCCTTGTAAGTGAATGGCCGAGTCAGCATGTATAAATGTTCTTATTGTGTTTAAAGGCTGTGTGTTTATTGTGCCAGTTGTGCAGGATTGTTTGATATGAAGAAAGCTGCAGTTCTCCATTTTATCTCAGAACGGCCGCCTTTGCGGAGAGGTGTGAATTGTTTTTCACAGCGGGGGGGTCTCAGCCGTCCCATTTCACCCTGCTTTGCTCACTAGCAGCTCAACACAGAGTCCTAGATCATCTGATAACAGAGTTACAGAAAAATGTGTTTTATTAGATTATGTACATTAAAAATATGAAATGATTTCTGTTCCTTCAGCAGAATGGCAACCAGGGGGCGCTGCAGAATGAGGTTAAAAAGTCCTTTCTGCTCATTTCTGTGTGTTAGAGATGAAAAGGGTCAGCATTCCTTTTAAAAACACTCTCATCTCCTTGGTGCAGCTCTACCAGTGTGTCCAATTCAGGGGCTGGATCCTTTGAAGGACACAGTCTACGAGGGCGTGTCCTACGGAGGCTCTGTCGACCTGCGAAGGCTGAACTGAAATGAGACGGTCTGCCCTACGGTGGATTTCCTGTTTGCGCCACAGCTCCGCTGTTCCCACCATTACCAGTGCGCCAAGAAACGCCGCTCCTGTCAAGTTATTTTAAAGTTCTTTAAAGACGGAGCCAAAAACTTTGAGTTGTTTATTTTTTCACTTCTTAGAGCTGGAGATGCTTCGCCAGCAGCTACTGATGAGATTTTTTTATTTATTGTTAGCCATTCGAGTTTAAACCCAATACTTATTTATATGTATTTAACTTATATACGTTCACTCCTCTATTGATGCCGCCATGTTCTCGAATCCGTGCCGGCACGCAATGAACCTTGGGATACGTTGGGTGGCAAAGGATCCACCCGTTGGCATGGAAAAGAAGGACACATTTCTCGGCCGCATATGAAGGAGGCCTCGAAATGGGACAGCCTAGTCGCGCCTCTGTGACGCAATCGGCCTTCAAATAAAGCCTCCGAAGGACGCGGCCCCTGAATTGGGACACACTGCTTGTCTCCACCACACTGCTTGTGTTTGTATGGGTTTGTTATAAGAGTAACGTGACTGAAGCCACATGGCACTAAACTTACGTATCATCTGTCACGCATCCCTCCGGCTCTCCATCTCCCAGAATCCTCTGGGAAATCATGTGCCTGCTAACCTTCCACAGCGCTCCAATCATCATTTGCACTCACCTGAGTACTAATCTGGTTCACCTCTTCTACTGGTCATGTGATTAGTTAGAGTTAGAATAAAGCCCAGACTTTTAGATTAGGTTCTTTGCGAGGTGTTGTTTCTTCTTGTGAGAACTACTGAGCGTTGTTCTGATTGCCCTCTTGTCATTTGACCCGCCTTGGATTCTTTGAATTTGTCTTTTTGTCTTTGACCTTTGGATCTGGTTGCCTGGTTTTGTTATGTTTGTCCTTCATTGTATTTTTGACCTCTCTGGATTTGACCATCGCCTGTTTATCGACTTCGACTTTTGCCAAAGCCCTTAACAATAAAGCCTCATTTTTCATTTTCTACCACGAGCGTCTGACTGGTTCGGTTTCGTCGAACTTTTTTCTGCTAAAGTTGATCAGAAAAAAGTTTTGGTGATGTTTCTAAAATACTACAGATGTTTTGCATGTCCATAACCTACATCGACAGACTTTTACAAGAGTTAACACGTTTTTCATAAAACATCCTCTGGATGGGGGCGTCCAAGAGATTCATTCTCTGGGAGTTTAAGGTGGTCCTTTCCTTCCCCATTGCTCAGCACAGGCTTGTCAATACTATTACCAGTTAGCATTCACCTCCAAGGGTGTTGAGCTGTGCAGTGATGCAGAAGTTTGAGAAGATGTGGTGGAGCTTCATGAGTCATGGAGGAAGCCCACTCGAGTCCTCAGCCTTCCAGCTTGGTAGCAGCGTATGACTGGGGGAGACTGGTGTAATAGTCCATAACTAAAGTGGTGAAAAAAATAGGTTTAAAAATTATTTTTGGATGTAAATTTAATAAACCATGAGAGAAAAATAAATAACATCAAATTGCACAATGAATCTATCACAGATGACTGTGACTGCTAGTAGTTAAGATATGAAAATCATTCAGAAATATGTATTATTACACATACTTAGCAAGTGAAAATCATCTTGAGTCTAGTCCATATATCTAATATTTCTCATTATGAGGCTGTTGTAAGAATATTATTGTCACGCCTCAGGCTAATTTGGACTTCATTTCCCAGAATGCGTCAGGAGATCACGTGTCTGGGCAGCGTCCTACAGACTCGGAGTTCAGAATGAACTTCAATAACCACAATCCTTCAGGAGATCACATGACTGTGGACAATCACTCACGCACCTATCAGCGTTTGCAGTCCCCTGCATATTGAGTGTATGCACCTGTGCCTAACATCATATGATCCCTTTAGTTCAGTATTTGAGCCCGGGCTTTAGTACTAGTCAGTGTGAGGTATTGTTTCATTCAGAACTTACTGAGCGTTTTCTATACTGTTATTGCTGCCTGTTATGACCCTTGTTTCGATTACCTGACCTTGTCTTTTGCTACTCCCTTTTGTACCTTTGCCGGATTGTTTTTGGACCTGTGTTTTTGACCCTTTTGCCCGATTATCTGACTACGACTTTCGCTTCTCCCTGTGGTTTTGTATGCTTAGTGTTAGGACCACTATCGTGATCCTGTGTTGTCTTTTGGCTCCGACCCATGCTTGCTTTTTGAACACAATTTAGCTGAACTATAATAAAACCTGGTTTGCCCTTTTTATCCGCGAGCATCTGGATTCTGTCACAGCGTCACAATTATAAGATTATTTAACTCATTTCTAGACATTTCTTACTTGTTTTAGCTCATTTTATCTTATGAAAGTGTCTTATTTAATTGGCAGATCATTTTACTTGTTTTAAGCATAATTTCTTGAAATAAGCAAAATGATCTTCATTATTTCTCAAAACAAGTAAAATGATCTGCCATTGAAATAAGACACTTTCACAGGATAAAATTGCTGTAAAGAAGTAAAAACGTCTAGAAATGAGTTGAATAATCTTAAAACATCTTTACAACAATCTCATAATGAGAAATATTAGATGTATTGGCTGATTTAAGATGTTTTCACTTTTTTGCAGTGTATGTTTAAGCTAGTGTACAAATCCTGATGGCAGAGACACTGGATGGAAGATGAGAAAGAAGAATCTGATCTAAAAAAAAAGGATGTGGCTTCTTCTTCTCAGCCTACATTAAGAAGCAATGCACTGGGGTTACAGTGATGTTTTATTCAGTATAACTGGGTGATGATATGCTGATGTGCTTCTGCAGACGTGTGCGTGCATGTTTGTGTGTGAATGATGGGTGGGGGAAATTTGATACCCATCTGATTCCCTCAAGGCTGACCTAAAAGCTTCGCAATATCTGGCCCTGCTCTCGAATTCCGTCTCCTTCAACCCATCTCATTACTGCTTCCCTGCTTTTTTGCGTTGGTTTTCTTTCAGCGTTTCATCCATTGATTTTCTGAGCCTGAGGGCCACAGCTCCACCCGAAACAAAAGGAGGAATATCAAGCCATGATAACTATGGCAGGTGGAGGTTTAATAAGATGAGTCATTGCTTGTATTTGTAGAAAGGAAAGTAGCACTTAAGTAATTAAAAATGCTCTCCACCTATCATAAAGCCTGAAATGCTCTTACTGATTATGCTGATTACGCTGTAGCTCTGCGTTCGCTCACCAACTCGGTTTTACTGCTGCAACGTGAACCAGGAGCACTCAAGGCAAGCGTTATATTGATTGAGGATGGTCTCTGAAAAAGCACAATTTGCCTAAAACATGTTTTCTTTTAAACTTGTGTGCACTTCATCCTTGAAGGTCTCCGAGTCTTTTTCTTTATAACCCTTCAAGCAACTTGCAACATGATTGAAGTCCTGCTCTGCCGGGGTTTTGATGGCGAGCAGAGTGTAGTCACTGAGTATTTTCACTGCAAAGATTTGATTCAGAAGGAGCATCTATGGTATATCACGCAGGGACGCCTGCTTCCTCCTAACCTCTTTTCTTTTTAATTAGGTGTGGGCTGGCTGCTCTAGACAGCCAGCATGCAGAGAATGATCAGTTGCCTCTGCAGTCTCCTCACAGGTGAGGACATTAACGGCAAATAGTGCGACTCCACTGCAGAATCCTGGCCCCTTTTTTCTTGTGTTACTTCGGGAAGCAGGATTTTTCACCCGTACTGGAGAAATATGTGCTCCATTTTGGAGCAGATGTCCACGAAGAGTTATCAGCTAATTAGCGGTGCGGGGAGTAAATGCTGGCGCCTGGTTTCAGATGCTCACGCTAAATCTGGTCGTCAGCAGGACCACAGGGAGGCATATGGAAGAGGGCCGTCGGGGGACTTACCTGCTTAATCACAACCAAGGACTCTTTAATGTCTGCTAATGTTGCTCTCCGCAGCTGGGCAGTACACATGACTGCTCGTGCAGAGAAGAATCTGTGTGGGCCGATCAGCACTGGAAAAAAAGGTATGCATTGAATTTGCATTTCCATAAGTAATAATAATAATAATAATAATAATAATAATAATAAACTGTTTAATTTATAAAGCACTTTTCTCGATCACAATTACAGAACTACAAATCAACAGCAAACCATATAAATTTCGTGGCCCAAGGTCCAGTCAAACTGTGCCATTGCAGTGAAAAGTCTCCCAGCTTGAGGCCCCGTCAAACTCTGCCAATGCTGTGAAAAGCCTCCTGGCCCAAGGCCTGATCAGGTCAATCTCCATCATAGTATTGAAAAGTGTCCTGGCCCAAAGCCCAGTCCACCTCCACAACCATGATGAAATGTCTTCTGGCCCATGGCGTGGTCATCCTCCCCTATTATAATGAAATGTCTCTTGGCCTGAGGCCCACTCAACCTCCACCACCATGGTAAAATGTCCTCTGGCCCAAAGCCCAGTCAAACTCTACTACCACGTTGAAAAGTCTTCCTGGAGGCCCAGTCAAATGCCACCACCTTGACAGCTCAAGGCAAGTCAATCTCCATCACAGTATTCTGGCCCGAAGCCCACTTAACCTCCACCACCATGGGGAAATGTCTTCCTGCCCTAAGCCCAGTCAAACTCCACTACCACATTGAAAAGTCTTCCTTGAGACCCAGTCACACTTCACAATCGAGGTGAAAAGGCTCAAAAGGTTCAACAGTTTTCCGTCCCGAAGCCCAGTCAACATCCACCACCATGGTGAAATGTCTTCTGGCCCATGAAACAATCAGCCTTCACAATTATAATGAAATGTCCTCTGGCCCAAGGCCCACTCAGCCTCCACCACCATGGTAAAATGCCATGTCAAACTTCACTACCACATTGAAAAGTCTTCCTGAAGTCTTAGTCAAATGCCACCACGGTGGTGAAAAGGTTCGCAGTCCATCACAGTATTGAATCTCCATCACAATATTGAAATGTCTCCTGGCCTGAAGCCCACTTAACCTCCACCACCATGGTGAAATGTCTTCTGGCCCAAAGCCCAGTCAAGCTCCACTACCACATTGAAAAGTTTTCCTTTTTATGGTGAAAAGGCTGATAGTATTCAAAACTCCACTGTTGTGGTGAAAAGTCTTCTGGTCCAAAGTCCAGCCAAACTCTACCATCGTTGTGAAAAGTCTTCTGGAGTGAAGTCCAGTCACACCCCACCATTATGGTGAAAAATCTTCTGGTCTGAAGCCCAGTCAAACTCCACTATCGTGATGAGAAGTTTTCTGGCCCAAAGCCCAGTCAAACGCCATCATTGTGGTGAAAAGTCTTCTGGCCCAAAGTCCAGTCACACTTCATCATCATGGTGAAAAGTGCTCTGGCCCAAAGTCCAGTCACACTTCATCATCATGGTGAAAAGTGCTCTGGCCCAAAGTCCAGTCACACTTCATGTTAAAAGTCTCCTGAGGCCCATTCAAACTCTGTTGTGAAAAGAGTCAGACATCATCTGAGAAGATATGCGATGCTCTTTATTTGGGCAGTAAGTCTGTTAACAAAACACTAAGATTCAAATAAATGATAAATAATTAAATCATAACAACCAATCTAGTATCTCGTTCAGACCTTCATTAAGTTAAATTTCCTGATGGGATTAAACTAATCCATGTGATGGGTTTGGTGCAGTAAGAGGTCAGGGACCAAATCTGTGTTGTTCTGACTGTATTATTTTTTTACCTGCATATTAATAACTTTACTGAAAATTCTTCCTATTTTACTGTACTAGTGGTCTTACAGGTAGAAACAGTCTGAGTGTTCAGATGACTTGCAGTGTTTCCATACTCCAGACACTATTCTCACTGTTTTGATATACAGACTCAGGTTGACACTGCACACTCTCCAGCAACCTAAGGTGATTATATGTGGCAGAATCATTTGTTCCACTGAAATGAACCTGGTGCTCCTGAACAGAATCTTTATGACCTTGACTTGAGCAGCTCAGTAAAGGGCTGTCAATAGGCGTGATGAGCAAGAATGCAATCAAATAATCGATTCCTAAGCAGAGAATTAACACAGAATCACCCCATAAAGCACAGCTATGCAAACACTTAAATTTCCAGCCATCCATAATGATCAGTTTCCTCTAAGCTCCCTCTAAGTAACTAGCAGTTCACTTGAATGATAGTTAACAGCTAATGTAGTGAGATTGTGTGTAGTTTTATGGGAATAATCACTGCAGTTATACAGCATAACAAATCAAATATACAAAAAACAAGAACCACACAGTGCTGTGTAAGAGTCAGAGAACACTCCTAAACCCTTTAAAATCCAGGCTTATTACAATTTAAGGCTTATTATTCAGTAACTACAAGGACTTCAATGCAAACTGGCTGGGCTATTCTTGGTTTATAGAAATGCAGAAAAAAAACTTTTCATTTTTAATGTGAGCTGTTTGAGTTAAATGCATAAAAACTGAATTCAGAATTGTCCAGCGTGTTTCTTGCCTTACGTCCAGTGAGCGCTGGCATAGGCTCCAGCACCCAGAAACAAAGGCAACACCACACAATTTGCTAAACTAAAGCCCAGGCTTAAATACTGTCTATACCAAACAGTCTTTACAAGGAACAGGTGGGGCACATCAGTACTCAGGTGAGGAAGAATGGCGATTTGTTGACGGTGCTGGTGCTATTCTCGCGTTTCACTTGACGTCACACTGTATAGTCGCCACCATTTTGAGGACCAAATCAAGGAGTGACTCCACTTGCGCAGTGTGCTTTGTGAATGATGATGCAACAGAAACCAAGAATGACAAGAGGCACACAGACCTTTGATTAAGTGTCTTCACTCCAGGCTTGGAGCCGCTGCACTGTATAGTTCAGTGTTTCTCTCTGCTGTTCACCTCGTTCAGCTCAAGAAGGGATTAATTAGCTAATAATATCAGGTATTTTAACCAGGAAACCACAGTTATGCAGTGCTGGGGTTTCAGGACTGGAGCTGAACTCTGAACTAACTGCACTAGCAAACTTACAGAATCACGTCTGTCGAAACACGACGTCGTTTTCAGACCCACGACATTCAGTCTGATATTTAACGCTTATGTTTCTCCATTCAAACGTCATTTAAATCTCCAGAAACAGGGAGTAAAGTTATCCCGGCAGACTGCAGCTCCGTTAGGGGGCGACTGTTCATCTCTCGGCTGATAACATCAGCTAAAGTTATCTAAAGGCCAGCATTGTTCACGTCTGTGTTAATTAGCTGATGTCGTTACTCTCCTATGATGATGGAGTTTTTCTCCTCTTTATGCCACACCATGGGATCCTTTACCCACCCTGACGTGAAGAGCCGGTGGGCTTCTGTGCTTTTAAATGCTTTGAGAGACTCTCCAGAATAGGGAGAGGGGCTGAGTATGAGATAAATATAAATGTCAGAACCAAATTTGGTAGCTTTCTGCCAGTTTAAGTGGCACCAAGGGTTCAGGGGAAACTGGATAAGGATCTCAGCCTATTTTATTGACTGTGTCGAGGTGACTTTTTTCTCTTCCAAAGTAAGGAGAGTAATTTTAGCCATCTATCAGCTCTAGTTACGCTCGTGCGGAGCAGCAAAGCCAGGAACATGGCGGCCACAACAGAGAAATCACGTGACTGAAACCCAGAATAGTCATGTGACCTAATAGAATATTTAGTTTTGGGCTAAAGTTTGTGGTCTTGGTGTTCTACCATCCATGCAATCTTGCAACTTGCATTGCTAAACGTTGTTTGTTTTGGTGACAGCACAGTTAGGGAATTATGGCTGTGAGTGACAGCTCTGGCCTTTCTTTGAGCGTTAGCTGTTTGTCCCTCATGGGCCACCGTTCTCAGCCAGCCGTGACTTACACTGACAGGAGATGGGCTGAAATGAAAGAGAACTGCGGCTCACTAAAAGTCGCACGGCAAAAAATGAGAAAGTCAGAGAAATTGCCACAAAGAGGAAGTGCTTGAGGCGAACTTCCAGCAGGAACGCATTTCAAAAACACATTGCTGTAGCCACACTTTGTGCTGCTGAAGGTCGATACTGGTGCCTTTACACTCTTTGTGCACATTAAAAGGGAACGTGCAGCCTATTAATCGCAGACTCCCCAGTTTCTGGCTCCACTCTGGCCCTGTCCTGGAGCTCTGCCTTGGCTCCTCCCTTCATCTCTGTTTGTGCCTCACCTTATATGTTGTTTTTACTCTTTTACCTCTTTTATTCATTTTTTTCTTCCCTATTTTATGTAACTCTTATTATTTGTATATGTTAATGTCCTACTTGTTGTGCTGTTTATGTGTGCTGATTTGATGTACAGCACTTTGGTCAACACCAAGTTGTTTTAAGAGTGCTTTAGAAATAAAACTTACTTACTGTTTCTTGTTGTGATGTAATCTGTGTCTGTGTAGAAATATGTTTAACTAAAGCTCATAATTCAGAATTTCTGACCCTCAACTAGGAAAAACCGAGGAAAAAGCCCCATCAGCTGGGAATTCCTACTTGGAAAGTCAGGACGCTGTCCTCGACTCTGAGTTCAGAATTAGATGTCATATGAACATGGCAGCTTACAATATCAGCAGTCACAAAGTATTCTGTACTTTTTAATGATGTTATATTAGTGCTGTAGACTAACCAACACAAAGACACTGCAGTTCGCAAAATCTATAACATTGACTATAAAGTTCGCTGTTTCTGTTATTTATGTTCACTGGCTAGCTTGATGCTGACACATACTCATGTCATTTTCCAATTTGTAGTTCAAATGCAGGGAGGTTAAAAATGACAAGGAGGAATGAAAATGATGAGCTCCAACTTTCCACTAACAAGACAAGCATAGCATTACTTCATGTTATGTTGGTGCTTCTTTGTAAAGTTATACATTTTTTCATAAAGCAATACGTCATTTGAGGCTATGTGTTTTAGTAATTTTCCCACAGTTAAGGGCTGATGTTAGGCATAAATTGAAGCAAAATACCAGAAGGGAACCCTCCGGGTCTTCTAGGCCTTCAGAAATAAAAAAAATATCTAAATGTTAACTCATTTTTATTCAATGGAAACATGCTTAGTTTTTAATTAATAGTTAAACAGGTGACTTGTGACTGATTCTAGATGCATTTGATGGTTCTGTAATAGGATCTAAAGGTGTCCTACAGGAAACTAGTGTTCACTAATGGTAACCATACAGCAAATTCCCGTTAGGAAGCAAAACCAGTGGTCTGTTTTTCAGCAGGGATGGCTTTTTACTAAAGTCACTCTAACCGTTACATGCAAGGAGAAATTTATGTTAATGATCATTATAAGCTTCAAATAGAACATATAGCATATTCTTCAGAATCTGCAAATGTCGATATTTAATCTAGAATTGCCTAAAAAAATGTTGCTGTTAGCTTAGTGCTAATATACTACTAGAATCCCTTAAGGACGCTAACGGAGGTGGGTTTTTTCTCATTTTTTGAATGAGCTCAGACATTTATGGCCTGAAGTGAAGGCCTAGCTTTAATAGTCACACATTGCCACTTTAAAATGTGATGTGATTAAATTTCTCCATGTTTTTAGAACCAAAACTGAATATTGTTTCATAATGAGCACCATTTATGAGCTGTTCTCTTCTGTTTACTTGTTCTCTAGTGCGTTCCACTCTCTTTAAAAAGCCGGTTCTTCAATAAAGACAAGTTATATATCCTTAGCATTTTTTGCATGGTGAAATGGTTCTTCGGATTGATGGAAAATGTGTTGTAGATGGTTCTATGTAGTACCTTTTTGAAAATGGTTCTACAACCTCAATTCCAAAAAAGTTGGGATACTGTATAAAATGTAAATAAATGTAAATATAAACAGAATGCAATGATTTGCAGATCTCATAGACCCATCTTTTATTCACAATAGAACATAGAACACATACCAGATGTTGAAAGTGAGACATTTTACTATTTCATGAAAAATATTAACTCATTCAGAACTTGATGGCAACAACACATCTCAAAAAAGTTGGGACAGGGCCGCGTCTAACATTGTGTAGCATCCCCTTCTTTTAACTACAGTCTGTAAACATCTAGGAAGTGAGGAGACCAGTTGCTGGAGTTTTGGGAGAGGAATGTCGTCCCATTCTTGTCTGATGTAGGATTCTAGCTGCTCTACAGTCCTGGGTCTTCTTTTCCGGGTTTGTGGTTTCATGATGCACCAAAAGCTTTCTACTGGTTAAAGGTTCTAGACTTCAGGCAGGTCAGTTCAGCACCCAGACTCTTCTTCTGTGAAGCCGTGCTGTTGTGATGGACTCAGTATGTGGTTTAGCTTGTCTTGCTGAAATATGCAAGGCCTTTCCTGAAAGAGACGCTGTCTGGATGGGAGTATAAGTTGTTCTAAAACCTCTGTATACTGTTCTCCTGTTCTATATATGTTGTTGCTCCTGTCCCAACTTTTTTGAGATGCGTTGCTGCCACCAAGTTCTAAATGAGTTAATGTTTTTCATGAAATTCATTCAGTTTTATTTTACATTTATTCACATTTTACACAGCATCCCAACTTTTTTGGAATTGGGGTTGTATATAGCACAAAAAGGGTTCTGCTATTGTCAAGATGCCAAGCTTGTATACAATACACAAACTATCTGTGGTGCTACATGAAACCAGTTTCAAAAAGGTTCTAAATAGAACCATATACAACACATTCTCTTCAATCTGAAGAACCATTTCACCATGCAAAGAACCATTTAATCATGCACATAATTCTTTGGGTGTTCATGGTTCTATATAGAACCATTGTCTTTACTACAGAACCCTTGAAGAACCATCTTTTTAAAGAGTGTAGTACTTTCCATTTGTCGATCCCGCAAAACAGGCAGGTTTCTGGTTGTGGATTATACCATGTGTAGTGCTGCCTGTTCTGACCACGATTACTGGAAAAGTCCAAATTAACAGCCTCAGCACTTCCTCACCACCGTGATGCCTCTTCATGAGACATGTTAATCTTGGCTAATCCTAATCTGGTGCTGCAGTGGATTGCATTCAGCTCTCCACACCTTCATAATTCAATATGTAAACCCATATCACACTCTTTATTATAAACAGGAGTTAGTGAGGCTAAGCTCCTCTGTGTGTGGAGATTTAGAGGCTGTTGAGAACTGTGGTTTCCCAGAGAGATCAATCTGACCGTATCTGTCGAAGCCCTGCTTTAGCCATCAATCACCTTCACTGCAGGGGAACACGAGGGCCCCCGAGCAGTGGCCTCCAAATGAAACTGAATGGAAGAGCCTGAGAAGGCTGGAGGAAAAAGAGGAAAAAGACAGCTTAATCATTGTGAGAGCCAGCAAAACAGTAAAGCCCAGGGGGAAAGGTGACTCCTGAAAGACAGATGAAGTGTTTACCAGGTATGAGTAATAGACCTTTAAACATGGGTCCCTGGTGAAACCTTCTACTCCTGCAGTCGCCAGAGCTTCTCTCCATCTCCTCTAGAATGTTCTTTGTGGTTCTTCTTTGGTGCTCTGGAATATTCAGCCTACAAGAAGCTGTTAAGCATGATTAGAAGAATTATCACTGCCAGTTATCTACACAGGTAGCAAGAGGAAAGCTGACGGCAAAGCTGGTGACCCCACACTGTTAGAAATAAAGGTTCTGTTCAGGTACATTTTTCGTTCATCAAGGTACAAACAGTGTAAATGTTCCCTCAAAGCTCCAACAGTGGTTTTAAGGTCTGATTGTGAACCTTAAATAAGTTTCTCCAGGTGAAAAGTTCGTATTTGTACCTTTTCATAACCGAATGTTTTAAACAGAACAGTAAAATAAAAGCCTGGAGACGAGACGGGGTGTGTGGAGTCAGTCCAGCTTAGAACATATCATTTCAGTGGATTATGGTTCAGTTATGTTCCCTGACTAAAGGTACTGAGATGGAGCCTTGAGGAACCACCCCAGTGGCAGGAGTGGCGCTGCCCCAGTGACAGTTTAGTACCTTTATTTCTGAGAGTGAACTGGCTTTTGCTTAGTGTTTTTCAGGATGCCCAGTGCTGGTGATGATTGACAAAATGCCACTTTTCATTGCTCGTTTTCCAGCCACAGTCCAATAAACTTATTGATTCTGTCGAATAAATACTTGTATCTCCATTTTTGTCGTTTTTCTTTTTTTGACGTAATTTGAAAGTGCAGTCGATCTTCATGATGTCAAAATTTCATGATGAATAGACCAACAGAAACGATCCAAAATTACTTGCAAAAACTTTTTTTCCCATTTCTTCCCCTTAGTAATAGTTCAGAACGTTTGTCTTTGTCCTGTAAAGTTACCTGTTTGAGAAGTGAGGTTTTGTTCCAACAGCAGTGTTATTTATTCATTCATTTCTCTCTTTCATTATCCTTTGTAAATTAGTTTAGTAAATAACTTTAATCAAGCACAGTATCATCAACAAATGTTCAAGAAAATTATTTTATTTTAGGCCTGGTCATTATTTCCTTTCTCTCGGTTGTTTGTAATATTAATCTTAGCGTATTTTCCAGAATAAAAGCCTGTATGGATTTAAAATCTGTTTGAGGAGTTAAAAATTAGCTAAACCTTGTATGCAGGACAGTAATCTGGATGGCCCGAGGGTGGACCAGGGGTGGCATACAGTCAGTGGAGTGCCGACCTTATCGAGCTAGTGGACCAATATATGCTCACTATCTGGGTACAGAGGAGAGCAGTGCACGAACTAACATACTAACATTTTCTAGTTAAATGTCCTTCTGACCAGCTTCTCATATTCTCATACTAAGCTAATCTGTGAACTTTGACAGCTATTTCTCCAGATTTATCCTGAGATTCAGCCTGAAAACATTTTAATACAAAATTTTTGAGTTGTGTGTTTAAATGGGAATTCCACTGATTTTCCAGCATTTCTATAGAATTCAATAATTAAGATTAGATTAAGATTAAACCTTTTAAATGCCCAGGACCCACCGGCGGGTCCAACGTTTTACTGAACACTTCTGTAACCTAAGAATAGCTCAGCCCGTTTGCACTGTAGTTCCTGTAGTTACTGAATAATAAGCCTTAGTATGTAATAAACTTCAGATTTTAAAGGGCTCAGTCATTCAGAGTGGTTTGATGTGAAATGTCCCAGAACTGTTCACAGTGGTGGTGATAGGAACCAGGGGTCGTATTGTAGAAACCTCTTTTGTTTTTGTCCTAAGTTAAGATCTGACAGGTCAAGATAGGATTTTTCACAAATTTATATTTCAGAAGCAAATCTGGTCTTAATCTAGGGATCGTATCTTATGGCATCTTATCTCTTATCTCTTAACCTACTCGATCGATATTGACAATCAGATGTCATGTCTGTTACCAAGCAACCAACAATATGCACACAGCTGAAATGTAAACATGTAATCAAAATAACGTTAATAATGTAAGTTACAGCTGCTGTTACCGATGTAAAAAGGTCAAAATAAAAGTGCAATAAAAGGATAATCTGAGTGAATTTTTTAAAATCCATTCATGGTGGAGGGACACATGCAGGGAGTTCTGAGGCAAAATAGTCCCCAAAGAAAACGTATTGTTTCTCATTTACTATTAATTTATCACCATTAATATTCCATATAAACACTCAGAAGACTCGTGTAGGTTCACTGGTGGTTTTGGATTGTAAATAAAATGTCTATATCTGTGTTGTAGTCATGGCGACCCCTGGTTCCTATCACCACCACTGTAAAGACATCTAAATCAGTAAGTTTCTCTAGATTGGAGCATTTCAGGTCAAACCACTCTGAATGAGTTTGTTTACATATCAACAATTGAATTATGCAGAATGCAGACACAGAATTCACTGTTTTAAAGCATGTAAACAACTCAGAATGACAGCTAATCGGGCTCTACTGAAACAAAACATACACAATGTTGGTCAATCAGATCAGCTGGTCTTCCATCTTAACCAGCTAGAGTAGCTAACCAGCTAACCAGCTGTCCAGCCCAGCTGGACATCCAGCTTGTCTACCACTTTGACCCTCATAGACCAGCTTAGATGATCTGAAACCAGCTTCCAATAAAAGCTGGTCTTAGTTATGTTTTTAGAGCAGGGAAATGAGGGGGTTAGGAAGGGTGAGCAGGATGGGCAGTAAGACGTGGAGGCATGCTGCTGAGCTAAGCTAGAAGCTTCTGAAGTGGGCTGAGTTATGGAGACGAGTGCAGCACGCTCTCCAAAGCTCAGAGCTCACTGTAAAATTAGCATTTCCCTCCTGAGAGGCGTCAACTCTGCGTGTTTATCAGAACGAGACAAAGTAAACAGTTACTTACACAGTAAGTACAGCATAGTTAACTCCATGAATATGACAGCATTGGCCTGGAACTGAACTTTTAACCTTGGATATCCTGAATATCCCACCCACAGTGGCAGAAACCTTCAGTTATCGGTATAATTAACAAAGTACTCAGTGATCGTCAGGATATATACCGCGCTTCTAATAAACCCACTGAGGCTCCATCTCTTCACCGGCTTTGCAGACACTCCGCTGATAACGAACGGTTCGGCCCGATTTCCCTCCCTGAAATTCCCTTCTGCCCTACTTTTCACTCCGCCGTGGGAATATCATGAGCAACATAATGAATGGATGGAGTTTAAGGAAACTCCACAGGAGGTGGAAGCTGTGCTGAAATCACAGAGCAGAGACTGCAGAGAACTGAAGAATACATTAACAGTGCTCTAATTATAAACTCTACAGTACGGAAAAAGTCTCGTATGTGCTGTAGAAGTGCAGTAAGTCTATATATAACAAGCTAAAGATTTAACACGAGTGGTTAAAATAAACAAATTAGTACACAATTGCTCCACTTTGGACTCCTCTGTTTACAATATGCTCACATTTCCTTACAACACAAAGTCAAACGAGCAGATTTGAAGTCAAATATAAGCAATAAAGCTTTAAACAACAGTATAATAAAATGCATATATGTAAATTCCTTATAGAAATTCATGAATTACTCTTGATAATTTAATATTATGGCTGTTGTTACTGGCCTCGTGGTGCATCAGTAGCACGACTGACTCCAGATCAGAAGGTTGCATGTTCAAATCGCGTTGGTATGTTTCTCGCCTGCCTCGTGGGACACGTGGGTCCGATTCCTGGCTGATGCAACCGTGCTGCGGTTTTTGGAGGACCTTGTGACTGGAACGTCGCCAGTTCGATCTCCTGAGCCGACAGTCTGTGACTGAAGTGTCCTTGAGCAAGACACCTAACCCCCAACTGCTCCCTGGGTGCCGTGGATAGGGCTGCCCACCAATCCGAGCAAGTCTGCTCACTGCCCCCTAGTGTGTGTGTGCATTGACTAGTGTGTTTGTGGTGTTTCACTGCATGGATGGGTTAAAATGCAGAGGTGAAATGTTGCCACTGTGGGACTAACAAGGGTCACTTAAGTCATATTCATAGTTTTGAATTATATCAGCTTTATAATAACATTTTAACAGTTTAGTGTTTATTTTGCACAACTGTTTATGGTCCTCAAAGTCATATCAAGGCAAGGGAAGCTTATTTATATAGCACATTTCATTCACAAAGGCAATTCAATGGGCTTTACATAAACAAAAGGAACATCAAAAGGAAAAAATAAAGACTACAAGTAGATTAAAGTGCTTAAGAATGAAAAACAAAAGATAAATCTTCAAAAAAAAAAACAATTTGAAGAAAGTACAAAGCAATAAAGTACAACAAAAGCTAAAAAGGAATGAAAACAAAGAAGGAAAATTCCACCAGTTTTTCAAAATTTCAGAATTATTCAGTCCTTGAGACTCTGATTTCTTTACAGTGGTGGTGATAGGAACCAGGGGTCACCATGACTACAAGGCAAGGCAAGTTTATTTATATAGCACTTTTCATACACTGCTGTCATTCAAAATGCTTTATAAATGAGAAAATACAGTGTCAGAAAATACAGCGTTGTTTAAAAAAAACATACAGTAAATGAGAATAAAAATAAAAACAAATTAAAAACGTGATTAAAGCAATAGAGTAAATAAAATCAAGCCTTTTTATTTACTTTTCAAAACCACCGGTGAACCAACACGTGTCTTCTGAGCTTTTATATGGAATGTTGATGGTAAAACAGTCATGAATCTGAAAATAATACGTTTTTTTGGGGACTACTTTGTCTCAAAACACATGCATCCCTTCGCCATCATGAATGGATTAAAATACATTTGGAGCCAAAACTTCATCATCTAGAAAAACTTGTGTAAGATACACAGTTGGACCTTAAAACCACTGTTGTACCTTTGAGGGAACATTTACATTGTTTGTACCTTGATGAACGAAATATGTACCTGAACGGAACCTTTATTTCTAACAGTGTACTAAGTCCTGTGAAATGCCTGTCTGTGGTAATTGACTGTCCACTACAGATGTGGTTAAAAATGCTGGTGTATTCATTTGGCTTTTCATTCGGTGAACGTGTAGTCACTGACTCAGACCGGCAGTTTCAAGCTTGTCAGGCAAATTTCTCAGGTCTCAGCCATCAACTCCACGAAATAATTTATGACCTGTTATGTCGCGCTTGGGAGTGCTGTTTAATTATGGGGCATCACTGTGAACCACCTGTGCTTTTCTCATATGTTCAACATTAATAAAACACCAACATGATGTATCGCTCGCCAAACGTCCAGTCAATATTAAATTTTCTCAAGGTTGGTGTGAATGCTGCTGGGAAATAAGGCCACAGATATGTCGAGGTTATTTATTTGTTTGGCTGTGCAGGAGGGTCATTTGCTGAAAACGAGGGGTTTAGTGCCAGTTGACACTCAGGTGCTGAATAATGAATGTTGTGTGTCTGGGCCTTTTCCCATGAAGGCAAGACCTTTCGAGCAGAACATTCACCCTTTTAACCCACAACGGTTATGATTTTGTCTGTTTGGAGACCCTGTGAGGGTGACCAGTGTCATTTCTGGACCGCCAGGCTATAAAACACATGTAGCACAACTGTGAGTTGAACACAGGTCACAGTACTAGCGCTTATGCCATGACTATAAAAGCCCTACTTTAGGCTAAAGCTAATTTGACAGTCATGAGACTCAGCACTGGGCAGCTCCTTCAGTGACTGGCTGCTTCACCCTAAGTGTGTGAAGGAGCGCCAGCGCAGGTCCTTCCTGCCTGCTGTTCAACTAGCCCTGCTCCCAGTAGAACTTCCTCCACCTCCATTAGACCTCACACACCTACAGAACATAAACTGTGGAATTCATCATCATTTCCTGTGTGCAATATAATCAACACTCAATATTTTTAAAATACCTCTACAGTGTAAATATTTTTGGCTTTTCTATTTATTATGTTTATATTGATAACTCCTCACCATCCCATGTATAATATAAATCAATATCTCATGCGCAAAACTCTATGTGAAATTCAGGTAAAATACCCTTACAGTGTAAATATTTTAGCTTTAATCTATCCATTATCTAAACCACTTATTCTTCTGGGTCGCGGTGGGGTGCTGGAGCCTGTCCCAGCTGTCATTGGGCAGAAGGCAGGATACACCCTGGACAGGTTGCCAGTCCATCGCAGGGCAGACAGACAGACATACACATTCACACCTAGGGGCAATTTAGCACGTCCAGTCGGCCTGACTGCATGTTTTTGGACTGTGGGAGGAAACCGGAGTACCCGGAGGAAACCCACGCAGACACAGGGAGAACAGGCAAACTCCACACAAAAATGACCCTGGTCACCCGGCCGGGAATCGAACCCAGGCCATGCCGCCCTTTATTTTAGCTTTTATTTATTTATAATTCTTTATGTTGTTAATTTTTGTGAAGGGCAGAGTTCATATATTTTTTAAGTTATGTTTTATTTTTAGTATTTTATATATTGTCTATAAAGTAACAAGTAACAAACTGTAAAAAACTATGTTGAGTGATTAACAAAGTTAATTATTTGCATGTTGTTTCTCCTCTTGTTACTCTTTTCTTGAGTTCCTTGCTCTCCCTTTGCTGCTGCAGCACTGAGAATTGCAAAAAAAGTTTCTGGACTTTAATAAAAAAAAAGAAGATTGATAAATTGGCTGTTGAGTTGGAGGCCTTCTGTCCTTTGCTGGAGCTCCACCCTTTTTGTACCTTTTAACAGTTTCCAATTTTCCATTTCCCAACTTCAATGCAGCTCTCAATACCGGATGTTTTATTGGATTTTTTTTAGTCCAGGAGTCTTAAAAGCCTTTTCACTCAAGCTAATAAATCATCTGAAGCTTAATTAGTGATGACAGAACTATGCTGAGTATCAGCCCACTCACATCACTCTGCATACTGGCGTAAAATGCACTCCCTCCTGAAGCTACCGTTTCATTCTTAATCTCGATTCCTTTTATCAGACTTCCACTGCAGTCCCACTCGAGCGTTTCCTCAGCGTGCATTCATTTCTCACTGGATTAGTGATGGTGCACATGCACAGGTCATGTCTGTTCTCAGATGCATGTCATGCATAATTATAGTTTATTGTTCTTGTCTGTTTAAATTGTCTTTTGCTGTTTTAAAGTTGACTTTCTCATCTCATGATATTTGCCAGGTTTCCTTTAGATTTGCAGTTAACCTTAACGAACTCTTGTTTCTGATGCGATTTTGTCAATTTAACCCACTTGAATTAGAAGTTGAAGTTTAATCCCTGGTGTAACAGGATTCATTTAATTTAGATTTACTGTAAAAGTAATCCAGGATTAAAATGGCAGTTTAAAGCTGACCCTGATTCTTTTTAAACCAACTTTAAAGTTTTTAGTTTAAAGTCCATGAGTGAATTTTAAAATATGTTTCAGACCAAAATCTTTTTGAAACTATCATAAAATAGCATTTCAGTCATCAGGCAGTGAATTCATAACCATTTCATGTAGGAACTTTCTGTGAGGGAGCTTTTAGAGGTGGACGTCTGGTTCCTATCACCACCACTGTGAACAGTTCTGACTCTAATAAATTATTTTAGAAAAAAGCACCTCAGAGAGTCTTTCAGAAGTAAAGATGAGGAGGGGTTCACCACTCTATGAAAGACTGCATGATCAAACAATTCAAGAATAGCGTTTCTCAATGTAAAATAGCAAAGAACTTTTGCTTTCCATCATCTACGGTACAAAATAACATTAAAAGATTCAGAGAATCTGGAGAAATCTCTGTATGTAAGGGGCAAGGCCAAAAACCAGTATTTGCTGGCCGTGATCTTTGGGCCCTCAGGCAGCACTGCATTAAAAACAGATATGGTTCTGTAGTGGAAATCACTGCATGGGCTCAGAAACACTTCTGAAAAACACTGTCTGTGAACACAGTTCATCACTGCATCCACAAATGCAAGTTAAAATTCTAAAACGCAAAGAAGAAACCAAATATAAACAGGATCCAGAAACTCTGCCACCTTCTCTGGGCCTGAGCTCATTTAAAGTGGACTGAGGTGAAGTGGAAAAGTGTCCTGTGGTCCCACAAATCAACATTTGAAATTCTTTTTGGAAATCAGACACTGTCCTCCGAGCTAAAGACCACTAAGCTTGTTATCAGTGCACAGTTCAAAAGCCAATATTCATGATGTTATAGGGGGGCATTAGTGCACATGGTATGGGTGACGTGCACATCTGTGAAGGCACCATTAATGCTGAACAATATATACATGTTTTGGCAACATATTCTGCCATCCAGACAACGTCTTTTTCAGGGAAGGCCTTGATTATTTTGGCAAGATGATGACAAACCACATTCTGCATGTATTACAGCAGCATTGCTCCATATTAAAAGAGTCTGGGTGCTAAACTGGCCTGCCAGTAGTCCAGACCTGTCACCACTGAAAACATTTGGTGCATTATAAAATGAAAAATATGACAAAGGAGACCCCGAAATGATGAGCAGCTGAAATCCTATATCAAACAAGAATAGGAAACATTTCACTTTCTAAACTACAGCAGTGTCTCCTCAGTTCCCAAACACTTACAGAGTGCTGTTAAAAGACGAGGTGATGAAACTCAGTGGTAAACAGGCCCCCGTCCCAACTTTTTTAGAATTTGTTGTTGGCATCAAATAAAAAATGGGCATATATTTTTTCAGAAAACAATAACATTTCTCAGTTTCAACATTTGATATGTTTATGTGTATTTTCCTAAAACATGGTTTGCATCATTTGCATATCATTGCATTCTATTTTATTTACATTCTGCACAGCGCCCCACTTTTTTGGAAATAGCGTTGTAAATTTTAAAGGCATAATTATGCGATTTCTTAAAAATATGATCACTGCAAAGGAAAGCATTCTGGTTTAACTTACAGGTTTGATAACCTATTTTTATATAACTACACTAATTACCCCTTCAGAACCTCTCTGCACACAGTGATGATTTCCTGCCCTTCAGATCATGCAGAATGTGTGGGAGAGTAACGGTCTGCAGAACGAGCGCCCGGGGTGAGGAAACGTGGGCTTATGCGTATGTATTTGTGTGTCAGAGCAATATATAAGGGCACATGTGATCTCATTCTGTATGTGCTGAAAATACAAAGTGTGAAGACACCGTGTTCGCAGAGCTTTCTTGCCTAAACCATTATCGTGTGCATTTTCTAGCTCACAGAATTCGCATTATTTTCTGACTACCGAGGGATTGTGCGACCTCAGTTTCAGAAGCACAGTTCAGCAGCCAGCGGGGTGAAGTTATAATTACTTATTTTCTTGCTACAACTTAATCCAGATGAGTAGTTTGTACTGTCTGTTTGAAAATTCAAGTATAATTATCTTTGAGAGCAGAACAAGTTCAGACAAGCATTATAAGAGTACAGGGCGGAGTTCCTGGTGAGTTAGTTGATTTCTGTTATAGATATACTATATGGACAGAAGTGTTGGGACACCTACACATTACACATACAGGACTTTTTCTCACTTCCATTCTAAATCCATAGGAATTAATGTGAAGTTGGTCCCCCTTTATAGCTATAATAGCTTCCACTCTTCTGGGAAGCTTCCTACAAGATGTTGGAGAGAGTCTGTGGGAATTTTTGCCCATTCATCCAGAAGAGCCTTTGTGAGGTCAGACACTGATGCTGGACGAGAGGGTCTGGCTCACAGTCTCCGTTCTAGTTCATCCCAAAGGTGATGGATGTGGTTGAGGTCAGTGTTCTGTGAGGGCCAGTCAAGTTCTTCCACACCAAACTCACCCAGTCAGGCCTTTATGGAGCTGCTTTGGTCACTGGGGCTCAGTCATGCTGGAACAGGAAAGGTTCTTCCCCAGACTGTCCCCACAAAGTTGGAAGTGTATAATTGTCCAAAATGTCTTGTTCTGCTGAAGCATTAAGAGATCTCTTCACTGGAACTAAGGGTTCTAGACCAACCCCTGAAAAACAGCCCCATATCATCATCCCTCCTCCACCAAACTCTACAGCTGGCACAGTGCAGTCAGGCAGGTAACGTTCTCCTGGCATTCGCCAAATCCAGACTCGTCCATCAGACTGACAGATAGAGAAGCTGATTCATCACTGCACAGAACACGTTTCCACTGCTCCAGTGGCGGCGCTTTACTCCACTCCATCTGACGCTTGGCGTTGTGCATTTTGCTCTTAGTCCTGTGTGCAGCTGCTCAGCCATGGAGACCCATTTCATGAAGCTCAGCCATGGAAACCCATTGCATGGTCTACCGCTTCGTGGTTGAGCTGTTGTTGCTCCTAGACGCTTCCATTTCACAATAAAAGCACTCACAGTTGACAGGGGCAGATCTAGCAGGACAGAAATTTCACAAACTGACTTGTGGCAGAGGCGGCATCCTATGACAGTGCAATAATTAAAGTCACTGAGCTCTTCAGCATGACCCTCAACTGCCAGTGTGTGTCTATCGAGACTGCAGGGCTGTGTGCTTAATTTTATACACCTGTTAGCAATGAGTGTGGCTGAAACACCTATGTGTATATGTGTGTGTTAAACTTTGAAAGGCATTAATAAGTTTATTAAGTTTTGGTGAAAGAGTAAACAACTATAAGTATTGAAACAAATGCAGCGGGTTGGACTGATTTCATTATGCTGTCTGCCTGAGACCAAACTCTTCCAGTCTGTTTTTGTAGGGTTTGAATTGGGAGGGAGTGTTGGGTCTTATGAAGACTGCATAATGAAATCACTGCCTTTCTAAGGCCTGATTTATATGGTCCATGTTAACAGTCATTGCAAAATAATAGACATACACACCTGTGATCTCACACACTAGTTTAGTTTTGTTCTAATGAGCCAAGTTATTAAAAAGCATTGGGCCTCATTCACCAACCGTTCTTAAGAAGAAATTTCGGTAACACTTTCTATGAATGTCACCTTTGTAAGCATCTATAAACACATAACATGTTATAATGCATTCATAAGACATTATAAACGTGGCTATAAATATTTATAAAAATGCATTATACGTTATAGCCATGCTTATTATGCATTATGAATTGTTACCATAATACATTATAAGTACTGATCATAACAAATTATAAGAGCTCATAAGTCGTATTTGTCCGCTCTAAGTAAAGTGAAGCTTACTGTACTAAAGCCTCCTCCAGTGTTCAGAGTGAGGCTTCAAGTTGAAGTATTTACTGAAGGATTTACTGAAACACTAAAACATTCACAGTAAAGCTCATTACAGGCTTCAAATGTCAGAGTTTAAACTAGAGCTGCATCAGTGTTTTACCCAATGTGGGAAAGGTAATGTTCACCACCATTAGCTTGGTATTTGTCTTTACTTTACGCTCTCTAAGCTGGGACTGACTTCTTTGGCACTGACATTATAACATGTTATTAACACTATTTATAATGCATTATATTAACAATTCATAATGTATAATAAACATGGCTATAAAGTGTAATTCAGTGTAATTCTTTTTTTATAAATATTTATAACCACGTTTATAATGCCTTATGAATACATTATAACATGTTATCAATGTGTTTATAGATGCTTACAAATGCGACATTCATAGAGTGTTACCGAAATTTCTTCTTAAAACCCACTTGCACAGTTTTATGAAGATCCTGACCTTCACCAGAGTTTTCTTATGTGGGATGTTTCTCCCCAGACGCATGCACAGATAGACCCCATAGTGGTTTGAGCCCCTGCCCCTTTTGCCCACAGGGGAATGGATCTCGTGGATCAACTTGGGTTCCACATGTTTCGTCACTCTAGGGCGCCCCCTCTGGTGCAGCACCAACCACCTGTGAAGAATTAGCTGAACTCCAATCTCTGACAGATACTGGAAATCCCACCAATAAAGCGCTGAGAATCTCTTTAAGAAAATTTTACACTGCGTAATGGGGTCATTTGAATAATAGTCAATGTCAGCAGTGAGGGCTGCTAATAACTTGCAAAACCAAGTTTTAAGAAAAAAAAACAACACAGCTTTATTCCAGACTCTTAAATAGAGTAATAGCTCACTGGTTTATAGTAATGAGACAGCACCGTGGGTAAAATTACAGTCTGGTGTGCAGGGGATTGGTCATTGAATCTTGGTGTTGGCAGTAATGCTGTTATTTTGCTGCCTTGTGAAGATTTTTAACACTAGGTTTGGTTTCCTGTGAAACCCCATAACTGTTTCTCTTGATGAGAGTGTTTGAAATATGCTGCAAATTAAATGGACCCTTTTTTGCAGTAGCCATGAAATGCAATATCTGGCTGCTTTGGAGGTCCCTCAGCTGAACAATGCATGTTTTTTCCTCAATAACACTGAAGTAATGCATGAAAGCTTTTGTTCCAAAACCTGTTATAGACAAATTTCAAGAATTGTCTATTTTTTCAGATGTTTAGTGTGTTTACATGCAGTTCATAATCTGATCATAATTGGATTTCTATAGTTATCTGATTATTAAAATGGTCATGTAAACAGCACACTCTGATTTCTTAGATCAGAATAAGGTCTAGATCTCTTTTGAATGAAATCAATGGGCCTCGTTCTCCAATGTCTTCCTAAGTTTCTATTTAAATGTGTTCTCGAGAAAGATCCTAAGAAAAAGCATACGTCCGATTCATGATGTGTTCTTACAGCACAGAACTGTTCTCTCCTTTGTGCTCTTGAGTGTGTAGATTCCGTTCTTACCTAAGAACAAGTCCCAAATAAGAAAACATCGGTGAACGTCAGAGTCTTCGTAAAAACTGTCTAAGAAATTTGTTCATAAGAACGGTTAGTGAATAAGGCCCATTGTTTCATCGAACCCATGTCTCCTGAGTCTCTTCCATGGCAAGATCAAAGATTTACCTGAATTGTTTATTGTGTTATTACTAATGATACATTATTTAATGCTTCAAAATCTTTGTCACCATTTTATAAAAGCAGTGTGCCATAATTAAGGCTATTTTACCTTAACCGTAGTAAAATCACTGTAACGTTCTCCCTTGAGTGGCTTACATTGTGGTGACCAATGCATTGATCCCCATTACTTAACCTGTCTGTGATGAACCACATTAACACAGAGCACTTAGCGCAGCAGTTAACAGGTCCTGCGTGCTTGTGATACACACCACCCGCTCAGGCACTTAATCACTGCCTTTTTCACAGCTCTGCGCAGGAGATGGGCCGAGCGATCAATCTTTCATCAAACGCAGGAAACTGAAGGCTTACTGTGCAGCACTGACTTTCCTGTTTGGCTTTTATGTGCGGAAGGAAGAAGAAATAGATTTCAAAGCCAAGACGAGGCCTGATATAACGTCTTCTTTGCCCTATCGAGACAGTTTTACAGCCGCACACTGGATGCCAGAGCTCTGTACTTCAAGGGCCAGGTTTACAGTCATTTGTTCCAGCCGTGCACTACATCATTCGATTGAACTAATTAGCTCCTAACTTCATCCACGGGAGCAGAGTAATGAGTCATGTCAGATGGAGCATCGGTTGCCTGGAGCTGATTGGCTACCTCGGGCACTCTGCCAGTCGCTTCCCAGCTCTGCAGTACACTGCCTGAAACTGCTGGCTTGTATATTCCACCTGAGGAACAGACAGAGAAGAGACAGATACACCTACTTCGTCAAAATAAAGGAGCCAAAAAGGGTTCTTTGGTGCAGTTTTGGTGCAAATGTTCCATAAATGTTGCATATCTTGCATTTAATTTGCATTTACCTAATTATCACATATTACATTTAGCTTAAATTACCCTAATATTCAACCTAACTTCAACCCAACACCTAAACCTAATCCTTACTCTTGTCCTAAGTCTACCTGGTACTAATCTTAGCCCTAGCCATAACTCTGTTAAGAATCAACTAACTTTCAATAAATAATTTGTAAATGAATTCGACATCAAGGCTACGTTCACACAGCAGGTAAAAGTGGCCCAAATCTGAACAGATCAGCTCCTAAACTGACCCACAGAGCTAAAGATCAGAGCGTCACGCTGCTTCACGGCTCATCCAGAGGTAAACAATCACGACCGCCAACGAACGCCAGTCACTCCCGGAGGATCAGCTTCATCTTCACCAGCATCACAGGAGCCATCATGAAGCTTCACTGACGGACAGCTGGGCTCATCACCCAGAATGTGTTCGAGCCGTAAAAAGGGCGCGGTCACTTCTTTGATTCACGTCCTCGGATTCTTTAAACTTTGCTTTCAGACTTTTAACTGTTCTTTGGCGCTGCAGCCTCGTTCTCCTGCGGCCGCGTTCAGACATTTCTTTAGAAATCTCTTCGAGCGGTTTGGATGAGTCTGTTCTAATTTTTTTGGTCAGAAACATGAGCCTAAACATTTATGAGTCTCAGCAGTGCAAAATTATAACGAATGTGGAGCTGGATTGACATAAAAGTTGCATGAATTCTGATCTGGCTGTTCAGTCTGAGTCGCACTGCTGCAGATCGGATACGTATCGGATTTCAGTACCACATATGAAAGTGTCTCAAATCGGAATTGAAAATGTCAGATTCAGTGTGTTTATCTGTTCACACTGACACACAGACACACCTCTGTGTCACATATGAAGAAAAATATCGGATTTAGGCCACTTTTACCTGCTGTGTGAACAAAGCTTTTCATATGTGGTACTGAAATCCGATGTGTATCCAACATGCAGCGACGCAACTCAGTCTGAACAGCCAGATTGGAAATCCTGCGTCTTTTACATCAATACAACTTGAGTTTTGTCATAATTTTGAGCTGCTGAGACTCGTAAACATTTGAGGTGATGTTTCTGTACAAACAACATTGAAAGACGCTCTCAGACCCTCTGTGTTCAAAGAGATTTCTAAAGAAATGGCCAAATGCAGCCGTAGGAGAACAAGGCTGCAGCGTCAAAGAACAGTTAAAAGTCTGAAAGCAAAGTTTAAAGAAACCAAGGACACGAACCAAAGAAGTGGGTGTGGCCGTGACAGCTGTAGCCATTTTTACAGCGAGCTCAAATGCATTCTGGGTGATGAGCCCAGCCATCAGCCATTAGAGCTTCATGATCGCTCCTGTGATGCTGGCAATGATGAAACTGAAACCTCTGTTACTGTTGACTCCATTGTTTACTTCTGGATGAGTCACGTAAACCATTGTTCTTTTGTGCATCTGTTTAGACTAATGTTACTTTCAGATCATATTTAAAGATATTGTGTGAACGTAGCCTTATAAATAATCTTTTGGGGGCTGTCCAAATAAAGTGTGACCAAACCTTTCAAAGGATGGTTCAATAAAGGCCAAAGAACCTAAATGTGTGTTTCTTTCCAAGTAATCCTGCTCCTGTGTGTAAACACCTCAGTCTTAATCTATAATCAGAATAGATTCTGCTGGTTCAGTTCTGTTTCAGTGACATAGCAGGCAGGGATTCTTGGTCTGAGTGCCGTCAATCATGGCTTCTCACCAGAAATCACGCCACGCCCTGACAGTTCACAGATAGGTCTGATCAGTGATTTTTAAACTGTTTTATTACATTCCTATCTTGTTTCAGTAAAACTTTGCTGGTTGGATACATTAACACTCACTTTTGGTATCATACAGTCATCTTTTGTTCCTACACTGTTAGAAATAAAGGTGCATTTTTTCTTTTATCAAGGTACAAACAATGTAAATGTACCTTCAAAGTAAGTAAATAAGTAAGAAAGTATTAAGAAAGAAGAAAGTAAAACACATATAAAAGACAACAAAAGGTATATAACAAAACAAGATCCAGTACAATCAGTTCACAGAATCAAATGCTAACCGACAATGGAAGGTTTTTAATCTAGACTTAAAGGCACCAGTAGAGGCTGCAGATCTGACGTTCCACAGTCTCGGCGCCGCAACAGCAAAGGCCTGGTCACCTTTGAGTTTCAGCCAAGTTGGAACAGATCTCCTAAATAAGATGGTGAAGATCCTTGTAGTGACTTGAAAACAAATAAAAGAGCTTTGAATTGGATCCTGTAGTAAACAAGGAGCCAGTGTAGGGATGCCATAACGGGTGATGTGGAAATGATTTCATTTTGGCCACTGACCTCAGTTGGTAGAAGGAACTTGAAACAGAGTTCATTTGTTTATCAAGCTTGAGATCAGGGTCAAATATTACCCCAAGGTTTTTTACCTGAGGGTTCACAAACTCCAACAGCCCACCAAGAATATTTATTAAATGATTGGTATACCTGGGAGAGCCAAAGAGGATCACTTTAGTCTTGTCTTCATTTAGTTGGAGAAAACTGCCAAAGGTACAACAGTGGTTTTAAGGTCTGATTGTGAACCTTAAATAAGTTTTTCCAGGTGAAAAGTTCGTATTTGTACCTTTTAATAACCGAATGATTTAAAACAGAACAGCAAAATAAAGTCCTGGAGACGAGACGGGGAGTGTGGAGTCAGTACAGCTTAGAACATATCATTTCAGTGGATTATGGCTCAGTTATGTTCCCTGACTAAAGGTACTGAGATGTGAGGGTCCCACCCCAGTGACAGGAGGGCTAATGCCCGATGTTTTGCAAATGAGATTTTTATAGTCCCTCCACACAATGCAGAGGTTCTTTACCAGTTCAGGTTTTCCATGACTGTTCATCCAAGCCAATAATTGAGAAACCTTTATTTTTTTAAAGTGTAATGCAGCAAATTCTAATCTTATGAATTCATACAGGGGAGCTGCCACCACCAACACCCTCAATGATGCAATTAAGGCACAGCATGACGGCAATAGCCCCACGTTTCATATGAATAGTGAGCTGCCGCACGCTGACATGCAATCAGCTACAAGCCAAACCGACAGCCTAAGACAGCAGACATGAATCCAATGCTGTAACGCAGAGGTTTAAATGAAAGCCCCCCATTTTGTGTGGCTTTCCCCAACACGCTAGACAGATGGCTCATAAGAACTCTGCGGAGAAGTAGACCAGAATCCAATTTACACATCAATGAGTACAATCAGTCTCATGCGCCCACTACGAGCGCCTAACTGGAGCGCAGCATTCTGTAGAAAGTTCTGAGCTCGACTTTGAGCAGAGTTTGCTGCAGTTTTTCAAGGAAGCAGTTGCTTAGCCATTTTTAGTGTCAAGAGCTGCCTGGTTCCCGTTGAGAAGATGACCTTTATTGGATAATAGCATCCCGTGAGTGGTATGCCATTATCTTGTGTTTTGTTTCCATGGTACTGCTGTGCATAGTCAGTCAATGTGCAGAGCGATGCCCTCGCTGCCCTTCGGAAGTGACAGGGAAGCTTTGAGGCCAGTCTTGTTTGAAAGGTTCAACGGATACGATGACCAAATAGATGATCAGTCAAACATGAACAGAGTGCTAATTAGCTGCAAGCTAGCCCCGAGTGGTTAGTGGAAACCAGATGTTTCATGTCCACTCTGAACGGATCAAGGACACTCTTTATATTTCTGAATTTCTTGGAGTGAAATGCTTTGAATGAAGATCTGAAAAATGAAAGGTATGTTGTTCAAGGATCTGGAACTGTACTAGTAGCTGAATAAAAAGCACTTTGGCTGATAAAATGCTTTTTCTTTCCATCCATACTGGAAGCTTTGGAAACATCTCATGTAGGAGAAGCCATATAGCCGAACACGGGGCTCATGTCCAATTCTGACCCTTACAGTCTGTTGAGTATAGTCAGATGTCAGTGGTTGAGATGTAATTGAAGTCATTTAGAATGAAGTGATTCATTGTAGATAAACGTCAGATGTCTTTACAGTGGTGGTGATAGGAACCAGGGGTCGCCATGACTACAACACAAATATAGACATTTTATTTACTATCCAAAACCACCAGTGAACCTACACGAGTCTTCTGAGTTTATATGGAATGTTGATGTTGAGCTGGATAACTGTTTGTAGTTTTGGTGTTTATGTAATGTTTTTGGACTTCTTGGGCTGCGTTCACATTACCAGGTTGAAGTGGCACAAATCTGATTTTTTGCCCTACTGTGACTCAGATCTGATGTTTTCAGGGCTGTGTGGACACAAATCTGATCTTTTCAAATCCGACCTGAGTCACTTTCATATGTGGTCCTAGATCGGATACGTATCTGATTCGTGGCCATGTGACCTTAATGTGATGCTCAGATCAGAATTCATGTGCTTTTTTCCGCTGCACTGCGCCATCATTCAGCGTTACCATGGCAGCAGCGCCGAACAGAAGTTAAAGCCTGTAAACGGTGGAAAAGCAGCTCATCTCACCTTTTTCTCCTCCGTCTCGCTCTAATAATGAAGCTGAGAGCTGATCAGAGTTAATTATCTTCTCAGCGAAGCTCGTTCTGCTCGTTAGTTTGTTCAAATGACAGATTTGAATCACTTACCTAAATGTCTCTTATGATACGTTCACATTACAAGCCTCATTGCTTAAATCAGATTTTTTGCTCAAATCCGATCTCTCTGACAGGATGGTTCACACTCGTTTAGGTAAGTGATTCAAATCTGTCAATGTGAATGAACCGGCGTCCTGAAACGACCCTCATGAGCTCATCCTACTCAGTAACGTCACGTGAACGAATCACGAGCATCATCAGCACAAACTAACGAGCAGAACGAGCTTCGCTGAGAAGATAATTAACTCTGATCAGCTCTCAGCTTCATTATTAGAGCGAGACGAAGGAGAAAAAGGTGAGATCAGCTGCTTTTCCACCGTTTAACTTCTGCTCAGTGCTGCTGCCATGGTAACACTGAATGATGGCGCACGCTCAGTGGAAAAAAACGAATGAATTCCGATCTGAGCGTCACATTAAGGTCACATGGCCACAAATCGGATACGTATCCGATCTAAGACCACATATGAAAGTGGCTCTGGTCGGATTTGAAAAGATCAGATTTGCGTGTCTACACAGCCCTGAAAACATCAGATCTGAGTCACATTAGGGCAAAAAAATCAGATTTGTGTCACTTCAACCTGGTAATGTGAACGTAGCCCTGGTCTCAACCCCATTTGGGCTTGATCTTATCTCATCTCGGGGTGAAGTGGACTCGGAAATTGTTGTCTAGACCAAGCGAGTCAGATGCTTCCATCTGAGGTAACTATAAGATGAGTTATTAATGAATATTAACAAAACTAGAATAAACAGAATAAACAGTGCTTTCTCTGCATACTAAGCTCTTCGCTGTTGTGCATGTATGACACTGCAAGTAAATGGTGCCTCAGGCCACTGAAGCATTCAGGCACCATTTAAGGTGGAACTCCTTATCAGGAAAATATTACCAGCATTAATAGAATAATAATGTTAGTGAGAACTGAAATCCACTGCTTATTACGTTGTTTACAAACCTGTTGATTGAACATCATTAATTGTAGCTAATAATTGGCTATTTTCTGCTGTATTTTTAGCTATGTTCATTATTTTATACGTCCATGTAATATCAGTAACCTCTCCCTACAACAGTCATAATTACAGAGCATTATTATTATGTATTATTATGTTCCCAGTTAATAATAAAAATGGCTGTAGATCATGTTCATTTGACTTTGAGGGTCTGGCGGTCGGCGCACTGCACAGTGGTGTTAAACTGTATCCACTGATACTGTTTTGTGTCTGTGCTGTTATCCGGTGTCGACCAGAGGAGGATGGGTTCCCCTTTTGAGTCTGGTTCCTCTCGAGGTTTCTTCCTCCTGTTGAGGGAGTTTTTCCTTGCCACTGTCACCAAGGCTTGCTCACTGGGGGCGTGGACCCGGATTCTCTGTAAAGCTGCTTTGTGACAACATCTGTTGTAAAAGGCGCTATATAAATAAATTTGACTTGACTGGACTTTAGGTGGTGATTCTGAATACGTTTTAGAGAAGAAAGGAACAGAGAGCAATCAAACCACTGGTTCCAGTTACAATGCAAAGTTTGACTAAACTGTAATATAATAATAATGATGTATTTTACAAAATATATTATAAAATGAAAAACTATGTATTAGTATATAATAAATTTTAATTTATTATATAGCACATATGTGGTGGTGATGGTCTTGGAAGACCATCTGTGTCATGCTTCTGTCCATTTCTGACAGCAAAACGCTTTGAAAACGTCTCACAGCTATGTTCCCTGGTTAAGCCGGATATTTAATTGGTGAATATCAAAAATAGAATTTCAAATAAGTCACAAATTTTGCAAGTTCATTTTTATTTGTGCTTTTAGTTCATTTGTTAATGCATTTTTTGGGTGTTCTAATGACAATAGTGGTTGGGCCGTCAGCACATTTAGTGTTCGCTCACAAAAATAGCCCAGCTTCTGCTTCCTAGCGTAGCCATATACTTACAGCTGATTCTACCCAAATGGAGCCCAGCAGGACGTCTTGTCATACCACCACCATTGTCTTACAACATGGCCTACTCTTCTTTTTGAGATACTCCTTCATGTTTTGACGCTTAAGACCACGTCCAGACTGCCTGTCGGGAGTACTGGGAGATTTCCCGTTGGCCTGGCCTGTCAATTAGCCTGGACAGTCATGCCAGACGCAAAGATAAATTAAACTAGGGCACAGCAAAGCTAAATCTATATAGATGTCAACAACCCCTCCCCCTCCTCTCTCACAGTCTGCCGCGCCATTGATCTGAATGGCTTTTCAAAGCACACACTTAATAAATGGAATCACATCAGAGTCGTTCAGTAGCA
This sequence comes from Colossoma macropomum, assembly GCF_904425465.1. NCBI lineage: Eukaryota > Metazoa > Chordata > Actinopteri > Characiformes > Serrasalmidae > Colossoma > Colossoma macropomum. The sequence goes on along the minus strand of NW_023494791.1, from coordinate 3,110,449 downwards.
CTAGCTGGTGAGCTACCTAGCTCAGTCAACTAGCTTACAGCATCTTCACAAAATAGATAAGAAGTGGAGAGGAGTGGAGCTGAGAGCAAAAGAAAGTGTTGCTGAAAAAAGGACCACTAGAAAGGATTAAAACCTAATGGCTTTGCCTTTTAATGGGAATTGGCATGTTTTTTTTCCAATAGAGACCACTTGCTTCCTATAGAACACCTTTAGGATCCATTAGAAAACCGTCAAATGCATTTAGAATCAGCTTCTCGTCCATTAGGTTCCTTTACACTGTAACATCAACCTATTAAAAAAGCTAAAACACTATGGGTTTTTAGTAGGGCAGCCATTTGTGAGCCTTCTGCAATATCCCTGGCAGAGAAGATCTCCATGGCTGATTTTCAGACTCTGTGTGGCTAAAAGATTAGTCGGCACGTTTGGTGTTTGCTTACAAAAACAGCCCTGCTTGTGCTTCCCAGCGTAGCCATGTCGATTTAGATATTTTTTTAAAATAGACACAAAGGTGCTTTTGTAGGTGTTTTATTCAGCATTTCAATTACTATAGGAACAACAAAAACGTGTTAAATGACAAATAATATACTGTAATTAGTGTTACAGTACGTTCTTTTGTAAATTATTTTATAAAATTTCAAATTTGATCACCAGTTTTGTAGTAAACGTTTTAGATATTAAATGAATTATAACCTCATTCTTGATTTCATACAGCTTTCTCAATCATTTTCCAGATCTGTACTTTGTTAGCCCCCTTTTACCCTGTTCTTCAGTGGTCAGGACCCCCATGGACCCTCACAGAGCAGGTACTATTTGGGTGGTGGATCATTCTCAGCACTGCAGTAACACTGACGTGGTGGTGGTGTGTTGTGCTGGTCTGAGTGGATCAGACACCTCAGTGTCACTGCTGGACTGAGAATAGTCCACCAACCAAAAATATCCAGCCAACAGCGTCCTGTGGGCAGCGTCCTGTGACCACTGATGAAGGACTAGAGGATGACCAACGCAAACTGTGCAGCAGCAGATGAGCTATCGTCTCTGACTTTACATCTACAAGGTGGACTGACAAGGTAGGAGTGTCTAATAGAGTGGACAGTGAGTGGACACAGTGTTTAAAACCTCCAGCAGCACTGCTGTGTCTGATCCACTCGTATCAGCACAACACACACTAACACATCACCACCACCACGTCAGTGTTACTGCAGTGCTGAGAATGACCCACCACCCAAATATTACCTGCTCTGTGAGGGTCCATGGGGGTCCTGACCACTGAAGAACAGGGTAAAAGGGGGCTAAAAAGTATCAGAGAAACAGATGGACTACAGTCTGTAACTGTAGAACTACAAAGTGCATCTATATAGTAAGTGGAGCTGATAAAATGGACAATGAGCGTAGAAACAAGGAGGTGGTCATAATGTTATGCCTGACCGGTGTATATTAAAAATGGAAGTGTTTTATAGCTTTCTGCTAATTCTTAGAAACCTTTGATATTGTAGAGTAGCATCATAATAGAATAATAATAATAATCATAATAGAATCATTGTACTTGCAACAAATCTTGTATAATACTATTGAAAACATATGCATATGTATATTATACACTATATGGCCAAAAGTATGTGGACACCTGACCATCACACCTACATGAGCTTGTTGGATGTCCCATTCCAAAACCATGGACATTAATATGGAGTTGGTTCTCCTTTGCAGCTACAACAGCCTCCACTCTTTTAGGAAGCTTTCTACAAGATTTTGGAGTGTGTCTGTAGGAATTTGTGTCCACTCTGTGCAGGCCACTGGGGTTCCTCCACACCAAACTGGTCACTCCATGTCTTAATGGAGCTGCTTAGTGCACCGGGACTCAGTCATGCTGGAACAGGAAAGGCTCTACCCCAAACTGCTGACACAAAGCTGGATGCATATAATTGTGTAAAATGTGTATTTTGTGTACTGTAGCAGTAACATCACCCTTCACTGGAACTAAGGGGCCCAAACCCTGAAAAACAGCCCAGCCCATCATCCCTCCTCCACTAAACTTTACTGCTGATGTATTCTGGTAGGTAATGTTCTCCTGGCATCCACCAAACCCAGACTCGTCTATCAGACTGTTAGATACTGAAGTGTCATTCATCACTCCAAAGAACACGTTTCCACTGCTCCAGAGTCCAGTGGCGGCATGTTTGCACCACTCCAGCTGACGCTTGGCACTGCGCATAGAGATCTTAGGCTTGTGTGTAGCTGCTCAGCCATGAAGACTCTTTTCATAAAGCTCCTAATGCACAGTTCTTGTGCTGATGTAGCTTCAAGAGGCAATTAGGGACCCTCTAGTGAGTGCATAGATGTTTTCTATGCAGTACATGTTTCGGGCTCCACTCTGTCACTTTGTAGCTGAGCAGTTATTGCTTGTGAACTTCCAATTCACAATAATAACACTTACAGTTGACCAGGGCAGATCTAGCTGAGCAGAAGTTCCACAAGCTGACTTGTGGCTGAGGCGACATCATATGACACTGCAACGTTTAAAGTCACTGAGCTCTTCAGTACGACCCTCTACTGCCAGTGTTTGTCTATGGAGATTGCATGGCTTTGTGCATTTTATACACCTGTTAGCAATGGGTGGAGCTCAAACACCTCAACTCAATAATTAGCAGTGGTGTCCACAAACTTTTGACCCTATAGTATATATAGTGTGTGGCCTGGGTTGGACCTGCATTCCTTGCCTCAATAATGGTTCCAGTTCAGCCCTGCTTGTAAGCCTCATTACCTCGTTAGCTGTATGGCCCGGTGTTATGGACCTCATCATTTACAACAGTGCAGTTCTCAAAATATGGTCACATAAAATCAGAGCACAGCAAAAACCCCAGCTGGACAATCAGACCTGTAGGTGTTAATTCAGTGCTGGAGATTTTGCAGGTATTTCTCATCAGACCTTCTAAATTCTGCACCTTCCATCATGGGTGTTGGTGCGCGCACACTCCTGCTGACTTTTGTAATATTTATGGAGTAAATATATTCTGTATGCAGTTCTTGGAATCTAAAAATAAGAGTCAGAGGAAGGAAATCAAGAGCAAGCAGGCTCTGGGGGGTTGGAGGGGGGACGGCATGTTTGCATCATCACAATTCAGAGGCCTGAAAGAGACAGAAAAGAGTCCCGGCTTCTGCCATGTCAGTCCCTGCCTCCGTCTGCTGCCACGGCTAAACAACAGTTGGGAGAAACTGCAATTTCATCACGCTCCGCTGACAGCATTTGCTGAGCGGAGAAGGCCGGCTCTCTCATAATGAACACAGTGTCGCTGTGCACCAGACTGTCACTACACATTCTGCTGCACTTCTGCTACGGACATTGAATGTTTGGTGACAAAGTGTGTGGGCGGTGTGGAGCCGGGTAAACCCAGCCGTGAAGTGGAACCATTTCTAGGACTCAAATCAAATGTTAATTTATTGACGTCAATTCAGTTTAGATTATAATGCAGTTCCTGGTAGTTTTCATTACAAATTATAGTAAGCGAACCCACCGAGGACCCGTCAAGTGGAGCTTTGTTCACTGAGAGCGTGATATGAGATGAAAAGCTCAAATGAAAATGCTGTGACTGACAACTTTAGTTGGGGAAAAAGTAAGAGACCCTTCATTTATTTAGCCATTAAATACAAGCTATTCATTTTTCAGTGTGAGGAAAAGAGTAATGACACAGAAGCCTCAACCACTAAATCTAATCTCAGCTGTCTGAGTGTTGAGTGAGTCACTCTTCACCTTTATTCCAGCTTCCATTCTTTTCAGGAGACCCTCTTTCAGTTCCTCAAAGAATCTGCAGACACACCTCCAAAGTTCAGTCTTAGAAGCTGGTTGATCATTTTCTGAAGTAATCAAACACATTCAGTGGTGTTGAGGTCTGGACTCTGGGGTGGTCAGTCCATCGTTCAGCGTCTTTGTTTGACAAGTGCACCTTGATCTTCTCAGCAGCGTGCTTGGGGTTGTTATCTTAATGAAGATTGAATTTCTTTTCAGTCAAACGTGTTTTGGAGGATGTTACATGATGTGTTTGAATTTGTTTGTGCTTTTCTGCACTCATTATGTCTTCAGTCAAAACAAAATCTCCAGATGTTGTAATACAGTTACATGCAAATGTTCAGGCACCACTTGCCAAATCACAGGTTGTGCTGATTTTCTAGTAGAGGAGGGGATTTAGTATGACTTGAATTTGACAAAAAGTTATTCTTGTGCCTTGTTTTCCCTTTTTTTACCACATTTTTGTCATTTGCATCAAACCAAACAGAAAGATATTGACCTTGTTTATACAAAATGTAAATTGAATGTATTTCATTGCTATATTTCACATTGTAATTAAATATATAATAGCGTTACATTTAAATAGTACAGCAGGCAAAGTAACAGCTCTCCCTGAGTTAACGGTTCTTAAATCTATAAATTGTGCCTTTGTACTATGGATGAAGTTTGTTCAGTCTCACACACTGAAGTTTTGGGTAACCATTAACTTGGTAACATACAAATAGTTAATAACTATATTTAAATTGTAGGAATATAATTATTAATAACAGTTTGTTGAGAATTATTTAGTCATTTGATACTCCCAAGTCTAATTTTGAGACTGATATTAATCGTTTACTCTTTGTTATTTATTATCTTGCTAACTTGTGACATACACTTTTTTCTTTAATGCTTAGATCATTATTAACAAATAATTCTTGATGATTATGAACTGCTGTATGCAAAATTGTATGCAAGTAAGTAGACACAACAATTTAAATAAATTAATAATTATTAACACAGCATTATTATTGGTCAAGTTTATATTCAGAATAATCATTAATGATTTTTATGCCACTAAGTAAACAGATAATCAAATCATGTATAGATTCATAACATTTTTGTAACTTTTAGCTATCGTTACACAATGATTATGTTATTATTTAAAAGGTCTGTGTTTCCGTTTGCTATTAGTAGTAATCATTTCTGTTTCTTTCTGCATTAAGTACACAGTTAACAATTCAAATGGTAGCATTTGACGATGCATATGTAACAATTATATAAATATTAGCTATCATTGACTAACTAATGCATAATTATCATGTTATTATTTATAAGGGCCTGTTATTATAAGTTTGCTACTAAAGTTGGAATTATTTTTGTTACTTATTGACTTCCTGTGTTATTCTAACTCACACAGTCCACAGCAGTGTGTATCAGACTCCTTAGCTGTTAGTGCTAAAGCAGATACAGAGTCTCTGCTGATGAATGTTTCAGTACATGTTTACTCACTGCTTCACTCCACTGAGGCAAGTGTCACCTTCACTAATTGTGATCTCTTACTTGAATCAGATTTGCGTGTCTAACTGTTTATTCTCAGAGATGAAGTGGTGAAAAGCAAGTTCTGAGCTTTCATAATGCTGAGCTGCATTACTGTAGAGGTGAATGTTATTGTAGTAACAAGGACTTTCTAAAGCTCTGAATACGAACAAGGATGTTTCCAAGGGTTCCATCTGTTTCCCTGGTAACACTAAACCAGCACGTTGTGTATATATAAGTGGTGTGAAAAAGTGTTTGCCCCCTTTCTGATTTCTTATTCTTTTGCATGTTTGTCACACTTAAATATTTCAGATCACCAAACAAATTTACATATTAGACAAAGATAACACAAGTAAACACAAAATGCAGTTTATAAATGAAGGTCTTTATTATTAAGGGAAAAAGAAATCCAAACCTACAGGGCCCTGTGTGAAAAAGTGATTGCCCCCTAAACCTAATAACTGGTCGGGCCACCCGTAGCAGCAACAACTGCAATCAAGCGTCTGCGATAACTGGCAGTGAGTCTTTTACAGCGCTGTGGAGGAGTTTTGGCCACTCATCTTTGCAGAATTGTTGTAATTCAGCCACATTGGAGGGTTTCTGAGCATGAACCACCTTTTTAAGGTCATGCCACAGCATCTTAATCAGATTCAGGTCAGGACTTTGACTAGGCCACTCCAAAGTCTTAATTTTGGTTAATTTTTTTAATGCTGGAGTGGATCATTGTCCTGCTGCAGAACCCAAGTGCGTTTCAGCTTGAGGTCATGAACAGATGGCCGGACATTTTCCTTCAGGATTCTTTGGTAGACAGGTAGAATTCATGGTTCCATTTACCACAGCAAGTCTTCCAGGCCCTGAAGCAGCAAAACAGCCCCAGACCATCACACTACCACCACCATATTTTACTGTTGGTATGATGTTCCTTTTCTGAAATGCTGTGTTACTTCTACGCCAGATGTAATGGGACATACACCTTCCAAAAAGTTCAACTTTTGTCTCATCAGTCCACAGAGTATTCTCCCAAAGGTCTTGGGGATCATCAAGATATTTTCTGGCAAAACTGAGACAAGCCTTTATGTTCTTTTTGCTCAGCCGTGGTTTTCGTCTTGGAACTCTGCCATGCCGAGTCGTCGCTGCGCTCTTGGGGTAATTTTGGTCAGCTGGCCACTCCTGGGAAGGTTCACCACTGTTCCATGTTTTCACCATTTGTGGATAATGACTCTCACTGTGGGTCGCTGGAGTCCCAAAGCTTTAGAAATGGCTTTATAACCTTTTCCAGACTGATAGATCTCATTTACTTTGTTTCTCATTTGTTCCTGAATTTCTTTGGATCGCAGCATGATGTCTCGCTTTTGAGGATCTTTTGGTCTACTTCACTTTGTCAGGCAGGTCCTATTTAAGTGATTTCTTGATTGAGAAAAGGTGTGGCAGTAATCAGGCCTGGGTGAAATTGAACTCAGCTTTCCAAAGATGTGATAAACCACAGTTAATTTATGTTTTAATGGAGGGGGCAATTTGGTGATCTGAAATATTTAAGTGTGACAAACATGCAAAAGAAAACTTTTTCACACCGTGTATATATATATATATATATATATATATATATATATATATATATATATATATATATATATATACGTATATATATATATATATATATATATATATATATACGTATATACATATATATATATATATATACATCCAAATCATAAAACAATCTTACAGTACTGTCCAAAAGTCATAGACCACCTTCCATTTCTTTAATTTCCAGTGAAATTGTTATTTTTAACTGCCCCCATCAGATAAACAGCACTTAAAGCTTTCATCTCTGAGAGAGAGGAGAAAATCAAACTGCTTCAGATCTGAAAACATCCACAGGTGTTTCTGTCCATCCTTCCACTGTGAGAAGACGACTCAGCACTGTGGGTCTGAAAGGATGTGTAGCTGATCAAGAAGAACCTCACTGAGAAAAGGAGACGGACACATCAAACAAAGAAGCTGAACGATGGACTGACCACCCCAGAGTCCAGAACTCAACACCACTGAATGTGTTTGATTACTTCAGAAAATGATCAACCAGCTTCTAAGACTGAACTTTGGAGGTGTGTCTGCAGATTCTTTGAGGAACTGAAAGTGAGTCTCCTGAAAAGAATGGAAGCTGGAATAAAGGGAAAGAGTGAAATTAACCCCTTAAAATCTCAGGCTTATTACATAATAAAGCTTATTATTCAGTAACTACATGGGCTTCAGTGCAAACTGGCCATTTAACAAAGAGTGGTCTTTGCACAGCACTGTACATATACTGAAATGATTTGAATTCAGTGAAGACCACCAAGCCAAGAAAACTGCTGCTGACTTTCCAGCACTCTTTGCTTTTGGCAAAGAGGAAAAACACAAGCTTACATTGTCCTTGTTTGTGTGCGTTCACACAGTGTTCAGCACCTTAGACTATTCCTGCAGCACCAGCTGAGAGCCAAGAACACATGCTGACAAAGTGATGAAGCAACCTGTAGTCTCAGCGGACTGTCGTGAGTCCCGCAGTGACATCCTGAGTGGGTGCAGTTTCACTGAGCCAGTATAATCAGCTGAATCTGATTTAAACTGAGGATAAGGTGTCTATTTTCGCTGATATCAGGTAATAAGTGACTAAATAATGCTGAAAGTTTTACTGCATAAAATCTATACAAATAAAGTGTAAAATGAGGCTACGCTTCTTGTTTATCTTTCTGCGATGCTTCCTATGTGCTACAGCTGTGCTTTGTACTATCTACTACCTGGCGCAAGAAAGAGAGATTCCATCAGGCAGTGCGAGACAGAGCGCCCAGCGTGTGGTTGGCTTTAGACGGCTGCAGTAGTCTTTCTGTGCCGTCCTCTTCAACCCTCTGGGGTCCATGAACTCACCCACACATCAAATTTAATGTTTCTATATGTGCTTCTGTGTTTTTCTGGTAATACAGCACAGACTTGAAGTCCTTCACACCCAGTGGCCTGCTGAAGGGCACAATGAGAAGACTACTGCAGGACTGTCCACTTTATCAGAAACACCTACCTTGTTTCAGACCACTTTATGAGTTGCGCTAGTGTACGAAATACTCCCTGGGGGTCCCATGTTGGCTGATTTCTGTTAGTGGGCTGCAAACTCACTCGCTATGCTGATTGGTTTATTAACATTTCTTCTTCTGAAAATGTTCTGTTCTAGTAGTTCCAGGAGGTTATAGTGACAGCAGCTGCCCCTTCAGATGAGCTAATGCTAGGGTTAACACTGGAGCTAGTCAGAACAGTGTTAGCTGCTGAGGACAATTTGCGTCAAATTCTCTTTGTCTATATCTGTTTCTGTATCTTTGTGATAATCCAGTGCAGGAATCCAGTTCAAACACTTCCTGAATCTGTAAAGTCGCCCTTTCCATTACATCATGAGATCGTACGAGACATCCAGAGTTATGAGCCTATGAAGAGGGGCTGAGATACACGTCATCTGCCTCTCACCATGTGGAACTGGTGGATTCGTGTGTCCGTCTACATTCTGTGTGAAACTGACCAATGGACACTCAGGAAATCACTAAGGACTGACCACCAGTTCATTCAGTCCACATCAGAGACTCATGTGAAATGGTGTGCAGAGAGTTTACAGCTGCTGAAGTAGTGATGAAGATGACGGAGCATTTAGATATGAAACATATGAGGATCATGTTATATAACAAGCCTTTAAAGGAGAGTTTAAGAAGAGGGTAAAACTAAACAGGCTAGAAACTCTGACCAAAATGGACTTATGAGAATGTACACTGTAAAAAAAGTTGAGAGAACTCAGGTTATCAAGGCAACAGGATGCATTACGGTTTTCGAGTTTTCTCAAAAGCTGCTTTTAAGTCTTTCTTACTGAAGGTTCATTTGTTTAACCAACCCAGATTTGTTTGTTCATCCAACGTTTCACTGTAAATTAAACATCACATTTTTAGACACCTAAGGCTGAAATCTGTTCTACCATTTAATGTTCTCTTCTGTATAAATAATAAAACTTCTCAGTTCTGCTGTTCTGTTCATGTAAATATTCAAAGAACGTGATCTAACAATGCTGAGATTTATATTTAGTTTGTGTCACATGTTACGACCCGGTCTAGGGCCAGGCCGTAAAGGAATAGTGTAGTGTGAAATGTATGCCTAATGAATGTGGGTGTAGTGTATAATAATGAGACAAAACTGCAAATTGTTCTGAATAGCAAATTCGAAAAACAACAGACAGAACTCACAGTAACTCCAGATACTAACCAGCCTTAACCAAAACAAAAGAACAAACAGAAAACAAACAGCTTACCTAACTGACTGATACAAAACAGAGCCAGTTTATGAGGAGTTTGGCCTCTTCCTATCATCATCATCATCATCATCATCATCGTTAACCGCTTAGTCCAGCTAGGCGGTAGTAGTTGGGAGAGCAGAGAATCCCAGACGCAACTTCCTCCAGCTCATTTCGGGGACCCCAAGCCGATCCCAGGCCAACCTGGAGATATAATCCCTCCAGCGCATCCTAGGACGACCCCGGGGTCTTTTCCCGGTAGGTTGTGCCTGGTACGCCCCCACCGGGAGGCGTCCAGGGGGCATCCGGATCAGATGCCCGAACCACATCAGCTGGCTCCTCTCAATGCGGAGGAGTAGCGGCTCTACTCCAAGCTCCTCCCGGATGGCCGAGCTCCTCACCCTATCAAATAGAGTGTAGCCCACCACCCTGCAAAGAAGGCTCATTTCCGCCGCTTGTATTCGCGATCTCATTCTTTCGGTCATTACCCATAGCTCATGACCATAGGTGAGGGTCGGGATGTAGAACAACATCGTCTGCAAACAGCAGAGACGCCACCCTCCGGCCTCCACACATAATGCCCTCCTGACCACGGCTACGCCTTGACACCCTGTCCATGAATATCACGAACAGGAGTGGAGACAGGGCACAACCCTGGCGGAGTCCAGCGCTAACACTGAAAGAGTCCGACTTAATGCTGAGTATACGAACACAGCTCTCACTCCGGGAGTACAGAGATTGAATGGCCCGGAGTAGCAGCCCCGGCACCCCATACTCCCGGAGGACCTCCCACAAGATACCTCGGGGAACACGGTCGTAAGCCTTCTCCAAATCCACAAAACACATGTAGACTGGGTTGGCAAATTCCTGTGCCCCCTCAACAATCCGTGAGAGGGTGAAAAGCTGGTCCATTGTTCCACGGCCGGGACGGAATCCGCATTGTTCCTCCTCAATCCGAGGTTCAACTATCGGTCAAAGTCTACTTTCTAGCACCTTGGCATAGACTTTCACAGGGAGGCTGAGCAGTGTGATACCCCGATAGTTGGCACACACCCTCCGGTCCCCTTTCTTAAAAATAGTATGGACCGGAGTGAGTGGTGATGAGCTGAAAACACGGTCTGGAGAATGGACTGGAGTGAGTGGTGATGAGCTGAAAACACGGTCTGGAGTATGGACTGGAGTGAGTGGTGATGAGCTGAAAACACGGTCTGGAGTATGGACTGGAGTGAGTGGTGATGAGCTGAAAACACAGTCTGGAGTATGGACTGGAGTGAGTGGTGATGAGCTGAAAACACGGTCTGGAGTATGGATCGGAGTGAGTGGTGATGAGCTGAAAACACGGTCTGGAGAATAGACTGGAGTGAGTGGTGATGAGTTGAAAACACAGTCTGGAGTATGGACCGGAGTGAGTGGTGATGAGCTGAAAACACGGTCTGGAGTATGGACTGGAGTGAGTGGTGATGAGTTGAAAACACGGTCTGGAGTATGGACCGGAGTGAGTGGTGATGAGCTGAAAACACGGTCTGGAGTATGGACCGGAGTGAGTGGTGATGAGCTGAAAACACGGTCTGGAGTATGGACCGGAGTGAGTAGTGATGAGCTGAAAACACGGTCTGGAGTATGGACTGGAGTGAGTGGTGATGAGCTGAAAACACGGTCTGGAGTATGGACTGGAGTGAGTGGTGATGAGTATGAACTGCAGTGAGTCATGATGAGTTGAAAACATGGTCTGAGGCTGCAACTGGGAAGACAGACAGAGACACAGACTGAAAAGCAACAAAATATGGAGCGGAGCCTCACACAAACTACCTTTCTGAACAAAAAAAGACATGAATAGGAGTTTAATTCACACATCAGTGGCTCTTCATCGTTACTCTGAGCAATCAAATCAGTAATAAAGTTTTATTGATCTGAATTGCACTCTGAATGAGCTCATTCAGAAATAATCATCCCAGAGAGGAAGACGATATCCTGTGGAAAGAATTTCACTAGCTAACATGGAAAAAAACTCTACTAACTTCTCTACATACTGTTTACATTCTGAATGGTGATCTTTGAGAATCATGTTTAAGTCCAAGAAAGGTTGTAACATTATTTTATCAGTCATTTATTCAATGCAGTATTAGGAAGCAGACAGAGGATCACATTTATAATGTAAATATGATATTTTATTAAACAAACCGCCAGTCATTTAAGAGCTAATAATTAAGCCGCTGTGCAAATCACAGCTCAGTAAATGATGTGAAAGCTTGTTGGCTCGTCAAGTAGCATTGAAAAATCTGTCCCACGGTTAGCTCAGCCGCACTCATTCAGACTTCTCAGTCATGTCTGTGGCACTTTTAGGCCCTCATGTTTCACAGTAACGTTAGCAGAGCAACATAGAGTAGAGGGTAACACATTCATAACATCTTTCATAAACACTTCATAACATGTTCATGAATGTTTAAATCAACATTTATAAAGTATACATGTTTTACATGACATCAATATGGACTACTATGTCATTTTACTGAGATTTTTTTTTTTTTCAAAATAAAAGTCCTCATTTTTTATATTGAAAAAGTATGTTAGTTTCAGTGAAATGCCTCATTTCTTAGCAGCCAAAATAAAAATGACCTCGCTCTGTCCCTTTGGCCATTAAGTACTTTGACACTCAGGCATGTGTCACATGTACTTTCAACTTCTTTTTAATTATTTGTTTTTTCTTAAGCATATGTTACATGTCCCTTCACCATATGGGCAGCAAATTACTCTTAAATATGCTGGGAACATTCATTCAACTGAATCTTAGTGGGGTGGTGGGACTCACTGCATGAAGGAATTTTACAGAGCCATAATACTCATTCTCAGTAAATGCTGGACAGCCACATGAATGTAACTAAACTGCTTTACATTTCACTTTAAAGATCCACATAACCTGCGTTTCAGCAACATGTAGCCTCAAAGAGTGTCAGTTAAATAGGGTAATCAATGCACAATTATACTTGTGCCTTCTCCAATACCATAAACAAGGGCGAACATCACTAACAGCACCAGCATTTAACTCCAAGAGAGTTCAAGTTAAGCTATAAAGTTAAGATGCTGAATTAACCCTTTGGCCTAATAAAATTTGGAAGAAGACAGAGTAAAAAGGAGAAAGAATAAAAAAGTGCAAAATACAAATGATTAAGAAGAAGCAAATAATTAAAAAGAGGTTAGAAGTCTCAAAGCACTTAATGACCAAAGGGGTAAAGCAAGGTCAGGTTTATTTTGGCTGTCCAGAAATGAGACGTTTCACTGAAAATAATGTAGAGTTTTGTTTTTTTTTGTTTTGTTTTTTTAAACAAGGACTTTTATTTATTTATTATTGTCGCGGTAAAAAAAGTAGTCCATATTAATATCACGTAAAACATATGCTTTTTAAATGTTCTTTTAAACATTCATGAACATGTTGTGAAGCATTTATGTAAGATGTTATGAATGTGTTATGTACACACCCTTCAAGTGAAGTGTTATGAAATAGAGACCTCTGATTGGCCATTTGAGCTACTAAACACACCTACTAAACTCTGACTTAAACACCAAGTAGCTAAACTCAAGGTGAGGCTATAGCACCATTAAATAAGCACCTGTACTGTGTCGTTTGTTTTCAGTAACGACTTTTAACGTGTAGTTTTACATGTGAGATGTTAAAGCTCTGAGAATCTATTTTCATTGCACCGGTTCAGTCTGTGTGACTGCTGAGAACTGGGATGCACACATAACTTCTCTGCCTGCAAACCTAAAGCAGTGACTTTAAAAAAACATTATCAAAAAGGTTCTGTATAGAACCATATACAACACATTCTCCATCTGACAAACCTTTTCACCACACAAAGAACCATGAAACCCTTAAAATCCCAGGTTTATTACATACTATGGCTAATTATTCAGTTACTACATGAACTTCAGTGCAAACTGGCTGAGCTGTTCTTAGGTATGGAGCCCTGCTGGTGACATCCTGTATAAATTTAAACAATGAGTGGCCACGATTTACTAAGGCGTGGGGATGAGATCCTAATGCAAGGCCACAACTTAGTAATAATTAAGTTGTGGCCATGACTTTGTAAGGCGTAGGTCAAGATCGTGCTGTGCTAAGTCGTGGCCACGCATTAGAATCTCATTCCCATGCCTTACTAAGTCGTGGCCACGCATTATTTTTATTTATACAGGATGTCACCATTGAGGCTCCATACTTATGTTATAGAGGTGTGTAATAAAACTTTGGGCCTGGACATTTAAGGGGTTAAACATGAAATGGTTTTATCACATTTAGAAAAGATGGTTCTTCAAGTTCTTCAAGGGTTCTTCAGTAAAAAAAAATGGTTCTATAAAGAACCGTGAACACTCCAAGAACTGTTTGCATGATTAGAGGGTTGTTTGCATCATGAAAGCATTTCTCAGACTGATGGAGAACGTGTTGTAGATGGTTCTTTATAGACCTTTTTTGAAAAGGGTTCTCTATAGCACCAAAAAGGGTTCATCTATTGTAGACAAGCTTGACATCGTAACAACAGAAGAACCTTTTTTGGTGTTATATATAGCAAATTCTCCATCAATCTGAAGAAGCTTTTTAAGATGCAAAGAACTGGTTCTATACATAATCATGGTTCTATACATAACCATTCTCTTTACTAAAGAACCCTTGAAGAACCATCCTTTTTAAGAGTGTAAGCATAGCTCACAGGGTCTCACAGACGCCTCAATTAAATCCTTCATTCCAGCTGCAGAAAAGTGCCTGAGAGTTCTGGGAGGATCAGGACAGAACACTTTTACATCACCCAGTGTTTGAAAACGTCAGCGTCAGCAGCAGAACCTGGAATTAGCAGAAGGTGAAATCAGCTTGAACAGCGTGCAGTCAGATCCTGCAGTACTTCTTCTTTGCAATTTAATCCTCAACCTACTTTCCTCCTTTCTGTTCTTCCACTACGTCTGTGAATGTCCCGGCTCTAGAACGCTGTTCTTGTGAAGCCACCTTTAAGCACTCTATGTACTTGCTGTTGAAGCACGATGGCTCGACAGTTGCTGTCTGGCTCCGAGAGAAATGATGGAAAATGATCATCCTATCTGGAAACGTCAGATGATGGCGGTTATGTCTTTATAATTGTTTTTGCGTCCTCGTGTCCAGTACATTCATTTTGATTTCCAGTCAGTAACATCCTTGCTCTGCTTCTGTCTGTGTCTGCCTTTGTTTACCTCCCCTTGTCTGTCTAGTCATGTGCGTTTGTTGTTGTTTATGTTTCTCTCTTCCTCTGCCCTGCCTCCTTGTTATCTGTCTCACCTGTGTGTTGTCTATTGCTCCGCCCTCTCATTAGTCCCAGGTGTTCCTTGTTTCCTCTCAGTGTATTTATTTCTCCCAGTACTCTAGTGTTTCCCACTCTTCCAGGACTGTAGTTCTACTCATTTGGTTTGTTTTCTTTTGTTTAGTTTAGTTTATTCGGTTCTTCATATTCATTTTTTTTTGGGTTTGTTCTTTGTTTACATTGTTTCAGTCACCACGGACATTTATAAAGACCATTGTCTCCAAGGTTACAGGAAGACACGATACTTTGCAAGGAACTCTGCGCATAATTTCTCCTCCAACAACAAGAAATACAAGAACATTTTACCTCTCAAAATAGAAGAATAGACTAGTCTAGAGTATTATAAAGGCTATTTTAAATCCAATGCTTTCAATTTTACAGTTTTTTTTATTTGTTTATATTGTGCTAGTCAAATTAGCAATGTTTTAAAAATATTAAACCGTGAAGATGTCAGAGCTGTAATATTTCTATATGGTAATGAGACATAACTTTTTGTTTTTCAGGGAAAAATAGAAGGAAATAGAATGAGTCCCTTTTGAGAAACATAATGGATTTTTAGTTATAAAGGCTTTTTGAACCCCTTGTGGAATTTACAGATGTGCTATAAATATTGAAATGCTATACATATATACATACATACATCATCTAAACTGCTTATCCTTCTGGGTCATGGTGGGGTGCTGGAGCCTATCCCAGCTGTCATTGGGCAGAAGGCAGGATACACCCTGGACAGGTCGCCAGTCCATCGCAGGGCAGACAGACATACACAGTCACAATTCAGCATGTCCAATCAGCCTGACTGCATGTTTTTGGACTTTGGGAGGAAACCGGAGTACCCGGAGGAAACCCACACAGACACGGGGAGAACAGGCAAACTCCACACAGAAATGACCCTTCTTGCTGTGAGGCAACAGCGCTACCCACTGCGCCACCGTGCTGAAATGCTATATAAAAACCTTAAATTTGCAAATTTTGACTGAAGCATAAAGTTTTAAACATGAAATATTGCACAACCCAAGACATACATCCCCCAGTGAACCTGTTAAAGGCATTTATTATAATAAACTAATTGACTTAAAGTAAAAAACATTCTTCTTGTTAATATTTTCAATATGTCCAATATTTAAGATACAATCTAGAACATAAATAACTTAATTGGAGCTTTGAAACGTTAATGTAACAACACAACTGACGTTTTATCAACTTCCATGCATTTGTTAAGTAAAATCACCCAAAGAAAACTGATTAAAACCAACAAGACGGTTTCTTTTTTGAGAGAATGTTGTCGGCCACTTATTGGACAGTAGAAAGTCATTTACAGTACATGTATATTGTGTGCCCACAAGATGTAGATTAACCTACTAAGAAAGAAAACACGGATTCTGGTGCCCTGGGGGCTTTAAAGATATTACATGGCATGCACTGTAAGCAGTCAGTGCTCATATCAAATTGCCTGCTCCCCTCAGACCTTTGAGCCTGATAATGAATTTGTTTTCCAGTAGCAGAAGCTTTCATCTACTGGGTCTCCCACACGGACCCCTTTTCCATGATATAAAGAAGCTACGTCTATATGGCCCCTGGTTTATGTGCCATGCTCGCCTCTCTGGCCCAGTGTTTACAGAAGATCATCAGCCTGCTTTCCTACTGTCAGTTCAGCCACCCCCTCTGCTGAGCTGACGTCCTGGATGATCCATGTTGTTGTGCTGTGCTCCACGTGCGATGCCTGTCATGTGTGCCGAAACAGGGGCCTGTACACACTCCATGTGCTTGATGTGGAAGCATGATGACTCTGCACTACAAAAAATGTAATCTTGTCAAGTAAAATGATCATAAATACAGTTAAAATAGCTAATACACCGGTCAGGCATAACATTATGACCTCCTCCTTGTTTCTATGCTCATTGTCCACTTTATCAGCTCCACTTACTATATAGGTGCACTTTGTAGTTCTACAGTTACAGACTGTAGTCCATCTGTTTCTCTGCATACTTTGTTAGCCCCCTTTTACCCTGTTCTTCAGTGGTCAGGACCCCCATGGACCCTCACAGAGCAGGTACTATTTGGGTGGTGGATCATTCTCAGCACTGCAGTAACACTGACGTGGTGGTGGTGTGTTAGTGTGTGGTGCGCTGGTCTGAGTGGATCAGACACAGCAGTGCTGCTGGAGTTTTTAAACACCTCAGTGTCTCTGCTGGACTGAGAATAGTCCACCAACCAAAAATATCCAGCCAACAGCGTCCTGTGACCACTGATGAAGGACTAGAGGATGACCAACACAAACTGTGCAGCAGCAGATGAGCTATCGTCTCTGACTTTACATCTACAAGGTGGACGGAGTGTCTAATAGAGTGGACAGTGAGTGGACACAGTGTTTAAAAACTCCAGCAGCACTGCTGTGTCTGATACACTCAGACCAGCGCAACACACACTAACACACCAGCACCACATCAGTGTTACTGCAGTGCTGAGAATGATCCACCACCCAAGTAGTACCTGCTCTGTGAGGGTCCATGGGGGTCCTGACCACTGAAGAACAGGGTAAAAGGGGGCTAACAAAGTATGCAGAGAAACAGATGGACTACAGTCTGTAACTGTAGAACCACAAAGTGCACCTATATAGTAAGTGGAGCTGATAAAATGGACGATGAGTGTAGAAACAAGGAGGTGGTCATAATGTTATGCCTGATCTGTGTATGTCTCATGCTGAAATTGTAGTAGGGTTATTATAAGATAATTGAACTTATTTTATTTGAAAATTGAATTGAACTTGACATTTTTTTAATTTGTTTTAAGTGATTTTAGTGAGTCAAATTGTCTTAGATTGATTAACTATGTTGGTAGATAATTTTGCATGTTGTAAGAAATCTCAAAATGACAAAGTATTAGATGTATTGACTAGACTGAAGATGATTTCACTTGACAGGATACCTCTTTTGCAGTGTGGCTCTCAAACATATGAACAGGTCCATCAAACTGCTTATTTTTCATTTTGGTTGAGATGATATTTTCTCCTTTCCATGCACATATACTGAACTGATATGGGGAAATCACTGCTATGAATTGAGCAGTTCTTCATCTGCAATGAAAACAAATGAGGGCATTTCTTATGTGAAGTGTCTATAAGACAACTTGACGCCCGTCTTAAGTTCATTTGCTTGATATGACAAAGCCCCAGGGAATCCGGAGCAGCGCAGCATGAGCGATCCAAGGTGGAACAGTTATCATACATGCCGTAACATACAGCAGGTTCTGAGGTGGATGAGGAACAATCTAAGGTGTTTTACAACCTCTGCTGGTCAGAACCTTCATTTTCAGAGCAGAACTGTACAAAAATCCTTTTGGGTTTAGTACACAGTGTGTGTTTGTTGTAGTGTTAGTATTTTTACTTCACATGTAATTTATATTTATTTATTTATGTTTGTTCACCTGTCACATATGCCCTTATATAGCACTAGGGCTCTGCTATTGTTACGACATCAAGCTTGTTACAATTGAAGAACCCTTTTTGGTGTTATATAGAACCATTTTCAAAAAAGTTCTATATAAAACCATCTACAGCACATTCTCCGTCAATCTAAAGACCCATTTCAACATGCAAAGAACGCTTTATTCATGCAAAGGTTTCTTTGGCACAAAAATGGACAAGTCTCACTATTATGACTTTATTCTCGAAATATTACGACTTTATTCTTGAAATATCATACCGTCCAATTTTTTCTCTAAATATTACGAGTTTTTTCTCAAAATAGTACGAATTTTTTCTCGAAATATTACGACTTTTTTCTCAAAATATTACGACTTTTTTTTCTATATAAAACCATCTACAGCACATTCTCCATCAATCTAAAGACCCATTTCACCATGCAAAGAACCTTTTATTCATGCAAAGGTTTCTTTGAGCGCTCATGGTTCTATATAGAACCATTTTCTTTACTACAGAACCCTTGAAGAACCATCTTTTTCAGAGTGTATAACAGTAATATTACAGTAGTCAAACAATAAGGTGTTTAATACAGTACAATCTGTCTGGACTGTAAATGTTTTACCAGGACGCTGTATAAAACTCTAAACACTTTTAAAGTATGATACTGGCTTAATACAGTAGATTACAGTAGAAATTACAATACTTTTTTACAGTGTACCTATCAGAGCAAAAGTGTAAGCATAACACCAACAAGCCAGTGTTTCATTACTGGATGTGCTGGTTTACAGGAGAAGGAAAAAACTTTCTTATTTATTAAATGAAGTTTAATGGAGAAATTATTTATTGCAAGCAATTCTGGACCATTTCTGTTCATCTATTCAACATAAGATTTTAAAACAATGTAAATGGCAGTTGGTGTCAAAAAGTGAGCAACAATATGTTGTGTTTTGGTCAACCAAGAAAACCATGTTGGGTGACCAGCTAAACCAGCACCAGACCAGCACTAGTCCTGCATAAACCAGCATGGAGTGCATGCTGGTCTAAGTTGCTTTTCTCAGCAGGGTGTTTGGCTCAGTGAGGCTTTTTCCTGCTTACCAACATGGAAAGTGCCCAGAGGAAAGAAATATTCTAAATGAGATCTCGTCTTGATCTCAGGTTCTTCTCCTAGATGTGGTTAAGTCCAGTTTGAGATCAGAGTGAGACTGAAGCCATTTTCTCCTGTTTCTGAAATTTGGCTCCTGAGAAATAAAACTCAGATTTTCTCACTTTGACCAAAATATTGTCACACATGTGGCTTAACTCTGTAGTGTCTGACTCGTCTCAGCTCAGTCTCAGCCGAATAATATCTCCATTAGAAAAGTGTGAGATCTCATCGTTTTCTTATACAGCTCTGTTCTAGATCACAGAACTCTCTCAGCAGTCTGTCAGTGTAGAACTAGAAATCACACTTTTCTCCTTCATCACCAGAACTTCTCACACAGTGAGATGCTGATGGTAATCTCCTGTTTTCTCCTAAGGGGGGTTTAGGAGAAATGGTTCAGAAATCAAAGATCCTTCATTAATATAATATTGAGATCTGCTTTATTTCTCTGAGACAATGTTAAGACAGATTTTTTTCCCTCTTTTTATTATGTGGAGCTTCCTGCAATACAACTGCCAGAACTTTCCTGTTCATATTTCAACCAGTGAATTGTCTCCTACTTTTATATTCATTCTCATACTGTTCTTCACTGGTGATAAAAGACTTTTCAGCTTTTAGCATTTATAGTCTACTTTTGAATAAAGTTACAGACCCCTAAAACGTGCTTAACCCTTGTGTGGTGTTCAGGTCTGTGGGACCCATTTTCAGTGTTTTACAAAAGAGAAAATTATGTGATTTATTATTATTTCAGCCTCAGATTCTTGTCCTTTGATCATTTTCTGTGAAGAACACATAAAATAACCCATTTTCAGTGTCTTCACTCTGTTCATGTGGTGTTGGGTGAACCCACAGGGAATAAAAGTGTGGAGGTGCTGTGTCCTTCACTCTGTTCTCCTCCTACATGGCCTGCCGTTAGTGTGTGTGTGTGTGTGTGTGTGTGTGTATATGTGTGTGAGTCTGTGTATGAGATGGTAGACAACATGGCCAGGCTGCTGACTGGCTACAGCTGCTAAAGGAGAACCCTGCGCTGGACACTTGTGATATTTTAAACATCTGGTATTTTTACATAAACTGTTATGGCTGTATTGATTTAATAAAACAGTAATGTGGTGGGTCCAGCAGACCACTGAGTAACAAACACATCAACACCACACAAAGGTTAATGAGAGAGGTGGGAACTGAGCATTGCAGTTAAAGCGTATGTGACATTAGACTGTAAATGTAACCAAGCTGGTCACATTGCATTTACATTTACACATTAAATTCTGAACTCATTTATTAGACACTGCTATTACAATTTTTCCCCACCAGATATTTGATTTTCTGATTCTTCTCATCCCTACTGTCATAGTGGTCAGCTCCCCCAGCTACTGCACTGATCAAGACCCCGGCCCTCTGATGTAGAAAACACATGAGGAAAAAAGTCACATCCTCTAAAGACGTATTGACCAGCCTTATCTGAGGAGACACCTTCCTCCAGCAGTCTGTAAGGAGAGACAGATTGAGCTGCAGACTGGAGACAAAAAAGAGAGGAATGAAAGATTTAGCTTCCCACATAAGGACCAGCACGTAGCAGAAAACAGGAGAAATGCCCCCCGTAAGAACACTGTTCATTTACTGTAAATCTAAATCATGTCTGTGATTGAGGGTATCAGGTACAGGATGATGATGATGTTTAAACATGCACACTGTTAGAGGAGATAAACAGCAGACAGTTCTGTTGCTATAGCACAAAAACGAAAAACTCTCACTATTATGACTTTATTCTCGAAATATTACAACTTTTTTCTCAAAATAGTACGACTTTTTTCTCAAAATAGTACGACTTTTTTCTCAAAATATTACGACTTTTTTTTCTCGAAATATTACGACTTTTTACTCAAAATAGTACGACTTTTTTCTCGAAATATTACGACTTTTTACTCAAAATAGTACGACTTTTTTCTCAAAATATTACGACTTTTTTTCTCGAAATATTACGACTTTTTTCTCAAAATAGTGCGACTTTTGTCTCGAAATATTACGACTTTTTTCTCGAAATATTACGACTTTTTTCTCGAAATATCGACTTTATTCTCGAAGTCTACTGTTTTTATTTTCATCTATAGCGGCCCTGAAACGTCGTCGTATAGAGCGGAACCTTGTTCGCGAGACTTCGTTCCCCTGTCGGAACGCGGCGGTGACGCACGTGACTTCCTGTTTACAAAGCTAGCCGACCGTCATTCATTTTTGACCAAATTTTTCAACTTTTCATGCAGCTGCTCACAGCTGGACAGAGCGGACATGATTCCCTACACTGTCAACATTAAACTGGCCGCTCGGACACTGACCGGCACCGTCAACCTACAGAACAAAACCGCGGTGGACTGGTGAGTGCTGTTAGCCGTTAGCCGTTAGCCGTTAGCTCAGCTGCAGAAACGCCGGAGAGGCTTTACAGCTTTACTTTAGGCTTCTCTCAGTTTTTACTGAATCCAGACTGCATTCACAAACAGAGTCCTGCTGTTTTAATGTAAAACATGCGCTGTCACTGTCTTACAGTTTTACCATCCGTACATATCAGCCATGCACTAGGTTGTACCACTATTAGGGTCATCGATTAAAGGGAACCCCCAGCGATTTTTCAAAAAAATATACATATTTAATCGGGTAAGATGTAAACAGAGTCATTCAGAGTGGTTTGGTGTGAAACGCTCTGTTCTAGAGAAACTTACAGAATCAGAATTGTTCACAGTGGTGGTGATAGGAACCAGACGTCCACCTCTAAAAGCTCCCTCACAGAAAGTTACTACATGAAATGGTTATGAATTCACTGCCTGATGACTGAGACACTGTTTTACGATAGTTTTGTTGTAAAGTTTTGGGTTAAAATGTATTTTAATCCGTTCATGGTGGAGGTAGTACATATAAGTTGTCGTGAGGCAAAATAGTCCCCAAGTCATTTGTTCAGATTTTCCACTATTTTCCCATCATCTTCATTCCATATAAACTCAGAAGACTCGTGTAGGTTCACTGGTGGTTCTGGATAGTAAATGAAATGTCTATATCTGTGTTGTAGTCATGGTGACCCCTGGTTCCTATCACCACCACTGTAAAGAAACCTGAGTCTGTACAATCAACCATTTCACACCAATCCTGAACAAGGACTGAATTATTTGAAAATGTTGAAAAATTGCTGAAATACCCCTTTAAGTTTACATACTCAAAAAGATGTTTCTTTAAGGGTTCTTTAGTAAAGGGACTAGTTCTGTTTAGAACCATGAGTTATATATAGAATCACTTCATGCTTAAATGGTTCTTTGCATGCTGAAATGGTTCTTCAGATTGATGGAGAATGAGTTTTTTCTTTTAAACTTAAGTGACCCTTATTAGTCCCACAACAGGGAACTTTCACCTCTGCATTTTAACCCATCCATGCAGTGAAACACCACATACGCACTAATGACTACACACACTAGGGGGCAGTGAGCACACAGCCCTATCCACAGCGCCTGGGGAGCAGTTGGGGGTTAGGTGCCTTGCTCAAGGGCACCTCAGTCACGTACTGTCGTCTCAGGGGATCGAACCGGCGACCTTCCGGTCATAATGCTGGTTCCCTAATCTCCAGCCCATGACTGCCCCCCTTTTATGTGGCAGAGCTGGGCAATACAACAATATTTATCATCACAGAGATAAATTGCATCACAGTATGTTTTTTTTGAGCATATTTTTGGTATCATCAGAACTTGGAGAACACTGAACAACTTGATGCATTACAAACAGATCATAATTAATCTTTTTTAATTGGGTTTAGAGCAGCGCAGTGTGAAACACTAAGGAAAAATAATTTATGTCTACGGCACTGATAAAGTATTTTTTTAATCTGACACTACTAGTTTCTTTTTTTGTCTTTTCTAACTTGTCACGCGTCAGAAAATGTAAATTTCATGACATATCGTGATATTATAGTTTTGCCATATTGCCCACCACTAGTAAAAGGTTCTATATGACACCAAAAAACGTTCTTCTACTGTATACAAGCTTGACACCGTAAAAATAGCAGAACACTTTTAGGTTCTGTATAGAACAATTTTCAAAGTGGTTGTACATAGAACCATATACAACACACTCAGTCAGTCTGAAGAATCATCTTACCATGCAAAGAACCATGTAAGCATGAAATGGTTCCACATAGAACTCATGATTCTAAATAGAACCACTGCCATTACTAAAGAATGTTTGGAGAACCAGCTTTAAAGTGCATAGTACTGGACTATAGCAGTGCCAGTGGTGAATCACCAATGGAAGTTCTTTTTCAGGCTTAAAGGGGAATTGTTTTCTAAATTTCTGTATAATTCAGTGTGTGAGATGTAAACAGAGAGACTCAGAGTGGTTTGGTGTGAAATAGTTGATTGTAGAGACTCAGATGCCTTTACAGTGGTGGTGATGGGAACCAGGGGTTGCCGTGACAACACAAATATGGCCATTTTATTTACTATTCAAAACCACCTACACATCTTGAGTATATGGAATGTTAATGATGGAAAATAGTGATAAACCTGAAAAAATAGGTTTTCTTTACTCTGTATCTTAAAATTTTAAGGCCAAAATCTTCTTAAAACTATTATAAAACAGTGTCTCAGACATCAGGCGGCAGTGAATTCATTACCATTTAATGTAGTAACGTTCTGTGAGGGAGCTTTTAGAGGTGGACGTCTGGTTCCTATCACCACCACTGTGAACAATTCTGACACGGTAAGTGTTTATTTGCCATGTGTCACAGTTGTGCAGCTTTATGGATAGTCATATTTATACAGTGTGGTAACTTATACAGTTGTATAGTTGTATGGTTGCTTATACATCTGATGGCCACCTACCTTGTATCTGCACTTGTTTTCCATTTTATCAGCTCCACTTACCTTATAGGAGCACTTTGTAGTTCTGCAGTTACAGACTGTAGCCCATTTGTTTCAGTGTATAACGTGTTACCGTTCATGATATTGGCTCAATCCCATTTCACCCCTCGCCCCTACCACTTAGCCCTACCCCTCTGTTTTGCGCGTTCACGTCTAGGGGTAGGGTGTCCTGATTCTTGTGGAGATAGAGGGGTAGGGCGAAGTGTTGGGGCTACATGACCCTCCAAACGGAGGTTTTTCAGACACTCTAAACAGAGAGTTATGAGAAAAAGAAAAGCCAGCAGGATGGCTGAACAAGAGACCAAAGAAACCCACAAATGTGAGAATTTTCTCAGTTGTAAATTATGATAATCACTGTATTGTCTTAGTTTGATGTCGTTTTAGTGTATTATGGTCCTTTTCTTCTTAACAAGCATAAGAAATAATAGTGTGCTGTGTCAGTAGCTAGTTCTAGATTTCCTGTTGCTTAAATGGTGCAGCAGTTACATTCTGGCGCCTCCGGCATCAGAACTGCTGCACCATTTAAGGTGGAACGGGAAAATTCGAACAAGAAGCTGGTGAATATCTGACATCAGCTTCATATCACTGAAGAATTAGGGGTGGGTGATAATAAATAATTGTCCCCCTCTTTGAAGTCATATGATGCCCTAAATGTAACTAAAGCCCAGCAGTGTGGAGCTGAACTTTACCCTCCTCTGCTGTCACTGCAGACTGGCAGGGTCACCTACAGAGCAGCGCTGGTAGCTGTTAATGAAGTGATGCTCTTTTTATTAGAGGGTCTCATTTCAGAGGGAAGATTTCAGCCACTACCTCTTCTAACTTAGTTCAAAAGGGGCAAGAAGACACTAGAAAACAAGAGGGAAGGGGTAGAAGTAAGAAATGGGATTGAGCCATAGTTGGCTTCTGTTGTAACTGCTGTTTTGTAAGTGTTTGAGTCATATTTAAGACATGAAAGGAAGCTGAAAGTTAAAGTTGGAATAAAAAAAAGGCATATGCTGCATGTTTGAAGCCAATATAGTTCTTGTCACTCAGCTTATTAATGAGAAAATTAACTCTCTCATTAGTAAGATGAGCCACTAATCAGTGCTGTAGTCTGTCAAAGATCTGGGGAGCTGCTGATACTGTTGGACACCGTCAGCCCTTCAGATTCTCCACCCTTTCGGCTTTGGAACATGATTGCGCTGGATGGGTCATTAGGATAGGTGACTAGATGGTAGGTTTAATGTATGACTTAATTACAGAGCAACACTGTACGTCTCGGATAGCCTTTTGTCTGGCCAGTGAAATACGCAGAGAAACCAGCAAATTGTCTCAGCTGACTAAACTTGTTACAGCTACTGTCAAATCTTTGATGCAAGTGAAATAATGGAGAGACCAGGCTCAGTTAGAAAGTAGTATTAAATTGGAGAACAGAACAGATTCACCATTATGTTAAACAGCTTGCATGTTTTATATGTAGCACAAATGGAGAAGAAATCTTGTCAAACCACTTTCTTCCTCTCCTTTAACTGCTACGTCTGTGCTTGTTAAACCGATGTTGGGTGATCAGGCAGTCAAAAATCATGCATATTTGAATAAAAAACTGTCCAAGTGCCAAGGCTTTATTGAGACATTGACACTAGAAAGGACTGCTGCACAGGAGGTGTGACGCTCTGCTCCAGGCCTGGGCTGCTATATAACAGGATATATATGTCAGTAGTCAGAGTAGACAGGTAAAAGACAAAACTCTAATGATGTGCTTTTTATATTTAAGATTTATTCTTTTTGTTTTATTATGCTCAGGGCTGTCAAAGTTAAAGTCCAGTGGTCTTTGTCAGTCCTCAACATAACTTAGATAGAGTTGGAGTGAAATGTTGTTCTTCAGGCCCCAAACAGACACCAGCAGCACATTACACAGAACTATACAGAGTGCAGATACATGAAACGAGTGCAGAATATATGATAAATACACAGACAATAAATATACAGAACAGTAAAGACGCAAGAACATAAACACTAGACAGCACAACAGAACAGTAAGTATATCGCTGCTGTCGGAACAAAACCTTGTATCTCCAAAATGGTAACTTTACAGGAGAAGGAAAAAACATACTTTACTTTTAATATAAGTCAATGGAACCAGACTTTTTGTTGTTTTCAGTCATTTCTATTGGTCCATTAATTGCGGAATTTACACACAATGCAAAAGCTAACAGGCATTTTCAAATTATGTGAAAAATTGAAAAACGACAAAAAGGGAGATGCAAGGTTTTGTTCTGACAGCAGCGATATACATATATATATTATCAGCTCCACTTACTATATAGGTGCACTTTGTAGTTCTACAGTTACAGACTGTAGTCCATCTGTTTCTCTGATACTTTGTTAGCCCCCTTTTACCCTGTTCTTCAGTGGTCAGGACCCCCATGGACCCTCACAGAGCAGGTACTATTTGGGTGGTGGGTCATTCTCAGCACTGCAGTAACACTGACGTGGTGGTGGTGTGTTAGTGTGTGTTGCGCTGGTCTGAGTGGATCAGACACAGCAGTGCTGCTGTAGTTTTTAAACACTGTGTCCACTCACTGTCCACTCTATTAGACACTCCTACCTTGTCAGTCCACCTTGTAGATGTAAAGTCAGAGACGATAGCTCATCTGCTGCTGCACAGTTTGTGTTGGTCATCCTCTAGTCCTTCATCAGTGGTCACAGGACGCTGCCCACAGGACGCTGTTGGCTGGATATTTTTGGTTGGTGGACTATTCTCAATCCAGCAGTGACACTGAGGTGTCTGATCCACTCAGACCAGCACAACACACACTAACACACCACCACCACGTCAGCGTTACTGCAGTGCTGAGAATGATCCACAATGATAGTGTATGTGTATATCTATATTAATATTGCCTTCGTTGTGGCTGTTGACTGTCATTGTTAGGTTGCAGACGTGTGAGGTGGAGCATACCTGCCATTATCTGGAGGTGCTGACTTTAAAATGTCTCTTTTCCAATCACATTGTAAGGTCTGAATGTAGTGTGGTGTAACGTTTATTTGAAATAAGTGTTTTATGTTTGAGTACAGAATTAACTAATTAGTCATGCAAAGTGAGTTTTTTTGTGGTATAAAAGTTTAGATCAAATTATTGTTATATTGTGGGCTACACAAAATGACAACAGTGACTAACTGCACAGATTTCAAATGCGCCAATGCACAGTGGTGCAGTGGGTAGCGCTGTCGCCTCACAGCAAGAATGGCCTGGGTTCGATTCCCGTCCGGGCGGGCTGCCGGGGTCATTTCTGTGCGGAGTTTGCCTGTTCTCCCCGTGTCTGCATGGGTTTCCTCCGGGTACTCCGGTTTCCTCCCACAGTCCAAAAACATGCAGTCAGGCTGATTGGACGTGCTAAATTGCCCCTAGGTGTGAGTGAGTGTGTATGTCTGTCTGTCTGCCCTGTGATGGACTGGCGACCTGTCCAGGGTGTATCCTGCCTTCCGCCCAATGACAGCTGGGATAGGCTCCAGCACCCCACCGCGACCCAGAAGGATAAGCGGTTTAGATGATGGATGGATGGATGAATGGATGTTCTTGAGCAGTTAATGATAATTTTATTTTCATTTAAAACAGTTGAGAACTCATTCATAGCGGTTATCCTGGCTCATTTATTTTGTCGTGATGTGTTTTTAATTAGTAACCTATTTTTTTTATTTTTTTAAATTCTAATGGTTTCGGCCCTGCGTTGTTGATCAGTTATCTTTATTGACTCAAAAATTACATCCCTGTTACATAAGGTAACAGGAATCCTGGTACTTGCAGATGGTAACTGTATCAGGAGGTTGAGACACATTTACATGCAGCCTGATAATAGGTTAATAATCCAACTAATAGCTCAATGGGAATAGAATACGTCCATGTAAACACCTCAATCAGAACAGTCTAGTCCGATCGAGGCCATTCAGAATACAGTTTCTATCCGATTGATCGAGGTGGGTAATCCTGTAAATAACCTGTTAAATAGAAGAATAATATCCGTGTAAACGCCTGTATCTGATTACATTCCCTATCGGAAAGTTTAAGTCCGTTCTGATCATGTTCGTCACGTCATAGTGAAAGTTTATACCGTTCAACATGGCGGAGCAGAAACTGGTCTGCAGAGGAGACGAAGTTTATGCTCTGATCTTTAAAAGACGGCGGTGGGACGGACGTCCAGCTTATGTGTCTCAGAACACGACGTCTTCCTCTCGGCCTTCTTTAATAAGGACATGTGAAGGACGTTTTCCTGAGTCTGACATCATTTTAAAGCAGTTAAAAACACAAGCGCTGCTCACTGCTGCTCATCTCACTCTGACTGGACTCACGTGATGCTGCGTAATTTTGGATCTGATTACTTGTAGTGAAAATGTAAACGGAGATTTTCCATCAGAGTGTTGAGTAGAGTGAGAATAAACACCTCAGTGTTGATCTATAATCAGAATGTATTCAATCAGATTGATAAAACTCTGTGCATGTAAACACAGCCATTGTTCTGATAGGCTGTTGTTCCATTGAAGTTTCTGTTTGTGAGCTTTAGCTCTTAACCTCCTGCCTTTTTTATAGGAGCTGCATTTCCTCTTTTGTAATACGCCATCAACTCAGGACACTTAAAAACACTTTATGTCTTTTTAGACCAGCCCATCTGCAGTTTTGTTACCCAATTTGTGCCTGTGGCCATTTATAGAAATCTCATTTTTCTGCTTTTAAAGCGTTCCCAGTGTTTTGTGTACTCGTGTAGCTAATGGCCTGTGTCTGATCTCAGTGTCCAGAGTCTTAAAGCACCCATGTGAAAAGGATGGACTCCTAACCCAAATGCAGCGTTTGGTTTCTGTGCTGTTTGTGTCAGTAAACCTTTGTACTGAGGAGGAGAGGAGGGTGTTTGGAGAGGAGGGGAGAGGATGAGGTTTGGGTGTGACTTGCTCAGGTTGTTCAGATGCTTCATCAGCATTTTATTTGTCAGAAACAGTGAAGTCTTGAATATCTGAGGATAGCTGTGTTTATTTTGAGCAAAGGCCACAGTCTCAGTACATTACAGCGGTTCACTTCGGCATAATGTCACAGTGAGGTTAACGACGTAACAACAGTGTCGTAACATAGAATAATTCTTTTCTTTATATTATAATGTAACAGGTGATTTGCTCTGTCACTTTGGTGTCTGAATATTTTGGAGAAACTGTTACTGATGAACTGTGACTGATATCTTGTTCATATTTTTCAGCCTTTCTGTTCACTAAACCTAAAACAGGCCCAACAGATTTGATCATTTTGTCACTGAGACCGATTTAAAGGAGCTACAATTTTGGAAAATAAAAGTTTGGCCCACATAATACTGTTATATACAGAGCCCTGCTGGTGTAAATAAAAATAATGCATGGCCACTGCATATTAACATGTGGGAATGAGATTCTAAATCATGGCCATGAGTTAGTAAGGCATGGGAATGAGATAATTAAGTTGTGGCCACAACTTAGTAAGGTGTGGGAACAACATAATTAAGTTGTAGCCATTACTTAATAAGGCATGGAAATGAGATAATTAAGTTTTGGCCACAACTTAGCAATGTGTGGGAATGAGATCCTAATGCATGGCCATGAGTTAGTAAGGCATGGGAATGAGATAATTAAGTTGTGGCCACAACTTAGCAATGTGTGGGAATGAGATCCTAATGCATGGCCATGAGTTAGTAAGGCATGGGAATGAGATAATTAAGTTGTGGCCACAACTTAGTAAGGTGTGGGAACAACATAATTAAGTTGTAGCCATTACTTAATAAGGCATTGAAATGAGATAATTAAGTTTTGGCCACAACTTAGCAAGGTGTGGGAATGAGATCCTAATGCATGGCCATGAGTTAGTAAGGCATGGAAATGAGATAATTAAGTTTTGGCCACAACTTAGCAAGGTGTGGGAATGAGATCCTAATGCATGCATGAGTTAGTAAAGCATGAGAATGAGATAATTAAGTTGTGGCCACAACTTAGTAAGGTGTGGGAACAAGATAATTAAGTTGTGGCCCTGACTTAGTAAGGGGAAATGAGATAATTAAGTTGTGGCCACGACTTAGTAAGGTGTAGGAATGAGATCCTAATGCATGGCCATGAGTTAGCAAGGCATGGGAATGAGAAAATTAAGTTGTGGCCACAAATTAGTAAGGTGTGGGAACAAGATAATTAAGTTGTGACAATGACTTAGTAAGGCATGGGAATGAGATAATTAAGTTGCGGCCAAGACTTAATAAGGTGTGGGAATGAGATAATTAGAATGAGATCATGCCTTTTTAAGCTCTGGTCAAGGCTTAATTATCTAATTCCCACAATTTACTAGGTTGTGGCCACTCATCAGGATCCCGTTCCCATGCCTTACTAAGTCATGCCCACAACTTAATTATCTCATTATTTTTATTTATACAGGATGTCACCAGGAGGGCTCTGTAGTTAGAAACTGAACAGATTCAAAAAGTTGTTGTTGGTCATTGTTGACTGATGTACTTCAGTTGTCAGCTGTGAATGATCAGATATGATCGTCAGTTCTCAAATGTCAGATTTCTTACCATTCAACACTTGATGACTGGAGAATTCCACTCTTTATTTCTAACCTACACGTTTTGGCACATAGTCCTTCCTCTGGGTTTAAGAGAATAATGATACACAAAGAACAGGAAGTACAATTTAAAGCAACTTTAAAACAATACTGTGCAAAAATCAGAGACCACCCTTTGTTTGGTTAGTTTCCAAAACAGTCATTAAGCACAAGTTATTTATTTTCAGCAGATCTTTCTAAGGAGATTAGATATGATATAATCCACTTGCATAAAGAAAGAGAAAGTCAAAGTGAAAAAAAAGGAGTTTCCAAAACTGATTAAAAACTACAGAGAAAATGGGGCCCCTAACAACCACCTGGAAGACCTGGTCGACACCAAAACTGCCCCCATCAGATAAACAGCACTTAAAGCTTTCATCTCTGAGAGAGAGGAGAAAATCAAGCTGCTTCAGATCTGAAAACATCCACAGATGTTTCTGTCCATCCTTCCACTATGAGAAGACGACTCAGCGCTGTGGGTCTGAAAGGATGTGTAGCTGTCAAGAAGAACCTCACTGAGAAAAGGAGACGGACACATCAAACAAAGAAGCTGAACGATGGACTGACCACCCCAGAGTCCAGACCTCAACACCACTGAATGTGTTTGATTACTTCAGAAAATGATCAACCAGCTTCTAAGACTGAACTTTGGAGGTGTGTCTGCAGATTCTTTGAGGAACTGAAAGTGAGTCTCCTGAAAAGAATGGAAGCTGGAATAAAGGTGAAGAGTGACACACTGAACACTCAAACAGCTGAGAGTAGATTTATGTGTTGAGGTTTTTGTGTCGTTTCCTGTTAAATATTTTTTTGTGTTTCCTGAATCTGGAAAATTAATAACTTGTACTTAATTGCTGTTTTGGCGGGAAGTTATGCAACACAGGGTACCTGACATTTGCACAGTACTGGCTTCTATGCCAGATACCAAAGTGATAAACCTACACTGCCCCAAAGCTGAGTTACACGGGTGAAAGAGCTCCATCCCAGCAACCAACACAGGTTGAGTTCTCACAAGATATACTTGTTCATGCATCTCAACAGCTATGACTTTTTTCCCCATGAATCATTTATGCGCTTGAAAATTCAGAAAAGTTTCAAGGAGGAATGTCTTGCATGTTGTGCTCTCTCTGATCCCTCTGTCTGTCTTCTCCTCACCCATGGGATCCCGCTCACTCTTCTTTCTCCTCCCTCAGGGGTTGGCAAGGCCTGATCGCCCAAGGATGTCACTCCAGCATCCTTATTATCGATCCTAAGACTGCTCAGACTATTCAGGTCCTGGAGAGGCACAAAGCCAATGTTGTCAAGGTGAGTTTGAAAACTTTCTGGAACTCTGTCACCGCTAAACACTGATTGGAGGACAGATGAATCATGGGGGAGTAACATCTTGAAGATGGTTCATCTAGGCTATTGATTAGCTTATTAACCCTGCTTAACTGTGAAGTTTCTGTCAAGTGCAGCAGTCGAGATGCGAAGAAAGTCATTCAGAGTGGTTTGGTGTGAAACGGTTCAGATTTCTTTACAGTGGTGGTGATAGGAACCAGGGGTCGCCATGACTACAACACAAATATAGACATTTTATTTACTATCCAGAACCACCAGTGAACCTACACGAGTCTTCTGAGTTTTTATATGTGTTATAAACTGGTCCAGGACACCATTTAAATAAAAAAAAATTCTCACACTGTTAGAAAGAGCATTTCAACCATTCAGTCAAACCACTCTGAAAGACTTTGTTTACCTCTTAATAGTTTAATTGTGCAGAAAATTTAAAACATGAGTGGAATTCTCCTTTGCTCGTAGATATATTTTGGTTTTTCTGTCTGAATTTACATGCCCAAATCGTAAGGCAAATTATTCAGTAACTGCATGAAATGCTGTAATTTTAAAGTTCCCCTGAAATGAACAGAAAATGTGTTTTATAATACACATATTGCTATATGCTTACAGTTTACTGCTGAAAGCCAAAAATCTTAGACACTCTTTGTATTTTTTTATAATAATAATTTACAGAGCAGATCACTGAAGAGACGCCATCTGTTTATAGTTTATAGCTCAGATTTGTGGAAAAATGGGTCGACTTTCAGTAGACAAAAAAATTGTGAGTTCAGCTTCTTTTATTATAAGGGTTTAAAATTACATCACCCATCTATTTGACTGGAAAGATGACACATCTCATGTGACCCCCACCTTTTGAATGAAGCTTATAAAATATGAAAGTTATGAAGTAAAGAATATGACGAAGTGTGTTTTGGAACCACCGGTGGTTCCAAGGAGTTAAAGAGGTTAAATGGTCAATGGTAATGATATAATCCTTTTGGCCTATAAAGTCTGTAGTAATTTATTATCCACTAAAAAGTAAATGTTGCTGACACTAACCTGCATCTGTTTTGGAAGAATAAAGTTGGTAAATGTTAACATTTTTGCCTTTTTGTGTCTCACTATTCTACACTTATTCTGCCCGAGGCTTCAAACACAGACCCTTCAGTCAGTCATTGCAGCGTTTCTGATTCTAAATGCATATCTCTTAGTAATGTATTTCAACACGAGAGGAAATAGCTTTTGTATTAGACCATATCCCCTCTTTACGCTTAGCTACATCTTTCCAAACTTTGTGCTTTTACACGAAACACAACTCATTTTAGGCTAATAAAGCAAGCATAATGATCGTCCAGTCCAGTGGCCAATGCGGTAACAGTCTTCAGAGTATTGGTTCGTTTTTCCGAGCAGTGCAACAGGGAGGGATGCTACAGATTTGGCTGCACTTCATCAGTGATGTTCCGGTGTTGAGGCGAATGCGTGTGGCCGGTGGCTGCGTGCTCGCCTCATGAGTAATGGCCCATAAACAACAGTGCGTTTATCAGCAGCGGCGCCCTGCTCCTCCTGCTACTTATTTCTCACCCCGCCGCGCACTTTAATCTTGTAAACCGCACTGCTCCTACACCGGCTCATTCCTCAACGCCAGCCGCAAAGTAAGCAGCAGACAAATGGGAGGAATTGTCGAAGTGTGGCGCGTGCCAGGCTGCGCATGTCTGCGGTTATTCAGACGTCCTAGTCGTCTGCGTTCTCTGGTTGTGGCTTCATAGCCGTTTAGACTGTCCTGCTCCATTAGTTTCAATGACTTTCCAAATTTGTGCATCACCAATTTGGCTGTTATTGGATCTGCTTTGAAGTCTCCTGTCATCTGTGTTCTACCTCTTCTGTGTTTAGGTGAAATGGTCCAGAGAGAACTACCACCACAGTCTCAGCTCTCCTTACTCCCTGAGGCTGGCCTCGGCTGACGCCTCAGGCAAAATCATCGTGTGGGATGTGGTGAGCGGCATGGCGCACTGCGAGATACAGGAGCACAGCAAACCTATCCAGGGTGAGAAAACTAACATTTGGATAATTACAAATAAACGTTAATATAATATATAGTCATTTTAAGTCTGTCTGATAGCTTCTCATTTCAAAATCTCTTCTCTAAGCAGCCCCATATTTACATATAGTACATGGAATGAGTGCTTCATTAACTCAGGCGTTCTGGTGACGGAATTGAACTAGGGATGCACCAAAATTTCAGCCACCAAGAATTACTTTGTGAAAATAGTGAAAAATGGCACAGCCAAAAAACATGCCTATGATAGATAGGTAGGTAGGTGGGTGGGGAGGTAGGTGAGTAAATAAGTAAGTAGGTAGGATGGTAGGTAAGTAGGTATGTAGGTGAGTAAGTAGCTAGGTGGGTAGGTGAGTAAGTAGGTACGTAGGTAGGTGGGTAAGTAGGTGAGTAAGTAAGTAGGTAGGTAAGTAGGTATGTAGGTGAGTAAGTAGCTAGGTGGGTAGGTGAATAAGTAGGTAGGTAGGTATCGTAGGCAGGTGAGTAGGTAGGTGAGTAACTGACTAGGGAGGTAGTTGAGTAAGTAGGTAGGTGGGTAGGCGAGTAAGTAGCTAGGTAGGTATTGTAGGTGAGTGAGTAAGTAGCTAGGTAGGTGAGTATGTAAGTAGGTGGGTAGGTAAGTAGGTAGGTAGGTAGGTGAGTAGGTAAGTGAGTAACTGACTAGGGAGGTAGTTGAGTAAGTAGGTAGGTGGGTAGGCGAGTAAGTAGCTAGGTAGGTATTGTAGGTGAGTGAGTAAGTAGCTAGGTAGGTGAGTATGTAAGTAGGTGGGTAGGTAAGTAGGTAGGTAGGTGAGTAGGTAAGTAGGTAGGTATGTAGGCGAGTAAGTAGCTAGGTAGGTATTGTAGGTGAGTGAGTAAGTAGCTAGGTAGGTGAGTATGTAAGTAGGTAGGTAGGTAGGTGAGTAGGTAAGTAGGTAGGTATGTAGGTGAGTAAGTAGGTAGGTATGTAGGTGAGTATTTTCAATTCTTCTGAATTGCCTGCAGACAATTAAGGGAAGACATACTTAGCAAGGAAAAAAGAGCATTACCATAATCAATGCCGGATGAAATTAAGTGTTGCATGTACAAGCATCTCCAGCTCTGCATTTAAAACGATTTGACTAAATGGACAGATGGAAAGATGGATAGATAGAAAGATGGATAGATGGAATGATGGAATGATAGATGGAAAGATGGATAGATGGATAGATAGAGAGATGGATGGATGGATAGATGGGTGTATAGATGGATGGATAGATAGATAGAAGGAAGACAAGATAGAGTTAAAATATCAGTCACATGTAAGTATTTCATGGTTTCTACAAGTAGCATTAGAAACTAGATTTATAATCTCTGTTCATATGAAGCTTCAAGAAGAGATGCAGCCCCAAAGAACTTCACTACAGGTGTTCATTTTTGTGGTGACACCATCTGTACACTCATCATCAGAGATAGTGCAAAGAATAACTGATCCACTGAAGATCAGCCTGATTCCAGTATCTTTTTCTTTTTTTTGCCCTTTTTTACCCCAAAGCTCACACTGTATGAGCTAAATGAACACTTTAAATAGCAGCACATGCGCAGAACTCTCTGTAACCCACAGTCACAATATAAATAGCATTATTTTACCATTTAATGGGCCAGCCATTCTAAATTCATAAACAAAAACCTCTCTTCTCTGTTTAAAGAACACAGATTAAAAAATGCTGTTTTTTTCGTTGTTTTACAAATGTGTTAAATTCAGCAAATAAACAGTAATTGTGTATTAAAATGTGCAGAAGCGTGTTCTCTGTAGAGGATGTGTAACCCCCTTAAAATCTCAGGCGTATTATTCAGTAGCTACAGGGACTTCAATGCAAACTGGCTGAGCTCTTCTTAGGTTGTAGAAGTGTGTAATAACACTTGAGTAGGCCTTGGCCGTTTGAAGGGTTAACTTATTTTTGCTTAGATAATTAACAACATGCCATTTAACCAGGGCTGCCCAAAACTTTTGCCGATGACTGTAATTATGCTTCAGCATGAGTGCACTTACCTGCCTCACGTTGTTGATCTGAAACTCCAGTGCAGATCAACCGAAATCAGAATTATAAACCTGCTGATTTCCGGTCATGTTTGGAGAAACCTGCCGGTTCTGATCTTGTATTTCTATTTTGTGCAGTACTGTAGTAACACCAGAGTAGAGCTACTGAAAACACCAAGGCCAGCATGTTCCTCCACCGGATTTCCATTAGATTCCTTCCTTTCTAATAATGAAGGCAAAGATATTAATGAAAGCAGGTGCCGTATTGCAGGTTGGAACATGGCGGGACTCTTTCTGATTAACTCGGAAGTGGAGTTTGCCTGAAAATAGTTTCATATTGTATGATCTACTCAGCTGTATCACATATTCTTCATCTCATCTGCTCTCTGCAGTTCCGTCTCCCTTCTTTCTCTGTGGTACAGTGCGAGAGAAGTTTGCCAAATCTTTGTAGTCTAACTCATGAATATATAAAAAAAATATTTTTTGATTCATGAGAAATGAACAGCTTCACTTTTGATTTTGTCTCCTTCGTTCTTTTACCAGACATGGACTGGTTGTGGAATCAAGATGCATCACGTGATCTGCTTTTGGCCGTGCACCCCCCCTAACTACATAGTGCTGTGGAACGGAGACACAGGGACCAAGCTGTGGAAGAAGAGCTACGCTGAGAACATCCTTTCCTTCTCTTATGACCCTTTTGAGCCCTCCAATCTGGCTTGTAAGTTTAGAGATTTCTGAAAGTATGTTGTACAGCTGGATCATATTATTTAGTGTGTAGTGAGTCCAGTTAATGTAATGGAAAATATACTGCAAAAAATGTTATCTTGGCAGGTGAAGTTGTGTTTAATTTAGTCAATATATCTAATATTTCTCATGTTGAGATTTTGCCTGTTTTAAGAAGCAAAACACATAATAAAATTACTTATAACAAGTAAAATGTGTCCAAAATAAGTTAAAAAATCTTAGAATATAATGTGTTTATGTGTGTGTATATATATATATATACACACCAATCAGGCATAACATTATGACCACCTCCTTGTTTCTACGCTCATTGTCCATTTTATCAGCTCCACTTACTATATAGGTGCACTTTGTAGTTCTACAGTTACAGACTGTAGTCCATCTGTTTCTCTGATACTTTGTTAGCCCCCTTTTACCCTGTTCTTCAGTGCTCAGGACCCCCATGGACCCTCACAGAGCAGGTACTATTTGGGTGATGGATCATTCTCAGCACTGCAGTAACACCGACGTGGTGGTGGTGTGTTAGTGTGTGTTGCGCTGGTCTGAGTGGATCAGACACAGCAGTGCTGCTGGAGTTTTTAAACACCTTAGTGTCACTGCTGGACTGAGAATAGTCCACCAACCAAAATATCCAGCCAACAGCGTCCTGTGGGCAGCGTCCTGTGACCACTGTTGAAGGACTAGAGGATGACCAACACAAACTGTGCAGCAGCAGATGAGCCATCGTCTCTGACTTTACATCTACAAGGTGGACTGACAAGGCAGGAGTGTCTAATAGAGTGGACAATGAGTGGACACAGTTTTTTAAAACTCCAGCAGCACTGCTGTCTGATCCACTCGTACCAGCACAACACACACTAACACACCACCACCACGTCAGTGTTACTGCAGTGCTGAGAATGACCCACCACCCAAATAGTACCTGCTCTGTGAGGGTCCATGGGGGTCCTGACCACTGAAGAACAGGGTAAAAGGGGGCTAACAAAGTATGCAGAGAAACAGATGGACTACAGTCTGTAACTGTAGAACTACAAAGTGCACCTATATAGTAAGTGGAGCTGATAAAATGGACAATGAGCGTAGAAACAAGGACATGCTCATACCTGATCGGTGTATATATGTATATATATATATTTTTTAGTGATCAAGTATTTTCACTAGAGATAATGATTTAATTTACCAATATACCATTTTTTGCAGTATAAGATCATTAATTTTTGCTCACTTGTTCATTGTAGGCCTGCTACGTGAACCCCATAATCAATATGACAATACTTTATCGTTACCATGATAAATGTATGTTACACAATATGCTTTTCAGAGCATGTTGTAGACGTGATCAGTAATATGAACCCTGACCAACTGCATCACAGAGAGAACATAATTAGTCCTTTTTAACTGGATTCAGTGCAGTGTAGTGTCTGAAATGATGAAAATAATAATTATATTCATAGATTTTGATGGTAGGTTTTAACTGTGAATCTGCTAGAGTATTTTATCTGTGTCAGAATACCGTGATACGTCTTGTGTATCATGACAAACTGTTTTTTTTTCCATAATGCATGTCAGACATGCAGTATCATAAAGTATGTTCACCACTGTGAACATGCATGCAATGTTTTCAAAGCATCTATCCACGAATTCCTCACCCTGGAAAAGACTTTCCGTGAGCTCTTTTTTAAAACACAAAGAAAAAATAAAAAAAGTCCAAAACATGAAGAAAAAAATGTGTTTTCAAAAAAGCCTCCATTTCCATATGGATGAGCAGGTCTGTGTGCATTAGCGCACAAACGCTCCGAAAACAGATGAGTGTAATTCTGCCGTACAGTTTAGATGCACATACAGCTCTTTTCCTTTTGCCCAGCGGTGCTTATTGTGCCAAACTAAAACAGAGCTAAAGTAAGACAGACCCTCGGTCGTTTCAGAGGGTTTTTCATTTGCTGTATTTTGTGGAAACCGCTGCCAGTCTAAACTAGGCATGTGGGTGCAGCCTGTCAGACTAAAGTGGAAGGGGGGTTGGGGCTTATGCTGTAGACACACCTACTTTCAAATAACTGGGCTTTTCTGAAGTCTCGAATTTCAGAAGTTGTGATTTTTGAGGACTGTGTTGTTAGAGAGTTGTGCAGCAGGTGTTGAAAAAGCTTTATGCGAGAACACTCGCATATGAGCCATACTAATCTGTTTAGTAGACATTTCTAGCATATCCACATATTTTTAGCAGCATCCACAATCAAAAGGAATCTTGACCTCAGCCCTAAAAAACAGAGCTGTGCAAAAGTCAGAGACCACCCTTCGTTTGGTATAGTGGTGGTTGGTGTTGTGTAGTGGGTAACACCACTGCCTTCTACGCTGTAGACTGGGGTTCAATCCCCTGCCTGGGCAGCACCCTACACTATACCAATAAGAGTCCTTGGGCAAGACTCCCAACTCTACCTTCACCTACCTGTGTAAAATGATCAAATTGTAAGTCGCTCTGGATAAGAGCGTCTGCCAAATGCTGTAAATGTAATTGTTTATGTAATGTCTAGTTCAAACAGCCGTTAAGTGCAAGTTATTAATGTTTTCTGAGGTATTTCTGAGGAGATTAGATATAAGATGATGCACTTGCGTAAGGAAGGAGAACGTCAAAGGAAAATACCAAACATTTCCACAAGCGTTTCCAAAACGGGAGATTAAAAAAAAAGATCAAAAACTGATTAAAAGCTACAGAGAAAGTGGGGCTCCTAACAACCACCTGGAAGACCTGGTAGACACCAGAACTGCACTTAAAGCTTTCATCTTTGAGAGAGAGGAGAAAATCAAGCTGCTTCAGATCTGAAAACATCCACAGGTGTTTCTGTCCATCCTTCCACTGTGAGAAGACGACTCAGCGCTGTGGGTCTGAAAGGATGTGTAGCTCAAGTCAAGTCAAAGTTTATTTATACAGTGCTTTTTATATCAGGTGTTGTCGCGAAGCAGCTTTACAGAGAAATCCGGGTCCGAGCCCCTGTGAGCGACAGTGGCAAGGAAAAACTCCCTAAGAGGCAAGAGGAAGGAACCTTGAGAGGAACCGAGACGCAAAAGGGGAACCCATCCTCCTCTGGTCGACACCGGATATCAAACAGTAACAAAAGAGCAAGATGAACAGAGAATAAGGTTCTAATGTTAGTATAAAATATTAATATACAGAAGGGGAAAAGCAGGTGAAGCAGTGGCTCTGATTAAGTAGTTTGAGTCTGTGCAGCAGCAGCATCATTAGGAGGGTCAGTTCATGCAGATGAGGTTTGACAAGTGTTGCACAGCAAGAAGCTCCATGGTGGTCAAACTGGTCCAGGAGACAGGTGAGCAGTGGGCACCCACTGGGGTGGGCATCAAGGCAGATAAAGCAACATCATCCGACTGCACAGGGTGTCAAGAGGCCCTCGCTGAGAAAAGGAGACAGACACATCAAACAAAGAAGCTGCTGGTGTTCTCAGAACAGTGGACTAGAGGTGGTCCCTGACTGACTTTTGCACAGTATCATTGCACCCCTATATTGCAAACCAGCAAAAAAAACATTCTCATTTATTAAGAACATTTTGAACTAGGTGTCCGGAATATTGTGATGGTGGCGAAGCTCCCATAGTGAGCTAAATAAAACTCATAAAACCCATAAAACTCAGTTTTGTCCCACATATTACTCAACAGTTTTAAGTTAAGGGAACGTTTTTGATGATTTTGTACACTCAAATGGCATTTTTGAGTTGAATTAACTTATTGCTATTTAGTTTAGTCTGTTGTCATGGCAACTTTGAAATCCTACATTCAAAAAATGACGACATTTCTGTTGGTTTTAATTGTTTTTTCTCACTAAAGTTGCTGAACAAATGTGTGAAACTGAGTGAAGCTAAATTAGCTGTAAAATACAGTTACATGTTTGTTTTGTTTACACGATCTTGTTAGATTAAACATATATTTCTTTCCCATTGGCTGTTGGCTCCATCTATTTGCATATTGAGTGTTTCTTTCCGTTTGTTTTACTCACCTTCAGTGTGCTTTCGTTCACCCAGACTGCCTTTCCTCAAGCGTATGTGTTTTATATATGCTTTTCTCAGCTGCCTGACATTGTGTTGTTGGCTAAGAGTGAAGATTATCCGTCCCTTTGCTGATGAGTGGGCGTTTGTGTTGGTCAGTGACCATGTTCACAGTAAAGGTTAACTCTTTGGTGTTTGTCAAAGTGGTCATTATCACTTAATTAGAAAAAAAATCTCAATTGCCTAATGAAGCGTAGTTAAATTCCAGTTAAATATAAATTAGATATATTAAAATAGAGTTTACGAGTTGCACAGACATTTGTTTGTTAGCCTAACACAAAAATTATAGTTATTCTAACTCAAGTTTTCATTACACATTACTTAATTTTTTTAAGGCAACCGGTTTCCTCCGATTTTTTAAGTAAATTCAACTTACCCGGGCTTACTGCAGTGAGTGGGCTGAAGTGTTTTTGTCTTACTTCTCTTTTATTCCCTCATTCTTGTAGTGCTGACCAGTGAGGGAATCGTCTTCATCACAGACTTCTCCCCCTCCAAAGCCCCGGGCAGTGGTGGCAAGAAGGTTTACATCGCCAGCCCCCACTCTAGCCCTGCCCACAGCAAACCTGCTGCTGTCCAGCCCACCGGTGCCAAGAAGGCCCTCAACAAGGTCAAAGTTCTCATCACCAATGAGAAACCCACGTGAGTACTTCCACAGCTGCCCATTCCACTCCATGGCCCGGGAGTGGATAGTTGTTTTATGTCTTGGCTTAATTGAAACAGACCCTTGAGTAGAAGCAGTTCTCCAGGCTATCTGGGAGCCGATCCAGACCAACAATGCTTTAAACACTGTTTACTGGAGACTTCAGGCTCTGCTGAACTGGCATTGTTTTCTCACTGTGAAAAAAGCCAGTCAATTCCTTAGTCGCCCTCAGAGAGTGTTCACTGGAGGATGACTCTGCTCTGCTGCGCAGGAGTCATTGCACTGGAGTGTCTTTGTTGGCTCTAAGACCAATGATGCCCATTCTTAAAAAGATGGTTTTTCAAGGGTTCTTTACTGGAGAAAATGGTTCTATGTAGAACCATGAACACTCAAAGAACCCTTTGCTTGATTAAAGGGGTCTTTGCATCATGAAAGCGTTCTTCAGATTGATGGAAAATGTGCATGAATGTGCTGCAGATAGTTCTGTATCGAACCTTTTTGAAAGGTTCTTGACGTCGTAACAATAGAAGAACCCTTTTGGGTGCCATATAGAACCATCTACAGTACATTGTCCTTTAATATGATGCAAAGAGCCCTTTAATAATGCAAGGGATTCTTTGAGTGTTCATGGCTCTATACAGAACCATTTTTTTAGTAAAGAACCCTTGAAGAACCATCTTTTTCAAGAGTGTAGTTTAGAGGCTGTGAAAGGACATTGGTGTGTGTGTGTGTGTGTGTGTGTGATTATTATTTTTTAAGCAAATGAAATATATCCTGTCTGTCTGCTAGAGAACATTAGAGAACATTGGAAGTTTATTTACTCATGATAGCAGGGCTGAAACATCGTTTAATATCAACATTGCATTTTGAAGGAGTGCAGTTTTCTAATGGTGTGAGCTTCAGTTTTAATCGTAGCCTAGTTTAGGCTGTTAGTTTAAGCATGGCAAATGTAACCCAATGACAGATGTTGTGAACTGCCTGTGGGTGAGTTAGACCAATCGTACGCATCCAAACCCCCCTGTACACAGCACAAACGTGGATATTTTGGTTTCTTGGCCAAAAATCAGGCCTGAAATTGAATTAATTTATAGAAACTAATCATATTTTCAGTCTCAGCCCTACAAGACTTTCCTTTTGGCTTCTGTTGTCTTGCTGCGTATTGAGTGGGTGGTTGTGGTATTAATCCTGTAGTGGAGAAGTTGTGGGTTGTTGTATCTGTTCTGCTGCTGTTTGAACTATTTGATCTATTTCATCTGCGTTAATTGGCAAACAACAATTGTTTTTCATCACTATTTCTCATTTTCAATACGATTGAAGTTGTTATGATTAGTCTTAGGTTTTGATTTTGTTCTGGGCGTGTTTAATGTTAATCAGTCAACGTTTTTGCTTTTCGCTTTTCTCTTTCAAAAAGTGCCACTTTTGGCCATTTTTTGGAAAGAAATTTCTGTGCATTCTTAATCTATAACATATGACTGATTAGACAGTACTTTTGATAATGCACTTAGTAAAAGAGCAGAAAACCTGTGGACTCGGAAAACACATACTGAATACAATTT
Organism: Colossoma macropomum; assembly: GCF_904425465.1. Classification (NCBI taxonomy): domain Eukaryota; kingdom Metazoa; phylum Chordata; class Actinopteri; order Characiformes; family Serrasalmidae; genus Colossoma; species Colossoma macropomum. The sequence goes on along the minus strand of NW_023494791.1, from coordinate 3,067,128 downwards.
TCACGTTTTCTATTCTGTTTTTTTTGTTTTGCTCTCTGTTTTTAATGTTTATTTTCATTTTAAAAGTTGCAACAAAACAAGTAACATTAGAAGCATTGAAAGGTTACAAAGAATAAATACAATTGCTGTGCATAGTTACATTTTCATTAAATGTTGAGAAAATGTGTGTGTATGTATGTATATATATATATATATATATATATATATATATATATATATATATATATATATATACGTGTGTGTGTGTGTGTGTGTGTGTATATATATTTTTTTTAGCCACCCATTAAAATGTGGATAAAACCTCACCATAATAATAATAATAGCTTTATTTATAGAGCACTCTTCATACTGGAGGCAGCTCAAAGTGCTTTTGCAGACAGGTGATAAACCAAGTAATACAAGAAATTGTGAGCATTACTTTAAAATTATGTATGTTAAATGTACATATAAGCATGTTAAAGAGATACATTTTTGAAATGTTTATTTAAAGTGTGCACTGAACGAAACTGTCTAATTAAAGATGAATCGAGTTCCACAGTTTAGAAGCAGAATAACAGAAAGAGTCCTTGTTTTCTGTATTTTACAGAAGGTGTTTGCAGAAGGTCAGTATCTGCAGATCTAAGATCACATGATGGAAGTTTTTTCTTGATTTAGTTGTAGAAAACTTTGCGACATCAGCTGAGAAATATCTGACACACAGCTAGTAAGCCTGTCAACGGAGTCTTGATCATCAGAAATAATGGAAATGTTTAATTGCATGGTTATGAAAATTGATGTCTTGTTTCCTAATGACATCACCTAGAGCTAACATATACAAAAGCAAAGGCCCTAAAACTGAACCTTGTGGCACTCCACAAGAAGTCTCTTCATTTAAATATGATTTAAACCGTTCTAAAGCTGTGCCTTAAAGACCTACCCAGTATTCAGGATGGCATTTTGATGGAGAGCAGTCATTATTTGTTCCTTTTTTCCCCTCTAATCTTGTGTTTGATCCTCTGTTCCTCTTCCTTTGCATCAACTTCTTTCTTTCTTTCCCCCCGCCATGTCTGCAGGAGGTTTTAGTCTGCATCATTGAGCAAGCCCCCTCTCCCTCCTTCTTTGATCACTCCACTCTGAACTCAAGGGCCTATCGTTTCTTTTTAATGGCTCAGTGTACTTATCCACATCCCATCAGCTCCCGCAGTCTCTGCAGTGGAGTCAGATTGGTGCGGTTTATTTACGGAATCGACTTTGATGGATTCCCACATAAAGAACCTGCCCTGCCGTCCATTAGCCTGCCACTACTGCTCATTGTGTTAGTGGAGGGGTGGAATCTAAGACAGGACAACAGGACTGTAAGAGCCCAGTGCATTAGGCCTGCCTTAGTGAAATAGCGCCTGTCAGTAAATGGGAATGCAAATGATGGGTGTGATGAATACCAGCCTCCATACTGGCGTCAACAAAGACAAAGGCATAAAATTGATGGTTGTATGGTGGCTGCCAGTGGGCAGGTCCGGGTAGAGCAGGCCATGGCCAGTGGCTGGTGGTTTGATGAATGTGACAGGAACAAGAGATTTGTAACTGTGACACTGATCTGATACCCAACATTGATTCTGGGATGATATAATCAGAAACAGCTGGATCAGATTTCAAAGGGAAGAAACTAATCCAATCTGATTATGTTACAAATCTAGCCTGAGATACTTCTAAATTGTTTTCGCCACAAATAACATAATATGAAGTGAAGTAGGTCATGTGATATCTAGGCGTGTGCCAGTCACCTTTGTTTCATTAACAGATGAAATGCACTGCTCTTTAGTAATAAAATATACCAGCCTTGCTTAAAATGTGAAAACATCTTTCCAAACTGTACAAATAGTATGTTTATTGTGGTCAGTTCCGCCTCTGCAGTGCCCCTCTGGTTCAAGTTCAATGACAAGTCACAGTATGCAAATCACTCGACCAATGTTACCGCCCCCTGATGACGCCCTACTCACGCCGCACTCATAAATATGAAAGTATAGGAGCCCAGAGTGAGGAGATAACCACTCTCACATGCTGACCTAAGTACCCCAGCACCACCTCAAATTTAGGCCCACTGCAGCAAACCCTGGACGACAGGTGAGGCAGTGTATGACCCCAACCTGGTCACATCTGTGAACAACCTGTTTGGTACGATACAGTCTCCCTGTTATACTTCTGTGCTTGGAATCAAACAGGCAGCATGCTAAAAGCAAGGTTGTGATGCTGGTAATGCAAGAGAATGGCTAGCATAAGCTAACTAGCTTAGGCTACAAAAGTTAGGTTAGTCTGTATGGAAGGAAATGATCCCTAATGGCCCAGTAGAAGTATGTTTTTCATAGCTTGATGTCAAAATGAATGAAACTTCAGACAGAGCTCAAAGAAATCCACTTTATTTATTCGGATTTCAGTACATCTAAGAAATCAGGACTCGGATTATATCAATTATGGACTGGCTGTTGCGGTTTGCCAATCATTTTCTGGCACTACGCTAACTTTGCGGTGGCTTGAGTCAGCGGCTCATACTGGTGAGGCTCAAGTCGCACTGTCTGATCAGAAACATTTTCCCCTGTCGAAGAATCTTCAACCTTGTAAGGTCTTGAAAAATGTTGTCTGATTCTGTCACTCTCCATTTTTTCTAGTAGCTAACTTTAGCTATAAAAACACAGCAGCCCAGCCCACCAGTGGTGGAGTTAGCTGAAAATAGTAGGGTGCCTTACTCTTTAAGGCAGATGTTTTTATAGAGAAATTGTGTTTTTGGCTGTTTTGCTGCCTATTTTCATGTCTGAAGCTCACACTGTATGGGCTAAATGAACACATGAAAAACACTATTACAGTGACAGCACTTATAAAAGTTGTAGTAGTAGTTATAAATAACATTATGTACTCTTTAAAGCTGCACTATGTAAGATTTAGGGATTTGGAGACCGCTCTAGTAGAGGTGTGTAATTAAAGAAAATTTCGTCGACATTTTGTGGGTTGTGCTTCAGCCGCCTTCTCCGATCGGATAAATCTGATGATTGAAAGAGAATTCAAAGAGAACTTGATATAAACTTGGTGAAGGACGCGTCTTCGATGATTTGAATTATCTACTGTTGTCATCATATCTTCATCAGTATAATGTTGATTTTGAGATAATTTGAGACCTAAACATCGAGCTGGACCTTCTTTTTGAGCCTGTGTGTGTGACGTTAATGAAGACGTTGACGTTAATATGTAAAGCCTACGATGTGGAAAAACTCCCGACCGACGCCTCTGACTTTAAAATGATTATTTCAGGCTTTACATGGTGACTTGCAGCAGCGCACGCTCAACATATTTTAACTTTTTTTTTTTCTCTTGACTGGGAAAAGTAGTAATGCTACTTCTTTAGTGCTGCTTTAATGAGCCAAGCAGGCATTTCAGATTCATAAAAGAAAAAAACAGTTACCGATTTACCAATTTATTATCATTTGTAGTGCTAGGAAAGTAAGTGGCTGTTTAGTGCAACGGCTCATGGATAATTAGGTTCTGACATTTTGGTTCAGGTGCAGCAGCAGCAGCACTCAAATATAGCATGAGTGTACTTACCTGCGTCACATTATTGATTCAATCAATCAATCAATCAGTCAACCTTTATTTAACCTTGGAGAGCATTGAGGGTGACCCTCTTTTATAATGTTGCCGAGTTGATACAGGAAAAAGGGATAGATAATGTGTGAGAACATATCAAGTAATAAGTCAATTTAATAATAAAAATGACTCAAACTAGGTAAGCATATTAAAAAATGACATGTTAATAATAAAAATACATAAGAAACAGTACAAAATATAAAACAATAATTAAATTGTAACTAAATTGTAAAAATTAATAAAATCTAAAGAAGATAAATAAAACGGTGGATAAAATTACGAAAGGAAATGAAGATTAATTAAAATGACTGAAATTATAACAAAATAATCAGAATTAAAACAAGAATAAGAATATAAAGAATAATAAATAACATAAATAAATGGGGAAAAATAAAAAAATAATGAAAATAAGACAATAATATAGGTTATTGTTGATTATCAGTAATTGATTGCCAATCCTGTGTTAAAAGCAAAAATCAGCCAATTTGAATCTGGGCTGATCATCATGATGCACCTGTAGTGATTGTGGTTGCCACATGCAGCCTAATGTTAATTTAGCCAGTTTGTGGAGCTGCATAGTGTCGCCAGCTGAGCAGCTCCGTCTGGTGCAGGGGGAGGTTAAGTGCCTCACCCAAGGTTGGGCTGAATGATTTGGAGAAACGATCTAATTGTGATTTTTCTGATCAATATTGTGACTGTGATTTAAATCGCGAAATTGTGCTTATTTCCTATAAATTACAGTCCCATTATTTTGTCCACGAAGACCAGCATATCTTTTTCTGGCTTGAGGCTTCCATGCTGCCAGGTACTGCCCATTAGTTGGCAACTGCACTGCTCATTGGTGCTTTGGTTGGTCTAACTCATCTACAGGCAGTTCACGAGCTCCTTGTTATTAGGTCAGATTTCCCCACTTAAAAATTAAGACAAAGTTTTTGATGATACAGGCTGTTGTTGAAACTGAAGCTCTTTCACTCTTTTAAATTGCGATTTCGATATCAAAACGATTTTTCATAAACAACACAGACACAAACAGGAATGTCCAGCCAGTCTTGGGATTTGAACCCACAACCTTTTAGTTTCAGTGAACCCTTGTGAAAGAGTTTATCTAAGTAAACGAAAAAAAAAAAAATGTATAAATGTGTGCGTTTACATGCACTTAATAATCCCATTAACTGCAGAAAATCAACACATTTACATACACTGAGTAATCAGAATGCGGAAACTCCAGGTCTACATGAGTCAGACAGTAATCTGATTTCTGCTTTACAACCAGCCAATAAACTCACAGAAGAAGACGTGACGTAAACGTAATGTAAAACTCAAACTTCATACCGCAGTTTTCTTTTAAACATTGTGCGACTTTACCTGAAAATATGAACAAACATTATCTAGAAGATGAAGAATATTTAAATTCTTCGTTCATCGAGTATGTAGTCTGTTTCACAGTAGTGTGCTCACTTATTTGCGGTACTGTCTATTTTTGCACATGCGCAGACTGAGAAATCTGAAAGAAATCAGTGTAAGAGTTCACATGCACTGAGAAATCTGATTACGGAGCTAAAATCCAGCCTCTTTATCAGATTTCTAGACCTTACTCTGATTTAAGAAATCTGTGTGTGCTGTTCACATGACCATTTGATCAGATCATAATCAGATAACTGCAGAAATCTGATTATGACTGGATTATTGAGTGCATGTAAACACAGTCATTGTTGTCCTGAAGGGTGTTTAGTGTTGTTTTGTTTGAACCATTTGAAACTGTTTGGAGATTTAAGTGTTTTAAACAAAATATAATTCAGAATGATGTCAGCTGATGAGAATATAGGTTGATTGTTGATGTTGGCAAAGAAAAAGTGAAATTGTGCCACGAAACAGTAAAAGAGGCTTGAAGTTTGAAAGTTTTTCTTTACTGCTAATGCACGGGATATTTTGAAAGCCGTGTGAGTGTTTCCTCACCGCGGAGAGAACGGCGCTGACTCTGTTTGTGTTTCTTCGTGAAGAGCTGGTAGACGGCACGCTGGGCGCGGGACGCTCCATGTACTTTGTAGTGAACATGAAAGAGTGAAAATAGCGAGGTTATGTTGGTGGTAATGGAAGAAAGAAATGTGTATCAAGAGAATCCGCACGTGTGTTTACCGACTGGAGGGGGTCCGTCTCACTGAGGGCAAAGCTTGTAGCCTTTAGTCTGGTTTCTGATTTCTGGATGGCTTTATCTTGCCTGGCTTTCCCAACACTGGAGGAGATCTGCGTCCTTCAAAGCTCAACAACTCTCTCTTATGCTCCTGTGTTATTTCTCTTGATTTCTCTTGTTGGGGTGATTTTTAACAATTCTCTTTGGGAGCCGTATATGCAGCTGAAGAATTCACCCTCCGCCAGTATTTCTGGAGCTCATATTTTAAATAATTGAAGCGAGGGAATGCTTTATGTTTTGAATGGAGTGTTGAACTTGCTGCTTGTTAAGCAAGTTATAAGTTTTAAGACATTTTCTAGACGCTCTTTTAAGGCTATTTGTTAACTTAGAGCTTTCTTGACACATAGCCTAGTCTCAGACTAAATCGCGTTTGTCACAGTTGTCAGTGGACACTCCTTATTAAGAAGACACTCTATTAAGATGTATTACATGTGACATTCTGGCAATTTGGGACCAGTTATTTTTCAGAATGAGCTTTTTTAAGAATACATTCATGCCAGCCCCTAATTCTCCCACACCTGAGAGCGATCATATATTCTCTCCTGTCTCTCAGTCCATTTCCCAGTAAAATGGCTCTTGAATGGTCTGGAGAATGGCCTGCTTATTATGCTCTTCAATTTACACAGGCTGTATTCTCCGTGAAGAGGTTTAAGCGTGCTGGTAGGTGGCCTCTGGACTTAGTATATGCCAGGCTCGGAGGAGATTTGTAGCGGTTGTTATTCCATTCCATCTCAGTGGGTGAGCAGTCAGTCTCCTCTGTGGTGCTGCTGGATGTTTCAGAGAGACGAACCTCAAAGTTCTGAATAATTTGTGTTTGTGATTTTGAACTGGTTTTAATGATGTGGCTCAATTGATGCTGGCTAACTAAGCCTGTCTGTCAGTGTGAATCACAGGGCTGTGCATCATCACAGCATCGTACAGTTAAAGGCCTTTACACTGAGTGTGATTTATTTGTGCGATTTATTTGGATGATAATAAATTAATTAGAGTGTTTGTATAACTGACGCCTTGCACACCAAACATAATGAAAATGCAACAGTATTTTATTCGCCCTCTGATTTTTTTTTTTTCTTTCATACATTCTCGGGCGAAAGCAAACAGAACTTCTTCATAAATGTTAAAAGGGTTAGAATATCTAAGGCTAGATTTACACAGTGGAACTGCAGGGAGATTCACTCGAAAGAGGCCCCGAATATTCTGTTGTAACTCCCATTAGGATGAAGCAATCTGAACCAAAAAATACGCTGCATACTTTGACGTGTGTGTAATTGATTGCATTACATGCGATGCTGGAAGTGATCTCCGTTTTCTATCAGACACATGAA